>NC_134411.1:46921677-47601677 GCF_038048845.1 Mixophyes fleayi | reverse complement strand
AGCCATTATTTTCTGCATTTTCAATTTCAGAGTACCATTAAGGCGCTCCACACATCCCGAACTTTGGGGTCTGTGAAGGGTGTGAAGGGCAGATATGATTCCCATGTCTTTTAACAGTTCCTGGAATCCTAGCCCTGTAAAGTGTGTCCCTCTGTCACTTTCAATGACCTCTGGTACCCCATATCAGCAGATTACCTCACTCGTAAGTTTCTTGGCTACTGCTTTAGTATTTGCTTTCCTATACAGCCAGGCCTCCAGCCAGTGACACAGACTAGCACATTCTCAAAGCCCGAGCATTTGGAAAGTTGTATAAAGTCTATCTGTATCCTCTTATAGGGATACTGTCTCTGGGGTGTGGTTTTCCATAGGACAGACTTACCCGGGTTATTCTATGCACAGATTAAGCATCCTACCATTAACACCTGTGCTGCTTGGACAAACCCTGGTGCTATCCATAACCTGTTAGTGAGTACAACCATAGCATCTTTCCCCAGATGTACTTTACTGTGTGCTATATTGGGATAAACTACTTTTGGCAGACACAAATGATGACCTTTACACCACTCTCCTTGCACTTCTAGTGCTTCATGTTTTGCCCAAATCTTTTTCTCATTCTCTGTTGCTTGTCTCTGCATAAGTTGGAGTGTGGAACGGTCAAATATGGGGTTAGAGGGTCACCATGTAAATAGACTCCACTTGGGGTACTGGGGCTATGGCGGCTTCTCGTATGGCCTGATCTAACAGTCTATTTCCCTTAGCTTCGGGGGGTAGTGTCTCTGTGTGTATTTTCATCTTCATCACTGAGTTTGGAGGGCAGCCGGAATGCGGTGAACAGTGCCCTGATATGTTCAGCATGTTCACTGGTTTGCTTTCTGAACCTATAAAGTCCCCACTTTTCTATATAGGGCCATAATCATGCGCACTTAAAAACGCATAACTTGAATCAATGTAAATGTTTACTCTCTGTCCTTTTGCATATATGCATGCATGTGTCAGGACCTTTAATTCAGCTTCTTGTGCTGACATGTGACTAGGTAGAGTCTGTTGAATCACTTTTTCTGTGTGTTTGGTTACAGCACACCCTGTATAAGAAACACCATCTATGTGGTAGCGTAAGATCAAAGAATTGTATAATGTCCTGCACAGAGCTAGGATATGCCTCAAAGTATATAGAAATCACAGTCTACATAAATGAGGGGGTGCTCCCTACCATAATAGAACATCAAAAGGGATCAGAAAAAGAAGGGATTTGGAAGCACTCCTGTCCACATTGAAAGGGTAACTCAATAATTACCACTAAATAGTTACGGGCAAAAAGCCTTTATTAATAAATAGAAAAACATATCCATCTAGATGATGGTATACAACCTCATTGGTAAAAAAGTGAAATATTAAAAAAAGATAGAATATGGTGAAAAGAAAATAGAGCAATGTGTATTAAAATTAGGGATAGTGGAGCCAGGTAATATGAAAATATATTTCTCTAGGTGTCCATATCTGATAATAGGACAGAGTAGATCGTATATAATAACCTGGTATAGGCGCCCCAAATGACTGTGGCAAACGCCTAAGATTGCCTAGCTAAGGTATGTGTGAAGCGCTCTTGCCAGGGATATCCTAAAGTGCTGTTATTATTCAGGGACTTCTAATACCAACCCTATGGCATATACCGATCTGTGATATTCTTTCACCTGGGTTTTTTGCCAATCCCCATTAATTATCATTTAGTATGGGGCTGACACTTTAGGATATCCCTGGCAAGAGCGCTTCACACATACCTTAGCTAGGCAATCTTAGGCGTTTGCCACAGTCATTTGGGGCGCCTATACCAGGTTATTATATACGATCTACTCTGTCCTATTATCAGATATGGACACCTAGAGAAATATATTTTCATATTACCTGGCTCCACTATCCCTAATTTTAATACACATTGCTCTATTTTCTTTTCACCATATTCTATCTTTTTTTAATATTTCACTTTTTTACCAATGAGGTTGTATACCATCATCTAGATGGATATGTTTTTCTATTTATTAATAAAGGCTTTTTGCCCGTAACTATTTAGTGGTAATTATTGAGTTACCCTTTCAATGTGGACAGGAGTGCTTCCAAATCCCTTCTTTTTCTGATCCCTTTTGGTAGCGTAAGATGTCTGCATTTGGTAGCGGTGTATCTTTAATGTCAGATAAAACCAAACATCCTTGTCTCATTAGTTCTACACAATCATATTCAGAAAAAAAATGTGTTTGCATTTTTTTCTTCTTGTTCAAGCCGGGATGGGATTCCTCCAAATCCCTAGGGGAACCTCAATATATACAGGTACTTCTCCCATCTTTTGAAACTTGCTGCAATAAGGCAGCAGGATTCAACATTGTGCACCACTTGAGTGTAACATTACAGGAAGTTAGAAGTGCTACTTAGTCTGGCTGCTGAGAAGTGTTTTGTTTGTGCTTGATTTAAAATTTATGTTACCGCATGTGGCACCATTAGGGTTACTGGGTGCCCTAGCACAATATCTGTACTTTTTCTAAACACCATGGCCGCTGCAGCCATTGATCGTATGACTGGGTCTAATTGTGCAGAGTAGTATGCAAGTGACCTTAGTTTCCGACCATGTATCTGTGTCAGTACTCCTTGTACATGTGCACTTACTTTAAAACAAAATAATGTGAAAGACTTGTCATAATCTGGCAAAGTCAGTGCTGGCGCTGAAGTTACTTCAGCTTAAAATTGGTTAAACATTTGGCTCTGCTCAGAGGAGAGTATAAATGGCTTGCTATCATCCAGAAGTGCTATTGCAGGAGCACAGATAATAGCTCATAAAGTCTTAAGGCTTTTTCATTTATGTACAAACATTAAATTCCCATCAATGCATTACCATACCCTAATACAATGAGGTATTTACAGTATATGATGATTATAGCACAGTAAATAAGGGCAGTGTATGTCTTTACAACATTGATTGACTCAAAACTATTATGAGGATAAAAAATAAAAACCTTTGTTATCTACCATAAATTGACATTACATTGCATTACTTTCTTTCAAATCATCTGATATAAAATTTGGTTAAAAAACCCAAAAATAAACCCAAACATTATTTCATATTCAACTATGTTAGTCCATTTCTCCTTTTCCCTTTAAAAACCTACCAATGACCTTCTACGACATACAGAAAAAACACCTAGTTCAAGCATTTGCTATGTGAAAAGCCCATAAACTCTAATATCTCTTTCCAAAGCAAGGTAATCATTACTCAGCAGAGTCTACGTTCTTTAAATCCTTCAATAGTTTATACTTATGTTTGTTGTGGCTGTAGACCAAAACATATTGCAAACTTCTATTCTTTGGAAGTTGGATTAATGCAATCTGGATTGCCTAAAGGGTCTTTGTAGCTGGAGACCTGTGAAAAAAAACAACTTTTGCATAGAGATTATCATTTATTCACTAGGAATTACAGTAACTATCATGCTTGTCTGTATCAGTACACCGTTATCAGGTAACCAGTAATCATTTTTGTGCAGTGAACAGCTGATAAAAGCTTTTCTGTTTCCTAAGAATCCACGCACAGGTTCATTGAAGAAGGACCAAGCAGCAGACTCAATTTCCATCAATTTAGCGTTAAATATTTAATCTGTAAGCAATTTCATTATTTCTGGCCTACAAATATGCCTTCTTTTAGACAGAAAATGGAATCTCTGTGTCAGGTGCCGTCTCCGCGCTCTCCACAGGCGCCGTAGAAGGACACCTTCTCTCCGTAATCCACGTCCTGTTGTCTAGCACCAGAACTCTATCTCTGCTCACCTGTCTGCAGCCAGCATGTCTAAACCACCTAAATCTCCCTAACCCAATCAGGAGGCACATTAGGGTATATAAGGCAGCCTCTGACACATGTTGTTATGTACTTGCCCTTAGTTTTGCCCTCATTCAAGATGGCCGTGATTGCATCATGAAGTTTCCATCTTGGATCTCTGTTATGAACTTGCCCTTACAATAGCCCTTATCCAAGATGGCCGGGACTGTCTCATGAAGATTCCATCTTGGATCCCATTTCCTGTTTGGGCCTAGAAAAGGCACTTCCTGTTATGAAGCCTTTGCACGAGTATTGTGTTTGTCTCTGAACCAGATGCTTCCACAGAACCTTGCCTCCTTGTGATTTGGACTTCAAGTACTTGATACTTCCACCAGACCTTTAACCTCTTGTTACTTTGGACTTTATTTGTTGGACACTGGAGATTTATTTGTATACCAAAATAAATCCTTTTGAATTCAGAAATACCTGGCTATTGGGTTCGTTTGTGATACCAGAAGCGTGACACATGTCTAGTGCCAGAGTATTGGTTCTTCCAGCTCCAGCATGGTTGTTCCTGTGTTACTCCTGTGTATTGACTCCTTGGCTATTGTTTGACTTCTTTTCCGGATCATCCCTTGTTCTTCGCTGCCCGTACTGGTTTTGACCCTTGGACTGTTCCTGACTACGATTTGCCTTCTCTCCGTTGTACTGTGCTCCTCTGGTTTCGACTCGGCCTGTTTGACTAATCTCCATTCACTGCACTGGTAACTATCTGGGAGAACCACGACCTGCGCATCACACGCAGCAAAGCCCAAACCTCCTTGCGGGGGTCCCTGGCAAACACCGGTGGTGCGTTAGACTCCGCGCCTCTCAGTTTAGTTGTGCTAATACCAGTCAGTGATATTCCTAGTGAAAGGCGTGACACATGGTTACCACAGAAGTAACATCACCAGAGCAGACACAGTTGGCCTGATTCATCAAGGCACATATCTGCTGATTTTGAGCATATCAAAAATGCTCAGAATAGGCAGATACGTCCGTGACATGTCACAGCACAAGGAAAGGGCAATTACTACAGCCTATGATTTAGGCTTGGGCAAGTCATTGTAGAGTAGGGGCATACCAAACTCAAGCACACACAGCCACGGGCGTAGCAAGCTCTGCAGCTGTGGAAGCATCCTTGTATTTTTGCTGAATCTCTTGCACCAGCTCTGGGGCAAGTGTAAGTTGAGACAAAGGGCTAGATTACTAAGCTGCGGGTTTGAAAAAGTGGGGATGTTGCCTATAGCAACCAATCAGATTCTAGCTATCATTTTGTAGGAAGCACTAAATAAATGAAAGCTAGAATCTGATTGGTTGCTATAGGCAACATCTCCACTTTTTCAAACCCGCAGCTTAGTAAATCTAGCCCAAAGGGTCAGGCGGCTCTGTACAATGTAAAAAACAAAAAAGAATTTAAAAAAAATAAAATGCATGGGGTCTCCCCTCCTGATGCTATTAACCCTAGTGCTGCCAACCTACTGCTGGTTGCCCCAAAATCAGGGGAAAAAAATCCTTGGGGTCCCCCCCGATTTCATGAAAACCAGGGTATCAGGGCATTCTGACACTTGTTGTTCTCCAAGTGCCAGCATGCCCTGGCTACCATGGTTATGCTTGTGCTTGTAGTTCTACAAAGTAAAATAGTGTTTTATACTTTTCCTTTTTTTTATCACTTTATTACCCTATACACACCACCCCAGGGGTGTAGGAAGAGCCCTAGCACTTTTAGCAACAGGCTGGGTATTCCTAGAGTGGGGACACGCACAATTTGTTTGTGGACTCCGCTCCCTACTGACCACCCTGGAGTTGGTTTGACATTATGGCAGGGGGAATCCCTGCTGCGTATCCCCTTCTTATAGTGCCACCAACAATGGCTGGTTTGCCTAGTGCTGGTTTTCGTGAAATCGGAGGTATCCCATAAATTTTTTCCCCCAATTTCACGGAAACCAGCAGTAGGCCGGCAGTGCTAGGGTTAATAGCAATTGAAAGGGGGACCCCATACATTTTTTTTTCAATTTCTTTTTTACACTGTATTAGAGCTGGCGGGTCAGGAAGCTGTAATGCCGCTCGATCTGCCTGCTCTGCAGGCGCTGACAGGCACATACATACCTGTACGGTTCTGTGTAGTACAGCAGCCCTGCTCCCAAATGCAACAGGTTACGGACCTTGAGATCCGTGCTTTGATAAATTGGGGTGCATGAAAAGCCTACATCTGTGCATTTAATACTGAGCACAAGAATGCATGTCCTAATTTATCAGGCCCAGAGTTGGCACAACAGGGTAAAAGGCAGAGTGCAAGAGAAGTCTCGAGAGCCTATTCTTACAGGTAAGCCATGTAGTAGCCCCCTTGGAAAGACCCCCATACAGCGAGGTTGTATACATATATGGGCATTTATATTGCCACGCAGCTGGTACCACATACAATATGGGATATACCGAGCGCGGGCTCGTTGCCAAGCAGCTGGTACCATATATAATGTGGGATATACCGAGCGCGGGCTTATTTTTCTCTGGTTTTGTTTCAAAATATTGCCTTTTTGTCAAAGCAGCTGTCCATCAAGCCTATTTAAGGCACATTTGGGTGTGGCTCACAAGCCAGCCTTTGCTAGATGTAAACCCCTATACCTGGGAGGTGAGTGCATTTGATTTTAACTGCATTTTAATAGTGTTTAAAGCATATAGGTCAGTGTAGGACCTGCATATAATGAGGTACCCTTGACGTGGGATGCAGGCTTAAGTCTTTGGATCAAAATATGAACTAATACCTCATGTTTTCATTTTGCTAGACACACACAGATATGCAGTTTAAAGGATAAGCGCTGACAACTTTATTTCTGTTTTGTATACATATATGGGCATTTATATTGCCACGCAGCTGGTACCACATACAATATGGGATATACCAAGCGCGGGCTTGTTGCCAAGCAGCTGGTACCATATATAATGTGGGATATACTGAGTGCGGGCTTATTTTTCTCTGGAGCTGCATAATATGCAAAGCTTGTGTGATGTGCCTGTGGTCTGTGAATGTGGATTTACTGCTTCTAGCAGCAGCGGCTGGTTTGTAAGGGCTATAACATTCCTAGTACTGTGGAGGAGTATGTTGAAAGTAGAAAGCAATTCCATCTGCTTAACAATGTACAGGAAGAGAAGATGTTTTAAAATGAGTACGTATTTCAACTATTGTACTTTTCTGTGCTAAAGGAAGAGCCTGTGTAATAAAGTTTGTGTCGTGTTTGAACTGAGATGGCCTGGCACCCAATATTCTTGTTATTACACCATGCTCACACTAGTGTCCACTCCACATCATGACAGTGTTCAACACATGTTTATTTGGTGAGGTCCTCTAGTATTGGTTGCTTATACACATCAGCTATCCTGGGCAACAAGGACTGCAGGTATTGCAGCGATGGTCACCAGGGGCACCCTTCACACAGGCACGGTAGACTTTGAAATGAAATGAACCTACAGTTCCTTTATAACAGAGTAGGTCCTACTGTATCTTCACAAATATAAATGTAAAATTAAGTTGACAGGACTTTGCTCGATTAACAATTTATGGATTAGTTTATGTTCTGCAAGCTGTTGCTTTGAGTTATCAGCTGTTTCGTGTAATTAGACGTTAGCAAATATTTGGGAAATTGCTAGAGGCATAAGTGACAGAGAGAATATAGTACTGGTGGATCCTGTCCTTTTACATTAGAGAGCTTAATCGACTTGCAACAATGAATGAAACACCTGGGGGCATTATGTGGCCCAAATAATGGGGTGTGGATGGTTTAAGATGGGGAAATTAGGGATACTATCTGTCCCTCTGCTCACAACCATACACCATCATTTATCATTCATGGAGAGAAAATGACCACAAATCACAACAAAATACTTCACTTCCCATCATCCAACTTGACAAAGCATGGCCTGGTTGTGGTAGACTCCTCATGGCCTTTTTGAAAGAGGGAGAGGTGACCATGCTTTTCCTTTTAACTGCTGCCCTCCATGGCAGGACATGCGCTCCTCACCTCCTGCGGTTCCCAGGTCTCACAGCACACATCCTCCTTCTATTCTCGCACTAACAACAGTGCTATAACTTCTCACAACCCACTCCAGGCCATACTTGCCAACCTTGTTTCTCTCCCCTCTGGGTAAAGTGGCAGCTGCGGAGGGGGAAGTGACAGAGTGAATCACATTATTTTGGCCCTGCCCAGCTTGATCGCATAATTTTGCCATTACGTCCAGCACACATCTAACTGCAGACCTAGCTCCAGGCTCCCCACTGCGGGCCTGATTCATTAAGCAAAAAATTAAGTAAGTTTTCTTACTCAAGTTTTCTAGACAAAACCATGCTGCAATGCAAGGGGGGGGGGGGGTCAAATTAGTTTATTATTTTGGACATAAGGAAAATATTGGCTTTTTTTTTCATGTAGAACACAAATACTTGATAGCTTATTTGTACAGCATACTTGCCAACTCTCCCGGAATGTCCAGGAGACTCCCGCATTTTGGGTGAGCCTCCCGTATGGCAAAATCCCGCATCTTCAGAATTAGGGCCAAATACCGCGATTCTCCAAAAATCGCGCCATTTTGCCCCGCCCCCCCACTGTAAAATGCCGCAATTTTGGAGCCCCGCCCCCCGCACGCCAACCTCCCCCACGGCAGCTCACGGAAGACAATGCAACAAAGTTGGTAAGTATGTTGTACACTAAAATGTAAAGTTGATCTAGTACATGCCCTACTCCAAATATAAATCTGCCACCACATTTTAAATGTACCTCCATCTCCAATGCAATATGGTTTTGCTTTACTTGCTTACCATTCCTTAATGAATCAAGCCCTGCATTCATAGCCCTATCGCCCATGATCCCAGATTCATAATCATGTTTACCTTAAAAGACCAGGGACTATTTTCCCTAAAACACCTGTTACTATAAATTGGTCTTGTGATCAAAGATGAACTTGGCTGAAGTTAGCCATTCTTCCATATCAATTGCACAAAACATAAATAATCATATAAGCTGCATACACTTTTTCAGGTATCTGGCATAATTAAGAAAATACATAGGAAGAATGACCATGTAAAAATAGATTGTTGTTTCCCAAATACTATGAGGTTTATGCCTTTAGTTTGATAACAACACATTAAGGGACATTTCTAAAACTGTTTCCTGAGGCCCCTGTGATTCAATGCTAAAAATGTGGAGGTTACAGATAAAGGAGTGGAGCTTATTTGCGGGCAACATTTTTAAAGGTATGTAGCATTTTGCAAAAAAAGAAAAGAAAAAGCAGTGCTTGTCATATAGTGCATGGTGCAATTTGTGAAACATTTACAAAATCGGTCAGAAGAGTTTTAGAAATGTCAGGCATTTTTGCCTATTCCCTTTCAGAGGCTTATTTTGCATAGTTTTCCTGATTTCCCTGTTCTTAGTATCCATTATGCTCACATTTTTATGAAGAAAACCAGTTTCATTTTTGTTTTCAAAGAACTTCATCTAAAAAACTAGATCTCCACCCATAATTGTGATCACATGTCAAAGTTCTGTTTTAAACAGGAAGCTATGTTTGTTTTTATAAGTAAAGGGTGTGTCAGCAGAGAAGCTGAAAGTCTTGCTGATGCAGAAGAGGTTTTAAAATACTTCCACCAATTGTCTGTTTGAGACCACTGGAAAACAATTCCACTTTCTACATTAAGGAGGACACCCCTAGGATAATCCAAAAGCTCTCTCCCCATTTAAGAAGTACAGAGGCAGCTGTGAACCAGCCTGGAAGAGAACATTTGTACATGAACAAGGTGAGAAGTGAAGGGGAGTGCTTTTATAATACAAGATCATTGCTTTGCTAACCCACCATACAATTGCTGACTGACTGTAGCATCTGTACAGTCTGAAATATGCAGAGTAATTTATTACATATAAGATGTGTTCAGGGGCAAACACAGGATTTTTAAGGGGGGGTTTCCAAATAGTTGAATTCGGAACAAAGCAAAATAAAGCATAAAAAAATCATTCCTACCACACACTAAAATACTGTACATTACATTAAAACAATCTAAACCCTTCATTAAAATGAGTATTGAAACTCCATATTAAAACTAGCTATGATACCGCACATCAAAATAGCATTGATAACACACATTAAAACTAACATTGCTAATGTACATGAAAAAAACGAACAACAAAAACAAACAAAAAGCATTTATAACATGGCACAAGTTTGGAATATATATATATATATATATATATATATATATATATACACACACACACATTTGTTATTGGGTTACAGGGTGAGATAAGATACTGGCCACAATCAATCTAATGTAGTTTTTTTATTAATAGACCAAAGACTCAATTTCTGGGCAGCCTGCAGGGTATGCAGAGCTGTGTGATTTATATATAAATATTGTATTATAGGATTAAAAAAGTAGAGGAATCCTCTACTTTTTTAATCCTATAATACAATATTTATATACAATCACACAGCTCTGCATACTCTGCAGGCTGCCCAAAAATGGAGTCTTTGGTCTTTTAATAAAAGATACTACATCAGATTCATTGTGGCCAGTATCTGCAGCTCTTTTATTATTTAATATTTGCTATATCACTTAAAATAGCCCTACCGTGCCCCAGGGAAGCCAGCCAGTGATGCCGGGTATTCAAGGGAGGAGCTGCTGCGCTCGCGCATGCGCAGCAGCTCCTTCTTGCCGAACAGGAGATATACAGCAGCCGCGGCGCTGTGACAGAAGCATCGCGGCGGTGCTGTAAAAGAAAAAATATTTGGCATGTTTAAAAACGTGCCTTTGACCGAACGATCCGCAGAGGGGAGGGAGAGGTTTCTGGAGACTCAGAAACCCCCCCTGCGTGCGCCCCTGGTGTTTATCTCAAACAGTTTTTATATAAACAGTCTCAAGATTTTGCTTTTGCTACAATTGCACATTGGGTAATTTGTTTGGTAAACAAAGCAATTTTCCTATAGAAACATTTTCTCTTTCACTTTTGGAAAAAATGGAAGATGTTACTGGGATTTTTTTATTTTTTATTTTTTAAACTAACATTATAGGAGTAGTAACACTTAAAGATGCACTACCACTTGCATAAAACACTAATGTCCCCTTCCCCATAGTACTGCTACATGCAGTTGTTCTTGGGGCTCCTCCATTCCTCTTACATCCCCAGCTGAAAACCTGGTGGGGGTGGAAGGGAGTGAGTGGGAGGACTAATCACCAGCCGCAGTCAAAAGATTGTATCGTGTAAATGGTCCACCCTCACTGAAAGGTGGATAACTAAATGGGTGTGACGCTCCTGAATTACAGAACCAGCATAGTCCAGAGAAAAACACTGCATGTAGCAGCCCCTGGGGCTTCGGATAGTGGTAAGAAGCACATTAGTAAAATCTTTTAAATAGTTGATGAAAACTTTAAAATGAAAATGATCAGTATGTGCTGTTAGCAGGTGAAACATTCCTGCCTATTCCTCATAAAGGAGAACAGGTGCAGCACTCGGAGGGAGCTCAGGTTGTAAGGGCAGCCTAACCTTTTAGTATTGGGAATGTAAATAAACATTCTTCACTGTACAATTGTAATTCTGCTTAGCAGAAACTGCAACTAACACTACAGTGCACCTATGAACCACATATATGACCAGTGTTTATTTTTTAAACTGACTTACAGTCTATAGCAGTCAATTCATCTGGTTTAATTAGTATTGTGCAAATGGGACAATATAAGAAAATCCTCTTAGTGCTGCTTCTTTTCAAGTTGACCTATTAATAGTCTGATAGAAGCCTCTGCTGTTCAAATCCAGGGGTTTATGTATTGGTGAAGTACATTGCTGAATTTCTACAAGCAAGCAAAGACTAAACAATTTTGGAGCATATGTAGAAATTAGAGAGATGTCTTTCACAATATACAAAGTCTTTTTGCAACCTGAAAATTACATAAATTTTACAAAATGTTGTTACATTCCGGTGCAGATGTTCCCGGAAGGAAGAAAAAAATAATGTAATATTATTGTACCATACCAATAACGTGAAAAAAGTGCAAAATGAAATGTGCACACCTATTTGCAGTGATAAATTTACATATAGGATTACTTCAAGCTTTTCTTCTCCGGTATAAAGTATGCATCTTGGATTAAACTCCAAAAGGGAAATTTACAGTTTTTTCCCTGTAACAAAGTGAATTATACAAACTTCTGGTTTGTGTCTTCTCATTCACCTATTGTACCTTCTGGAGAAGATTTCTATTCAGCACTATGGCTTTACAGATTAAAAGATTGCTTCTAAATATTGTTGGTCACGGAGGATGTTAGTTGTCTATAGAGTATAAAGTTTCATTGGTAAAGGTGAGTCTCTCAGTTACCTACTGATTGGTTTCGGAGGAAGCTATATTTGTTCTCTCTTCAGTTGAGAATAACCTTAACAACTCTTTGGTATTGACCACAGAAACCATTACCAGATGTTTGAAGTTTTTGATACACTTTACAATGGGTGATTGAGAAGACGCAAACGAGAAGTTGGTAATAAATCAGAAAGAGAACTATTTTGTTTTCCCTTTAGGTTTAATCTGAGATGCTCACTTTACATCAGAGAACCTAACATTAATGTAATAATCCTACATGTGAATTTATCACCTCCAATAGGTGAGTACAATTCACTTTTCACATTATTACTCCTGTTTTGGGTTCTAAAAAACAAACAAACTGATATTTCTGGAAAATAGAGTTTTCTGGGAAAATAAGTGTATGATTTTTGTGGGTACTACAAACAATAATCACTAACCATGACATTGAAATGTGACAACCAGAAAGTGCAAAAGGCACAGGGGTAAAGAAAGTGTTTTTGTTTTTTTTGCAGTGGAGCAGTTACTACAGAAATGATGCTTCAAGCAGTACTTTTCCACCACACACAATCTCGCAAATATTTGCTCATCAATGTTAACATGTGTATGCATGTATATGTTTTTTTTTTGTTTTTTTTTATAAACAGTCAAGTCAATATTTACTATATGTGCATATAAATGTGATTGATGCTCACATCTTCTGCTTTTATAATTTCACCACCAAGAAAAGGCATTACTACTTACAACCCTATTTCTTTGTCCCTCAGAAACTGTGACAATGGCAGAGACTTCAAAAACTTCAAGTGAGTGGAGCTTACCTCTTATATATTAATACCTTACCATCAAGGCAGGACAACCTCTGAAAAAGTGGCTCCGTGGGAAAAACTTGGAAATGCAAATCTTTCTATATTAAGGAGTGAAACTCGTGGGAGGGGAAATCTCCACCCACACCTGGGAGTGGCTATGTGAAGTATTGGGTGTGGTTATGTGATTTGGTGGGCATAGTCATGCAAATCGCAGAGTCAGTGAGTGCAATTTGCTCCTAGACTGACCTGATTTGTGAATAGTCTGTACTGTTTATACTTCTTCCAACCAGTAAAATGAGTTTCCAAAGGAACAACACAAACAGGCACAAAACAACTGAAGGGAAATGGTTAAAGCCAGTAGTCCCCTTAATGCCAGTTAATTACAAGTGGTCAGCATGGGGAAACTTGGCTGTTGGTAATGGGAGTCTAGATGACTCCTAACTTTCAATATTGTTTGTCATTTATAGTGTGTGTGGGTGTTTTTTTGTTTTGTTTTTTTTGTTTTTGTTTTTTAAGTTAGGTTGATACACTTTTTAGGGCAAATTCTGCCAATAAACCATGTGGAATGAGGTGAATACCGTATTTCCCCATGTATAAGACGCACCTTTTTCCCCAAAATTTTGGGTCTAATAACTGGGTGCGTCTTATACAGGGGTAGTAGCACTTACCCTGTCAGATGATTCCTCTGTCCGGTAAAGTCTTCTCTCTGTCTGATCCTGATGCTGGAAACCCGATTAAGGTCCTCTCTGCGATGTCCGGATGTCCTTTCAGGACCTTGACAAGGTCCTGAAAGGCATCCTTGAGGTCCTGAAAGGATTGTCAAGGTCCTGAAAGGACATCCGGACATCGCAGAGAGGACCTTAATCGGGTTTCCAGCATCAGGATCAGACAGAGAGAAGACAGAAGACTTTACCAGACAGAGGAATAATCTGACAGGGTAAGTCAGAATTCACTATAGCGTTGTCGCTCCTCTGTATAAGCTGCACAAATACTCTGTGAAAAAAATTGAGGATAATGTTTATCCGCAATTTTTTCACATGATTTATATAGGTGCGTCTTATACAGTGGAGCGTCGTATACATGGGGAAATGCGGTATTTCATGGAATGGTCTTGAAAAGATCACTCCTCTTTTGTTCTAAATAATAAAGTTCACGCACTGCTTCAAAGAGTAGTGCTCATTGGCTGCCATATTAACCCATTGTTAATGGCAACATCATGCAGTCATTCATTCAATTAATCTAAGATGTACACCGGGGTTGTCCAACCCGCGGGCCGCATGCGGCCTAGCCCGCCTGTAAATGTGGCCCAGCGGTTGTGGCAAGGGGGCAGTGCTGTTAATGAAAAAAATATCCTGCAAAAAAAAGAAAATACTTACCTTCCGTCACGTCAGCTGGCGCTCCGGCTCCCTCCCTGGTCTCCTCCGTGCGGTGCTCGCAGTGAATGTTGGGGGTGACGTCATCACACCCGACATCCATTGCTTAGCGCAGCACAGAGGAGTCACCCGCGCGAACTATCAGCAGCAGTGAAAGATTATCCAGTATCTTATTGCTGTTACTCTGAATTTGGACTTTTTGCACCATGCATTTATGAACTAGCTGTGTTCTCTGTATGTATCTAATATAAATATTAAGAGATGATTGTATTTTTAATATTTTAAACCATTTTAATTGTGCAGTGCTGAGTAGGGTGAAATTATCACCCACTGTTACCCTCATCGGAGGCTGCTCCATGAGCCATTTTTCCCACCACCCTATCTTTAAATCTCTGTAGATTTCTATTAGTCCTCCTGATGCTGCATATATCGGTGACCATTTCAAACTGGTCAATAAAAAAAAATGATTCATGGGTGCAGAAAGAAAGGAAAAAAAAGTTTTTGGCATTTAATTCCCCGAACCCCACCAAGGGGCAGATGCAGGTAAGTTAAATTGCAGCTGGTAATGGGACTACTGCTTTAATCATGATTCTGCAACAGGTTTCCTAACTCTTACTAACTTCATTTCCAAGTAAGTTTAATATGTTAACTATGGTTTTTTTGGGTGATCAGCTATCGTTAGTGTTAGTGTATTTTATGTGCGGCCCAAACCAACTCATCGTCTTCCAATGTGGCCCAGGAAAGCTAAAAGGTTGGACACCCCTGATGTACACCATACAAGTGAAATTAAAATAAATGGCACAGCTGAAAGACTATACATTTAATCAACAACTAAAATGCAGACTGTCACGAACACCCAGCCTGTCCCAAATACAGCAATCTGTGCAGCTGGCAGTGACTGGCGTCACCTTAGTCACTTAGCAATGAATACACCTTTTCTGCCACCATGAAGGATTTATTATGGTGTCCATGCGTTCACCAGAACCACTTATTTCACACTTAAATCACATACAAATGTAGCATGAGCCTCCCTGGGCTTAGTAAATTCATGGAGAATACGCTAGATAAAATTTATTTAATCTGAAAATTTTTTCCAAAGCTTAATTACACAAAAATTTAATAACAAGACATACAATGTATTGCGCAAATAAGTTTCAGAAAATAAAATGGGAAATAAAACCAGAGTACTACTTACTAGTTAAGACTTGGTATGTGAGGGGACACTATTGAGAAAAATAGGACATTTCAGTCTTGATAGACCCCCTCATAAAAATGCACACAGTAATGTCTGAAGCAGAAGATTTTAAACCTTTTTTTTTCACATAGCTCTCACCCCCCCCTACCTTTGGTGTTTAGCTGTCAATAAGGACAGCTTGATCTCCCAAATGTCACAGGGCTTTAGAAGTGAGCTAGGAATGTCCTGTGATCGGAATTTTCACAGGGCCTAGAGTTCTCACCTCTGCTCCTTCTTGAGTGGCTAGATGGTTTACAACTTTGGGGCTTCAAACTCCTCAGATCCTTATCTATCCTGGGTCTGGCTAATATCAACAGATTATTGACACTTAGGTTTACACTCCTGTCAGTTAGCAAAACAAATGTTAAGATTACATTACAAGGTTACATACAATCTACATTGTCATACATGAATTCAACAAAAAATAACAATCAGTCTTTAGATATCGTACATAATCGTCACACAGACCTTCCAGCCTTGCTGTGGTGTTTATTTAATCAGCATTATAGTATTGTGATTCCTGGTTACATTACCACTTTATTACACCACATATCCTATTACAAAATTTCTCTCCCACTACCTATGCATTGGTACTGCTAAAAGCATGAGTCAATGCAAAAGTGTTAAATAGATTGCATTGCATCTGAATGTTAGTAAATCCATGAGTGGTTATGGTGACATTGGAAACCATGGACTATTTTCTGACCCATTTACATGCATTGTACTAGCATTAAACATGGTAGCAGAATGCATGAAATTAAATGCACTGTGTACTTGGCTTTAGTGTTCAGCTTTCTTATTGGACACATCTCTCAGAGACCTACATTAGAAAGACTATCTTTCCTCTCCCTTCATTACGAATTGAACAATGTAAGTATATACATGTCCAGTTCAGTACTTTCCACTCTCCTGAAACATTTGCACTACTTTTAGATTCAATACTATTGAATAGTAATTTTTACAATGCCAGTTCTGGTAACGCATCTCAAAGATTTGTTTAATTTTTTTTTAAATGTAGCAGAGAGCAAACAATATGTGTTGTTCATATAAAATATTTAGTAATTTGAGCAAAATATATATGTGTGTGTGTGTGTGTGTGTATGTATATATATATATATATATATATATATATTATATACTATATACTCGTGTATAAGCCGAGTTTTTCAGCATATTTTTCTATGCTGAAAAGGCCCTCCTCGGCTTATACACGGGTGAACTTACCTGGTCTCCGGTCCCTTGGCTCTTAACTTCCGCAGTATCTACTGACAGGAAGTTCGGCATTTGGAACGCACATGCGTTCCACTGCGGGCGTAAGTAACTTTCACGATACCTGGATGTAATTGGGGGGACAGTGCTGTTATAACCAATCTCTCCTGTTTCATCAAGCTCTTTCCCTCGTCACACACAGCGTTGCCCCATAGAGCCCACGCATGTTGAATCGGGCCTCCATGAGTCTTCACACTGGTATGTTGTCCGTTTACAGCTACTGTTGTCTTATCTGAGCTCTGCTACTGTGCTTCATGGGATTACAGAGATTTTACACTTTTTCTAGCTAGACCCTGGTTACATGATTATATCATGGACTGTAATGCACAGTGGCTATATTTATGCTAACATACTTGTCCTTACAGCACTTGCTGTGTATATGTATGTGTGGTATGATATTGTTACCTTATATCAGTGCACTGATCACGTATGTTGGACAACTCTACTGTGATTAAACTTGTGCTTACAGTATACATATATTGTGGTGCTTTTGGGAAAATCTGTTTTTTAACACAGACCCTGGTTACTGACAGAAGATAACCACATTGGGTGGCAGTAAATCATTCTGTAAGTGTCTCCTGGCCTTTGTTACTTCTGTCACCTGGATTACAGATGCTGACCTTAGGCTGTGCATTTACCAGTAGCTGCTGCATTTCTCACCCTAGGCTTATACTCGAGTCAATAAGTCTTCCCAGTTTTTTGTGGTATAATTAGGTGCCTCGGCTTATATTTGGGTCGACTTATACTCGAGTATATACGATATATATATATATATATATATAATTTATGTGTTTGTTTTTCTTTCAATACTACAAAACAGAGATTTATTGTGCATGCTCTGTCCCCTGCATATTATCAGAAAATCCCTCCAGTGGGATAGGCCGGAATTGCTGGGCCCTCCCCCATACCATATTCTGCCTCTGGCGTCAGCTTTGACACTATTTGATAAGTAAGGTTGAAATCAAGTTAGGAAAAGTATAATGCCCATCAATCTTAATGAGGATTCAGCCTCTGCACTGAAAGTTATTTTTTATGATCCTTAGAGCAAATGGTAGCATGAAGTGCCCCAATCTTCCAATGCTGACTTCATGGCTTGTAGTTGTCTGTCTTCAATGGAATCATTCATATTGGCAAAATATATTTTTCTTATAAAAGAATTCATATAGTTGATACCTGCTCAATTTAGTTTGCTGGGTGATGAAGTTAAAAATTAACGGTAAGCCTACTGCTAAAATATACATGTACCATGTCTATCATTGCAGTTTGATGTATGCTGGCATAATTGCACAATATATGCGTTTGCAATATTCTCACACAGATTTTTTTTTTAGATACATCTTTTGCTCTGTCCCTATGTTGTATGTGTGAATAAAGTTTTGCAAGACACCACAGCTCATAAGGATAATGTTTGCAGGAACTTAATTATTTTCTTGGGCAATCCTGTACAAATCCGATTGACACCTGCTATTTTTCTTTACGTTCAGAAATGAAGTGCCCCTTTTGTTTTTGTATCACACAAAAATGGTACAAATAAGTAGAAACATTATACTTTTTATAGAATACATATAGATGTGCTGCTACTGCCATCTACTGTCTTAAGTTAGTATTTGATTCCAATTATTTTCTATCAATCTTGACTTCACGTGAATGGTAAATTTTAGCCACGCCCTATAATTGTTTATGCATTGATGCTGCTTTATAAATATCCATGGAAGACACTGATCTGAGGTATTGTAATCTTGCTATGATTATAGGCTCTTGTCTGGATTTGGTTACAGTGTACTCAATACATTTTACCTTTGGCAGTTAAAACTAGAGATGGGCGGGTCCGGTTCCCCGAGAACTGAACCCACCTGAACTTTGGGTATCCGAGTACCGAGCTCAGTAGCTCGGAACTCTCCCACCCTCTCCGAATCCAAATCGAGGCCGAACATCATCGTGACGTCGTCAGGGCTCGGTTCTCGCGATACTTCAAGATTATAAATACACGCCTCCACAGCAATCCATCACCATTTGACAGAGGGAGAGAGCAGAGTGTAGTCACTGGCTGATTAGAGCAGGGACAGAGAATCCAATATTCTTTTTCCAATTGTTGTAACAAAAATCGCTAGAGAAGAAAGGAGGATAGAGGTTTTTTTTCTTTTCAATATTTGGCACTCCCCAGTGTTTTTGGGGTGTCCCCCATAATTGTGCATAAATATTTCTGGCTGTCAAAATTACTATCTGTCAGCAGTATCTTACCAAATAATTTTTAGCACTCCACAGTGCTTTGGGCTCAGAATGGATTCAAAGCAGTTCACATATGATCAGAATGAGCAACCAGGTTCTGTCACCAGTCCTGATGTTAGTGTTCCCAGTACGTCATCTGGGCAAGGCGATGTCAAACTACAGTGTTTCGAAATCGGTCCAAAAAAAAATAAATAATTTACTGTGTTGAAGTGAAAAAGAAGTGTTACTGAGCAAAAGTTAAGTGCCGATAAAAAAAAAAATTGCCAACATGCCATCCTACACACGCAGTGGCAAAGAGAGAATGAGGCCTTCACCTTTGGCTATTAGTGGCGGATCCCAAAAAGTTACTGAGCCTACAATTGGTGCACAACTACTGTTGCGCGTCAACGCTGAACTGCAAGATAACAGTAAGGCATTAGAGGATAATGTTTGCTCTGATTCACAAATGACACCAATCCCTGTGGAGAGTCCATCCAACAGTGGTATGTCTAATAGTGAGCATTCTGTTAGTGTACCCATAAAGAAGGGCCCTTTCAGCAGTTCTGCTGATGTGTACCTGAACAGCCCGATTTGATACACAAATTGAGGATGCCACTTTGGAAATGGAAGAGGATGAGGATGTTGATGATTATGATGCAGACAGATACCAAATTGCCTTTGTCCATTTCTTTGTATATTCGAATTTCTAGTTCCACAGTCTGTGCAGGCTGCTTTTTTTATATTCAACTACAAGTGTAGGGTGTAATATACACCCAAAGACGATGGCTACATTGCCAATATTCAAAGATGGAGGAGGTAGACAACCAGGTTTGTCTGTATAATTTGCAGACAAGTGTTCGAATTAAGGACGACCTACCAGGGATTAAACTGTTTTTTTTCATAATTTATTAGCTTTAGAATAACCTCACTTATCTAAGAAACTGGTGGAGCACTAAATTAGGTTATTTTAGACCAAAAAATTTTTTTTTTAAAAAAAAAATAGGAAAACAAAACCAAAACACGCAAGGGCGGTTTTGCAAAACCAAAACACGAAGGTAATCCAGATCCAAAACCGAATACAAAACCAAAACACGGGGGTCAGTGACCATCTCTAGTTAAAACACTCATCATTCATGCTTGGTATGTAATCCATTGGAATTAGAAAACTGATTTAATGTGGGAGAGATAGGTGGCAGTCACAAGAGCAATGTCATATGAATTGATAATAAACTTGTATAAAAGTATCTGACAATTTCATTAACAAAACACTGAAAGATTATTGATATTGGCATGACAAGTTATTTATAGTGACCATCTCAAGTGTTTGTTTTATTTTCTTTTTACACTGGTAATTGCAAGTGAAAGAAAAATGTTTGTTTTTTCTGTTGTCGGTGCATTATAAAAAAAAATACACCAGTTGAAATGACATGCACGGGCATTACCTGGGCATTTGAACACCTATATGGGTAATGACAAGTAAAGAAATAATGAGGTTTTTTTTACATTACTGAATGAAATAATATATGGTGGGTTAGAAAAAGAGAATGTATACACACTGGGAAGAGACCTTGCACCTATCAATTGCACAAGGTTGTGAGTTGCTTTGCTCATCTATAGCACCGACCACACTAATTTTTAATTCATTACACAGGTCTGCAACCAAAAAGCTGTTTTCATAATTTTATCTGATTCTTATGTTTTTTGGTGAGCTGAATTCGAAAATGACCACCGTTTTTTCCTGGGACGTCAGGTTTTTTCACAATCGAAATGTGCCTTGGTCAAACAGGTAGCTGGGGGTGGGGGTGGGGGGAACTGAACATGGAAAAACAAATTTATTTTCACTGCCAGTGCTCCCAATAACATGACAATACATGTTTATTGGTCCTTATGGTGATCACCGCATTGTTGAGTGTGCTTGCAATGGCCTGCCCGGACATGTTCTTTCATGCATTAACTTGTTCTCTGATTCCTCCACAATCTTGTATTTCATTTCAGTCGTCATCCTGCTATTGTCTGTGTGGTTCAAAATTAGTGCAATGCCTCCAAGAAAGTGTGTAAATTCGCCTGACAGTTTCTGTTTCATATGTGGAGAGTTCATGGTGAAAAAGCAGCAGAAACTGCAGAAACCAAAACTGGTTGGTATGTGGGGATTTAAAAGTATTGTGTATACTGCTGGGACAACAGGCTGGGTACACCAAATACCCTTGTTTTCTATGTTTATGGGAAAGTAGAGACCAACAAAATCACTGGAAGCAAAAAAATTGGCCACCAAGAAGTCTAGTTGTTGGTGAAAAGAATGTTCTCAGAGATACATTGGTACCCCCTGAGAAGGTTTTATTACCACCACTCCATATAAAATTAGGATTAATGAAGCAATTTGTTAAGGCACTTCCCAAAGATAGCGAATGCTTCAAGTACTTGGGATCCAAGTTTCCAGGTTTAACAATGGCAAAACTGAAAGAGGGGGTTTTTGTTGGCCCGGATATTAGAAAACTCATATCCGACAAACAGACTTCATCAGTTCAATGACTTCAACTCAAAAAGAAGCATGGGTTGCCTTTACTGTGGTCATAAAAAACTTTTTGGGGAAACCAAAAGGACCCAAATTACAAGGAAATGGTGGAAACAATGTTGAAAGCGTTCCACAAGCTTGGTTGCTACATGAGCTTAAAAGTCCAATTTCTCAACTCGCACCTTGACTATTTTCCTGAAAATTTGTGAGCAGTGAGTGAAGAGCAGGGAGAACGTTTCCATCAAGATATTAAAGAAATGGAAAGAATGTATCAAGGGAAATGGAGTGTTACAATAATTGCTGACTACTGCTGGATGTTGTACAGGGATCTTCCGGAAGCCACCTACAAGAGGAAAAGCTCAAAAAGAAGTTTAGAGTTTAAAAAAAGACTATTTCACAAGCAATCTACTTGAGTGTGGTGTTAATTTTGTCGTCATCTGTGCAAATGAGTTAATATTTTTCATGTAAATAAAATATTTGCGTTAAGAGATTTTTTTTTTTTTAAACGATGACCATCCGTTTGTTCGAAAACCTGACGTCCCAGGACAAAACGGCTGTCATTTTTGGATTCAGCGCACCAAAAAACGTAAGAATCAGTCAACTAAACCAAATCAGCTGTCCAAAAATGTTGTTTTTTTTGTAGACCTGTGTTATTAATCCCTGTACACTGCCATATATGTAGGATGCTCCACCATTATATTATCGTACATCACAACATGTCGATCCACTACATGGCCACATCACAATAGCTGCGTGGCATGTCCCCAGAGGGCTGCCTAGCACTGTAAAGCGCTAGGCAGCACTTTAGATACCTCACTTCCCCCAACAATCCCACCAGCGGAATAAACATGTCCCAGAGAGGGACAGAGCCCAAAAATTGCTACTGTCCCGCTGAATTCGGGACAGTTACAAATTATACATATTTGCCAAAATATAGAAAGCTTGTATTGTTTGATTATTTTCACCAAAATATAGTTAATTTATCATTGGCACTACCCTTTCAATTATCACCATATTGGTGTGTGATTGTTGGTTTGTTTGGCCATGTGGCACTAGTAGGAGTAATTCAAACACAACACTTCTTAGAACTAATTAATGGTGCCTGAACATTTCAAGCCATGCATCACATCAATTTGTATATTTCTCATATGCAAGTCATGTTATGTACCTTGCCTGTGTGATCTTAAAAAAGTTTACATATTATGTAAGTTTCTTTCAATTAATCATTAAAATGTAGTACTTGTGTTATGCTATTTATGATAACCTTGTGTGACAAACTTACTTATTCATGACTGAACAGTCATGGTCAGAGTTGGCTCCATCTTTGTTCCTGCCGGAGTGTGCTGGACATGTAATTTTTGACAAAGCTTATATATGTTTTCCATAAACTTATTTATATACAGAACTGAAAAACTTTATTTATTTATTTTTTTTGGTGTACTTGACAGAAAACGTCACAAGTGTCTCTTTGCCATTTGCATAGTGTATCTTTGTATTTTGTCACACTGTGCATGCTCGGAAAGTGAATGTAAACAACTGCGGCTATTTAGACCTGTGACTTTTTTTTTTTTTTTTATGTATCTTGTTTCTTCTGTGTAAAAATTATTTCATGTCCGTTTACCTAGAGAAAATGCTCTCTGAATCAAAAGCGCTATGATGCAAACATGCCAGTATTTTATTATTCTTTCACTCGGTTTTGCTTGTGCAGGGCCTGATCAACCATTGGGCTGATCAGGCTCCAGCCTGGGACACTGGGTCTCTAGTGGGTGCAGCACCGGCAAAGTTGACAAGCATTTAAAAAAAATTCCTACCTAAAATGTCCAGCACTGCCTTCTCAGTGATCGGGCCGCCCCTGGTCCCAAGGGGGGCGGTCCCGACTGTCAGTGTATCTAATCACACTGATACAGGCAGCTAAGAGCACATCCAATGCTGTTAGCTTCGGTGCTAAGTTTAGTGTGGTCATGTGAGATGATCAGGGCTGCCAAGAGGAATTCAGGGCCCTGGTACAACAACTTCATGGGGCCCCCCTATAGTTGAGCATGTCAAAATTTTGCGGGGACACAAAAATTGTGCTTGGTGTATTCATACAATTGGAGGTGTGGCTATGCATCATTAAGGCGTGGCTAGCAGGTGAAAAGCGCTACGTCGCCCTCCTACAGAAAAAAAAACGCATTGCTGTGTACACCATAACCACAAGGTTGCAATGCATAAGTCCCAGCACTCCTGACTTTCAGGACATCTAGCACAATAGTATAGTATAGAAAGAATGCAATGTGTACATAAAAAGTTCAGTCTTGGCCTTCCCCTTACATTGTGCAGAACACTCACCAAAAATTGGGATTGTTCCACTAGAATCACAACATTTCACAGAATCTCCTGCTCTCTCCTACCTCTTCTCACTTTCACCACCTGTGGCTGCTTGTCTGGATCCTGGAATGTTGGGGGCCCTATTTTGAAAAAAATTGTTACAATTAGAAAATTGCAACCAGCCCCGGCGTTAAATCAATAGCACCCACGAGTAATAATTAGGAATTTCTCTAGCCCCAACATTAAAATAATAGTATCCCCATTTAATATATAAATCTATTTTCCTCCCTCCAAACAGCCCCAGCAATAAATATACCTATTTCCCACAACCATCACTGCCATTAAATAGTTCATAATCACATTTAATAAAGAGATCACTCACACTACCACAAGCCCCTTGTGCCATCACACACATACACTTTACCACAAGCCCCCTGTGCCATCACACACACACATTACTGTTCCCCTTCATCATCCCCACGCTGTGCCCCCCCCCCCCCGTGATCACACTGCACCCTCCATGCTGCCCTCCAACTCCTCCATCACTGTGCCATGCTGCTCCCCCCCCTTCCATCACTGTGCCATGCTGCTCCCCCTCCTTCCATCACTGTGCCATGCTGCTCCCCCCGCCCCTTCCATCACTGTGCCATGCTGCTCCCCCCGCCCCTTCCATCACTGTGCCATGCTGCTCCCCTCCCCCCATCACTGTGCCATGCTGCTCCCCTCCCTCCATCACTGTGTCATGCTGCTCCCCCCCTCCATCACTGTGCCATGCTGCTCTCCCCCCTTCCATCACTGTGCCATGCTGCTCCCCCCCCTTCCATCACTGTGCCATGCTGCTCCCCCCTCCATCACTGTGCCATGCTGCTCCCCCCTCCATCACTGTGCCATGCTGCTCCCCTCCCTCCATCACTGTGCCATGCTGCTCCCCTCCCCCCATCACTGTGCCATGCTACTCCCCTCCCCCCCATCACTGTGCCATGCTGCTCCCCCCCCCCTCCATCACTGTGCCATGCTGCTCTCCCCCCCCTCCATCACTGTGCCATGCTGCTCCCCCCACCCCCTCCATCACTGTGCCATGCTGCTTCCCCCCCACCCCCTCCATCACTGTGCCATGCTGTCCCCCCCCCACCCCCTCCATCACTGTGCCATGCTGTCCCCCCCCACCCCCTCCATCACTGTGCCATGCTGTTCCCCCCCCCCACCCCCTCCATCACTGTGCCATGCTGTTCCCCCCCCCACCCCCTCCATCACTGTGCCATGCTGTTCCCCCCCCCCCCACCCCCTCCATCACTGTGCCATGCTGTTCCCCCCCCCCACCCCCTCCATCACTGTGCCATGCTGTTCCCCCCCCCCCACCCCCTCCATCACTGTGCCATGCTGTTCCCCCCCCCCACCCCCTCCATCACTGTGCCATGCTGTTCCCCCCCCCCACCCCCTCCATCACTGTGCCATGCTGTTCCCCCCCCCCCACCCCCTCCATCACTGTGCCATGCTGTCCCCCCCCACCCCCTCCATCACTGTGCCATGCTGTTCCCCCCCCCCCCACCCCCTCCATCACTGTGCCATGCTGTTCCTCCCCCCCCACCCCCTCCATCACTGTGCCATGCTGTTCCTTCCCCCCCCACCCCCTCCATCACTGTGCCATGCTGTTCCTTCCCCCCCCCACCCCCTCCATCACTGTGCCATGCTGTTCCCCCCCCCCCCCCACCCCCTCCATCACTGTGCCATGCTGTTCCCCCCCCCACCCCCTCCATCACTGTGCCATGCTGTTCCCCCCCCCCACCCCCTCCATCACTGTGCCATGCTGTTCCCCCCCCACCCCCTCCATCACTGTGCCATGCTGTTCCCCCCCCCACCCCCTCCATCACTGTGCCATGCTGTTCCCCCCCCCACCCCCTCCATCACTGTGCCATGCTGTTCCCCCCCCCCCCACCCCCTCCATCACTGTGCCATGCTGTCCCCCCCCCCCCACCCCCTCCATCACTGTGCCATGCTGTTCCCCCCCCCCCCCACCCCCTCCATCACTGTGCCATGCTGTCCCCCCCCCCACCCCCTCCATCACTGTGCCATGCTGTTTCCCCCCCCCCCACCCCCTCCATCACTGTGCCATGCTGTTCCCCCCCCCCCACCCCCTCCATCACTGTGCCATGCTGTCCCCCCCCACCCCCTCCATCACTGTGCCATGCTGTCCCCCCCCACCCCCTCTATCACTGTGCCGTGCTGCTCCCCCCCACCCCCTCTATCACTGTGCTGTGCTGCTCCCCCCCACCCCCTCGATCACTGTGCCGTGCTGCTTTCCCCACCCCCCCACCCCATCCTTGCATCCACATTTGTCTGTGCTTTTTTTTTTTTTTCTCCCCTTGCCTCTCCGTCCTTTACTTGCCTTTTTATTAGCTTCTCTCTTCTATTCTGTCTTCTTTCTTTTGTCTTGGTCTTCTCTGTACCGCTCCTCACTGAGCAGAATGCTTCAAGGTAAGTTATATTTGTGAATTATTGGGGGCAGGAGGAGGGAGATTACTGGGGGGAGTGAATAACTGTTATCTGCTTGATGGTTGGGGGTGGGAGGGTGGTTAATGAGGAGACTGGGAGGGGGGGATGGTTAATGAAGTGAATATGGGACCTGATGAATTGACTGGGGGAAAGGTTAATGAATTGGCTGGGGTCACTATAGTACAATTTTTTGCACACTTTAAATACAAGACTCCAGAAGTCAGCCAACTGACAACGCTCCAAGAACAAGCAAGGGAGAACTGCAGGTAGTCTATGCTGCAAGATCAGGTAAGAGATGAAGTGCAGAATGAAGTGTGTTTTATGTATCTAATATTTTAAAATGTTGTGTTTATGTATGTGTGTGTATATATATATATATATATATATATATATATATATATATATATATATATATATATATATATATATATAAAAAAATTTACACATACACAATGAATCACTGTACACTTTCACCATCCCTGCATCGCGACCATGGAGTGGGGACGGCTGCCTGTCCTTTCCGGCTGAGGGAGCTCTGTTGCAAGGCAGCAGAGAAGCAGTATCCCCCAGCCGTCTGAGCGCCCTGCTGCTAGGCAACAGGATGCTATTTTTGGCTCTCGGTCGGCGTTCTGTGAGGTCACTGACTGCCGACCTATCAGGCTCCACTATTTAAACCTGATGGTGCCAGAGTATTAGGACATTCCTGCCTCCAGCGTTTATATTAGAGATCTCTGCTGTTCCTCCTGTTTTGACTCTGCTTGCCCTGTGACTACTCCTCTGGATCCGGTTCCTGTTGGTTCGCTTTCCTGGTTTGACCGCTTTCCTGGTTTCCTGACCATTCCTTTGAATCTACATCGGTACTTCAATGTTCTATTGGCTTTACCTGGATTGACCTGACCACCCTCATCACTACTATACTAGTAACTGTCCTGGAGTACCGCAACCTGTGCACCTCTTGCAGCGAAGTCCAAACCTCCTTGCGGGGATCCCTGGCGAATACCGGTGGTGTATTAGACTCTGCACCTCCTTGTACAGTTGAGCCAATACCAGTTAGTAGCTCCATCCAGCTTACAGTCCTGACATGCACCTTCCTGCAAAGAGCTCCTGCAACTGCTGACTCTGTGAACAATACATGAAGATAACAAATTTGTCTGGTTCTTTCTATGTCCCGCTCTTTTGTCTCCATCTGCTGCTCAGTATTACTGCTGATCTGATTCTTGGCCTCCTCTGATTCTTGGCTGTTTATTTTGAAGCGGGGTGGATGGTTGGCACCCAAGAAGTAGTGTAAGGAAGGATTCTACAGGCCCGGTGGTATGAAGAGAGGCAAAGATCCCCCCAGTAGTGTTGGCATAAAACAAGTAACACAGTGCTAAAACTGCATAAACTCGTGTATTTGTTTTTTTTGTTTTCTCTTTGCTTGTGGCATAAGGCTTTACCACTGCAGCAGATAAGTAGTGGTAGTGTATGGAAGTAATACCACGATAACCTCAACATGCAATTTTATTCAACATGTCACAAAATAAATAACATTTTAGGAATCTTGGTTCAATAATATGCAAGCATAAATCAACACACCAGATAGGTCACTAAATAAATATTTTCCACTGTAAATTTAGGCACTGTGCTTCAATGAAATGGATTTCACTGGATAGATACTTTAGAAGACAACTGGTTGCTAAGAGTTAATTTGACCATTACACTGAATGCTACGGCAGCAGATAATTTAGACCAATCAATCGCAATACTTTTAGTGCAATTATACAGATCACACTTATCACAGAAAAATCAGTAGAGATGCAACAAGGAGTAATCCAGCTGGTACAGGTTAGATGCTTTAGAATAAATGAGACTGCTGTCACTTTATGATATACAAAACCCAAGGGGGTAAATAATAATCCACAGGTTTAAGCAAAATTTCAGCTGACACATGAAGCTTATTTACTTGTACAAGGTGAACTCAGTAATCAACATGATGCATGTGTAAATCCTGAGCTGTGACAACAGCAATTATGCACAATAATTGATTTCCAGTGTACAGGACTCCACTTAGCAAGCCGTCTAATGGAATAAGCAGCTCTCTCCCAGCAACTGTAGAGTTAAAAAAACAAACAAAAACAACTTGCAATTCTTTCTGCAGCAACTATTTTTAGGCAGTTTCACAATAGAATCAAACTTTTGATGCAATATAGGAAAACTCTTGTGACTGCGTCAGCTTGCAGGTAACTTTAAATACAGTAGATTTGGCTGGCATAAACACTCCCTTCAGACAGAAGTATAACCCAGTGTTGGATTCAGGGGAGTGCAAATGGCGGTGATTTCCCCCCCCCCCCCCCCCCCCACCCCACCCCACCTTGCACATTGCTGCCCCTGGTGTGATGGGACAGTGCCTCGCTTCCATCATGCAAGAGGAGGCTGTTTTGACTTGTCATTTTGCTCAGGAATTTAGAGACCTCGAAAGGAGAAACCGTAAGAGATATCATCCTGAAAAAACCTTTATACAACTAATTGAGGCTCCCAAGTGCTGAGATCAGAATTTCAGGAGCTGCAATGGGTTTTTTTTTGTTTTGTTTTTTAAAACATGACTGCAACTTGGGCTGAAAGAATGAGACAATAGTAACAAGACCGCAGCAAATTAATATCTTTCATCAAAGAAGATATTTGGATTGGACTTAAAAATTTCAGTTGCAATCTTTTTTTGTTATCAGTAAAGTACATTTTTGTCATTTGTGTCTAGATATGATTAAGTGATGCCCCTTCCACTCCAAAATTTGATTGAACTACTAAAAAATACAACGATTAGAATATAGGTTGTTTATTAGCTGTTCTCCCTGACAAAAGATAACTTTAAACTTTTTTTAAAAAAAATTGAAACTGGTTCTAAAGCAGGTACAGTTCCGTACAATTGGCTATGGACCCTAATTTGAAGCTGCACTTTGAAACGGTTCACAATTAAGGTATGCCCATTCCATACGAGGTTAAATGTTTTTTCTAGACAATCAAAATAATGTTTATTATAAAAGTAGTTTAACTTTCTGACTAAATCGAACTTTGATCACCACATCAGTACTCAGTTCGAAGGTTCTCCATTTACATTTGAGATACACGGTTTGCAATAAAAAAAAAGTAATTTAATCAATTTGAGCTGGAAACCGGTTTGTATGTGGACAAACTGGCTTGACATGGTCGCAGTAACTTGAACATGTTCGAATCTGTTTGATGTTGTCCATTTTTTTTTTTAGCTAGTTCTAAAATTATCCAATTTAGTATCCTTGTACGATAATCATACCACAACCAGTTTAAGCATCTTTTGTAACCAAAACACATCTTGCATTGGATCCGTGATGCGTGAGCGCACTATATATACTAGCAGACTTTCCTGATCGTTCTTTCTTTTAAACTTATCTGTGTCTTACCCTTTTTTTATTGTTGTTACATTTTCCAAAGTGCCTCTGGCTGCTCTTGTTGTTTTGCGACTTAGCTATTGATATAAGTGGCTGGTTGGTATGTATTCTGGTATTGTAAGTGAAGCTACAGGACGTCTCTGGGGTCCTCCTTCCACAATGGAAACTAACCTCAAGCATGTCGGCACAGGGATGTTGTCCGCCCTCTCAGTGGCTATGCAGTGGAGGCAAGGGTATTAAGCAAGATTGGGATGCTGGAAGTGGCAATCTTGCCACATCTGTGGTCCTAGTATAATGGACAGAGGTCCCCCAAGACCCCATCCATTGTACAAAACAAAAGTTAATACGAAACATAACTTTGAAATAAATTTTATTTGGATAAAAGACTATAGACTCGCCAAAACCTTCACCACATTTAATATTAAAAAAATATTATTTTCTTGTTTCTCGAACTGACGTAGTCTAAAACTATCCCCCTAAAACACCCCAAAAATTCCACTCCTGTAGATCCACTCCTCCGCTAAATAATTAAATTATCAAATCTGGGGGGCCCTGAGACTCCTGGAATGGCCGGTTTGGAAAACACTAGTGATTATTTGTCCTCCTTGCTTTAATCTTTTAGCGCTATTGTGTTTGGGTGTGTCTTTTTATGTGGAATTTTTTTTTTTTTTCTACTCTACGTCTATGTCTGATTAAAAAGGGACAATTTGTTTTAAACATTGAAATAAAGTGGTTAACCTGGTTTTGGGGAGTCTGCAGTCTTTTATTCATATCTCAGATCAGCCTCCACAAAACTTGGTGCTCGCAATAAATCCCAGTGCTTTTCCGTGTGCAGCTGGTGTCCTGTGGGAGGGGTGGGGTAAGCTTCATTTTGCACTCTCATCCCCAATAGCGGCTACCAATCCTACACTGTCTAGCCAGGGGCAGGAGCGGATCCAGAGGGAGGGCGATTAGAGTAATTTAAGGGGGCAGCAGTGTGATGATGGGTTATACATATCATCTGTTATTTGTTGCTCTTGTTGTGATTTTATATAGTGTTAAAATAAAGCAAAGAACAAACCAGACCAACTTGTATCCTAAAATACATTAATTTGTGAGTTACATAGTGTTGTAGGGCACAGGGCCTATAGAAGTTGTGGCTGGAGAGGGGGAGGAGTCACGATTACTCTATGAACCGCACCCTCTAAAAGAAAAGTCTAGATCTGCCCCTGCTATAACCTCTCAATGGCAATATTACAGTCCTGGTCAGAGATTTTAATCGCACAGTTTGTCTCATTTGTTTCAATAACTTGAACATGGCAAAGGAAAATACATCATAAACTTATCTGTCTTCATATGAGTCCTGCTGATATCTGATGGGCACTTGCAAGCTAGATCTTTTCCTATTTCATCAGATGCTTTCTTATGGGCTGGCTTTTAAGTCTTGTAACTTTAGCTGCAAAAAACCCTCAGGACAAAGCCATAGCATTCAGTGGCTCTTTGTGGTAAGATCCTCCATTATCACAGGCAGCCTTCATAGCACACTTCACACCAAAACATCCAATCCTCTCGAACAGTCTGTCTGTTTTTGGCTCCTCTCCTCTTCCCCAAGAACCTCTTGGAACCTTCTAGTTCATTCATTGCAGTTTGCCCATCCCAAAATGGCAGATACAATTGCATTTAACTTCCTAGAGGCACTCTGGGGAATTCTAGTTTTCTGAATGAGTGCATACAGTAATATATCTGTGATTTGCAGGCTATTACAAGCTCAATGGCCGATTGTGAGAAAAGGGGTAGGAATGCATGAGACTGTAGGACATCTCACTGATGGGATAGTGGACATGTAGGTATTTAGTCTTTTATATCTGCAAGCAATCCGTTTACAAAGTATAGGCAAACATGGAGTTCAGTCACTGGAGATTATAAAAAAAAAAAAATTAAAAATCATGAAACTGTGCATCCTTTGTGCTGCCCCCACTAAATTGCTGCCCTTGGACCTATGTGTCTATCAAACAGTGGTAACCCATAGCAAACAATAATTAGCTTTGATTTGACCTTTCAGGGTCCCTTCACCACCTGTCTGATGGTAATTCACTTTTGAGTTGCAAATTATTGCCTTAAAACTGCATTACAAATAGGATGGGTAAATGGTTATACTGACAATGAAATGTATGTAAAGTGCATCACTGAAGCACATCTAAAGGTAGTTTTCTTGCATTTTTACCCATTTCCCAGCTCATATGTGTGAACGAGCCATTTATGCCTGATTGGTTGGTATAATTGCTACATATTTTGACTTTGTACCAATATAGGCAAACTATATTTGGTAGTTAGATTGATGGTATACAGCAGCTTATTTGTTGTGGATGATGATAATATTTATTATGATCTTTGTTGCTTGCTAATGTCCTAAAATATTTACAATAACCATTTTATTTTGTTTCATTTCAGTTTCATCGATACTTGGTGTATTACTCTGGACAGCACTCAGCATAGCTATGGTTGTTATAGGTAATAACTGAACTTGAATAGTTATTTTGCACTATGTGTAGCATGTAACAGACATTCTATGATTTGAACTAAAATATATTTCTTCAACTCATTGTACTTACAGGGTCTATGTATATTGACAAATGTGAAGTTCAGCCGAAAATTCCAATCTACCTTATAGTCGCTGGCGTAGTTCATTTAGTTGGATTTTTGCTGTCACTGCTGAAGTTGGTTTCTGAAAAAGCGATGTATGGCATAGAGGGAGTGATGGGCATTTTTTCATTGTGTTGGTTTATTGCAGGTAAGGAAAATTACAGTTGGCACAATTCTGAAATTGTGTTTCAGTTGGGGTTGCCTTACTTTTAGCCATTGCTTTAGTGCTCATACTCTTCTTCAAGAGTAGGAAATGGGTCCATGAAAACCAAATTGGATAAGTAAAGTGATCAATTAAAAGTCGACAGTGCAACCTGTGGCGTTATGCTCCACTGGGGGGAGCTATTCAGTTAGTCCCACATTCCCGAGACTGAAAAATAAAGCATTTCCCATGTCCACTGACCCCAGTTCAGGCACAATATTACTGTGCGTAATGCTGCCCTACTGGGATGGCTTTTCTATGTTAACTGTACAGTCTTTACTTGAATTAAATAAAAAAAAAAAAACAAGGAAATCTTTCCAATAATAAACAGTCATATCAGTTTTTCAGTCGACTAAATTGCTTTTCTTTTTTCTTTTATCCAGTATGTAAAGTGACATTTTTATTATGTAAACAGATATTAATATATATTTTTTTAATTTTAGGAAGTGTCTGGGTGTTTAGCATCTACCAGAATCATCCAAGAAACTGTGATGACACACTTTATAAATTTGCATTCGGGATCCTTATTTTTGAGTATATATTTTTAGCTTTTCTTTTCGTAGTGACTTGCGTTTTTACATGCTGCATTGGTTTTCAGGTAAGTAATTCGTAAATAACAATTAACATACAGTAAAAGGAGGAATTGATATTATGGATTCTGATAATATCTTCACTCAAATAGCAAAATGGTGAAAGACCCATCTTTTGGTTCTCCACAAATGCCAAGATATAATTTCCCACATTACAGCCAGGTATCTTGATATTTTCTGGAAACCTAATTTATTGGCACAGATGTCAGCAGACACTTCAGGGCTCAATTGATCACCATTGCCAGTTGGTGTATTGTATATTTATTTAACACACTGACTTGCCTGTTGCCCACCACTCCTTTTGACCATAAATGGAATCACTGCATGCTGTATATGTTGACTGTAGATTTGAAAGGTGATGTGTATCAGCTTGAAGGATTGAGACCGACTACTCTTCGTAATTCAAATCAATCTTAACCGACTGGGTATCTGAAAATGCTCTCAATAGAGCAAATAAAGTCACATGTAATGTTGTAAATGTAACAATGCTTCAAATAAACCTTCTGTTTTGCATCCTATTGTGGGACTTCTTTAGAAGCTGTGGGCTAGAGATTCTTCCTGTTATATATAATCTGTGAGTAATTGTCCAAGTAAGACATGGAACTAGGCAGTAATTCTAAAAATAAATGAAAAGTTGAATGATTAACTTTTTAGATCTTCATCTAATAAAACAATTCATAAGTATATGTGAAAAAGAGGAAAAAAGTAAGGTTTGAATAGTAAAGTATACTGATTCCAAGGTATATCACTAAAAAGATGATGGGGGAAAAAAATAGATATATTTAGTTGTGTATGAAAGAATCCAAAGAAGGAAGAAATTGAAATAAATATTCAGGCACTGGGTGTCAGGGATATGTAGCATGTAGATCCATTTGCCCTCCTTTGAGATTCTAGCACTTTTTTTGTTTTGTTTTTTTACTTTTGTTTATCCCTGTAAAATACAGTAGTGTGGGGTTCTTGATGTGTTTAAGGAAGAAGTGGTTTGATACACTGTGGGTCCTTATACCTCTTTATATTCCCAATATTCTTGCTAATTCTCAATTTAAGTCTCCTAAAAGTTTGTTTGATGTACTGTAAACCACAGAGGTATTCTAAGTCATATAATGCTGAACAAAAACTTTATACCTCACAAGTAAAAGTTAAGGGAACATTGTGCCTAGAATAGTCCACTTGGTAAACTAGAAAATTGAATTGAAAAGTAGACAAACATACATCTAATCTCATAAGCATATTGTCCTCTGGCTCACATCTTTTTCTTCCTCATGAGACTGCTATATTGCTCTATGTGGCTTCTTTAACTTGTGTAATAATTGTGCATGTGCCATGTTTATCCTTCAGCAGTAATAAAGCTATGTAATGTTTTGTTTTATGTTTCAGACGGCAAATGCTGATGCAGAAAGAACACATCTTGGTAGTAACGTACCCTAAGAAGAATCACTGGCATATTTTACATGTTGGAGCTAGTTTATTGTTCTACTCCCATGATGAATACAAACACACATATATTGTACATACACATGCATTTCTGTTTATTGTAATAAACTTGTCTTTTGGGATAGTTAGGTTTTTTTGGGGGGTTTTTTTGGGGGTTTTTTTTTCTGACGGAAATTTGACTTGCCATCTACAGTTATATATCTGAAATATAACATGTGAAACACAAAGTAATGAAAAGAAAAGTAAGCTACAACAAAGAATCAAGCCTATGTAATAAATAATACAATTGTACTGCATGAGCAAAGGGTGTGAATAGTTTTTGTTTATCCTGAAATAACTGTTTTGCAAAAGATAATAAATAATAGTTACTCCGCTTTGTACACATGTTCATACCTTCCTCACTCAGCAGACCTATTTTCTCTCTCTACCAGGGGCGGATTGGGAACTTAAAGTGGCCCTGGAAAAAAGTCTGAAAGTGGCCTCATGTAGGCAGGGCTCAGTATGTGTGCGCCTGCCAGTGTATATGTGTGACCAGTGTATGTTCCGGAGTTTGTGTGCCAAGTGTTTGTACCTGTATATGTGTCTCCTGTTCGTGTCGCTTAACCTACTGCTGGTGTCTAGCTCAGTTGCTGCTTGTCTGGATCCTGGAATGTTGGGGGTCCTATTTGGGGGAAATAAAATGGTTATATGAAACTTAGAAAACTTCAGCCCCATGTTAAATCAATAGCACTCACATTTAATAATTAGGCCTCCCTCCAGCCCCAACATTAAAATAATAATATTTACATTTGGTAGATATTTCCCTCCAACCAGCCTTGACATTAAATTAATAGCATACATTTAATAAATAGCCCTCCTCCCCAAACTCAGCACCACATTCAATTAATAGCCCCCAATCCACCCCATCTTAAATAATAGGCCCCACCAATAAATTAAATTGCCCCACCATCACCCCACAAATAAAATATCACCCATTTAATAACTAGCCCCCACCTAAACACCACCATTAATTTAATACTCTACCTCCCACATTATATTAAGACAACCCCCCCCTTCACTTCCTCACACACATATTAAGAACCCCACCCCCTTCCTCATAGAGCCAGATTTAGACCTCATGGAGCCCTAGGCAAGCTACTGGTTTGGGTCCCCCCTCCATGAAACAATCCATAGCACTTTATATTTTTAGCATGGCATATATTCCTATAGTTAAGTAGAAGGTTAAGCTATGTGTTGTCGCACATCACACTTCGGCCACTGCATCACATTGCGGCACCCTCATTACTGTCCCTCATCACATTGTGCCCTCATTTATCATTACACTGCATCACACTGTGGTAACTGCAGTTAAAGAATAATATCTTGTCAAAGGATCTAGCAGAATTTTGAAATATACTGGTAATATACTCCATACAATGAATATTAAGCTCCGTGGTCGAAGTGGAAATTTAGAAGTGGCGGTATGAAAAATGTAATGGGAATGTAAACAAGTGAATGGAATTTGATTAATTTTACAATGAAGGCAGTATAAGAAGTAGCGGTATGGCATACTACAGTATACACCCCACTTCCACCGCTGCTTACCTTTCAATTCACACAAATTGTACCTTATCTTTAACTAAACTTGGGTATTAATCATAATTAACATGTCGAGAAGCTGCAGTTCAGGGTTAGCAAGCCCAGTAATAAAAATCAGCAGTCTCCTATCGCTACGTTAGACTGTCCTTCACTACAGTTACTGACTGCAGCCCTCTACCTACAGAAACATATTAACATGGATTATTACATTCCAGCACTTTTTCATGTCAGTCTTCTGCATGAATCCCATAGTACAGCATTTAAACAAGACAGATCTCCTCATAATCTAAATCCCACCAGATTCAGGACAGTTGGCAGACTGTTCTGCTCTCTCCTACCTGTTCTTGTCACTTTCACCACCTGTGGCTGCAGGTGTCTTTAGATCAGTTACTGCTTGTCTGGATCCTGGAATGTTGGGGGCTCTATTTGGGAAAAAAAAAAATGAGTACATGAAATTTAGAAAACTCCAACCAGCCCTGGTGTTAAATCAATATAGCACCCACATTTTTTAAGAAAGCTGCCTCCAGCCCAAACATTAAATTAATAGCATACATATTTAATAAATAGACTTATTTCCCTCCAACCAGCTCCAACGTTAAATTAAGTGTTCCCATTTAAAAAATCTATTTCTTTCCCTCCAAACAGCCCCAATAATAAATTAAATATAATTTACGTTTAATAAATATAAGCATTTCCCACAACCATCCCAGGCATTAAAAAATGCATAATCACATTTAATGAATACACCTCATTTTCCCCAAACATTCAATTCATAGCTCCCAAATCACCACAATATTAAACTAAAGGTCCAATTGCCTCATCTTAAATTGATAGACCCCACTATTAAATTTGCCCCATCACCCCACAAATAAAATAGCACCCAATAATTGGCCCCCACCTGCACGCCACCATTAAATTAATAGCCTACCTTTCACATTATATTAAGACCCCCCCCCCCCTTCCCTCACATGTAATATAAATACACTGGCCCCTCACACACACATAATATTAACACACTGCCCCCCTCCCTTCCCATAATATATATACATTGGCCACACACACACACACATTATATATATATTGGAGATGCTCAGGCTTGGTTTCCTGAGAACTCAACACACCCGAACTTAGCATATCTGGTACTTTCGCATTGTTACGCTGTCGGATTTCGCGAGTATTAAAATCGATAAATACCGCCCTCCACGGCGATCTACCGCCATTTGAAAGAGGGACACAGAAAGGGTAGCACAGTCGGTAGAGCAGTTGGCCAGCAACATAAATAGAATTGAAAGAGGAGGGGGTAGCAGTGTTCAACAAAGTCTACAGTGACATTCAGGAGAGCTCCATTGCTAATTCTCATTGCTGAAATGCAAATATTAGTGCTGTCAGGCTTGGTGTAATTTTGCAGTCACATTCTACTGTGTTATATCGGTAACACACAAAGAGGAGAGCTCCATTGCTAATTGTCATTGCTGAAATGCAAATACTAGTGCTGACAGGCTTGGTGTAAATCTGCAGTCAAATTGTACAGTGTTATATAGGTAACACACAAAAAGGAGAGCTCCATTGCTAATTGTGATTGCTGAAACACAAATACTTGGCCTTGCAGACTTTTCTTCTGAATTTAAGTCAAAGTGTACGGTGTTATCAAAATGGATTCACAGCAGTACACAGAAGAGCAGGAGAACCAATCGGCTGCTGCCACTAGTCATGATGATAGTAATCCCTGTAAGTCATCTGGTAAAGCCTATGTAAATGTACATAGTGTGTTTAAGTCAGGCAAGCAAAAATGTAAAAAAAACACCTTTTACCTTGGTCAAGAAAAAAAGCTGTAATCCAGGCAAAGTTATCTGCAGAAAAAAATAAAATTGCCAACATGCCATTCTACACACGCAGTGGCAAAGAAAGAATGAGGCCTTCGCCTTTGTCTATGAGTGTGATATATGAAACTGTTACTGAGGCATCTTCTGGTAAGGTCAGTCGTGACTAAGCAAGACCTTGTCATTCGGACTCCAAAAGTGGTGCCCAAATACTTTTACGTGTAAAAGCCGATCTGGAAGAAAACAGTAAGGCATTAGAGAAAAATGTATGTTCAGATTCAGAAGTGACACCAATTCCTGAGGAGAGTCCATCCACGAGTGCTATGTGTAATCGTGACCATTCTGATAGTGTACCCATAAAGAAGGCCCCTGTCAGCATTTATGCAGATGTGTGCCTGAACAGCTCAAGTGTAGCCGGTGATACACCAATTGAGGATGCCACTTTGGAATTGCAACAAGATGAAGGAAATATTTGTGTAGTTGACGAGGGCACTAATGAGGATGTTGATGAGGATGATGTTGTTTGTGTAAGTCCTGCATCGGTGGAAGCAGGTCTGGCACATGATAAGAAGAAGGCCATTGTCATGACTGGACATAAGACTAAAAAATCCACTTCTTATATGAGGAATTATTTTTACCCAAATACTGACAACAGTTGTCTAACCATTTGTAGTGTATGTAAAGCAACAGTCAGTCAAGGGAGGGACCTTAACCACCTAGGAACCTCATCCATGTTACGACATTTGACGCGAGTTTATGGCAAGGTGTTGGGAAAATCAGAAAGTTACGTTAAAAAAATAACAAGCAGTCCATCATCAGCTGGGACCCTTCTCTCACCTACATCCCGACGCCTGCAATCTACACCCACAACACCATCCTCGTCAATATCTTCAGTAACGATCGGAGTTAGCCCTGCATCCAACTTGGTAAGGCTCGATTACTCCAGCACTATAATTGATTCCTCTGAAGAATTCTTGAGCGTTAGTCCCACTGCTGCTGCTGTTGCTGCTGCTGGGGGTGAATCTTCATCCCAGAAGCAGAACAAGAATAAGACTACTAGTAGTTTACAACAATTGACTGTTAAACAATCCTTTGCAAGAGGAAGCAAGTATTTAAGCTGTCACCCAGTCGCAAAGCGGATCACAGACGCCATCTCGATTATGCTAGTATTTGATATGTGTCCAATATCCACTATTAATGCAGCTGGTTTTAGACAGCTACTTGAGGTCTTGTGTCCCGTTACAAAATTCCACCACAACACCATTTCAGTAGAAAAGCTATTCCTCACCTATATCACAAGGTTCATAAAAATTTATTTATTGGGCTGCAAAATGCCTTTCTACCCACAGTACTCTTAACCACAGATATGTGGACAAGCGGAACTGGGCAAACTAAAGATCATATGACTGTAACAGCCCACTGGATTGGTGATTCACCTTCAGCAGCAGCATGTACCCAAGTAAGTCACATTTGTCAGAGGTAGGCTACTCTGTGTATCACCGGATTCACTAAGAGGCATACAGCTGACAATCTGTTACAAAAACTAAGCAATGTCATTGCAACATGGCTTATCCCGCTTGATCTCTCCTCAGGATATGTCATTTCTGATAACGCCACCAATATTGTTAGAGCATTACAGCTGGATGAATTCCATCACATTCTCTGTTTTGCTCACACAATAAACTTGGTGGTGCAGAGCTTTTTAGAAAATGACAGGAAAGCGCAGGAGATGCTGTCTGTGGCCCGTAAATTATCTGGACATTTCCGGCATTCGGCAACATTGTGTAGAAGATTGCAGCAGCTGCAAGAGCAATTTAATTTGCCCTGCCACCAACTGAAGCAAGAGGTGGTGACAAGGTGGAATTCCACCCTGTATATGCTTCTGCGGATGGAGGAACAGCAAAAAGCCATCCACGCTTACTCCACAAGCCATGACATTGGGAAAGGGGGGGCTGTATTTTAGTTAAACGCAGTGGAGAATACTTTCCGTTTTGTGCAGGGTGCTGAAACCATTCAAAGTGGTCACCTGTGAAGTGAGTTCAGACACTGCTAGCTTGAGTCAAGTGATTCCCTTAATTAGAATTTTGGAAAAGCAGCTTGAGAAACTGAAGGAGGCGATTAAACAAAGCAATTACGCTAAGTATGTCGGACTTGTAGATCAGGTATGTTATTCGCTTTGCCAGGATCCAAGAGTTATCAAAATCTTGAAATCTGATCACTACATTTTGGTGACTGCTTGATCCTCGGTTTAAGAGCTATGTCTTCTCTTTGTTTCCAACTGACCCAGATCTGAAGAGATGCAAGGAGCTCCTGGTTAGCAATATGACAGATCAAGTGTTACATGCCAGGACGGCATCTCCTCCTTCAGTCTCTCAACTGCTGCTTGGAAAAAACTTCGCTTTCTGAAGCGACCCAGGGATGATGCAGATGACTCAGCACCAAATTTTGACATCTGGTCTGGGCTAAAAGAATTGACCGGGAAAAAAAAGCTGCCCACCCTCCAATGTGTACTCGGAAAGAGTTTTCAGCACAGCCAGGAACCTTGTCAGCCATCGGCGTAGGAGGCTACTTCCTCAAAATGTGGAAAAAATGATGTTCATAAAAATTAACTTCAAGTTCCACGAGGAAGGCCTTTCCCGCCAATTACATCAAAATACTGAGACTTCTGTAATGGTGGATTCCAGCGGTGATAAATTAATGTGTGAGGAAGATGTACACACTAATGAGGGTGAGGATAAGGCTGAGGATGATGACAACAACATCTTGCCACAGTAGAGTTCATTAACAGCACTGTTACCTTAGGTGCCTTAAGGCCATTGTTACCTTCTCTTGTGGGGGCCCAAACAAACCAAGCACTTCATCAACAAGAGTGGCACTTTTGTTGCTGAAGTGCTTGGTTTGTTTAAGTGTGCATGTCCTTTTTAAGATCCAACATAAGGGTTTTCTTTTCTGTGACTGCTGTGTGTCAATGTTTCCTATATGTGCTAGGAACTGCCATGTGTTTGAGTCATGGCTCTGTCGCTTAGCATCCAGCTCGCTGCAGTATTTGTCCGATAGTGTATGTAAATAATATTGTGACCTGTGAGATGGTCAAAATTAACTGCAAATGATTTGAAATTAGTGTCATTGAGGTTAATAATAATGTAGGAAGAAAAGAAAGAGCATAATTATGTGATTTTAGCATATTTTAGCAATTTTTCTAAAAAAATACAGATCCAGAACCAAAACCAAAACACACGAGGGTGGTTTTGCCAAAACCAAAACACAAAGTTAATCCAGATCCAAAACCAAAATCAGAACACGAGGGTCAGTGAACATCTCTAATATAAACATAGCATATCTTACACAAATCAATATGTATACACAATGCCAAGCATATAACACCCTCACCCCACAGTCTCTTTTACTAACCTTCTGACATACACTGGTAAAACTTAGTGCTGGAACTGGAAAGGAAGCCTCATCTCCAAAGGCTAATAGCTCAGCATCCACTCTCTGAAATCACAGGCAGCCTGGCAGTAGTCATCATCATCACATTTACTAATGACTATCCCGATTCATGACATGCTCATGTAGCTTCTTTTTCTGGTAGGAGCATCCTCATATACTCTTGTTTTTTATCTTATTTACATTTGAATTTGCATTTTATGATTGACGTAATATTGTTACGACTGGAAGTCGCAACAATATTACACTAGTCTTGTTTATCTTCTCTGCTTCCATGGTCGCCATACTGGTTAAGTTGGAGGAATGAGAGAAAAAATATACCTTTGAATGCCTATGATACATAACCATCTGGTAGGAATCCAACTTTATAACAGCACGGAGGTGTCGGCGAGGTGCATATCACTATTGATGTGAAATCAACAGAGACAATGATTGATATTGCCATCACTTAATAGAAGTTTGGTACGGGCACATTATTAAGAGGGTTCTGGATATGTGGATCGATATATTGATTCTCATTATTTATATACGTGTTTGATAGCACCATTTTGTATGACATACTACACTATATTGTCACTTTTTATTTTTTCCATATATGATGCGGTTTACTGATGTCTTCGACAAGGAAAATATGAGATCTCTCTCTTCATCATCCTACATTTGACAATATAAGTATTTTTATTTTTGTTTTTTGTCTATTTCTAGTAGATCTTTGGACACATTTTAGCGCTAACATTCTTAGATATATTCTTTTTTGCATTACCTCTTATAATCTTTGTTCAATTGAGATATAAAAGACCATTTGTGATTCAAAGTATTATTCTTACGGAGTGCACCTTCTGATGGTAAAAGGTCAGATCTAGTAATGCCTTCAAGTAGTTTTTATGCCTTATTAAGGACTTCCATCTTATACTCTTTTTGTAGAAATGATTCTTTAATTTCCTTAATCTGAATATTTAAGATATCTTCATTTTTACAATTCCTTTTAAGGCATTTCATTTGGCCAAGGGGAATATTATTTAACCAGTTATGCTGATGATGGCTATTACATTGTATATACCTTTTAGTATCATTGGTTTTTTTTTGTATGTTTTAGTCTGTAGGACATTATTTTCTACATAAACAGTAATATCCCAAAAATTAACTGAAGATGCACTATAGTTGAAACTAAGTTCAATGTGGGACTGATTGGAATTCAGATATTCACAGAAAATGTCGGGATCGGCTATGGAGCCTCTCCGTACAAAAAAAGATGGCATCTGTGTATTGGTACCAGGACACCAGGTTCACTCCAAAGTCATGACCATTTCAAATGCAGGTCTCCTCCCACAATGCCATGAAAAGGTTGGCATAACTTGGAGGAAACCTGGTGCCCATAGCGGTTCCGACACACTGCAGATAGTAAAGACCCTTGAACCTAAAATAATTATTTTCAAGAGTAGGACATAATATCAAGAAAATGTTTAGTGGCAAGAATTCCCAGATCATGCTTAATAATAGTGTACAATGATTTGACATCTGCTGTAACCAGAATGAAATTGGATTCCCACTTGACATTCAATATTTTCTTAAGGAAATCACCCGTAACTAAAAGAAAAGAGCTGGTGTCCTTAACAATGGGTTGTAAATAATGATCAATAACTTCAGAAAGATTAGGGCCTCCCTTTTCCCTGGCGAAGCATGGGGTCCCCCTCCTCCACCCAGTTTCAGCCTCTGCCCCTCCCTCCAACAGGACTCCCACTGTTCCTTTTGGACATAACAGCACACAGCACGCATACTCAAGTTACATTTCCTCCTCCTAAAGTTTCTTCTCTTCCAGTAACACAGGTCGGACAAAACCAGGATGTGGTGCATTCAGGAAATCTAAAATCAGCTGCTTCATGGACCAACTTGTGTGACTGCAGACACTTCGCAAAACAATGATCAGGACGGAGGAGAAGATTTGCGGGAAGTTCAGGAGAATGCAGATGGCAGCAATTAGTCTAATTCTGTTGTTGTGCACAGGACACGCACATATAGTATATATTGAAATGTTTGCAATACTGGATATGTCCAAAAAATAGCTAATAGCAGCTTGTAGTAGAGGGGGCATCGAGGAAGAAGCATACCGCTCATTCCCTAACTGGTTGAACGTTTTTTGTATTTTTTGCAGCTATATATTTGGAGACCAGACTGGGGGCTCTCGTAGACATCTGGTGCCACCTCCACTTGATCAATGAAACAGTGATCAATGACAGGGCTGGCGTGTGGTGCACATATGATGAGAGCTTCTGTCAAAAAGCTAGCAGAATGGAATTGATACTGTGAATGTAAGTATATAGAAACTTGGTCTAAGCTGATGCACCCATCAGGAGGCGCTATTCCAACCATGGCAAGTAGGTTTCCAGGGGCAGGGATACGTGGTGTTCCCAATGAGATTAGAGCATTTAATCATTCCACATGTGTAAGGGAGGAAGCCTGCAGATATAGGCATATCCGCTCTACCTGTCGGTCCCATGCCGCAAAAGACTGCACCAGGAATGTACCAGACTCTGGCAGAGGGCGGGGGCTTGCAGGAACTGCACCTTAAAGCACTGTCTCCCATTAAATTGTCCCCCATTTGTAAATGGCTCCAGCTCTTCCCAGATGCCTCCCTGGCAAATTTCCTTGCCCAAGGCTTTCTTCACAGATTCCTGCCCATTTTTGGGGAGGCGCGGTCCAGTGTGGGACGTAACCTAAAGTCAGCCTCTTTACTTTCAGAGGTACTGGCGGTTACGGATGGCAAGAAAGTTCATTTTGTACGCATGATTGGCCCTTATTTATCCTCTCCCCTAAAAACCTCTCACCTGTTGGAGTGGTGCCCAAAAAGGCGAACGGGAAGTACCATCTGATACAACATCTCTCTTATCAGCCTGGTTTCTCGGTAAATGATGACAAAGATGAAAGCCATATCTCAGTAGTCTACCAGTCCTTCGAGGACGCGATGGTATTGGTCAGAACATATGGGAAATGTTCTTTGTTAGCAAAGCTCGAAGTGGAATCTGCATTCCAGCTTCTACTGTTATACACTGAATCATTTCGGTTCATGGGTTTTACATTTCAGGGAGGGTATAATATTGATTGGTGTCTCCCAATTGGCTGTTCGGTTACTTGTACTTTTTTTGAATGATTTGGCTCCTTCCTGCAGTGATGCATACAAGCAGGAACGGGCCATGCAGGTATTGCTCGTTATTTGACTGACTTCCTGTTTATCGGTCCTGCAGCGTCTATAGATTGCGCGGATATCCTTTTAGCAGCACAGTCCCTGTTTGCTGTAATGGGCTTGCCTGTCTTTCCTGGGTATAGAGATACACTGTAGTTGGCTGTTGTCGGTTACCAAGGGACAAGGTGGCTACATTGGAGTCATACATTGTTGAGACGCTGATCTCATCTACTATGCCTCTGCGGTGGGTTCATTCTTAGTTAGGCTCCTTTAATTTTGCGTGCAGGGTCATACCCATGGAATGGATTTTTGTAGAAAATTGAAAATAGCCGTGGCTGGGCTGCAGAGGCTGCATGCTAGGCTCCGGCTTTCAGCGGAAACCCGTGGGGATCTACGGATTTGGGTTGAATTTCTGTGGAACTTTAATGGTGTTTGAATATAGCCTACCACTCAAATATCTACTTCCGGGGGGGGGTTGGTGCACCACCCTCTAGCCGGTTGCTTGGTGGCTCAATGGTCTGATAAGGAGTTTACTGGTGCTTGATCTTTTTCCCATAGTTAAGATGCAAATCTTGTGCAGAACGGAGGTGTCGAGTTGGGAGATATTTTGAGACAAGTGAGATGTATGTTGGTGCAATTTTATTGATGGCCTTGTATAATAGTAGAAGAATTTTATATTGGATTTGTTGAAATACAGGCAACCAATGTAGACACTGACAGAGTGGTTCTGAAGAGGAAGGACGATTTGCAAGGAAAGTCAATCTAGCGCCTGTGTCCAAAATAGATTGTAGGGGTTTAAGTCTGATTTTGGGAAGATCAGTAATGAGGGAATTGCAATAGTAGATGCGGGTGATGATGAGTGCATTAATTAAAGCTTTTGCAGTGTCCTGTGTGAGATATGTACGTTTTTTTGGAAATGTTTTTTAGATGTATGCTGCATGATGTAAATATAGAGCTGATGTAGGGAAGAAAGGATAGTTGCGAGTCAAGCATTACACCTAGGCAGTGAGTTGGCAGGGTGGGATTTATGGTCCTGTTACCAAAAGATATAGAAATGTCAGGCAAGACACTTTTGTTGGTGGGTGGGAATATTATTAATTCTGTTTTTAAAAGATTGAGTTTGAGTTCGCTAGGGGACATCAAAGATGAAATGGCAGAAAGATAGTCAGTAACGCGAGACAAAGATGGTGAGAGATCAGGAGAGGATAGATAAATTGTGTATCATCTGCATAGAGATGATGCTTAAATCCAAAGAAGCGTATTAGTTTTCCAAGAGATGCAGTATAGATAGTGAACAGCAGAGGACCTAGGACTGAGCCTTGTGGTACTCCAACTGATAAAGGAAGCAGAGGGGTGGTGGATCCAGAGAAATTAACACTAAAAAAGTGATTAGTTAGGTAGGATGAAAACCAGGATAAGACAGTGTCTTGAAGACCTAGGGATTGGAGCGTTTGTATGAGGAGAGAGGTCAACAGTGTCAAATGCAGCAGAGAGATCCAGGAGAATTAGAAGAGAGTAATGGTCTTTAGTTTTAGCTGTGATCAAATCATTGATTATCTTGCTCAGGGCAGTCTCTGTGGAGTGTTGAGCGAAAGCCTAACTGAATCGGATCCAATAGGTTGTTTGCAGAAAGAAAGCGTGTGATCAATATACTGTAGATACATACAATAGACAGTGTTTTTATATATATTTATATTTTGATTCAAGTTTATTTATTGTATTCCTTTTCTTAAGTTTTCAGCACCCTGTACTTTGTTCAATGTTAAATACCTTAAAATTAGCATTTTTCATGTATGTTTCTGTTAAAGCACTTTATAAATCCCCTACGCTAGCTTGAATTATTTCTAAAATACAGTACAGCTTTGAAATGGAGACGATAGACATGCCATACTCCACTTCTGCTTCGGCCCCTATCATGAAGTGGTTCAAGTGGCATGTATACATTAAAGAGAGAGCGGGTGCAAATAAAGGGTCATCTTCCTCCTCTTCCACCCACTCGCTCCTGGCTTTACCTGACTCCACCCAGGAGGTGTAGTGGTTCCCCCTCACGGCATCTTTTGGACGTTCTATGTTTCTATGATGTGCATTGCAATGTTTTTTTGTTTTGTTGTGGCTTTTATATTTTCAGATTATATTTGTTGTAATACTCATTGAGCAACCACCCCCCCTCTTTGAGTGGGTTACCCCCTGTATCCCCCCTTCTTGATTTTACATCTTTTTTTTCTGCACCCCAAATATTTAGCAAAAACTTAAATAAAAATTATTGATGAAAAAAAAAATAATCAACCATGGTATTTTTGTCTTTAATGGTCAATAAAGTAACATACCTTTACCTTTCCATCAGGATAGTCCTGATTTTTGGGGACTATCTTGATTAGCCCAGAGCTTGTCCCAGCATGAGGAACAGATGGGATGAATTTCCACTCTTCACTTTACATACATGCTGTGTGATCCAGTTAGTGTTGCACTCTTTATATAAGGGAGGATGGGAGGGAGATGTAATTGGTTGGAGGGAAGTGCAAGCTATGCCCTCCATGGTGCTGGCCACACTCACACTTCACTGGCTACACTTGCAGTGGGATGGCACTTGTCACAACAGGCCCTTTATCATTTTCAGCCCCAGGCCCATGTGGCCCTTAATCTTATTTTGAAGTCAGCACCGACAGGGAAAGAGGAACATCCACAGCACCAGACTCCTCTTAGGCTGCGCAGGCCACTGGGTTTGTTTGTTTTTGTTGTTTGTTGTTTTTAAGTGGTGCTGCAATCATCTTCATGTATTTATGTTTAATTGTAAGTGATTCTGAATATGGGTGTCAATCCTGGTTTATGACACCTCTCTCATAGCGGGGTGATAGTACTTATCTTTGACCTTTATAAGTCCACATTCATGTGCTTGACACATGTGGAGATGTGCTTCTCTATGCCGCAGGTAAGCTGGCTGATATGGTGTGGTGCTTTGTGCTGCATAATTTGGCCCTAAACCAAAGTATACCCCTAACAACAGCAATATACAGTAACAAACCAGGTGAGCTCATTCCAGCAGCTGATGTTCATGTATTATTATTATTATTATTATTGCCACAGTGCTCCGCATCACCGTACAGTAGGGAAAACAGTACATACATAAAACAGGGACATACAAGGTACACAAAATAAATGCAGACATGAAAACAAAGGGTGTAGAGGACCCTGCTCATTAGAGAGCTTACATTCTAAGTGGAAAGAGGACACAGCTGAAACAAGAGGTGTAAATGTGTTTCAAAGTAGAGATTGGGCTAGTTGTGAGGGTGCACTAGTGTGAATAGTGTTATCGGTGATAAGGTCACCTCTAAAAAAGAGATGGGTTTTGAAAGAGTGTCTAAAGATTTGAAGGCTGTGGGAAAGTCTGATTGAGCGTGGTAGGGAATTTCATAAGTGGAGAGTAGCACGGGAGAAGTCTTGTAAGCGGGAGTGAGAAGTGGTTACCAAAGACGAGACAAGGCGCAGGTCAGAGGTAGATCTAGGTTGGTGGGAAGGAGTGTATTTTGATATGAGATTTGAGATGTATGCAGGGGTAGTGTTATTGAGGGCTTTGTTGGTAAAGGTGAGTAATTTAAATTTGATTCTGGAGGACACAGGGAGCCAGTGTAGGGATTTTCAAAGTGGTGCAGCAGATGTGGAGCGGTGAGAGAGGAAGATCAGTCTTGCAGCAGCATTTAGGATGGATTGGACTGTAGATATATGGGTGTCAGGAATGCCAGATAGGAGGAGGTTGAAATAATTATGACAGGAGATGATGAGAGAATGGATAAGAGTTTTGGTAGCATGTTGAGTAAGAAAAGGACGTATTCTGGCAATGATTTTAAGGCGGAATAGACAGGACTGGTAGAGAGTCCGGATGTGAGGAATAAAGTAGAGGCCGGAGTCAAGTGTGACACCAAGGCAGCGGGCTTGCGAGACTGAGGAAAATGTGGTTAGGGAGATTTGAGGGCAGGTGGTGACTCTGGCAGGAGAGAAGACAATAAGCTCTGTTTTGGACAATAATAAGCTCTGTTTTGGACATAATACAGAGGTGGGATAGGCAGGTAATAGAGAATCATCCATACTTATTTTTCAGGTGAGAATGTTTTTAACGTCAGTATAATTATTGTATACATACCAGTAAGCTTGTTTTTAATTAGTACCTGTGATTGTCAAACCAACATCATTATAAACATAATGTGCAAACACTATTAACCTTATTTTATGGGTATATGTTTGTTTGTTCAATTAACCATTCAGGTATTATTGCATGTTAAAAACAATATAATAAGTGTACCCAGATTACCAAAATAAACAACAACAGTGTGCATTAAGAGCAACTTTAATAACTAAATAAATGTAAAAAAACAGAATTAACACAGTCTGCATTTCAAAATCAAAAATAGGCACTTTGACATAAATGCAATACATTTTTTAATATATATTTTTTTTGGTCTTGACTGTGGGCTCTGCTGCCTTGTCCTGGCTGTTGGATGGTCATCTGCCACCCCCAGGGGCGGATTGGGAACTTAAAATGCCTCTGGAAAAATGTGGTCTCATGTGGGTGGAACCAAGTCAACTCGAGGTGAGGCCAACACAAAAGTAGGCAGGATTTAGAACTACTGGAATTTGGTTGTAGTAACATTTAGGAAAACCTGGATGTGATGACTTAAGACACAGTGGTTCATCTCTAAAGCAATGTAGGGAAAAAGCTGCCTGTCCTGTGCTATAAAAAAACATTAATCCTTTTGGATGATTTGCAACAGGTTTATACCACTGTGCTCAAACTTGTTTAGTTGCCTACTACCAACCTCCTTCCAAAATTCCCTTCATAGAAACATATCTGACTTAGCTTAATAAGTTTAACTATTGCAAAACATGTTGGCAGAATTGTATTTGATCATCTGCCAGAGCAGTATATAAGCACCTTACCACACTGTTGCATTGTTCCCTGACGTCCTGAGATGCAAACTACCAGTCAAATTTCTCTATATATAATATATGAATATGTGTACTGTGTGTTTCAAAAAAAGGCATTTAAAATAATCTTTATAATGGCTATCCAATGCGATGACCACAAAGGTGAAATTTTGCAAGCATCTGCAAGAAAACACTTCTTTTGTTACAATTGTGTATGATCCCTAAATGTGCCCAGTGATTGGTGGTGGTTTGAATTAATAACAGTGCAGGGAGGATTAGCAGACAATGACAAAAGTGAAGGGGATAGCTATTCCTAGGGTTTGCTGGTAATATACTAAGTACAAAGGAGCAAGAATTAATAATATTGTCAGTGCAATGGGGGCTGGCCATATGTTCTAGAAAGTGATCTGAGAGTGGGACCAGGGCAAGGTAGAAGGCAGGCAATGGAATCCATGCAAGAACCACTAAAGTATCACCAGAGCTAAAAAAAAGGCTCTGGGGAGCCTGAGGCACCTAAGAGAGGAGGGTTATCATTTTAGATACCTTTTAGATAAATACACAGGCAAAACTGTGTGCACCACTGTTAGTTGCACACAGCTCTGCCTTCACGAGCAGGACAAAGTGAAGCGGGACATACCTGCCAACTGTCCTTGTAGTCGGACCAAATCCTGACTAAGCAAGACAGTCGCCCAGATTCAGGACTGCCCTACAAAGATTCAGGACAGTTGGCAAACTGTCCTGCTCTCTCCTACCTCTTCTTGTCAGTTTTACCACCTGTGGCTTCTGGTTTCTTTAGATCAGATGTTGCTTGTCTGGATCCTGGAATGTTGGAGGCCCTATTTGGAAAAAAAAATGGGTAAATGAAATTTAGTAAACTCCAACCAACCCCGGCATTAACTTAATAGCACTCACATTTAATAATTAGGCCTCCCTCCAGTCCCAACATTAAAATAATAGTACTCACACTTGAAAAATGTATCTATTTCCCTCCAACCAGCCCTGACATAAAAGTAATAGTGCTTTAATTTAATAAATAAACCTATTTCCCTCCCTCTAAACAGCCCCAGCAATAATTTAGTAGCATTTACGTTTAATATAACCATTTCCCACAAGCATCCCCAGGATTAAATAATGAATATTCACATTTAATAAATAGCCCTCCTCCCTAAACTCAGCACCACATTCAATTAATAGCCCCAAATAACCCCAGGATTAAATGAGAGGTCCTGTTAGTTTAGAATAGGCAACCCCCACATAGTTTAGAATAGGCAGTCCCCCTATAGTTTAGAATAGGTTAGCCCCCTCCTATACTTTAGAATACACAGCTCTCCCTATAGTTTAGTATAGGCAGCATCCCCCATGGTTTAGAATAGAGAATAGGCAGCATCCCCCATCATTTAGAATAGGCAGCCCCCCTCCTAAAGTTTAGAATAGGCACCCCCCTATAGTTTAGAATAGGCAGCCCTCCTATAGTTTTATATTGACAGCCCCCCCTATAGTTTAATATACAGACCCCCTATAGTTTAATATACAGCCTCCCCTATAGTTTAGTATAGGCAACCCGAACTATAGTTCAGTATAGGCAACCCGCACTATAGTTCAGTATAGGCAGTCCCCCTATAGTTAATGTAAGTATGCGGCCATGGAGAATGTACTTTGCAAAGCGTTGTACATTGTACATGGCCGCATACTTACATTACCTCCTTAACAGCACCGATAACAGCGTTGCGGTCGCCAGTGACGTCATCAAGTCTTGCCGGGTTCTTTCATTCTTGCAGTCGGTTGTCACATCAGTCGGCCTGGACCCTGGTCAGGAAGGAGCAGTTCGCTGTGAAGACGTCGGGGTAAGTCTTGTCGGGGTAGTCAGCATCGATATGCTGACTACCACTGGCTTACTGTGTACTACTGCATTTGCATATTTGGATGTCACCATGTTTCAGTTGGCTAACACTTTACACTCAGATGTCTGTCATGTCAATTGACCAATAACAGAACTGCATTGTCAACTGCATTTCTCCAAAACACTGGCATGGAAAGCATGCTTATAAACTGCACACCTGTCTTCTGTTTCAATCTCTTTACTTAAATGAGAGAATACTTCACCTCAAATAATAGGACATTTCCAAACACATATATATTCAGTAGGTGAGAATGCTGTTTTAGAAAAATTGCTAAAATATGCTAAAATCACATAATTGTGCTCCTTTTTTGTTCCTACATTATTGTTAACCTCAATAACACTAATTTCCAGTCAGTTTTGACCGCCTCACTGGTCACAATATTATTTTCATACACTTTCAGCCAAAGACTTCAGCAAACTGGCTGGATGCTAAGCGACAGAGCAACAATACAAACACGTGGCAGTTTATAGCACATCTAGGAAACATTGCCACACAGCAGCGGCAGAAAAGTGATTCAAGATGGAATTGTCCTTGGGACCTCCCACCCACCCATATGTTAAAAATGTTTAACAAACTCACACAGAAACAGGAGGGGTAGCAGCTACAGTTTAACAGAGCAAGCACTTCAGCGACAAGGAGTGCCACTTTTGTGTCTGAAGTGCTTAGTTTGTTTGGGGGCCCACAAAGAAAGCTAACAAAAGGCTTAAGGCAGCTAACCCAACAGTGCTGTAAATGAACTGTAAGACTGCAGCAAGAGGCTGGTTAGAGCAATGGCGCAAACACACAGCAGTTTATATCACATCTAAGAAATATTGCCAGTGCCACACAGCAGTGTCAGGAAAGAAAAGTGACGCAAGATGCAATTGTCCTTGGACCCTCCCACCCACCCTTATGTTGGATCTTAAAAAGAGGAAGCACAGTTTAACAAACCAAGCACTTCAGCGATAAGGAGTGCCACTTTTGTGGCTAAAGTGCTTGGTTTGTTTGGGCCCCCCACAAAACAAGCTAACAATGGGCTTAAGTCAGATAAGCTAACAGTGCTGTCAATGAACTCTACAGTAGCAAGATGTTGTTGTCCTCATCTTCAGCCTCATCCTCACCCTCATCAGTGTGTACATCATCCTCGCATAATATTAATTCAGTCCCGCTGGAATACATGATTACAAAGGTCTCTGTACTTTGATATAATTGCCAGTACAGGCCTTCCTCATTGAATTTGTAGTTCATTTTGATGAACATCATCTTTTCCACATTTTTAGGAAGTAGCCTCCTATGCCGATCGCTGACAAGGTTCGGGGTTGTGCTGAAGACTCTTTCCGAGTATACACTGGAGAGTGAGCAGCTTAGGTATTGCAAAGCGAGTTTGTACATGGTTCTACAAATTGCCTTTTTTTCCACCCAATATGTAAAGGGATTTTCTGACGTGTCTATTTCTATGCTGTCGGTAAAATAATCCTCCAACATTCTTTGGATGTTGATAGTAGGATCAGATGAAATTACGGCAGAAGTGACGATCTTTGAGCAATTCTTTCAGACCAGAAAAGATGTCAAAATGTTGTGCTAACTCATCTGCATCATCCCTAAGTTTTTTCCTAGCAGCAGTAGCCTGAGAAACTGAAGGAACCACCAGGAGCTCATTGCATCTCTTGAGATCTGGGTCAGTTGGAAATAGAGAGAAGACATAGCTCTTAAACCGAGGATCAAATACAGTCGCCAAAATGTGGTGTTTCGATTTCAAGATGTTGATAACTCTTGGATCCTGGCAAAGCAATTGAAGTACTTGATCTACAAGTCTGACATACTTCGCGTAATTGCTTTGGTTCATCTCCTCCTTCAATTTCTAAAGCTGCTTTTCCAAAAGTCTAATTAAGGGAATCACTTGGCTCAAGCTAACAGTGTCTGAACTCACTTCACAGGTTACTACTTCAAATGATTTTGGCACCTTGCACAACACGAAAAGTATTCTCCACTGCGCTGGACTATAATACATTCCCCCTCCTTTCCCAGTGTCATGGCTTGTGGAGTAAGCGTGGATGGCTTTTCACTGTTCCTCCATCCTCACAAGCATATAAAAGGCTTCAGTTGGTGGCAGGGCAAAATAAACTGTTCCTGTAGCTGCTGTAATTTCCTAGATGCTGTTGCAGAATTCCGGAAATGTCCTGAAATTTTTCGGGTCACAGACATCTCCCGCATATCCTTGTCATTTTTCGAAAAGCTCTGTACTACTAAGTTGATTGTGTGAACAAAACAGGGAATGTGATGAAATTCTCCCCGTTGTAATGCTCTAACAATATTGGTGGCACTATCAGAAATAACATATCCTGAGGAGAGTCCAAAACAGAGAGGCCAAGTTGCAATGACATCCCTTAGTTTTTCTAAAAGGTTGTCATCGGTATGCCTCTTAGTGAAGGCGGTGATACATAGAGTAGCCTGCCTCTGAAAAATCTGTCATTTTTGGGTACATGCCGCTGCTGTTCCTGCTGCTGAAGAGGATTCACCAGTGACAGTGGGGTGTCACTATGATATAATCCTTAGTTTGCCCAGTTCCGCTTGGTCACATATCTGTGTTTAAGTGTACAATAGGTATAAGGGCATTTTGTAGCAAATAAATACACTTTTTCGAACCTTCTGGTAGAGGTGAGGAATTGCTGTTCTAGTAAAATGGTGTTGTGATGGAATTTGGTAACAGGGACACAGGACCTTAAATAACTGTCTAAAACCAGCTACATTAATTGTGGAATTTGGATGCAGATCTAATACTAGCATAATCGCCATGGTGTCTGTGATCCACTTTGCAACTGGGTGACAACTTTCATACTTGCTACCTCTGGCAAAGGATAGTTTACCAGTTGTAAACTACTAGTAGTCTTCTTCTTGGTCTGCTTCTGGGAGTAAGATCCACCCCAGCAGCAGCAGCTTGCCTAACGGTCAAGAATACTTCAGAGCAATCCTGGATATGGGAGGAGTAATCTAGCCTTAGAAACTTGGATGCAGGACTAACTACACTCACACTCACAAGAGGATATTAAGGTGTCGTTGGTGTAGAGTGTAAGTGCCGGGATCTAGCTGAGAGAAAGAAGCTAGCTGATGCTGGACTGCTTGTTGTTATTTTTTTAGCATAAGTTTCAGATTTTCCCAACAGCCTAGCATGAACTCACTTCAAATGGCATAACATCGATCACGTTCCTAGATGGTTAAGGTCCCTACCTCTACTGAGTGTGGCTTTACAAACGCTACAAATGGCTAGACAACCGTTGTCAGAATTTGGGTAAAAATAATTCCACACATAAGAGGTGGATTTTTTGGTCTTATATCCAGATAAGACAATGGCTTTCTTCTTATCACTGGCAAGAACTGCTTCCACTGGTGCAGGACTTACAGAAACAACATCATCCTCATCAACATCCTCATTAGCTCTGTCATCAGCTACACAAATATCCCCCTCATCCTGTTGCAGATACAAAGTGGTACCCTACATTTGTGTATCACCGGCATACCGATGACAACCTGTTTGAAAAATTAAGGGATGTCATTGCAACATGGCTAATCCCGTTTGGACTCTCCTGAGAATATGTCATTTTTTATAACGCCACCAATAATGTGAGAGCATTACAGCTGGGTGAAATCCATTCATTGTTTTGTTCACACAAACTACTTGGTGGTACAGAGCTTTGGAATTCCACACTTTATATGCTTGTGAGGTTGAAGGAACAGCTAAAAGTCATCTATGCTTACTCCACAAGCCATGACATTGGGAAAGGAGGGGGAATGTATTTTAGTCCAGCACAGTGGAGAATACTTTCCGTGTTGTGTAAGGTACTGAAACCATTCGAAGTAGTCACCTGGGAACTGAGTTCAGACACTGCTAGCTTGCGCAATGGGATTCCCTTAATTAGACTTTTGGAAAAGCACATTAAAAATTGATGGAGGAGATGAAACAAATAAATTCTGCTAAGTATGTCGGACTTGTAGATGAAGTACTTTAATCGCTTCACCAGGATCGTAGATTTATCAACTTCTGGAAATCGTATCACTACATTTTGGCGATTATGCTTGATCCTAGGTTTAAAAGCTATGCCTTCCTTTTATTTCCCACTGTCCCAGATAACAAGAGATGCAATGAACTCCTGGTGACCAAGTTGACAGCTTAAGTGGTACCTGACACGACGGCTTTTCCTTCTTCAGTTTCTCAGGCTACTGCTGCTAGGAAAAAACTAAGCTTTTCTAAGAAACCCAAGGATGATGCAGATGATTCAGAAGAACATTTTGACATTTGGTCTGGTCTAAAAAACCAAATTGTGACAGCTCTGTCACAAAATGAAAAATGAAATGAACTCAAATGAAACTACAAATTCCACGGCCTTTACTGGTATTTAGATAAAAATACAGAGACCTCTGTAATGGTGGATTCCAGTGGGGATTAATTAGTATTGTCAAAGTCGAATGATTGTATGAAAGAAAGTATATTGATTAATATTGTTTTACTGTGCAATTGTGATCAGTATGCCACGTGTCATGGCGCAATTGCACGATAAATAATGCACGCATACACTCGCACTTACACATTCACTTGTATATAGTTCATTTTTATAATAGTTCCAATCCACAGTCGTTTATGAACAGTTGTTATTTAGTTTATAGTTAAATACTATAAGGTTATATGTACATGTTAGTGAGATCTAAGGTTCAGGTCACAGGAAACATATGATGTCTGGTATCATTCTAATCCCCTATTTATCCGCAGACATCAGGCTCATTCGCCGAAAGAATCGCACATTGCGTATGCTAGTTATGGATGATAGGGAATAAATTATTAGAATGGTATTGTTTGTGTAATGCTAATTGACCAGTTTAAACTAGTTCTTGGTGGGAAGATTAGTATTCATTTTCTGGAGAGCTGACCCCCACCCTTGGAAAGTAAACCCCCACCCTTGGAGGGTGTTGTTTGAACTGACCTATGGACTGCATTACACTGGACCTTCCTGAAGCCTGAACCTATGGAAACTTGTATGTGGTACCAGCTGCGTTGCAATATAAATGCCCATATATGTATACAAAAAAATCTTTGGTTTTGTTTCAAAATATTGCCTTTTTGTCATAGCAGCTGTCCATCAAGCCTATTTAAGGCACATTTGGGTGTGGCTCACAAGCCATTCTTTGCTAGATGTAAACCCCTATACCTGGGAGGTGAGAGCATCTGATTTTAACTGCATTTTAATAGTGTTTAAAGCATATAGGTCAGTGTAGGACCTGCATATAATGAGGTACCCTTGATGTTGGGATGCAGGCTTAAGTCTTTAGATCAAAATATGAACTAATACCTCATGTTTTCATTTTGCTAAACACACACAGATATGCAGTTTAGAGGATAAGCGCTGACAACTTTCTTTTTGTTTTGTATACATATATGGGCATTTATATTGCCACGCAGCTGGTACCACATACAATATGGGATATACCGAGCGCGGGCTTATTGCCAAGCAGCTGGTACCATATATAATGTGGGATATACCGAGCGCGGGCTTATTTTTCTCTGGTTTTGTTTCAAAATATTGCCTTTTTGTCATAGCAGCTGTCCATCAAGCCTATTTAAGGCACATTTGGGTGTGGCTCACAAGCTAGCCTTTGCTAGATGTAAACCCCTATACCTGGGAGGTGAGTGCATCTGATTTTAACTGCATTTTAATAGTGTTTAAAGCATATAGGTCAATGTAGGACCTGCATATAATGAGGTACCCTTGATGTTGGGATGCATGCTTAAGTCTTTTGATCAAAATACGAAATAATACCTCATGTTTTCATTTTGCTAGACACACACAGATATGCAGTTTAAAGGATAAGCGCTGACAACTTTCTTTTTGTTTTGTATACATATATGGGCATTTATATTGCCACTCAGCTGGTACCACATACAATATAGGATATACCGAGTGCAGGCTTATTTTTCTCTGGTAAAAGCAATATTAACCAATATACTTTTGTTCATCCAACTAGACGACTTCGTCAGTTCCACCCTTTGATAGTATAATAAACTATCACCTTAAAAGATTTTATATGCAGGATCTCAGTATCACGTTTCATTGCTCTGTAATGTAAGTCCCCCTTGGCATATGACCACGCTGTCTGTAGAGCCAAACAGGTTACCATAAGAGAGAGTCTTAATCCTCAAAACAATTTTTTATACCTCTGGAGCTTGGAGATAACCTTTTTGTATGCCGTTCAAGGGTACAATAAAACATGTAATACATTATTTGGAAGAGTACAGAGTACGATAGAACATGTATCAGCAATATAGAATATTCTACTACAGTTCTTCATGTCTAACAGGTTCATCAGTCCAACGCATGTCTTTAAGCTCAGACAACCTTTAAACACTTCATGTTCACCAATAACATCATCAACCTGAGCTAAAATATATATTCCAATAATATCAACATTTCCTTTCTTCAACACTTGTGGGGCGGGCTATTGTCTATTTCGGTTTTTTTTTTCTTTTATTCAATCTCCCAATACTCAAGTTTCTTTGTACAGGAAACAGTGATTGGCTTACCAAATATTGGGAGATTCCAAACTAAGGGACCTATCTGTCTTACCTTTCCCCTAGTGACCTCCCACCTCATAATTCAGGTACCTTAGGAATATTTAGTGGAAAGAGAAATAGTCCTACTTGATATTGTCACGAGCCGCGGCGGTACTCACAGCCGCCGCGGCTCGCTTCCTGCCTGCTCCAGTGTCCCGGCCGTCACCATGACGACCGAGACGTCACTTCCCCTTCCTACCTGGCCGTCGCCAAGGCAACGGCCGGACGCCTGTCACATAGCGCTGCGTCCCGGCGCTGTTGGAAGCCGGGCGCATGCGCAAAAGATGACACAGCCTGTGGGCTAATTAGGGGACTAGTTACAGGCATTAGCCTGCATCTGTGTGCACCTATCAGGGACTAGCCCTGATTGGTCTGGTGCTATGTTTCTCATTAGTCTGCAGGGGTGCATGTAAGTTTTGATTGGGCCAACTATGTATTTAAGGCCTGCTGCCTCATTGCCGGTTATAGCGTTCTGTCCTCAGTCCTGCTGCCTGCTTGTACTATCCATTTAGGTTCCTGTTACCTTAGATTTGACCACCCGTGTTTGACCCCTGCTTGTTATTGGAACTTTGACCCTTCTCTTCTGACCTTGACCTTGAATTTGCCTGGAATTCGGATTTCGCTTCTCTGCCTGTGAGTTTGACCCTTTGCTTGCCCTTGGATATTGCTTCTGTGCCTGTGACCTTTGGACCTTGGATTTCTCTTATACTACAGTCCACCAATCACTCCACTTCTGGGAAACTCCTTTAAGTCAGTATACGCTACTCGACCCTCAGTCGGCCCGCAGCCCAGTCTGTCCCCACCACTAGGGGCTCCAGTGAACACCTGGCCTTCTGAGTAGTTCCCGAGTTTCACTGTACTGACTTGGGAGTTCCTAACATTATAACCGGCCAGGAAGATTGGTATCGTACGGCCATGGACGGAGAGGAGTCGAATCTGTCTCCAGCCCAGATTCTGGCTAACCAGATACAGGCGGTTTCCCAAGTGGTGAAGGCTTTATCCCAGCGCCTGGCAGTCCAAGAAGAGGCTTCCAGAGGCCGGCAGCCCCAGCAAGTTCCCGCTGGTGACACACCGGAGCCTAAGATGAATTTGCCTGACCGATTCTCTGGAAGCAGGCCAGCCTTCCGTAATTTCAAAGAGAGCTGCAAGTTGTACTTTCGTCTGAAACCACGTTCCTCTGGTTCCGAACAACAGAGGGTAGGGATCATCATCTCATTACTCCAGGGCGACCCTCAGTCTTGGGCCTTCTCCTTGCCTTCCACAAGTCCAGCCTTACAGTCTGTGGATGCCTTTTTTTCAAGCGCTGGGGTTATTATACGATGACCCGGACAGGGTAGCCTCAGCTGAGGCTCATCTCTGTACGCTAAGGCAGGGACGTCGCTCAGCGGAAGAGTATTGTGCGGAGTTTAGGCGATGGTCCACTGATAGCGCTTGGAACGACCCAGCATTGCGAAGTCAATTCCGCTTAGGACTTACCGAGCAAATTAAGGACTCCTTAGTCCAGTATCCGATATCCGACACGCTGGAGAACTTGATGCAACTTGTCATAAAATTTGATCGTTGGATCAGAGAGAGGAAGGCTGAACGGGAGTCCTCTGTTCCGATGGAACTAGCTCCAATAACACTCTGCCCGATTCCTCTGAACCCATGCAATTGGGCGCATACCGCTTGCCTCCGGAGGAGCGCTCCAGAAGACGCTCACTAGGCCTGTGTATGTATTGTGGTCAGCCAGGCCACTTAGTTCGCTCATGTCTCAATAAACCGGGAAACTCCAAAGCCTAAGTGCAGGTGAAGAGGTGCGCTTGGGTCTTCAGATTACCTCTTCAGAAAACTCTTTATTAGTGCCTGGACGTTTAACTTTCCGTGGGAGATCCATGGACCTGAAAGCTTTTCTTGACAGTGGTGCGGCTGGTAATTTCCTGGATATACATTTGGCTTAGACGCTTGATATTCCACATATCAGGTTAGGATCAAGCATCACCACGTGTGGTTTGGATGGTAACCCCTTGCCTGGGGGAAGGATTCTCGCTAGGACTCCAATGGTTCGGTTGACTGTAGGAGTTCTCCATACAGAGGAGCTCTCCTTCTATCTTATTAGTTGTCCCTCTGCTCCTTTGATATTGGGGTATCCCTGGCTTCGCAGTCACAATCCCCTTATCAACTGGAAAAGTGGAGAGATTACTCGTTGGAGTCCCGAGTGTTCCACGTCTTGCTTGACCCTGCCGCTTAGAATCTTACAGCCTAGTCCAGACTTGTTGCCGGTACCCTACCAGGACTTCTCTGATGTGTTCTGCAAAAGAAAAGCTGATTCCATTCCACCACATCGAGAGTATGACTGCGCCATTGATTTAGTCCCGGGTTCCAAGTTGCCCAAAGGGCGGTTATACTCCTTGTCCATTCCAGAGACTCAGACCATGGAGCTATACGTGGAGGAAAACCTGAAAAAAGGATTCATACGTCCTTCTAAATCTCCCGTAGGCGCAGGTTGTTTTTTCGTGTCAAAAAAAGATGGCAGTCTTAGACCATGCATCGATTTCCGTGGACTGAATAACATCACTATTAAGAATATGTACCCGTTACCATTGATTTCGGTGTTGTTTGATCAATTAAAATCTGCCACTATATTCTCCAAGATTGACCTCAGAGGGGCGTACAATCTTATTCGAATCAGGAAAGGGGATGAATGGAAGACTGCCTTCAATACCCAGTCGGGACATTATGAATATCTCGTGATGCCATTCGGGTTATGCAACGCTCCGGCGGTTTTCCAGGACCTGATCAACGACGTTTTACGAGAGTTCCTGGGTAAAACAGTAGTTGTGTATCTGGATGATATTTTAATCTACTCGGAGTCTTTACTTCAGCACCGTCAGCATGTTCGACAAGTTCTGCTGAAATTGCGGGAACATCACCTTTATGCAAAAAGGGAGAAATGTGAATTTGAGGTGGGCACCCTGTCATTCCTGGGATATATCATCTCCTCATCAGGATTCGCCATGGACCCTGCCAAAGTTCGAGCAATCCAGGATTGGGTCCTCCCTACTAATCTGAAGGCGATCCAGAGGTTCCTCGGATTCGCGAATTATTACCGCAGGTTTATTGACTCTTTTTCCTCATTAGTGGCTCCTATCACTGCTCTCACTCGAAAGGGAGCTAACCCAGCAAAATGGCCTTCGGAGGCATTGGCGAGTTTCTCGGCACTCAAAGCCGCGTTCATTTCTGCTCCAGTGCTGAGACATCCTGATCCGGAACTTCCGTTCATTGTAGAGGTGGACGCTTCTGATATCGGTGCAGGCGCTATCCTTTCTCAAAAAGACCCAAGGAGCAAAAAATTACATCCTTGTGCATTCTTTTCTAAAAAATTTCTAGCGGCCGAATGTAATTATGATGTCGGCAATCGTGAATTGTTGGCCATTAAGTTGGCACTGGAGGAATGGCGGCATTGGTTAGAGGGAGCTACCCATACCATCACCATCTTCACGGACCATAAAAACCTCCAATACATTCAGACCGCTAAAACTCTGAATCCTAGGCAGGCCCGCTGGGCTTTATTTTTCACCAGATTTAACTTCATTATTACATACCGTCCAGGTTCTAAAAATACTAAGGCCGATTCCTTGTCCCGAAGTTTTTTGGCCCATCATCCTCAGTCTCCGGACCCGTTGTCTATTGTTCCTACAACTGCTGTTCATCTTGGTCTCACCCAGGACCTAGGAGCAACCATCCGGCGCTTCCAGAGAATCGCTCCAGTTCAGACACCGGTCAACAAATTATTTGTCTCCGTCCATTTAAGGAAATCTGTTCTCATTGAAGGCCACAACAACTGCTCTGCTGGCCATCCGGGAATCCGTAGGACTATTGAGGTTCTTTCTCGTTGGTTGTGGTGGCCCACCTTGTCAAACGATGTGGAGAATTATGTTCGGGCTTGTCCTGAGTGTGCTAAAAACAAGACCGATAGGAACCGTCCTTCTGGGCTATTGTTACCTTTGCCGGCACCGAGCAGACCTTGGACCCATCTGTCAATGGATTTCATTGTTGACCTACCAGTATCCGCAGGACATAACACCATCCTGGTAGTTGTCGATCGGTTCAGTAAGATGGCACATTTTATATCTTTGCCCAAGCTACCGGATGCCAGGACCCTGGCCACCTTGTTTTTGATGCATATTTTTCGTCTTCATGGGACTCCTGAAGATATAGTATCAGATCGAGGATCCCAGTTTATTGCCCGGTTTTGGAAAGCCTTTTGTAAGTCCATCGGGATCTCTATCAGTCTGTCTTTAGCATATCATCCTCAGTCGAATGGACAGACAGAGAGGACGAACCAAGCTCTGGAACAGTTTTTGCGCATTTATGTGTCTAAATTTCACGATAATTGGTCCTCTCTCCTGCCCTGGGCAGAATTTGCGTACAATAATTCTTGCCATTCCACTATTCACACGTCCCCGTTTTTCTGCAACTTCGGGTTTCACCCAAAATCCAATTCATTTTCTACTACTGTTCCCTGTGGAGATTCCGGAACGCCTGCTTTTACGGCCAGGCTAAGGTCCATTTGGAAAAAGGTGCACGCTGCACTAGGTCAAGCTTCCCGAAAATCCAAGATCTTCGCTGACCGTCACCGTAGACCCTGTTCATTGAAAGTGGGGGATCACGTTTGGTTATCCACACGGAACATCAAGTTGCGGCAACCTTGTAGGAAGCTGGGGCCCCGATACATCGGACCGTTTCCAATTGAGAGGAAAATTAATCCAGTGGCATTTAGATTGAAACTACCCACTTCCCTAAAAATACCTGCGACCTTTCATTGTTCACTTCTGCAGAAAGTCGCTGCTCCCAGCAAGTTTAATCGGTCTCTCTCTAACAGGCCATTGAAAAAATCCATGATTCTAGAAGGGTTCAGGGTCAAGTCCAATTCCTCGTTCATTGGAAGGATTATGGCCCTGAGGAGCGTTCTTGGATACCGCAGAGACGTCTGCACGCTGGAAGACTCATTAAAGAATTTTTTAGGAAGTTTCCCACTAAGCCGGGATGTCGAGGTTCCTTAACCCCTCCTCAAGGGGGGGGTACTGTCACGAGGCGCGGCGGTACTCACAGCCGCCGCGGCTCACTTCCTGCCTGCTCCAGTGTCCCGGCCGTCAACATGACGACCGGGACGTCACTTCCCCTTCCTACCCGGCCGTCGCCAAGGCAACGGCCGGACGCCTGTCACATAGCGCTGCGTCCCGGCGCTGTTGGAAGCCGGGCGCATGCGCAAAAGATGACACATTCTGTGGGCTAATTAGGGGACTAGTTACAGGCATTAGCCTGCATCTGTGTGCACCTATCAGGGACTAGCCCTGATTGGTCTGGTGCTATGTTTCTCATTAGTCTGCAGGGGTGCATGTAAGTTTTGATTGGGCCAACTATGTATTTAAGGCAATGAGGCCCGCTGCCTCATTGCCGGTTATAGCGTTCTGTCCTCAGTCCTGCTGCCTGCTTGTACTACCCATTTAGGTTCCTGTTACCTTAGATTTGACCACCCGTGTTTGACCCCTGCTTTCTATTGGACCTTTGACCCTTCTCTTCTGACCTTGACCTTTGCCTGGAATTCAGATTTCGCTTCTCTGCCTGTGAGTTTGACCCTTTGCTTGCCCTTGGATATTGCTTCTGTGCCTGTGACCTTTGGACCTTGGATTTCTCTTATACTACGTGCACCAATAACTCCACTTCTGGGAAACTCCTTTAAGTCAGTATACGCTACTCGACCCTCAGTCGGCCTGCAGCCCAGTCTGTCCCCACCACTAGGGGCTCCAGCGAACACCTGGCCTTCTGAGTAGTTCCCGAGTTTCACTGTACTGACTTGGGAGTTCCTAACAGCTATAATCTCTGAGGCACGTGAGAGCACATCCTGCACTTAGTTTGGTCTAAAACCTTACCCACCCAAGAATGATAATCATTTTCAAGGATGCCTGCTCAAATCCGAATATTACTGGACTGGCATTGCTGGATGTACCTCTCTTCAACTATGGGGTCAACGTACTTACGGACATAATACTCCACAGACAATAGCCCCTCACACTTTCTCCAAGCTCCAAGGTTTCCAAATTTTCTTTTACCCCTGAATTGAACAGAGTAATTGGCTGGACCGATTGTGCTACCAACTTCTCCTTCATCTCCAACTCCTCAATATCACTACCTGAACCAGCCTCTGTCACCTGTCTATCATCGAAAGAATTGACTGTCCTGAACAGAGAATGAGATGAGAGAAACACAGAACAGGAAAAACTACCATCTCATGCTGGACAACTATCTTAGTCTTTGGCTCAGGTGTTGCTAACTGCATTTGGGGCCTCCCAGAACAGATTCATGAGTGTAATTGGAACCTTCTCTGGGTTGGCTCCTCTGTAGTGGATGGAATGGGTACCAGTGTCTCTCTGCTACCCCTAAAGACGCGTGATGCTGGTAGCCCACACTTGGTACCTGTCTGTCAAATAACCTGAGCATAGGAAATTACTGTTCCACAACTTACTCTCCCGGTCCAACATCCTGACAGTTTGTGTAACTTTTCAGGAGACAGTGTTTTGAACGTTCTCAGTTGCTGTCTCACTATTTACCTTTCCTCTCAAGGTCTAGACTAGTCTCTCAGTTACAAACTCATCACAAGAAAAGTCAAAAACATTTCAAAAGACAACAGGTTAAGAGGCAGCTCAGGTGTAATCTTGATAGTGGGGAGGACTAATGGCCAAAGCTACCAGCCACTTCAATCAAGTTTCAAGCCTCAGTCTATTCAATTTGTTCTAGCTAGTACCGTTACTTTATTTTCACACTGGTTGTGGCTAATCAAAAAGTATGTAATTTGTTATCACTGCTCATACATTATACATTTATTATCAATAACAAAAATACCCCTATCACCTTTAATAACTCTAGGGCTATCACATTGAATAACAAAAGTCCTAAGTATGACACAGTAATACATTAGAAACATTTCAAAACACCTTTACCCAGATATATTTCATTGATACACCAGTGCATACTTGAGGATCCTGCAAGGTGGTAATTGGATGACGTGGATTTGTTTCACCTGGAGAAATTCTTCAGGTAACACAAATAATCATACATTAACTAATATGTGTATGCATGCGTGTGTGTGTGTGTGTGTACACAGTTTAAAACAATACAATGAAAAAAACAAAACGAAACAGCTGTCACATAGAACCCTGCAGTCTATTTGACAGCCATGTACGCCCTGGTGTGACAGCCATGTACAGTCGTGTGTGTAAGTGTGGACTTTACTAGCAGCTACTTCAGTTGGTAAATGTGTCGCTGTCTCAAGTCCTCTATGTAATGTCCTACTCATGTGCTGGCATTGCTATAAAAAGTTCTTCAGTCACCTCAATGTCGCCCCCTAGACTAGAACAATGCTGAAGACCAATGCAAATCAATCGATTTTCCCTCTGCCAACTCACATGCCATTTTCAATCCCACACATTCAGCTACTTGGCTAAGTGAGAAGGGCAAAGGGATCTATCTCTATAACACTTTCTTCAAATATAACAGTATCCAGTACATGTCTGTCTAACAGTGAAAAATATAAAACAAGAAAATTTTACATTTTCTAGGGTTTCACATTATGTCATGTCTTGTGGGAAAAATCCTACTCCAATGTTCTACACAGAGATGCATATATGTATATCTAACCTCCAGCACACTCCTGTCTTCTCCACCCTTTGTGTATATATATAAAGGCACACTTTGCACAGGAGACCAAACAAAAAAATAAGCAGATATGCAATCTATAAAACATGAATCATATTCCCACAACAAGAACCTTTCTGCTTAAAATCAGCAGCTTCTATACACATAAAACAAACCCCTAGCTGCTTCTGTGACTTATGTCAATCTAGTGTGTGTATCCCTGAGTCCATCTGATGTCACAAACGTCTTAGCCCCATGAATGAGACCGTGTCTACGTCTTTTTGTATCTCTATACAAGAGAAGAGAGAGATACTAACAGAGATGTAAAGAAATGAGAAATAGGATAGCAACGAATAATAAGAATAAAAGGATTTGAATACAAACAGAAAGGCAGAAAGGGAGATTTTACAGCAAACATGACAGCTGGATTGGACACTATGGGAAAATGGCTGTATTTATTCCACTAATCCCCTTAGCTATTCGCTAAACTATGAACCCTCCCCATACTTAACTAGGGGGTCTTACGTAAACCGTGCAATCCAGTGTCCGTCGTTCGCTCATATGGAACTTTGTATCACCATAACTATATACCTTTGTGACAGACTTCCAAGCTTATAATAGAGAAGTGAAAATTTAACTCTTAGTGACTCATTCTTAGTATATCACGTGTTTCTATCTGAAATACATAAAATGACATTTAGAGAAAAGTATGTACATACTTCATTTTTGAATAATGACTCTCAGCCAAACAAACATTAGTCTTTCAAGAGTAATTTTTACACTTCTCCATCCCACCCTTTAATCATTAAGCCTATATTTCTTTTGTTTATCCTTATCTATGAAAAAGAAAAGCCAAGATAGTTATTTTTTTAACAACAAATGAAACAAACATTTTCATTCCTTACCATCGGCCAGCGATCAGGAAAGCAAACATACGACAACATAAAACAAACAAACAAACAATACCAACAAGGTATACTTTTAAATCAGTTTCTTTCTAAATCTGCACACTGATACTTACCACAGATTAACACTTACATCGCCTGGTTGTAGGACTACAGGTATGACCTGACCTCTAGAGTTGGCTATAGCTCTCCCCCAAAGGCATTGGCATTGGTGTGCAGGCAACTGTTGAGAAACCTTTGAGACTTGTGTGCGCTGTCTCTGTGGGTGTCTGTGTGATTCCCCCTTAGGTGGCCCAAGTCTCTTTGCTTCCACTCTTGTCATTCTACAGTCCCTTGCTTGGTGTCCTGTTTTAGTGCATCTAAAACACTTCTTCAACTCATGTTGTTTCTTTTCCTTAAACCAGGTGTAATTATACTGTGGTTGTGTGTGCAGTCCCTCTAGTGCTTGGATACTCACCATCATTAACCTATCACTTAGTGTCTCTTTCTGTTTATTTATATTTCTATCATGCTCTATAGCTGACTCCCTGAGAGCATCTACAGTGATCCCTCTCCAGTTCGGTAATGAAGTTTGCACCCTTATTTCCAAATTTTCCATGAGGCCATCAATTAAGTCTGAAACAGCTACCTCCCTGTAGTGTACATCATCCTTTATGTCTGATAACCCAGTGTATTTGGCCATCACTATCAGAGCTCTAGAAAAATAGTCTACTGCATTTTCACTGTCCTGTTGTTTGATAGTGAAAATTTTACTCCAGTCCACTACCACAGGAAAGTATATGGCCAACTGAGAGATTATGCGTTTAATATTTTCCTGATTATCATCATCTGTTAAGGACTTCTCTTCCTCCAACATACAATCCTTAATAAACTTTTGTATATCAGTACTGGGAGGATGACAGGCCCTAAACACTACTCGCCAGTCTTTATTAGTTGGCTCATGTGCATAACCTAAATCTCTAACAAATCTCTAACAAATTTCTGACACTTGGCTAAATCTTTCCTAGGATATGGGAAATCAGACATAATTGTACGCAGTTCAGATCTAGTCCATGGACAATGCATTTCTACATGTCTTATGGGAATTGCGCCATCTCTGTCCGCCTTCCCACTGGGAACTGCTATTGTGCGGACAGGATGCAAATCTACTAAATCACTACATTCTGAACTAGTTGCCTCTTGCATGTTTCTAGCATGGGCAGTGGCCGAAGTGACGTTGGGTCACCTTCTTCCCTTGATACATTATCTTTAACATAAATTATAGGATACAAGTTACTGGTTACATTCTTAACATTTTTGGTATCGGCTGTACTTATCACCCCAATCGCATTTGGCTGTGAGGGCGCGCGTGCGCTCAGTTCTCCACGTTTCTCAACGCTCACTTCCGCTGTGTGCGCGCTTTGCGCCACGCCTATTTCTGCTGTGCACGCGCTCCCTTGCCACTACCGATCTTTGGAAAAGGTCTCTCACAATCATTGGTCATCTTGACCCATTTGTCGCAATACGCCGTTGTGTACACGCCATATTTCTTAAACATAAGAAACAGCGCCGAACCAATCGGCCCTTCTTTTACCTCATCAACCATTTCTAACATTTGTTTAGAAACCTGCTTTCACCATATACCTTGTATACTACTTATTCAAATCATATACTTCTTCAATACACCGTATACTACTCACTATACCATATACTACTGAAAAAAAACGCACTGTATACTACTCAAAATACCGTATACTACTAATAACCACACCGTATACTACTTAAAATACCATATACTACTTAAGACAACACCGTATACTACTAATAAACACTCTATACTACTTAAAACAACACTGTATACTACTTAAAACAACACTGTATAATACTAATAAACACTGTATACTACTCATAAACAACACCGTATACTACTAATAAACACTGTATACTACTCATAAACAACACCGTATACTACTAATAAACACAGTATACTACTTAAAATACCAACACTGTATACTACTAATAAACCGTATACTACTAAATAATCCAACACCGTATGCTACTCAAAATACTGCATACTACTAGAATAGTGTTCTCTTTTCAAACACAACCTCGGCTGTCCAGTTCACCTTGTCAGGCAGCAACCCATATCCCTGTGTCTTCAACAGTAAATCACCTCTTTGTCTGTCTCTTTTCAACAGTATACAAATTCTTCTCTTATCTGTCTCTTTTCAACAGTAAATAAACTCTTGTCTTTATGCATACCATTCACATACACCCTTTTGTTTTCTGCACAGAAAATACATTTCCCAAACAATAGTAATATCTTTTCAGAGGCTTTAGCAAGTCATTATACTATACATATAACAAACTATAAAAACGACTGTTTAAACACATGACAATATAACCGGAAGTGCGCATACTCAATTCAGGAAGTACACATACGCTATGCAATGCAATGCATTTTTATTTTTTTTATAACTCAAAGTTTATTGTATAAACTTGAGTGACATAGACAGAAAATCACAGACTTGAATAAAGTTTTATAAAATAAAAATATCAAAGTCACTTTCCATAGTAGAAATATAAATTCCAGTATAACACAAAAGTATTGAACAAAGGGAAGGTGGGTGAGGCTATGGGTATCGAAGGGGTGTAGGGCAGGGGGGGAGTGGTCGTTGAGTGAGGAGGGATAGAAGAAGCATAATCTTCTACAAAAGGGGGTGTTGTTGAAGTTGTACCATGGAGAATGAGAGAAACATATTAGGCCCGATGTTATAAATAGTAGAGTAGGAGAGCGTTATTTAGTGGGAGGGGGAAAGTGGAATCCTAGAAATAGAGCCAGGGGGCCCAGATTTAATGGAATTTGTCCTCTTTATCTCGTAGTGACGAAATGATTTTTTCCATGTTGGCAATAAACCAAACTTGAGCTCTTAGAGAAGAGACGCGGGGGGGGGGGGGGGGGGGGTTCCACCTGCTTCCACAATTTAGCTTTCAGGCATCTAGCGGCCACCAGAACATGTGATGCTAGTTTCGCAGATTATGTATCGAGGTCCTGCAAGGGGTAGCATAACAGGAAGCACCATGGATTCTTCCTAATGGGGAATTGGAGAAGGGAGGAAAGGAGACCCCGCAACTTTATCCCAGAAGGAGGAAATGACAGGGCACGACCACCAGATATGCATGAAGGTACCTCGGTGTCCACAATTTCTCCAGCAGTTGGGAGAGGCAGACTGATACATTCTTACAAGCCTATCGGGTATAAGATACCACCTGTACTAAACTTTGCAAGCGTTTTCTTTGAATAATGTGGAGATAGAACTAGAAGCAACATTCGATCTGATGGTCTCCCAACAAGCCTCCTCCGGGGGGGCCCAAGTCCCTCTCCCATTTCCTCATGTGTATTACCAGAGGGCAACATTTTCTCCAATAGGAGATTATACAAGGAAGAAATCATCCCCATCCGCAAGGGAGACGAGAGGCAAAGAGATTCAAATGGGGAGGGGAGGTGAGACAAACTATCCGACAGGAGAGACAGGAGGAAATGCCGAACCTGAAGGTATTGATAGAAAGGTGGATGAAAGTCAGGAACTTTAGAACAAAGAACGTGATAGGGTATGGGCCTCCCCTGTTCAAGGAGGCTTCCTGCAAATCGGAGACCCACTGTGGTCCATATCTGAGAAAAAGATCGGGATATACCCGGGAGAAAGGCGGAGTTGTGCCACAGGGGTGTAATGGAAAGAGGGCTGGGAGGGACAGAAAGGTGGCATTTGCAGACCTCCCAGGTCTGAGCAGCAAATTCTAGGGTTGGAAAATGTTTGATTAACCCCCTTCTAGTGTCGGAAGGTATTCCCCATAGGCCGGATAGGTCAGGTAGGGAATGATAGGCAGCTTCTAAGTCCACCCAAGCATGAGAGGCGGGAGATGCAAATGAGGAAATGTTGAACTAAGCTGGGCTGCCCAGTATTAAGCCTTGAGATCAGGGAGACCCCTGCCTCCACGGCTCATGGGTTTTTTAAGCTGTGCCACTCAGACCCTGGGAGGCCTGTCCCGCCAAACAAAGTTAGTTAAATGTCACTGCATAGAGTATAATTTGGTGAGAGGTATTTTAACAGGCAATGTCTGGAAAAGGTAGAGGAGTTGGGGGAGAATAATCATTTTTACTGCTATGATCCTGCCCAGCCACGAAATGATTAGAGTCCGCCAGGCAAAAAGTCTGATTTAAGTTTAAGAAAAAGGGCCGGGTAGTTTTCTTCATATAGGGACTCATAGGAGGTGGTGATGTAGACCCCCAGATATTTTATTTTTTTCTTCTGCCATCTGAAGTGGAAGTGGGAGGTAAGGTCACAACAGTCCCGGGTAGGCAGGTTGAGAAACAGGGCTTCAGATTTTGTTATGTTAATTTTATACCTGGATAGGCTGCCATATCTCGTGAGAAGGCCGAACAGGTTGGGCAGAGATGTTCTTGGTTGCTGGAGCGTCATGAGTATATCATCGGCAAAGAGAGAGTTTACTCTCCAGAGACCCCATCTCCACCCCCCCTTATATCTGGGGAGGCTTGGATAGCAGCTGTCAGGTTCAATGACCAAAGCAAAAATTAGTGGGGAAAGAGGGCATCCCTGGAGGGTACCATTCCTAATTGGGAAGGGATCAGAAGGAGAGCAATTAACCACAACCTTGGTGGAGGGATGGGAGTATAAAGCCTGTACCCTCGACAGAAAATCTCCAGACAGACCAAGGTGCCTAAAAGTATGGGTCATGAACTGCCAGGAGATCCTGTCAAAGGCCTTTTCGGCATCCAAGGATAAAATAATGTAGGGAGTTTTTCTAGTGTTAAGAATGTGGATAAGGTCGATGGTTCTCCTCGTGTTATCCCTGGCCTGCCTACCAGGGACAAAGCCCACCTGATCATAATGAACTAAACCTGGGAGTACAGTGTTTAAGCGGTTGGCGAGAATCTTGGCATAAAGTTTCAGATCATTATTGAGCAGGGAAATTGGGCAGTAGCTAACACAATTATGGGTGTCTTGTCCCTCTTTGTGGATCAGGGTTATCCGAGCCTCCAGAGATTTTTTGGGCCAAGGGCTGCCCTTCAGAATCGAGTTAAAGAGAGTGGAGAGACGAGGTTCCAGGAGAGCAGTAAACTTTTTATAGTAAGCAGCCGAGAATCCGTCAGGCCCAGGTGCCTTACCAGCTTTCTGAGCCTTAATTACCTGCTCCACCTCTTCCAGAGAAATGGGTTCACTAAGACGGTCAGCAGCACGGGGAGTCAGCTTCGGAAGACGAGGTCTTCTAGGAATTTCTATATACACTCCACTTGTTTCTGATTATCCAAAGGGTTGGAGGGTTGAGGGAGGTTGTACAGTTTCAAATAATAGTTCTGAAATTCAGAGCAAATTAATTTTGGATCAAAGATTAGGAAGCCCCGAGGAGTCCCTGATAGCCATAAGATTGCGGGATGAGATATTAGTCCGCAGCCGGGTGGCCAAAAGCTTATCTGCTTTATCTCCCTTTTCATAAAAATGCTGATTCAGCCATTTCAGCTTGTTGGCCACTCGCTGGGAGAGGAGCAGGTTAAGCTCACCCCTCATTAAAGAACAGCAGGGTCCGGGTTGGATTTATGTTGTACCTCCAGCTGCTGAAGGGAGGTGGAGAGACACATAGTTTCAGCTAGTTTTGCCTTCTTGGCATTTGCTGCCAAGGTGAAAAGGTGTTCTCTGATAACTGCCTTATGGACATTCTAGAGAGTTGTAGGTGAAATATCAGGGGTCTCGTTAATTTCAAAATATTCAGATATTAGGGATTTAAGGTGATCTACCGTGTTGTGATTATGGAGGAGAGATTCATTGAGTCTCAAGGAGAAGGAAGAGGGAAGAGAGACTAAGGAGGAGAGGTCCACCGAGATCGGGGCATGGTCGGACCACGTGATCGAGTGGATATTAGAATTAGTAAGTTTAAGAATCAGATCGTGGCTGAGCAGGACCATGTCGTTTCGGGAATATGTGTTGTGGACGGAAGAGTAAAAGGAATAATCTCGGGCCAAAGGGTCAGAGACTCTCCATGTATCATACAGATTATGCAGCTTCATAAAGTCCTGCAGAGCCCCGGAGCTCCTCCCATCTCTCCCATCTGGTGGAGCAGCTGAGGGGGAAGACCATTCCAGGTGAGGGGTAAGAACCATATTGAAGTCTCCACCTACTATCAGCTCTCTCCTGCGGACCTGAGAGAGCGTTGTCCCTAGACGTTTAAAGAATTTATGCTGATCCTGATTCGGGGCATAAATATTCACTAGCGTGCAAGGGAGGTTATTCAGTTTACCCACTAGGATAAGAAATCTACCTTCCTTGTCTCTATGTGCCTCTGTGAGATCAAAAGCAAGGCTACAAGAAAAAAGGATTTGGCTTCCTTTGATCTGACTCACCTATTGTCTGCTTGCACGTCTGGAATCAACTATACTCCTCGCTGCTATTGCCGTTTGTGAACTACCTGTTGCACCTGTACTCATCGCTGCTGCTAGGAATCACCTTCTTCAGTTCAGCTAGCCCAATACCTCTATTGGGACTACCGCTGTACAAACAACTCACTCTTTGCTTTTAATTACCATGCACAGATCAGCTAAGTTCTATTCCTCCGTTACTTCCACATATTGAACTGTTGTTAATGAACTACTTGTTACACCTGTACTCATCGCTGCTGCTCGGAATCACCATCTGCGGATCAGCAAGTTTAATGTCTCTGCTGTTTCTACATTTGAACTACCGCTATGCTAGTAACTCACCTGCTATTCTGAATCACCATTCACGGATCAGCTAAGTTCTATTACTTTGTTACCTATACATATTGAACTGCCGCTGTACCAGTAACTCACCTGTTGCATTGAATTATCATCTACGGATCAGCTAAGTTCTATACCATTACTGCCTCTGTTTGAACTGCCGTTGTGTCAATGATTCTATTGCTATGCTCTGAGTTATTATCTACAGGTCAGCTAAGTTCTACTTTACCACTACCTTTATCTGAACTGCCGCTGTATCAGTGATTCACCTACTATGCTTCAAGTTACCATTTTCGGACTAGCTAACTTCAATCTCCGTTATAACCATTGTTGAACTGTTGCTCTATTAGTATTCCTTGCAGTCTCCATGAGTTACCAATTGTGGATTAGTGTGTTGTATCTCATCACTCCTATCTGACCTGTTGCCATGTTAGTGATTGTCCGCTGTTGCCCTGAGTTACTTACTACATATCAGCCAGTCCTATACCGTTATTTCTTTCATTCAACTATACTGCATCAATATCTATCTGCAATTATCCTGATGTATCATCTATACCTCTGCTATCATATTTCAGCATTTCTACTACTTGGGTTACCACTGAGCCAAGGACTATTAGCTCGTGTATCCAGATTCTCTCTGACCACCTGTACCAACCGTGTTTAAAGCTCCACTATTTCCTCTGCCAACATTCATTCATGAGACCGCGACCTGCGGGATAGGAGCGGCGAAATCCATACCCTCTTGCGGGGGTCACTGGCGAAAATCTCCTACCCGTTAGACTCCGCACCACTGAGTGAGTTATTGGCAGAAACAAGGGATCCACTAAATATTATTCGTGTCGTGACAATTATTCTTCTATTTTCCCCTTTCATCATGCGCCTCTGGTCCCCCCCCTGCCCTGTATTAGATACTGTACCTGTGCCCTCCATTATTCTCCTATTTGTACCTCTTCACTTACCCTTTGTCGTGAACATAGAGAAATTACAGTTATTTATAAGGGTTAACCCATCACATAATTGTGGGGAATAAGGGTAGTTTTTGGACACCTGAATAGACTCTGTGGGTCCAGTTACAGCTGGACATCCTTGCAGCCCTAGGCAGCCTTTTCAAGGCCTATACAGGTATGTAGAAATATGAGCTTCAAAGGAAAATGTCTTCATAGTTCATATTATGGGAAATCCAGGTGCCACTCCATACTGAGGAGCAGAAATCTCACCGGGTTTGTGAATGACAGGTACGGGTGTTATCTGGGGACAGCTAAAATTATATATCTTTGGAAAAGGTATGTCACATTGTCAAAATTCCATCATGTTTGTTGGAAAAAGTCATAAGGGATTTATTAATAATAAAATTGGGTCTGTGTGACGCTCCACAAAAAAAGTTAGGTCACATAGTAGAATTGAGTAGTAAAGCAGACAACACGCAAATTGTGATTGAAAAAGTGTCACAGGCCACAACCCACCGAGGGTAGGAAGAGGTGTGGAAGTGTCTATTAAAAGCTGAAACCAGTTACAGCAAATTGTCAGACTTTTTGGGAAATCAATTCACATTGATAAGCTTCCACGCCAATTTCCCTCGGCCAGAAAAGTCAATTCACGTAAGTGCTACTTTGAATGTAACCCCTTTTATTTTAAACTGTTTTTCTTGTTATGTCAACCTATTAATCGTTTATTCATTATTTTTTTTTTATATCTGTATGTCCTGTACTTTTGTACATTGCATCTATAATTTAATATGTTGCGTCCTTGATACTCTAACGAATCCATTAAGAAGCCTGTTAAGAAGAATATAGCTCGGCCAAGTTAACCCTTTGAATGTCAGTGTGTAATTTGTTGATACATTTGATTAACAAGCTGTGTGTGCTTGCATTTACATTTGTGTAACAGTATGGAGGTGCGAAGAGTTAACCCTTTGCTTGCTGGTGGGGTCTTGCTAGTCTGTGGATAGCTAGAATCTTTGTGTGCCACTGTGGGACAGTAAATTGGGGTCCTATTGCCCGTATTCAATAGGTGGTGGCAAACCTGAAGAGTGTGAGGTATGAGCGCTGTTTGGGGGCGATTCAGTAGGTTTATAACCTGTGTGATAGATGAAGAGAGACTGCTGACTGGAATCATGTGACTTCATACAGCAAACACCCCCAAAGTCACGGCAGCTGAGAGCGTGTTCGTGACACCCTTCTACCACCTTCTTATCTGTTTTTTTTCTTCCTCGCTTGCTTGTCCGTCGTGTCGTGGCTCCTCTCTGTGTACACCTCACTGAAAGTGTTGAGCGTGATGACATCACATTCAGTGCGAGTGCAGCACGGTGGAGGGGAACAGGGTAGGAGCCGGATCGCCACAGTGTGACCGCAAAAAGGTAAGTTTTTTTTTCTTTCATTACTTAAAAAAGCCCTGCCTATTGGGCCCCCTTGCCTGAGAGGCCCCTGGCAGTTGCCCAGCGTGCCCAATGGGAAAGACGGCCCTGAAAGTGACCCCTCTGGTGCAAAGAGGTTTTCCTAGGCTGCCTGTGAAAGGAGTATAGCACTTCTACTGTAAGGATTCTGTGAAGCCAGAGAGGCTTCAGCAGGATCCAATAGAAAAAGACAGGTAATGTCATCTTGAGATGGCATTACCTTTCTGTGAAATACAGAGGTTTTCAAAGCGTGATACATTGCAGTACTTCGCAGTCCCCATATTAATCTATGAGGACTCCGTTAACAAACGATAAGTGCCATAAGTCCATCATTCATTTTGCAATGGACATTATACTTTAGTACATAGACCCCCAGAGAGGTAAGGTGCAGCATGTGAGGACGGACATGATACCCGCTGACCGTGACACGCTGGAACTTATTTTCAAATGTTCAAAACTATACTTTTAATATGGTTGATATGGGTCTCACATAGCAACGTTATGTTTCTTGTGATACAGAGGGGCCTATTTATGAAACTAAAAAGTGTGTTCAATGACATTTTCAGGGATTAACCTCAAAATTCTTATTTACTATTACTACATCGCAGCAGATATCATAGATATCTTCTGCTTTGCATATCTCTTTGCATTACTGAGCAGTCCCCATATTAGTGTATGGGCACTGCTCAGTATCGCTATTTACTAAAATTTGATGAAAAATTGTTATCTTTTTTTAGCGTGTTAATGTACGCCAGCTGGCGTACATTGTCATAATTGAAAAGATCTCAGTACTGTCCGCTCTGCTCGAAGAGCTGAACAGCGCATGTGTGGAGGGATCACATGATCCCTCCCTGTCACTCACCGCTCTCTCTATGCAACTGTATAGTTTTTCGGAACTGCTGTTCCTGTGTTGCTTTTTTCATAAATATGAGAAATAGTTCAATCCTTATCAATGCGATTAGGATTGAAAACTATTTTTCATTTTATGCGGGGGTTGATAAATGTGCCCCAGAGACTTAGAAATATGGGGGAAATCGATCTGACAACAGGGTTGTTGCTTGTGGTTTTTGAAATGTGTTTTTACATTTAGTAATGCTGCTTCTGTTTTCTGTAAGTCAAAGTGCCAACATAATTTGTTTCTCAGTCTAAAATCAATGCCCACCCCCTTCCTCCCACTGCAGTGAAGAGGACGTCCCTGGGAACGGCCTGCAGCTGTTTCTACTGTCATCCTTATGCTTGGAAGAATAAAAAGGACAGAGACAGCAGAAGGGAGGGACTTGTGTATTTCAGGATCCTCTGTGAGAACGCTGGTGTCTAACAAGGTGAGAACTGGACAGTGTTAATGTTTTCAAACTACAGCTAGTGACCTGCAAACATTCGCTCTGCTTCTAGATACGTGAAGTAACAAACCTGCAGAAAACCAGCATCAGCAACGGGAAGGATTTGTCCTTTGAAATATATCTGCAGAGATCGCTTACTTAACCTTTCTTTGGTTAGAGAGATGCAGAAATGATCTGTCTAAATAACGGCTTTAACAGACTGCAGCAGGATGCATCTTATACTGATGCTGCTTATTCCAAACGTGTTTCTCCACGACATAATCAGTTCCTGTCCACAGTTTTAAAATACATGATGTGTGTTAAGGACAGACCACTACATAAAACTTCACATACTTTGGATTAGGGAGTGGTTCGACTCATGGAATAAGCTGCCGTTGTCAGTGATGCACTGCAGGTTTTGTAGTGGTGTTAGTTCTAGCAGTAGTATATTTCTGAATATGACACTATGACCTTATATTGACGTTTTCTTTTGCACTTAATGACATAACTTTGCTTGTTTTTGTGTGTTTTAGCTATTCATTATAAAAACTGTCACTAATTGGAATAACATCTTGAAAACTATGTGAAATTTGTGTTCCCACTGTCTTAAAACTATGTAAATTAGGGCAAAAATGAGTAAATGTGGGCACCAGGCACCACTGTGGAAGCACCTTTGTCTTGGCAATATATAATAATAATAATAATAATAATAATAATAAAAATGACACATACACGCACACATTATGTCTGTGTGTGTTTCTATATGTACATTGTAGAATTTACCCTTGATTCTGATATACTAGTGGGGCACTTGGCAGTGTGCAACTTTTACTGAATTTGCCTTGTACAATGAAAAATAAATATTGGGTTTTTTAGAGTGAAATTCAATTATCTGAGCCTAGCACAATGAAACTCCATAGAATGTTATGATACTAAATCATTGCAGATTTTTGCTTGCACCTCATAGAGCAAATATCTACTATATTAAATAGTTTAATGCCCGGAAAATACCGCAGGCGCACGTCACCTGAGGCCCTGAAGGGACTTCACTGAAAATTTAATTCTTCCCAAAGAGTGTTATATAAATGAAAAATTAAAGATTTAATCACTATTACTAGTGAGAGACCATTTTATTAATAGGTCTTTTAGAAATACTGAATGTTTTCTGCACGGTTCAAAAATAATACAGGATATATAAGCGTAGAGATCCAAACTAAATCAAGTAGAAAAAGCGCCAAGTAAATGTCACACTTAGAACATTTTGAGCCAAGTGTCCCATTAGTATATCAGAAACATGGGTATATTCTAAAAATTATACACTATATTGACAATAGTATTCAGACGCTTGACCATTACATCAACAGGGATTCTAATGACACTGTATTTAAATACATATACTTTAATATGGAGTTGGTCCCCCTTTTGCAGCGATAACAGCTTTCACTGTTCTTGGAAGGCTTGCCACAAGATGTTGGAGTGTATCTGTGGGAATTTGTGCCCATTCATTCTGTAGAGCATTTGAGGTCAGGCACTGATGTTGGATGAGAAGGCCTGACTCGCAATATCCGTTCCAGTTCATCCCAGAGGTGTTCGATGGGGTTGAGGTCAGGGATCTGTGCCGGTCAGTCAAGTCCTTCCACACCAAACTCATCAAACCATGTGTTTGTAGTCCTTGTTCTGTGCACTGGGGCACAGTCATGTTGGAATAGAATAAGGCCTTCCTCAAACTGTTGCCACAAAGTTGAAAGCATAGCACTGTCCAAAATGACTTGGTATGCTGAAGCATTAAGATTGCCCTTCACTGGAGATAAGGGGCCTAGCCCAAACCCTGAAAAACAGCCTCATACCATTATCCCTCCTCCACCAAACTTCACAGTTGGCATAATGCAGCCAGACAGGTAACATTTTCCTGGCATCTGTCAAGCCCAGACTCGCTTATCTGACTGCCAAACAGAGAAGCCACTCCATCTGGCACTTGGCATTGGTTTTGGTGATGTGAGGCTTGCATGCAGCTGCTCGGCCATGGAAACCCATTCCATTAAGCTCCCGCCGCAGTTTTTGTGCTTACATTAATGCCAGTTGAAGTTCAGAACTCTTTAGCTATGGAATCAGCAGACCGTTGGTGAATTTTACGCACCATGCGCCTTAGCAGTCATTTGATTTTACGTAGTCTTACGCTTCGTGGCTGAGTTGCTTTTGTTCCTAAATGCTTACACTTTCTATTAATATCACTTACAGTTGACTGTGGAATATCTAGCAGGGATGAAATTCATAACCGTCTTATTGCAAAAGTGCCATCCTATCACAGTACCACGCTTGAAGTCACTGAGCTCTTCAGAACAACACATTTTGTGCCTCAAATGTTTGCAAATGGAGACTGTTTGATTTTATACACCTCTAGCAACCTCAATTCAAAAGTTAACGGGTGTGGCCAAATACTTTTGTCCATACAGTGTAGTTAAGGAAGTGTTACAAATGACCATTACTGTTTGAAATGACTGATTTTTAATTTCTATAAAACAGTCCAAATTTTCAACAGCCATTACTCCAGTGTCTTAATGGCAAACTCTTAATGGCCAAATCAAAACAGCTTTCTCAAGAAACACATCAGTCCAGCATTGCTTTGAGAAATGATCCCATTCCATGTGTCAGATTGCCAAGAATTTGAACATTTATACAAAGTATCCACTACTGTCTTGAGAGAAAATAGCAAACTGATTGCAGCCAGAAGCGGAAGGCCCAGATACACAACTGCACAAAAGGATAAGTGCATCGGAATCTGCAGTTTGTGAAACAGACCCCTTGAGGTACTGAGTTGGTGGCCTTCCTTAAATAGTACATGCCAAATACAACTGTAATCTGCAACAGTAAAATGACGGGTTATAGACCTTATAGGCAGAGGTGCAAGGATAAAGCCATATTTGAAACTGGCAAATAGGAAAAGAATGTTAAAATTGGCAAAATAACACAGACATTAGATGGTGGATGACTGGAAAAGAGTATTATGGACAGATGAGTCTAAGTTTGAGTTGTTTGGCTCAAAAAGGAGAACATATGTTAGACATAGGGCAAATGAAAATTTGCTGGATGAGTGCTTAATGCATTCTGTCAAACATGGCTGTTGGTATGGGGCTGTTTTGCTGCTGCTATGGTACAGAGTGCAAGGAATAATGATCCAGAAAGGTTACTACTCTATTTTACAATGTTATTGAATCCCCTGTGGTCACTGCTTGATTTGTGCAGCAGGGTAACGATCATAAGCTTACCCCTGAGCTATGGAAAAACTGGTGAAACAAAACGGAACCAGAACACTGACTTTGATGGACTATACGGCACAATCGCTAGATCTCGACCCCATTGAGTTCTTGCAGGATGAGCTTAACAATAAGGTCAGAGAAAAATGCCCTACAAGCCAGACGCAGCACTGGGAAGATCTACAGCAGACATGTGTACAAATTTCCCCTGAATATCTTCAAAAACTGACAGCTAGACATCTGCAAAGCTGTAAGTGCTGCAAATGGAGCATTCTTTAATGAATATAAAGTTTTATGAATAAAACAGTTTTATGCAATAAAAATAGTAAGTTGTGATATAGTCAATACATTGACAATAATTTTAGGTCAATTTAATGGTACGTTGAAAATTAAATGATCAATTATATCAAAGACCAAGACATTTCTTTGTGATTCCAAACTTTTGTGCATTGTTACACTCATCCAGTCAACTCTCAGATCATAATTCTCCTAAAACATCAAACATCATTAATTTCAGTTTTCTGTATTTTTTGTTTGGGAGACTACTAACATTTTTTTAACATGTATATGTATCGCTGTATATATTTCTTTAATTTTCCTCCCCCATTTCCCTTGAGTAATCTCTGTTTCCTGTGTACACTATTTTGTACACTGCTTTTATCTTCACCATTGTCCACCTCCTAGTTTAAAATCTCCAGCCATCTAACCATCGTTTCCCCTACCACAGCTGCACTCTCCCCATTGAGGTTCCACCCGTCCCTGCTTTAGAACCTGCAGATGAGAAGCAAATCAATTCAGTCCTCCTAAAACACTCCTTCCTAAATCTTCGTCATATGGTGATAATGTCTCTTCTCTATTGACTCTGGGAATAGCAAATGGATGCTATATAACACTGGTATTTATAGTGGTATTGGAAACCATATTCCTACCCAAGGTTCTTATTGGTAATTTAAAAATGAAGCTTGTAAAATAACGTTTCCAGTGAGCTTTTTTCTCTGGAGGAATCTTGAATTCTGTATCATTCACAGTTTTTTTGCCTTTTGAACTGTATAAATAAGTTCATACAGGACTTTGGGCTGTACCATGCTGAAAAAGATGAAGGGTAGAGGCTTGCTAGAGATCATCTTGCTGGTATTTGAACAGCAATGAATCTGCCTACCATCAGTCTCTGCAACACAGAACAAAACAGAACATGGTAAAAAATTGTCACACTGTTTTTTGAAAAACGAGATTGCCAGGAATGCAGAGTAAATGGATGTTAGTAGCTCTGGCACATATGTATGTTTTGGAATGTAGATCATTTGTTTAAGTTTGTTTGCTTTTATGTGCATGATGTGGAGATGACGATACATTTAAACCTCGTTTTTGTGTTTTAGGATTGACAACAATGGGTGAAATTTCAACCACATCAGGTGAGTCTAATACGGTTTGTGTACTCAGCCCTGCCTTGTTTGCAACCACTGTGCCCTTCCCTGCTACTAAGGATGCATCACAAGTCAAAACTCAAACATGTTCAGTCTAAAGTGACACCATTTACCACATGTAGAATAAATGCAATGTATGTGTAACACCATCGAGTGTGACTATTTCTGCAAATAGTATTTCATGGCACAAATTTACTGTTCTTGTACATTGAATTGTCTTGGTGTGTCAGGATGTCTTGTATCACCACTAGTGCCACCAGCTTTAAAATGACAGGATGGGCTTACTCTGCCACCCTATCTTTCTACTTGGGGTTTTACCAGTTGTCCTAGGGTTCCCTTTTACTGTCAGTAACTTACAGTTACTGACTACACCTACTGATGTTCTCAGACACCAGACATTCACCGCCTCTGAATGACAACTGTACCAGACATTCACCGACTCTGAATGACAACTGTACACCAGTTGTAGGAGCGTAGTCGCTGCCACCACCAGGCTTCTTCACTGCCTCCTCAAAATGCTTACTTCTGGGTGTTTGGTTTAGATGCTTCAGCACCTCTTTGTTGGTGACTGACTGGTCCGTCCTGACCACTTACTTTGTCACTCTCTGCATGCTACCTAGCGGTCCTGATCCAGCCAGGGAGTGGATAGAATTTAACACTTATCTGTAGATCACAGGATGCAGCATGCAATAGGTGACATGCAGGATATTGATAGCAGAATGATGTTTATTGTTTTTAAAGTGTCCCAACAAGGACTATTACACACCAGTGTGAGGCACTGGTAATCATCCAGAAGTAAAAGATGGAATACATTTACATGGGGCTCTTCTGCCATTTCACATACAATATTCCACACACATGTTAACATGAGATAATCCAACCCTCTGCCTCTTTAACCAACCCTGGAGCCATGAAGTCTACACTGAGATTTCACATGTTCACATTAATTAATGCGTCAGTGGATAGTACTGGAAGCAATGCATTTTTTAAAATTGGATGTAAACAGTAATCCGCAATTTAGCAAGATATGGTAAATATGTATGCTTCATCACAATTGGGATATTTTCCCTATTAACTCCAACACAGACACACACACAGATAGGAGAGGAGTGCCTATGTGGTGCATTCAAACAACAAAATGGCTTTGGTCAATGTATTACTTTCCTGGCCTCAAATCAAAGCTTCGTTAACTTGGGATATCCTGTCTTCAAAATGTTAGACAAAAAGGCCTCATTCATCGAGAAACACAAAACGAATGTAATGTCCTTTTTTGTTTTTGTTTTAAACAAACGTGCATTGGGTATACGCACATCCATATTTAACAAGAAGCGGATCTGAAGTTACATCTATTAATTAATACGAGTCTAGGTCCAGTCTGCTCTAACAGACAAGACACTGCAGATTGCAACCAATACATATGTTGAATATCAAGTACAAAAGAACGCACAAAAAAATAAAAAACTATTCAATTAATGTTATCTGTTAATAATATAGTCATTAATGGCAAAACAATAGAAAAATAAAAACGTGCCCCCCATAAAATACATTTATTAGGATGTTATTAATGTCTACTGTTCATAAAATAAATTTTTACAATTGCTCCTGATTGCAAACACATGTTCTAGCTGGCATATACTGCCGTCATCACTAGTGATCGACACTTACACTATACCTGTAGCGCTGCCCAAAGTTTAAACTGCGTGTGCTCGAGCTTGGCATGTTCTTACTGTAAATTGTCTACGTGCATACGCCCATTCCCCTCTCCATTTTGGCCCATGAAATCATAGGCTGTAGCAAGGGTCCTTTGCGGTCGAAGATGAATTGGACATTCTCTGGTGTATGGCTTGTTCCTGGACATGCACAGTGTGATTTTATGCAAAGTATGACACATATCGGCATTTACGTTTCTTGAATGATTTAGGCCCAAAGTCTCCTTCTCAAAAATACCTGTAACAAAAAATATACTTACTGCATTCACAATAATATGAGACGCATTGTGCCAGTACGATAAATAAATAACATTTCTTAGTGATCCGAAAACAACTGATAAACAATATATGTACAGTATATGCAAGACAAAACCATTATTTTTGCTTTCTTACTCTCTGCACTGTTTTTTGCATCAGGTTAAATAATTTAGGTTAACCCATAACATATGAAAACTGTCTAAAATTAGGAAGAACAACCAGGTTCCATGTAGATACCAGTGGTACGTAAACCATATTTCATTAGGTGCAATTAGAGTATCTCAGACCAAAATGTATACCTTCCAGAGCCTTAGTACTTTATCTTGGTGCTGGTTCCAGAAATTGGAAATACAGTTCTGTTATTTGGGGGAGGGTGTGATCCTGAGTAAATTTCAATGTAGTTTGAGTTCTCTTTTATTTTGCATGGAGGACAGCCTCAGGAACTTAATTATCAATATTTTAGGCTTTGTATGATCAGAATATGTTATTCATTACAGTTTTTTGTATTTTTATATCATGATATCTAACTTTTGCCTGTATAATTAACAAGTTTTTTTTCTAATTACAAAGGAACTGGAGAAATAGCAACAAGTCACTTGTCTTTGGTGGGGGGAGGGTACTGATTTCTCTTTATTGGTGGCTTCACTGGAGGCAATAGTTGTGTAAGACTGGGAATATCTAGGGGAACAGAAATTATAGGAGGAATTCTGCTTGGAACATTTCAGGCCAAATGCAGAACAAGGTGTATATTTTAAGGAACAGTTGAAAATTTTGCTCACCTCAAGGTAGGACCAATAATTTATACCTGTTACACAAATCTGGAAGGCGCCTGGCTCCTTGCAGCATTGTGACTTCACAAAGCAGTCAGTAGAAAGGATTTGAGAGTAGCCAGTAAGGACAAGAAGAAATCAGCAGCAGAGAAGCTGGAAAGAAGAAGAAGAGAAGGTAATTACATTACTTCTGAAATAACAGGGAAAGAGGTGGTTGGTGAGAATGGGGGAAAACAGGGGAGAGGAGGGGGGATATGAGGATGGAGAAAATTTCTTGTTTTAGAATTCGGTATTGGCTTCAAGTATTTGATCTGCTGAAGGTAGAAACTTTAGGTACCCTTACATGTGGAACTGGAAATTCCAGTTATTGGGCATGTGTAACTGGATTTGACCAACAAGTGTGATTAATGTTGTTTCTTTTTTATAAGCAAGACTAGAGTACCTTGGAATCCATTAACTGTGTAAACTAAAATGATGTTGGTTATTGGGGGGTTAGGACCAATTTAAAGTTTTAAATGGTCTCAGATGTAACAGATGGGGAGCTGGAAGTACAGGCAAGTTATGGCAAAGTAATTTATCCTAATGGAGGCTATTAAACCTGATGGTGGTTGAGCAGGCCTGGCTTCTCAAAAGCCAGCTAAAGTGGTATAGTAATCTGATTTTGTTTGGTATCACATATTAATCTTATTTCAGATAGCTGTAGGTATTTGAATGTATGCAGTTACTTCATCTGACGCCACTTGTGCTGCTATTATTCGTGTGGCCCATTATAAAAGCTTTGGGCATTTTATCACCAAAGTCAATGAGTTATGTCATTATTTGTGAGTAATGTGGCAAATATTGTTTATTTGTGAGATGGGTCAATCCTGTATGCAAGCACTATGTCATACTTTATGAGCAAGTCTATTACTCCAGTTACTGAACTACACTTATATGCATGTGAAGGCTCTTCCACATTATTATAACAAGTAACTTTGTGCTGCATAAGCAAATAATAGAAATCTTAAACATGAATATACTTACTGAGCGGAACAAAATAGAATGTTTTATCGATTTCTTTCCTAAGTGCAGTATGACTGCCTAAAATAACAGCGTAAGCAATCAGAGCATATATACACTTGCTATGCATTCTTGGTTATACAGGAAAAAAAGCATAATAACTAAACCCAGCTACTTATTGCGCATAAACACAATTACAAAATCCAGTTGCCACCAACAATATTACACTTCCTTATTTCATCTCTCAAAACTATATATTCCCTGAGATAAAACCTCCAGCTCGAGCATGGTCCTCTTGTTACCCCTTCTTACTAAAGTCTTCAGGACTTCTTGTGAATAATTTCACTTATCTCAAAACTATCTTTTCAATTAAGTTTATAACCTGAACCAGCAACAACTTGATTTACACACTTAACTGTCAGGCGCCGTCTCCGCACTGACACTTGGTGCAGGAGACAGATGCCTGCACCTTCTCAGCTGCCGTATCCCATTGCCTAGCAGCAGGATGCTATATCCGCTCACCTGTCGGCAGTCTCCATGTCTGACCGCCAAAATCTCCCTAACCCAATCAGGATGCAACTTATGGTATATAAAGCACCCACTAACACATGTTGGTTGCCAGAGTATTGGTTCACTCCTGCTCCAGCGCTTCCTGAACTTCTGATCCAGTGTTCTTTGGTTCTGACTCAGCTTCCTGTTACTATTCTCCTGTGTTTCATTTTGGTACCTCGCTGCCTTGCTGATTTGGCTTGACATGACTTCTCTCATGATCCTCCCTGTGTACTGCTCCGCTCAGTTGGCTCTGACCTGGATTGCCTGGCTATACCTGTCTACTACTGTCGCTACATTGGTGACTGTCTTGGAGAACTGCAACTTGCATACCCTCTGCAGCTAAGCCCAAACTCCCTTGCGGTGGTCCCTGGTGATTACCAGGGGTACGTTAGACTCCATGCCTCCCTGTTCAGTTGCGCCAATACTGGTTAGCGGCCATCTCTGCAATTCTGTGACACTAACACTACAAACTGCTTTACAATACACACTCACCACTTAAACTAGTGTGATGCTCCAGATTTCCTACACCATATCTTTCAGTCACATCTTATACCGCTTTCATACTGCCGCCCCGGCAATATCCCGGGTTTTTCAAGCCGGGTTTTTGCCGGGGCTCGGAGCGTCCCAGCTCAGAAATACCATTCATACTGCACCTCGGACCCGGGAATTTCCCGGGTTGACCCCATTCATACTGCACAAGTCTGTGCCCTGGCAATTTGTGGGAGTCATCACCAGAGCAGTTTTCATTGGCTGAAAAATGGTGATGTCATTGAAAGGTGACTGGTTTTTTGACGCATAAAGATGATGCAAAAGTGGGTGGTGATTGTTCACCACATTACTTTTCATCATGGCCGACAACTCAGGCAGACAACCAATCAGCTTGTTTTCTGTGCAACCCGGGTTGAAAAACCCGGGTTGCACCATTCATAGTGCAGGCAACCCGGGTCCGACCCGGGAATTACCCCTCGATAAATCCCGGGTTGAAGACCCGGGTTTTTAGACCCGGGATTTTTGACTTGTACCATTAATACTGCACCAAGACCCGGGTCGTTTGAGCTCGCCCCGGCAAAATCCCGGGATTTTGGTGCAGTATGAATGGGGTATAAGATTGTGAATACAGGATGCAATGTCACATAATCAGTTGATTGGAGTCCATCTGTGTACAGGTGGCCAGAGATGTCCCACAGTTGGTTAGTGCGGTGGTAGTCAGTTTAATGATACTGACTACCCTGACAGAAAAGAAGACAACATGAGGACTCCGAATGCATAGTAGAACGACCTGCAAAAAAACTACTTACCAGGATGCAGATGACTTCATGAGACGACTCGGTCTGTTGCCGACTCTGCAAAATGGTGTCATCACAAACCGTGAATTGTCTTAAAGCGCTGATGGACAGACCAGCCTGTCATTCATGAAATGTAAGCATTATTTTAGGGGTTAGGGTTAGCATTAGTTAGGGTAAACCCTAACCTAACCCATAAAATAATACTTACATTACATGAATGACAGCTGGGTCCATGCATCCACGCTTCAATACAAGTCGCGGTTTGTGATGATGTCATTTTGCAGAGTCGGCAACAGAACGAGTCGTCTCATCAACTCATGGGCATCCTGGTAAGTAGTTTTTTTGGCAGGTCGCTCTAATATGCATTCGGAGTCCTCATGTCGACTTCTTCTCTGTCAGTGAAGTACTTTTAATAGGTACTACATCCAGTTAGTGCATTTCCAAACTAGAGCTCTGTCAAGAAGATCAAAGAACATTTTAAGCAAACCCAATAAAAGGTTATTTAAAATCCCCAATCAGGAAGTTAGAAGAATGTTTAAAGATTTTGAGTATCCCCTGAAGCATCATTAAGTTAATTTTAAAAACTGAATAGAATATGACACAACTGTGAATTTGTATAAAGCAAGCCATCCTCCAAAATTGAAAATGTATGAGAAGGGGACTTGTGAAGGAGGCCTATGACGACTATGATAGTTAGTCTTCCAAGATAGATAATGGGAGAATCTGTCCATAGGATAACAATAGCTCGTCCATTTTACACATTTGTGTTTTATGAGAGAGGGGCCTACATTTTTTTAAGAAAACCTGCATGATATCTAAACTATAAAGTTTTTTCAAAAAGAATGTGGGATAGCTCATACCAAGTGGAGAAAAGTCTAAAACAGAGTGAAATGCTTTGGATTCAACACTAAGTGCTATATAAGATATAGACACATCTTGGAGGAAAACGTGGTGCAGCTTAGCCAGAATTTTATTTCGGCAGTGCAATGACCTAAAAATTGCAGCAAAATACATATTGGACTGACTTAAAGACACAAAAATTATAATCCTGGAGTGGCCCAGTCAAAGTCCACACCTTAATTCCATCAATCTGCACGATGATTTATAGACTGCTGTTCATCAATTTCCCATCTAATCTGAATAAGTTAGAACAATATTGAAAAGAAGAATGTGTACAAATTGCAGTGTCCAGGTGTGGAATACAAGTACAGACACAAATAGACTCACAGCTAAAATATAAGGTGATTTTACCAAATATTAAAACAGGAAGGTTAATGCTTATGTAACCAATTCATGTCTATTATTATTTGAAATTTAGAAATTACCTTAGTGTCGGATAAAGGAAAAAAGTATTTTGTGTTAATCAATTGGATAATTCCATGTTGCAAGAAAATAATGTGAAAAATGGTTAGTGAGCACAATCATGAGAGGAGTCGGTAGGAAAATGCAAACAGCCAAACAGGATTGTCTACACCTTCTTGCTGAACTGCTTGTCAACCATCTTTCACATTCTGTGAGTACATGACTGGCTATACCAGAGATGGCTACCTGCTGTATTTCAAAGGCTGCATGTGTGTCTCTCCAACCTGAAAATGACCATGGCATGCCTACATCATTCATCAAACAAATGCCTCTCACTTGCTACAAAATTTCACCACAGGCCACTAAGAGCTTCCATTTGCTACATAATAGACCCACATGCACTCAGAACCCTCGTATCCCTCATGCCACTCACTCAGAACTCCCCATATGCCACTCCACTTACCTGCCCCCACATGTCTTTCACACCTCCCTCACTTTTCCTTTTTTTTTTAGAACTAGTTATTCTAGCTGCCTGCAGAGGAGGGGGGAAGCACGCGGTGCAAAGCACATTGCACTCATTCCTCCTCTAGTATGCTGCGTGACCTCCCTGTGTTTTGCAGAAAAGGTCACGTGACGCAGAAGCTGGTTGCTCCTTTGTGGCAAGGGCAAAGTGCTAGGCATACCAAAGATAAAGGTTAAGCTCACCTGATATCCCCTCTCCCCAGTACTGTATTGTGTGTTGTTCATTATATGCATTTTTGAAGTGTGGTGTTTGCATAGTATTAAATCACCAGCTGGGTTCTGTAGGTACCTCTAGACTCTTTAACATGTTCTCTAGAATAGCTATTTCACCTGGGTTATCCAGTCATCCATTGTGCCGACCAGTGTCTAAAGCCTTTGCAGGACTTCCTCTGCTATTGGTCGGCCATGTTGAGCCAGAAATGCAAATCAGATGGAAAACCACTTTCAGCTAAAAAGACACTTGGGGGTTAACTGAGATCTGGACCAAAGACACAATGGAATTATAATTTATTGCTTGACAAATGAGTGCCTATTGTTTTTCAGTGAATCTAGCCAGACTTCCCAAAGGGAGCTTGCTGCCATCTGAGGCTGCCCAACATGACTTAGTGGGACCAGCCCCCACTGAGACCACACTACCATGGGAACCTGATTAGGCTTGCAAGAGGTAGCTTTCCCTGTTCTATATCCTACTTCAGACAGGCTGACTAGAAGTTATGGCTCCAGTTAGACTGGTCCAGGAATGTGCCAGCGATTGGATCTGCTAAACCTCCAGGGAATTTGCTACTTTGTGGATCTGACAAACACAGGAAGACATTGGGCTTGGTCCCTGCTTTGCTGGCAGAGGAGTGATCAAGTGGATTGGTGACAAGGACAGTGCTTCTGGTGATTATAGTCTAGTAGGCTCTCTATGCAGTAAAACCCCTGACTGTTATTACCTGTAACCTTTTCCATTGTAATTTGTTTATATAAATATATTTTTTCTATATAAAATATAGGTACATTTGTATCTTTCGAGCCATTTTTGTCAGTCATCACTATCAGTCAGCATTTACACCTGCCCTGTAGCGGGTGCAAATGATATGGGTGAAATCAAGCATACTTGGGAGAAACGCAGGGCTTGAATTGGCTGCATCTGCGTCGGAATGCCCGTACTGTACATGGCCTACATCTGTCCGCCCTTTCACTTGTTCCTCCTCTGTAGGCAGTTGAGTCATTTGCGTTCATGTATTAAGCGCATGCAATTGCATTCGTTGGTACAAGGTCTGTTTCTAAGCATGCACAGAGCTATTTCACTCAAGATACGCTATGCAAATATGCATCCAAACATGAATCAGACTCTAGATATGCACCTTGATGTGGGCAGATCATTGAGACACCTTGGAGCAAATTCAAGGCATTTTGCAATATGCATCATGTGCTCTTTGTAAATGACCTCCATAGAAAACAAAAATTCAGTTGAACACAAAGGAGAATTCAAAAAATATAAACGTGGAGTATAAGTAAGCATACCTGTCACACGCCAGACCATCTGGTTGGGACCCAGTGCACTTACCTGCCCTATCCCCATCATGGTCTTCTCGCTCCTGAGTGCCACGGCTCTCCTCAGGCGCCTCTATTCTGAATTTTGATATCTTATCACCTCTTCCTCTCAGCAATTGGAAGTCCATTAATTTACTTCAGGATATTTAAGGTACCTGTTACAGCTCCATGGTGCCAGTTCTTTGTGTTAGTTCCCCTGCTCAAGTTCTCCGACGTGGCTCCTTGTGCTTCTCAGTCACTGCAGTCCGCAAATTATCGCTCTACTGTGTCCAGCAGCTCAGCAGCTTTTCACAGTGGTTACTACTACTCCGCAGACTATTGCTCCTTTGTATCCAGTAGCTACTCACAGTGGTAACTACTGCTTCCACAGACTATCACTCCATTGTATTCAGCAGCTACACAGCTATTCACAGTGGTAACTACTGCTGCCACAGACTTTCGTTCCATAGTATCCAGCAGCTTCCAAGCTGTCCAGCCATTCACAAAGGTTACTACCAGTGCCGCAGACTATCGCTCCTTACCCAGCAGCTTCCTAGCTGTCCACTTATTTTCACTACTTACTCGTGCCGGCAGATCACCTCCACTTTCTGTCTGACCTGCTCTCTCTCTGGCCTCTGGGTTCTCTTACCGGTCTCTCCTAGCACCCACTCGGAGAACTGCGACCTGTGGTGTAGAAGGTACAAAGTCCATACCTCCTTGTGGAGGTCCCTGGTGAAAACCATCTGCCTCATTAGACTTTACGCCTCTGGGTTGGGTAGTGGCAAGCCAAGCAGACAATGAGGGTCCAAAAAATCCTAGTGCCTGTGACTATAACGTTGTGAAGTATACAATGTTCTAAAAATTAATATGTGCTGTTAACAGCCCTGTTAAAATAATATAAATATGTATGTGAAGGAGACGCATGTTTGCCAGTTGCTGACATTTCTATAGTGAGTGGTTCATTTTTCATGTCTTCACCTTCCATTACCTCTGTTCATTCCAACCATACCACACCACCGGCAGCTGCATAGAATTGCCAGTGGCTACTTTAGTATTGGTGACTGATAATGCTTATACCTTACAGAAGTCACACATGTCCCCTCCAACAGCTACAATTGTTATCCTGCTACCTTATGTATCACTTGTTCCCCACACCTCTTAGGGGCAAATGCAATTCCCTGTGTTGTTATTTAGTGCGCAGTAATAATGTGCGTCCCGCGTCTTTCTAAAGAACAACACGGAATCGAATCTTGATGGGTTTGATGTTATTTGTATCATGATCCCTTCAATGTACAGCACTGCATAATATGTTGTTGGTGCTTTAAAAGTAACAATAATATTTAAACTTTAAATTTTGTAGTAACATTTTCTGATATGCACAAGTCAGATTAAGAAACAGAATACACTAAATGACAGAAGCAAATATTCAATAACTAAATACAGATTATGTATCTGTGTGGGTGGCTTATGACAGGATATCCGTATGTCATATGTTTGCCTTGAAAATTATATTATACATGCAAGCTATGTTTATAAACAGATCTTTGTAAAAATTGAGAGTATGCAAAAGTGAGATGTATAGATTACTGGGAAATGGGGATTATAATTCAACTAACATAAAATATTAACAGGAGGTAAAAGGTAGTTTGAGATAGGTCACTATGGAACAGTGTTAAACAGATACAGTGTGATATTCTAACAGGAAGGGAATTGAATGTGTACATTGTTTTAAGTCAGAATGTTCCAAAATCAACCAATTACATTACATTGTTACAAAACCATATACCAGAGTTAGGTAGTCTGCATTACAATATTTCCATTGTATTCCTGGTATCTGCAATCATTCACTGTGTTCCTAATATTTGCCAGACATACTCTGTCTGCCTGATATCACTATCCAGTATAATCACTTGTTGTAGCTAAGTTTTTACCAATCAATCTGACGTTAGAGACATAAGCCAATAGATCCAGATGTAAGATCCTTTAGTTATTATATGCAAGCACTCTAGGAAGAGTGTGAACATGAAATGATGCATTTAAACAGTCTTATATACCTTTCTTGTTACTTTTTATCAACACATCCTCCTTTTCCCACCTTATACAGATTTTGACTTTGAGGGGCCCACAGCACATTAAGTTTCATCCGGTTTTCTCGTACCTTGGAACAGTCAGGCACTAAGACTGTCTTATCTCCCCCTTTGTTGCAAACAGTTGACTAGACTCTCTCTCCCTGAAAGATATTAACTTGTATTAACTATTTAAAGTATAAACGCATACACACACATATATAATATGCATCTTGGAATAATATATGGGGAAATTTCATCAATTGGGAAGACAAAAGTAATCAGAGTGGTGAGGCTGTGTAATGCAGGGAAATCTCTTTGCTTTACTTGCTAAATACTTCAGAGTATGTCTGTGAAGGTCCTTGTTTTATCCTAAACTTCAAAACATCTTTGCAGCAATATGAACTATGTGTCAGATGTATTATAATGGATCTGTTTTATAAAATTGCGTATTGTGGAATAACAGTTAGGTGCTTTTGAATTTTTAAATAATATTTTTTGTTTTCATATACAAACGGGTTTCCATATAGGTTTTATAAAATTGAAAGTATGAATTTGTACTGCAACAACAAACATTATTGCAAAATTTTTTGGAGACTGCAGTGTATCTTACTGACTGGCTGAACCATACATGCCAACTCTCCCGAATTCAGGGTAGGTCTCCCGGAATCCCGGGAAAGCTGGCAATTCTCCCGCATCTGCCAACATGGAGGGGTATATGGGCGGAAGAGGGGCGGCCTGTTATGATTTGCATCATTTTGGCCCCGCCCCCAGAGACGTACTGCCTGCTTTGGGTCTTTTTACCACTGTATAAAGACCCCACACAGGCATACATCACTGGGGGGAGGCGCGAAATGACGTGAATCGCAAAGCCCCACCCTCTGCCACCCTCCCTTCACACCCCTCTTCAGTGATCTCCTGGAGGGAACCTGTCAAAACTAGGTAAGTATAGGCTGAACTGTGTGTATCAATTGTATTATGTATTTTATATTTGTCCCATGGCTGCTATTACTTTGGAAAGAATTCCCTTTAAATTCTGTGTGCAAGTCTTTAGCCCAGATAAAGAAAGCATAGCATTTGATCATGTTTGAACTGGCTAAAATGGAAAGACTGGAGTGAGTTGATCAGCTTAACATACGAGGTATATCTATTAAATAACGAGACTGCGATTCCATCTAGTAAACAAAGCAGTCAGAACCGGTTATAACTGCATACATAGTAACCTTGAACCTGTATGACAAGCTGCAACACTCTTTGACGTTCAGTTGATTGTGAGTCGCCATTTAGTTTGGTTGTGTTTTCTGTAGAGTGCCGAAAAAATGCCAAATTTAAAAGTTGAACAAAGTGTCAATTTGAAATTTTTAGTAAAATTGGACAAAACACCAACATAATGTTTTCAAATGCTTACTGCGGTCTATGGGAATGACTGCCTGTCTCGTGCGCATGTGTTTGAGTAGCACAAAAGATTTAGCGAGGGACATGAGAATGTCAAAGATGATGAACGCCCTGGACAACCTTGCACTACAAGAACCGAAGAAAATGTAAAGAAAAAAATATCAGTCAGATTGTTCGAATAGACCGCTGACTCAGTGTTCAAATGATAGCTGAATCCGTGAACATTGACAAAGGCACCGTATGGAAAATTTTGAGTGAGGATCTTAACATGACGAAAGTTTGTGCAAAGATGGTCCCAAGGGTTCTCACACCAGAGCAAAAAGAACGTCGCTGTCACGACTGATAGTGGGTACCTGCTGTTGTTGGCGCAACTCAGAGGAAGGCGCGGAGTCTAACGTGCCCCTGGTATTCACCAGGAACCCCCGCAAGGAAGTATGGACTCCGCTGCAGGGACACGCAGGTCGCGGTCCTTCCTAGAGTCCACAGCGAGATACAGGCCGGGTCAGCAACGTTCAGGTAGAAGCGGTACAAAGGAAAATCCAGAAGAATGGTGAGGCAAGCCGGGTCGGTAACGTTCAGGGAGCACAGTACAAAGGCAGAATCCAGATAGGGGTGGTCAAACGGTCCGGGTCAAAAGGGTCACAAGCAGCACGAGGATAGTCAGGAACGAATACAGCAACTGGTATACACAAACGCTGGAGACAGGAAGACCTGATACTCTGGCACTGGTGAGAGGGCAGGAAGAGGTTTAAATACAGTGGTAACCCAATCAGAATCAGCGCTGCAGCGCTGTCATACCTGCCGCCGGGAATCCTTCATAGCGTCCCGTTGCCTAGCAACGGGGCGCGTCATCACAGCCAGGAGTCAGATGGCAGGGGGATCCGGAAGTGATGCGTCTGGTTGCATAGCAACCAGACGCGCTGTCAGGCAGACAGGCGGCCGTGCGGACGGCGCCTGACAGTCGCAAGGAATATTGTGTTGACATTCTGCAGCAACTTGACTCAGATCCAAACTTGTTTCATAAAGTAATCACTTGTGATGAGACCTGGATTTTCTAGTACGATCCTGAAACCAAAAGACAGTCAATGCACTGGAAAACACAGTCATTACCAAGGATGAAAAAAGCTTGTCAAAGCAAGTCAAAATTCAAAGCAATGCTCATTGTTTTTTTTCGATATCAAGCTTGTAATTTTGGAAGAATGGGTTCCAGAAGGCACAGCAGTTAATCAATGGAACAAAGGATAACAGCGCTAAACGACACTCTGGAATGAATAATGTAAATGATAAAAAATATCAAAAACCAGGGCAGAATAGTTAGGTACTTCAAACATTTAATAATGCACATACATGTATTGAAATCCAGCAATATGATAAAATAAGGAGATAATACTCCTAATGGTATGTATAAAAAACCGCAATCAACTTGCCAATTGAACACATAAATAATTATTGGGCCGCATTGATATGCAAACCAAAGCCACAATCACATATGTATATGGATAAAAATTGAGAGCATTGTAAAACGATGATAATGGGTACTAAAATCAATAACCGGAGTATAGAGTTCAATTCAAGTGTCCAGCAATAGATGGGGATAGCGAAAACCAGCGGTACTCACGATCCTCTAATCTCAGCTCAGTTCACAACTCTCCGGATTGAATGTTGTTACAGCTGTAGGCTGTTGAATGTCCACAATATCCTGAGAAACGATGTCCCCTTAATCGAATGTAGCAGCTCTCTACAGCATACGGCTGTCAGCACATGGTGGTGTGGGCTGAAAAAATCTGCCCGGGCAGAAACAGGGAACCAAATTGTCAGGTCCCTCACAAGTTAGGTCCGTATATCGGATATGTGTTCAGACTCCAAGTAATGAGCGGTAATATGCTCCACAACAATAGGCGACGCGTTGCGTCTCTGAATGAGACTTTCTCAAGCCAAAAGGTAAGTTAATCAGCATTATTATAAGGAAGTTTTGAAAAAGCTGAGAGAGACTCGGAAAGAAACAACTGTGGAAAAATGGTTTCTTTCTTCTCCAGAACAATGCGCCTGCTCACACAGCACTTTCTGTAAAGCAGTTTTTGACCGACAAACGCATTACTACACTTGAACATCCTCCATATTCGCCCGATTTAGCACCTTGCAATTTTTATCTTTTCCCAAAAGTTAAATCGGCGCTTAAAGGGACACATTTTGAGTCAGTTGATGCTGTAAAGAAGAAAACGTCAGATGTTGAAACAAGTGACAGAAATTGATTTGCTCCATGCCTTCGACCAGTGGAAAACAATACTACAGCGATGTATTCGTGCAAATGGGGAATATATTGAAGGGGACAAACATTATATTTGTAATACCAATAAATAAAGGTGAGTTATTTAAGCAGTCTCGTTATTTAATAGCCATACCTCGTATATTGCAATATGTGGAACTAACATTCCTTGTTTTTAATATAGAAAAGCATTAGTTGTACATTTGGTTAATGCAAAGTATCCATGCTTTTTACCATTATCATATATAACTATAAATTCAATAACATTTGTTCATAAACAACTGTGGGTTGGAACTATTATAAAAATGAACTATGTACAAGTGAATGTGTAAGTGTAAGTGTATGCGTGCGTTATTTATCATGTGATTGCATCATAACACGTGGCGTACTGATCGCAATCGCACGGTGAAACAATATTAATTAATATACTTTCTTTCATCCAATCATTTGACTTTTACAATATCTATTTATAAATCTAAAAAGAGGTTATTTTAGTGTTGCTTAACCCAGCCATATTTTATTATTATAAATGATAAATCTTAAATAATGAAAACAAATAATTCAACAAAAAACAAACTTCACTTTTTTGCACATACCTGACTGATTTATAATGGGGTATAAATCATATAGCAATATGTTATATAATAATGTTCTATTACAGTACTGAACACAGGGGTGGATTTATCAAATGCAAAAAACCCTTTTGCTTTAAACACCTGATGTGTTTGCCAGCTTGTTTTTTGCTTTGCACTATACACTAATAGAGTTATTATTTGTTTTAGGGTTAACCTAAAACAAATAATATGAGGAGTGCTACTGGGAGGAGGAGCAGAGCACTTGGTGTGAATCTGACACCCTGGCCCAGAGCTGGATTAAGAGTCTCGATGACCTAGGGTACTTTAGACAGGGGGTCCGTATGATGTAAAATGGTTATTATTTTAGACAAATACACAGGCAATACAGTGGGCACTACTGTTAGGTGCACACGGCTCTGCCTTCACAAGCAGTACAAGGTGAAGCGGGACATACCTCCCAACTGTCCTTCCATTCAGAACAAATCCTTACTAAGCGAGACCGTCACCCAAACTCGGGACTGCCCGCCAGATTCAGCACAGTTGGTAGAATGTCCTGCTCTCTCCTACTTGTTGTCACTTTCCCCACCTGTGGTTGTTGGTGTCTTTAGATCAGTTACTGCTTGTCTGGATCCTGGAATGTTGGGGGGCCTGTTTGGAAAAAAAATGGGTACATGAAATATAGAAAACTCCAACCAGCCCCGGTGTTAAATCAAAATAGCACCCACGTTTTATAATTAGGCCTCCCTCCATCCCCAACATTAAAATAATAGTATTCACATTTGATAAATAGATTTATTTCCTTCCAACTAGCTACAACATTAAATTTAATAGCATACACATATAATAAATAAACCTATTTCCCTCCCTCCAAACAACCCCAGCAATAAAATAAATAGCATTTATGTTTAATAAATATAACCATTTTCCAAAACAATCCCAGACATTAAATAATTCATAATCACATTTAATAAATAGACCTAATTTTCCCCAAACAGCCCCACAATCAATTAATAGCTCCCAAACCACCCCAGCATTAAATTAAAGGTCCAATCACCCCATCTTAAATTCATAGGCCCCACTATTAAGTTCAATTTCCCCACCATCCCCCCACAAATAAAATAGCATCCAATAATTACCTCCCAATTTATATTAAGACCTCCCTCCCTCGCACACACTGCATTCATATAGTGGCCCCTCTCATACACAAACACTACATTCATATATTGGCCCCTCTCTCACACACACACACAACATTCATATACTGGCCACTCTCACACACACACACACACACACACACACTACATTCATATCCTGGCCACACTCACACACACACTACATTCATATACTGGCCACTCTCACACACACACACTACATTCATATACTGGCCCCTCTCACACACACACTACATTCATATACTGGCCCCTCTCTCACATACACTACATTCATATACTGGCCCCTCTCTCACACACACTACATTCATATCCTGGCCACACTCACACACACACTACATTCATATACTGGCCACTCTCACACACACACTACATTCATATACTGGCCCCTCTCACACACACACTACATTCATATACTGGCCCCTCTCTCACACACACTACATTCATACAACTGGCCCCTCTCTCACACACACACACACACACACACATACACTACATTCATATACTGGCCCCTGTCACACACACACTACATTCATATACTGGCCACTTTCACACACACACTACATTCATATACTGGCCCCTCTCTCACACACACACACACACACACACACTACATTCATATACTGGCCCCTCTCACACACACACACACTGTATTCCTATACTGGACCCTCTCACACACACACTACATTCATATACTGGCCCCTCTCACACACACACTACATTCATATACTGGCCCCTCTCTCAGACACACACACACACACACTGCATTCATATACTGGCCCCTCTCACACACACTGCATTAATTTACTGGCCCACTCAAACACACACACTCTACATTCATATACTGGCCCCCCTCACACACACTACATTAATATACTGGCCTCTCTCTCACACACACACACACACACACACACACACACACTACATTCATTTACTGGCCCCCCTCACACACACTACATTCATTTACTGGCCCCCCTCATACACACTACATTCATATACTGGCCCCTCTCAAACACAGACGACATTCATATACTGGCCCACCACACACACACACACACACACACTATTAATATATGTATATACTCACACCATTAACATATTACCGCCACCCCACTTACCTGGTTATATCTGTGCACGCTGTGCAGTCTCCTCAGCTCTTTACACATGGGACGGCACCTGTCACCTGGTGCTCATCCCATGTGACACCAGTGGAAGTGCACACATATTGGAAGGGAGGGGGATGGATCATAAGGATCCGCGGTCTTTGGGAGAAGGTGGCTGGTCCTGGGGTAGTGACACTAGGGACCAACCCAAAATATTTTTTTTTATCAGGCCCGGGGGGGGGGGGGCACATGCCCCAGCCCACCGGCCCAGCCTGCCCCTAGCAGTATTGTACCCCAATATGTACTGCAGAGCATTATTGTAAGTTGACAACTTTCTATTGTTGTTCAAAAAATATTCTTTGCTTTTTCAGGTATGCTCTTGCCCATCTCGACTCAAACAATCTTATATTAGAAACTGAAGTCTCCTCTCTGCCCACAAATCCTAAATGCACCTTCACCTCTCTCTTCAGTCCAGCAGTAACAACATTCATAACCTTAAATTTCAAGCCAGTGACTTCAAGGATAGGTTCGATACCAACTGACGTGAACTATCATCCCAATCTCCCTTCCACACTTAACTTACATTGCCAACCTAACAATTAAGCACACACCCTTTTTGACCATTTATCCGGATAGGACGTCTGTGCTCTACCACTGCCACTGTGAAGAAAAAGTTTAAGGTCATAGACAACGCATTCTTGGATCTTTGTAAAAAAAATTATGCCAAAATATAAATGAAAGGAAATGAAGCACCAAAAACAAGGAATACCTGTCTTTACAAGAGCCCATGATAAAGTAGACAGCTGGTTGGTGGCGTTAAATATAATGACCAGAATAAAATAATAGACACTAACTCATCCAACACAGCACCAACATTATGGTTCCAGAAATGGATGCATGTGTAGAAACTAACATTGTAACAATGGAGCTGCCATTAGCTTTATCTGATATGACAGAATACCAGGACAGCAAGTAGTTTTATATACTGTATGTTTACAATTAAAAAAAGCTCCAACCGCTCTGGGTCATCTCTGCCATGAACAAAGTGAGAACCACACATTAGAGTTGTATTGGAAGGTGTGGCAGATGTGAGGTGGGAAATGCTGTCCTAATCAATGAGGGACAGTATAGGTTTCATCATTTTGTGGGGTAGGACTGTTTAATTTAATGGAGCATGAATCTGATATAATTAGTGAGTATGCTGGCATACTCAATATGGTGGCACTGCAAATGTAATCAATATTTGCATATTGTCAACATCTTTTTTTTTTCTACACATTTTTTTACAGTGTTATGCTTAGGGGTGTGTAGGATGAGGATGTGTCATTTCATGGGTTTGCATTTTCTTTGAGATTTTCATGCATTGCACTTTTACTAATACAATGTATTGTACTGGCATTGCATGGTAACACCAGAGAAATAGTGTGCGCTACAAAATAGTGCAAAATTTACATTTTAGAACACAATAAGGGGAATAGCACAATTGGATTTTTCATGCTTTAATTAACTTGTGAAATATGCACTAAAGCATACAGGTGTAAATGAGCATTAGATAATGCTAACATTCCTCTTCATTCCTATTTGAGGGCATGTAGATAAACCATGTAGGCCCCATGAACTGAGACAACACACATGGATTACTGATCCAGGCAGAGCTATTTTTGTAACGTAAGTGGATACAGTAAATTAGCCTTAGGCAAGCCCTTATAGTATCTGTATCAAGAAATATATCAACCGCAGCGCATAATACATTTTTATATTTAGTACCCATGGTGATCTGCCTTTTATCATTATTTAATGATTCTTTTTCATGATATCATCACTCTGGTGGAGGTGCTAACCACTTAGCAAGAACAGTCACACAATTCAACACTGAAATTAAATGTTTCTGGAGTGCACTAGAGACCAGTCAATTATCTAAAACTTTTTAATAAGTAATTAGAATTTTTTTGTTATTTTTTCCTGCATCCAGTTATAAAAGCAGCAAAATAAAATCCAAGTTTAGCAATGAAAGTATAGAGAATATATTAAATAAAAACTGCTGTGTACCCATTAGTATCACCCTATTATCTAGATGCATACTTATAAAGATATAATAAAAGGGATCTATTCGAATTAGATGTATGGGCTAGGGACACAAATGCTATTGGCTAATAGTGTATGTAGCTCTCATTTAATCCATTGTAGTCATATTTACGGTCCTTATAAGACCGACACTTACTTTAACAACAAAAAATATCCGAAGGTGACTTGGGAGACATTAAAAAAAGCAGACTGACCTGAATAATGACAACTGAACTATCTGACACTGTTCTGCGAAATCCCGAGCACAAGTAATGACGGCACAACGTTTTTACGTCATTTAAAATGGCGACCGCCACTTTTAAAGTGGCAATGCAGGCTGTCATCTAAGATAAGTGTGACGGTGGTAGGTTTAGGGATCGGGTTAGGGTTAGTGATCGAGTTAGGGATCTGGTTATGGTTAGGGAGCCGCCATTGCCGCTTTTAAACGATTCACATGGCGGTCATCACTTTAAATGACGTAAAAACGCTGTGCCGTCATTACTTGTGCTCAGGATTTTGCACAGCACTGTCGATAGTTCAGTTGTCATTATTCAGGTCAGTCTGCTTTTTTTAATGTCTCCCAAGTCACCTTCGGTCATTTTTTGCTGTTAAAGTAAGTGTCGGTCTTATAACGATCGATAATTCGTACCCAAACCCATTTAATTGTGCTTGACTGAAATCAGTAGTATATTGTACAGTCTCTTCTCCCTTTTAAGAGCAATGATTTTACTCTTGTAAATATTAGGTATTCTCCTATAGCTATCAACTCGAATATATGTAATGGACTAACCTTTTAGAGGCAGAACACTATCCTAATGCATCTTTCTGCTGTCTCCAGTCATTAATTGTTTCCAGCAATAGTTTCTGTACCCTGACTCAGATTTCTTCTTGTCAGGCCATCCCGCACTTTTCCTAGGTGTCAGGGATGGATGCCTGTCTGTTTTCACTGACGGCGCCTCGCTGCCTAGCAATGGGACGCTCTTTCTGGTTCCAGGTAGCTACACTGCGCACACATGCGCAGAACTTCACATTATGTCGCATATCGGCAAGAGACTCTTTACCTGCTTTGTGGTTGGTTGTGTTTTGACCACCAAAAACCGCAGCACCAATCAAGGAGTAGTTCCCTCTATTTAAACCTCCTTTTAGCTGTATCCCGTGCCAGAGTATTGGTTCACCAGCTCCAGCATTTTGTTCCTGTTCCAGCATTGTGTTTTGGCTCTGATCTTTGGCTTGATCTCCGGACTACTCTCTCGTGTTATGCCTAGCACCATTCTTGTCTGTTTGGTTCTGACCTCTGGCTTCCCTCTGACCATTCTCTGCATTATCCTTGGGTACTTCGCTCTCATATGGCTTCTGACCCGGACCATTCGACTATTCCTGTTCCACACTGGTGACTAACCTGCGCACCTCACACAGCCAAGTCCATACCTCCTTGCGGGGGTCCCTGATGAATACCAGGGGTGCGTTAGACACCGCGCCTCCTTGTTTAGTTGTGTCAATACCCGTCGGTAGCACCTCCTGCAATCCTAGCGTGACACTTCTTATTTGTCTTTATTATTGTTGTTATTATTATTATCTTTTATTTATAAGGTGCCACTAATGCTTCCACTTCACTTTAAATAGGGGGTTCGAACATACAACAATATTACATACGTACATACAAATTAGAACAATGGGTAGTAATAAGCAGAATAATAAATGTATGGATGTAATTATCAGAACAAATCTCAAGGCATACAAAACAGAGGAGAACAGAGAATGGGCAGACATGAGATATAGAGTACAGACATAGTGTAGAGCAGGGGTGTCAAACTGGCGGCCCAAAAGCATATTTTTTATGGCCCGTGGAACATGGTCAGCAGGGTAAGCAAAGCGGGGGATGGCAGGTGGGGGGGAGCACCAAACCTCTCAGACTTGGTGCCCCTTCACCCACCACTTCGCACTGAATGTTAGGCGTGACGTCCTCACACCCAACATTTGCACACCCAACATTTGCAGTGCGGATCGCCCAGAGAGAAGCCACAAGAAGAGGAGAAGAGGAGAAGAAGACAGAAGGTAGGAAAACAGACAGGAATAAAGAAGACAATAGAAAGGTAAGTGAGTGGGAGCAAAAGCAGCATGGAGGGCACAGTGTCAAGCATTGGGAAGAAAACATTAAACTTTATTTTTGTTGTTTCTTAATAATAAACCTTACAAAATTGCATATGAGACTTTTTATTTTTCTTGCAGCCCACACAATCTTAGATTATTTGGCCCAATTGGGGTTTTGAGTTTGACATGTCTGGTGTAGAGGATCCTGCCCTTTACATTATAAAGGGCGGGGTTAATATGAGACAAAAGGTGCAAATGGGAATATTAGGCATAGTGGGTGTGATGAAAGCAGGATGCTGAGCACACAATATTAGAAATCATAATGCAACTGCTATGAGCATTATGTTCTATAAGGCTAAAGTACACGGATGGTGTGGTCGCAAGATTGACATGATATTGTTATGCATTGTGTTTTTGTCATATTTCATATGTTCTGATGTTATCTGTGAATTATGGTATATTGAGATGTAGGGCCTGATTCATTAAGGAACATATAACGAATGTAATGTGCATTTTTTTTAAAAAGCGCACATGCAAATTCAACAAGGAGCGGATGTGAAGATATGTGTGATGATGAATACGGCTGTAGGTCTGCTCTGCTCTACTAGACAAGACTCTGCACGGTACGATCAATACCTATGTGGAATATAAACTCCCAAAAGTACGCACACAAAAAAAGAAGCTATTCAATTAATGTCACCTGTTAATAATATAGGCATTTATTATAAAACATTAAAAAGTAAAATAAAGTGTTGACCCCCACCCAAGAAATTAAAATCAATTTATTAGGATGTTATGAATGTCTACTGTACATATAATACATGTTTAGTGTTGCTCCTGATTGCAAACACATGTCCTAGCATACATATTCAGCCGCCATCACTAGTAATGGGCATGTAGACTAGACCTGTAGCTGGAGCAAGAGATACTGCTGAAAAACAAGTACCAGAGAGATGCCCAGAATCGAGCTTGGCGCGCCCTTACTATACATTGACAATGGACATACGCCCCTTACCTCCCTTAAATCGTATGCTATTATAAGTGTCCTTTGTGCTCCAAGTTGAATTGAACGTTGATGCCCCAGCCCACCGGCCCAGCCTGCCCCTAGCAGTATTGTACCCCAATATGTACTGCAGAGCATTATTGTAAGTTGACAACTTTCTATTGTTGTTCAAAAAATATTCTTTGCTTTTTCAGGTATGCTCTTGCCCATCTCGACTCAAACAATCTTATATTAGAAACTGAAGTCTCCTCTCTGCCCACAAATCCTAAATGCACCTTCACCTCTCTCTTCAGTCCAGCAGTAACAACATTCATAACCTTAAATTTCAAGCCAGTGACTTCAAGGATAGGTTCGATACCAACTGACGTGAACTATCATCCCAATCTCCCTTCCACACTTAACTTACATTGCCAACCTAACAATTAAGCACACACCCTTTTTGACCATTTATCCGGATAGGACGTCTGTGCTCTACCACTGCCACTGTGAAGAAAAAGTTTAAGGTCATAGACAACGCATTCTTGGATCTTTGTAAAAAAAATTATGCCAAAATATAAATGAAAGGAAATGAAGCACCAAAAACAAGGAATACCTGTCTTTACAAGAGCCCATGATAAAGTAGACAGCTGGTTGGTGGCGTTAAATATAATGACCAGAATAAAATAATAGACACTAACTCATCCAACACAGCACCAACATTATGGTTCCAGAAATGGATGCATGTGTAGAAACTAACATTGTAACAATGGAGCTGCCATTAGCTTTATCTGATATGACAGAATACCAGGACAGCAAGTAGTTTTATATACTGTATGTTTACAATTAAAAAAAGCTCCAACCGCTCTGGGTCATCTCTGCCATGAACAAAGTGAGAACCACACATTAGAGTTGTATTGGAAGGTGTGGCAGATGTGAGGTGGGAAATGCTGTCCTAATCAATGAGGGACAGTATAGGTTTCATCATTTTGTGGGGTAGGACTGTTTAATTTAATGGAGCATGAATCTGATATAATTAGTGAGTATGCTGGCATACTCAATATGGTGGCACTGCAAATGTAATCAATATTTGCATATTGTCAACATCTTTTTTTTTTCTACACATTTTTTTACAGTGTTATGCTTAGGGGTGTGTAGGATGAGGATGTGTCATTTCATGGGTTTGCATTTTCTTTGAGATTTTCATGCATTGCACTTTTACTAATACAATGTATTGTACTGGCATTGCATGGTAACACCAGAGAAATAGTGTGCGCTACAAAATAGTGCAAAATTTACATTTTAGAACACAATAAGGGGAATAGCACAATTGGATTTTTCATGCTTTAATTAACTTGTGAAATATGCACTAAAGCATACAGGTGTAAATGAGCATTAGATAATGCTAACATTCCTCTTCATTCCTATTTGAGGGCATGTAGATAAACCATGTAGGCCCCATGAACTGAGACAACACACATGGATTACTGATCCAGGCAGAGCTATTTTTGTAACGTAAGTGGATACAGTAAATTAGCCTTAGGCAAGCCCTTATAGTATCTGTATCAAGAAATATATCAACCGCAGCGCATAATACATTTTTATATTTAGTACCCATGGTGATCTGCCTTTTATCATTATTTAATGATTCTTTTTCATGATATCATCACTCTGGTGGAGGTGCTAACCACTTAGCAAGAACAGTCACACAATTCAACACTGAAATTAAATGTTTCTGGAGTGCACTAGAGACCAGTCAATTATCTAAAACTTTTTAATAAGTAATTAGAATTTTTTTGTTATTTTTTCCTGCATCCAGTTATAAAAGCAGCAAAATAAAATCCAAGTTTAGCAATGAAAGTATAGAGAATATATTAAATAAAAACTGCTGTGTACCCATTAGTATCACCCTATTATCTAGATGCATACTTATAAAGATATAATAAAAGGGATCTATTCGAATTAGATGTATGGGCTAGGGACACAAATGCTATTGGCTAATAGTGTATGTAGCTCTCATTTAATCCATTGTAGTCATATTTACGGTCCTTATAAGACCGACACTTACTTTAACAACAAAAAATATCCGAAGGTGACTTGGGAGACATTAAAAAAAGCAGACTGACCTGAATAATGACAACTGAACTATCTGACACTGTTCTGCGAAATCCCGAGCACAAGTAATGACGGCACAACGTTTTTACGTCATTTAAAATGGCGACCGCCACTTTTAAAGTGGCAATGCAGGCTGTCATCTAAGATAAGTGTGACGGTGGTAGGTTTAGGGATCGGGTTAGGGTTAGTGATCGAGTTAGGGATCTGGTTATGGTTAGGGAGCCGCCATTGCCGCTTTTAAACGATTCACATGGCGGTCATCACTTTAAATGACGTAAAAACGCTGTGCCGTCATTACTTGTGCTCAGGATTTTGCACAGCACTGTCGATAGTTCAGTTGTCATTATTCAGGTCAGTCTGCTTTTTTTAATGTCTCCCAAGTCACCTTCGGTCATTTTTTGCTGTTAAAGTAAGTGTCGGTCTTATAACGATCGATAATTCGTACCCAAACCCATTTAATTGTGCTTGACTGAAATCAGTAGTATATTGTACAGTCTCTTCTCCCTTTTAAGAGCAATGATTTTACTCTTGTAAATATTAGGTATTCTCCTATAGCTATCAACTCGAATATATGTAATGGACTAACCTTTTAGAGGCAGAACACTATCCTAATGCATCTTTCTGCTGTCTCCAGTCATTAATTGTTTCCAGCAATAGTTTCTGTACCCTGACTCAGATTTCTTCTTGTCAGGCCATCCCGCACTTTTCCTAGGTGTCAGGGATGGATGCCTGTCTGTTTTCACTGACGGCGCCTCGCTGCCTAGCAATGGGACGCTCTTTCTGGTTCCAGGTAGCTACACTGCGCACACATGCGCAGAACTTCACATTATGTCGCATATCGGCAAGAGACTCTTTACCTGCTTTGTGGTTGGTTGTGTTTTGACCACCAAAAACCGCAGCACCAATCAAGGAGTAGTTCCCTCTATTTAAACCTCCTTTTAGCTGTATCCCGTGCCAGAGTATTGGTTCACCAGCTCCAGCATTTTGTTCCTGTTCCAGCATTGTGTTTTGGCTCTGATCTTTGGCTTGATCTCCGGACTACTCTCTCGTGTTATGCCTAGCACCATTCTTGTCTGTTTGGTTCTGACCTCTGGCTTCCCTCTGACCATTCTCTGCATTATCCTTGGGTACTTCGCTCTCATATGGCTTCTGACCCGGACCATTCGACTATTCCTGTTCCACACTGGTGACTAACCTGCGCACCTCACACAGCCAAGTCCATACCTCCTTGCGGGGGTCCCTGATGAATACCAGGGGTGCGTTAGACACCGCGCCTCCTTGTTTAGTTGTGTCAATACCCGTCGGTAGCACCTCCTGCAATCCTAGCGTGACACTTCTTATTTGTCTTTATTATTGTTGTTATTATTATTATCTTTTATTTATAAGGTGCCACTAATGCTTCCACTTCACTTTAAATAGGGGGTTCGAACATACAACAATATTACATACGTACATACAAATTAGAACAATGGGTAGTAATAAGCAGAATAATAAATGTATGGATGTAATTATCAGAACAAATCTCAAGGCATACAAAACAGAGGAGAACAGAGAATGGGCAGACATGAGATATAGAGTACAGACATAGTGTAGAGCAGGGGTGTCAAACTGGCGGCCCAAAAGCATATTTTTTATGGCCCGTGGAACATGGTCAGCAGGGTAAGCAAAGCGGGGGATGGCAGGTGGGGGGGAGCACCAAACCTCTCAGACTTGGTGCCCCTTCACCCACCACTTCACACTGAATGTTAGGCGTGACGTCCTCACACCCAACATTTGCACACCCAACATTTGCAGTGCGGATCGCCCAGAGAGAAGCCACAAGAAGAGGAGAAGAGGAGAAGAAGACAGAAGGTAGGAAAACAGACAGGAATAAAGAAGACAATAGAAAGGTAAGTGAGTGGGAGCAAAAGCAGCATGGAGGGCACAGTGTCAAGCATTGGGAAGAAAACATTAAACTTTATTTTTGTTGTTTCTTAATAATAAACCTTACAAAATTGCATATGAGACTTTTTATTTTTCTTGCAGCCCACACAATCTTAGATTATTTGGCCCAATTGGGGTTTTGAGTTTGACATGTCTGGTGTAGAGGATCCTGCCCTTTACATTATAAAGGGCGGGGTTAATATGAGACAAAAGGTGCAAATGGGAATATTAGGCATAGTGGGTGTGATGAAAGCAGGATGCTGAGCACACAATATTAGAAATCATAATGCAACTGCTATGAGCATTATGTTCTATAAGGCTAAAGTACACGGATGGTGTGGTCGCAAGATTGACATGATATTGTTATGCATTGTGTTTTTGTCATATTTCATATGTTCTGATGTTATCTGTGAATTATGGTATATTGAGATGTAGGGCCTGATTCATTAAGGAACATATAACGAATGTAATGTGCATTTTTTTTAAAAAGCGCACATGCAAATTCAACAAGGAGCGGATGTGAAGATATGTGTGATGATGAATACGGCTGTAGGTCTGCTCTGCTCTACTAGACAAGACTCTGCACGGTACGATCAATACCTATGTGGAATATAAACTCCCAAAAGTACGCACACAAAAAAAGAAGCTATTCAATTAATGTCACCTGTTAATAATATAGGCATTTATTATAAAACATTAAAAAGTAAAATAAAGTGTTGACCCCCACCCAAGAAATTAAAATCAATTTATTAGGATGTTATGAATGTCTACTGTACATATAATACATGTTTAGTGTTGCTCCTGATTGCAAACACATGTCCTAGCATACATATTCAGCCGCCATCACTAGTAATGGGCATGTAGACTAGACCTGTAGCTGGAGCAAGAGATACTGCTGAAAAACAAGTACCAGAGAGATGCCCAGAATCGAGCTTGGCGCGCCCTTACTATACATTGACAATGGACATACGCCCCTTACCTCCCTTAAATCGTATGCTATTATAAGTGTCCTTTGTGCTCCAAGTTGAATTGAACGTTGCTGCGTTCTGTGGCGTATGATCCAGTTCTGAGCATGCACAGAGTAATCTTGCATATTATATGTACAAAATTTCAGTGTATGTCCTTTAATGAAATAGGTCCTTAATGTTTGTTTTATTAACAGATTAAACTAGTTTTACAATGCTACACAATATTCATTTGGGTAAGTCCAACAAGGTGATAGTGATATCTGGATATGCTGGTTGAGGGCCCCTTGGTTACTTTTAGCAATCAGTAAAGTAGATATCAACTTTTATCAGGCAAAATCAGGAGATTCCAGGTAATGATGATAAAAACAATTTTTTTCTAAAATGTATTAAAAACTTGATTTGAGTGATTTGAAACTACATGCAGTCCATAAGACCCCAATGCAGAACAAAGGGAAGCCGGATTATGGAGGGTAGCCTTCTCTGCCGTGAGTCTGGGAGGACTACCCGAAATTCAAGTTTATCGGTTATTCAGGGATAGTAGGCAAGTATGGTTTAGCATTAGGCCAGTTGCTGGACTGTACTTGTCCAGAACTGAAATCCTAAAGATTGTATTCAAAAAATATAATTCTGTATCAAAATGAAAATGCAGACACCCATGCAGGGCCGGTGCAAGGGTTCTCGGCACCCTAGGCAACATTTCAAAATACACCACCCTCCCCCCCCCCCCCCCCCCCAACCCGGAAAACACACCAAATATCTGCCTCACAGACCTTTATATATTTGACTTTGTGCTTTTGTGTTAAAGAAAAAAAAAGATAAGCCTTACCTCCTCCAGTGGTCCAGATGCAGTGATGTTTGATGCAGAACGCTGTCCAGACTCCACTGCAGACACGGGATTTCTAGAGGGGAGGTATCCAGGTGTTAGATTTTGGAACAAAAAACTTATAAGTCTGTGACACAATAAGTATATGAATTATGCACTTGTTAAAGGCAATGATGGACCCTAACATGTCCCTTCATCACACACATGCTCCTGCATCACACCACTGCACCCCCCTCTGCATCACACCACTGCATCCCCTTCCGCATCACACCACAGCACCCCCCACCGCATCACACCCACTGCACCCCCCTCTGCATCACTTGCAAACTATAGTGTAGAAATTTTACCTCATAGTTTGCAAGTTAAATATACAGCATGAGGTGCCAATAAAATAGTCATTTTCTCCACCATAGTTTGAAAATCAAATATAGAGCATGAGGTGGCAAATAATATTGAATATTATTTGCCACCTCATACTCTATATTTGATTTTCAAACTATGGTGGAGAAAATTACTATTTTCTTGGCACCTCATGCCCTATATTTTATTTTCAAACTATGGGGTAGAAATTCTTCCTTCTTCTCTTTCATCTCTTCAATAGCAGCTCCTCGGCTGCTTCACACAGAGGAGAAAGGGTGGAGCAGTGCATGCTGGGAGGGGAGGGGAGGGGAGGGGCGTGGGGAAATAACTTTACTCACACTGTCACACTGTCATTTTACTCACACTGTCACTGGCAAACAGTGTGAGAGCAGGAGAGCACATTGGCATCCGACGCACCTCTGTCCCCAAAACACAGACTAGATTAGAAAATCTAATCAGCGGCGCCCTGCAGGTCCTGGCGCCCTAGGCAACTGCCTAAGGTTGCCTAATGGGAGCGCCGGGCCTGCACCCATGCCATCTTGGTGGTAGTAGTAGACTGGAAAGAAAAGGGTTGTGTGAGAGAGTACTCTGGTGGCCAGAGTGGGAACTGAAATCCAGCCAAGTGAACAGATTATCATACAATACTACAGGGCAGGCTAAACAGAACTTTTAGTTTATACAGATTTTAAACCTTTTAGGCATCGTCAATAATTCTTATTAGATCTCAAAAGGGGTATATAATAAAATATACTTATATTATGTCTGTGTTGTTTTCAAATCCAATAACTCCTCCTTCCAAGATTTCTCCCATTAGGTTTTCACATAGAAATAGAAATCACAATAGTATAATTCTGTATTTACAAAAAATATTTGCACAAAACATACATAAACCAATGTTCATTCACATACTAAGATTTGTTGTTGAAAATGTTCTCTGAATATGACAAAACAGTGTTCCCTCGTTGGCAGAAAGAAGTGATGGTGTGCATACACTTACTAGAGGTTCACTTTATGCAGGCACTTCACAAACTAAAGTTTCCAGCTGAAATATTCTCTCAGTGTAATAAGACTGTGATCCCTCTTAACAGGAAATAGTGATAGTAAACAGAGATTTCCAGAAGTGTAAACCCTCAGTGGTTTGAAACTTACTTAGCGTTTCACTCTACATAGGCACTTCAATGTAAGATTTTTCCTTCGATAAATCTTCCCTTGAGGGGTCAAAATCCTCCTTTTTCATCTCACCGTATTACATATATGCAGGAAAGGAAAAGGAAAGATATCTAGCGTAATATTGTTTAAATCATATATGATCTTTAATTACATAATTATTACATTCACATTAAATTCAGTATAAATAGATGAATAACATAAAATGTGCGGGTACTGCTACTGAACAGGATGCGGTCACAAACGCAGTGTATAAATTTGTTGTTTTCAAAATATCCCCAAAGAAGATAGGACACTGAAGATGTTTCCAATCCTTGTTGGCATACAGGGAGGAGATCCGTGTAAAATCCAAAGGTATAAAGTAAGTATTCAGTCTTTAATGCTCCAACACGTTTCAACTGAGAATGGTCTTTTTCAAGGTGCATAAAGACCGAATGCTTGTTGGTCTGTTTAAAGTCTCCTTATTCAATCAGGGAAAATAGTGGAACTTCCAGTAATTAGCGTATTAAAAAAACTTATCTCTCCAAAAGAAACCCTATATAAGTCCTACATGCAATGAAATAAATCTTCAGTTAAACTTTATCGCGTTCAAAGCCAAACGGAAGTACCTCTGGCTTATTTGGAACACATCATGGAACGCATGACGACTTCCGGTTTTTGCGCTCCACGGTAAGTTACAACTTTGTAATCCAAGCCTCATTTTGGGGAACGTGATGGTAATATACTAGTGTTCCATACTAACAAAAAGGTTTTTTTTGTCCTAACCCTAATTAGTTCATAAGGATAATATATATCTGTAACAACTATATCTAAAACATAATAAACAAAATACAACATGATGTCCATATAAACATACTAAAATATAAGGAGCCACATTGAATGAGGAAAATAATAATACAAAAAATACATAAAGATGATACATGTTGCTCTCCTTTCTTCATTGTTCTTTCTGTAATATTCGGTACCTTCATGTTGTCAGCCAATATGTAAACCTCAGAGATTATAAACAATAAGCACAAAAGAACGTGTCAATACTTTATGTTAAGATGCCAATAGATTAACATGGTAAAAAACTTTTTAATTCAAAGGCCTTATGTAGACCTTTAGGGATAAGACAGTCAATTTCTATATCCAGGACATCTCAGTCGTTGCAAGCATATTTTCTCTCTCTCTATGTTTCCAATTATGTTGGACCAAATCTATCCCTATAAAATATACAAGATCTGTTATGAAACAGTACATTTTAAAAGGTAAAGATACAGAGTGTGACGGATAAACTTTCTTAATATTTGTTAAATGTTCACAAATACGTGTTTTTAGTGGTCTAGATGTGTCACCTACATATATTAGACCGCATTTATATTCTAGCAAATATATCACATTCTTCTAATTACATGTTATAAAGTGAATATTTTATATGTTTGTTGTTTAACTATAAACTCTTGGATTTTACTATTTCTGCTTGTGATCAGCCGACCCGTTCGGCATGTTCCACACCTATAAAAGCCTTTACTTTTTTTAATGGCTAACTGGGAATATATATTTAAGTATATTTTATTATTTACTCCTTTTGAGATCTAATAATTATTGACCGCGCCTAAAAGGTTTTCAACTCTATTAACTATATGTTTATGTGTTAAGATTGTGTATGTCCTAACTGAGATCTAATTGGCTGCATTCATTAGTGGAGTGCTGTGAGAACTTGATTACTTTATTTAAACAGAACTTTTGTACTAAATCCCTTAGAATGATCATTCCTTACAAGAATAACTTCATATCATGTGCAGTGTAACTAAGGCAATTGCATTGGAGTGGCACTTGTAGTATGTGAATGATCCCTAAGACTTGTGTAATGAAGTATTGTTAAATTTTAAAAACTGTGTCATATCCATCTACTCCATCTTGAATAAGCAAACATTTGTGCTTGTATTGAATGTACTTATTTTTCAGACACAGAACTTGTGCTGCTAATTTTAATTAACTCTGGGATATCTGCTTATAGAGGCACTTTCTTGACTGTCATACTGCAGCAGCTGCATCTGTCAGAGTGGAGGATACAAGCTTTTTAAGGCTTCTGAAATAAGAGCTACATTTAATCCTCACATGAGTTTTATAAATTTAAGCTTGTTGAAATAGTATATTGCTGATATTATAGGTCAAAAAGATATACAAAATTTGATGTTGTGGACAGTTGTACAATATGAGCTTTGTTTAACAACACAGACAATTATATTCATAGGTTGCAGTGGTAACAAAATAAATCAGCAAAGTTCCTCTAACAATGTGATGGGCTAACACCCAGCATTCAAAAGAACAGAACTTAGTAGTGCAACTATTACAAATGTCCTACAAGCCAGCACATAACCAGATTAAAACTCCATGGGCTCCAACCCCATAATGGTACATCAATAACCACACATTTAATAAAGAGCCACTCCATAACATTGATATCACCAAATTTCAAAAGAAAAGCTACCACATAACATTAAAATCCTCCACTAGCCTCAACATACATTAACACCCCCATACACCAGCCCCCACATAAAAATAATAGCCCCACACACTAATTTATAGTTCTATGGTAGATGTTAAAATTGTATTCTAAGAATGTATTTATCATGTGCTTAACTGTCATCTTTTGTATTCTATACATGAGCTGAGAATTAAACGGTTCAGCTGATGCTGTTTCTAATATATTTAAGTGGTCAGCGTGTTTATTTGAAAACGACATACATTACAACTGGCAATGAGGATAAAATCACTTTAATCACTGCACAAAGAAAAACAGATTCCTAGCCATGAATCGTGTAAAGTGGGAGCCCAGAGCACAAACTGGGCAGGTGAGTTAAATCAGGACATATTGAAAGAGAATGCAGTCCAGGAAGATTATAAAATAAGAGAGTTAAACAGCAATATAAGAGTGAATTAAGTGAACCTTCACAGTTACACAAGATGACAGAAAATGAGTCAGACTCAGCTGCCAGTCATATATCCTGTTTTGGATTGCACAGTATAATGGCGGCAAACTGCCAAGTAATGTGGATCACCCCTGAAGTGGAGGGGATTAAGTTAAAAATTGAACTGGGAAAACCTCTGTATGTTTGAAGACATATGCTGGAGAGTGTCTCCTCTAAGGAAGATTAAAGTTGATGTGAAATACAAATTTTATCGATATGTGTTACAAAATGTTGGACTAGTATTATTTGTGAATGGTTAAGAAAAGTTGTTTGGTGTCTAGTAAAAAAATTTAAGGTGTTAACATTTAAAGTATCAAACGCTACTATTAGGAGATTAAATCAATTGTTAACTGATACAAAACCCATATTTGAAAATGGGATTGGAACACTCAAAGGAGCAAAATCCAACATTGTATTAGATAAAAAGGCTGCTCCGAAATTTCACAAAGCTCGATCTGTAACATTTACTATTTAATCAAAATTTGAGGCAGAGCAGAAAACTTTATTTGTCACCTGTAGAATGGAGTGAGTAGGTCATGCCTATAGTTCCAGTATTGACAAAAGTAAAGCAGGAAGTATTTGCAAATGTAAAGACTTTAAAACAATGATTAAACCGGAGCTGCACAAAGTATGATATATGCTACCAAATATTTGTAGCTCTGCTGGGGGGAGACCGTTTTACAAAAGTAGATTTGCCAGAGGTATGTTTACAAATGTCAATTGAAGACACCTTCAATCAATACTTGACAATTAATAGACACAAAAGTTTCAGTTCCAGGAATACCTGAGATTATATGAATATGGACTGAGCCAAATGTGAATTTTTTAAGGAATACATTTCTTATTGTGGACATGTAATTAACAAAAGCAGTCTGTGCAAGTCTGAAGACATACTTGAAGCAGCACTGCGAGCCCCATGAAATAATACATGGCCCAGTTGATATTTTTTCTAGGACTAGTGAATTACCACAAATTTCTACTGCAAATACCTATGGTATTACACCATTGAATGCTCTATAACAGAAGGGAGCACCATGGACATTTCTTTTCAAGAGACAAGCTGATCACATCAGAAAAGATCCTCATGAACTTTGACCCATCACTATCTATCAAGTTGGCATGTGGTGACTTATGGAATAGGGGCAGCATTATCACATTCTCTACCAGATGGCAGTGAGGGTCCAATCACATTGAGATCCTTAGCATTGGCTGAATGTAATTACATACAAATTAATCTTGATTCTTTAACTCTTGTATTGGAAATAAAGAAATTCCACCAATATCTTTATGGACAGAAGTCCATATTGGCCACAGACCACCTATTTTTGTGTCTATTTTTACTCTTCAGAAGGGAGTTTCTGCAATAACAGCCAGGTTACAAAGTTTGTCATTATTCTTGGAAGCCAACATTTATGAGATTTTTTTTAAAGGAACAAAACTATATGTGAATGCTGGCAGATAACAATAATTTCTACAACAAGCTGATGAGTCTGTCCAAATGGATCAAGAAGATATTTACTCTATATTACTATAACAGCTTCCAATAACTAATGCTTCCATCAAGTGGGAGGCCCGCATGTCCTAGTGAGTTCTTTGAAATCACCTAGGCAAATTGTTGCAAACAAAACAGAGTTTATTCCGTAGATGGCAATACAGACATGTGGATATACAATCACCAGACAGAGGCAATTCTGCAGGCACAGCATAGACATGTGACAGAAGTGCGTTTCCTTGTCACTATCCAACAAACACATTCCAGTACTCCCAAACATAGTTTATATCCTGTTCAATATTTCCACAGGGGTGGAGCTAGTGGTGGGTGGATATGGGACGGTAGCCAGCTTGTGGTAAGTGGGGAAAATGATAAGAATTAATCTTGAGTGTCCTCCCCCATAGTGATTGGAGATTGTTGGCTTCCTGTGGAGAAGGTGCCTAGGAGTCTAATCCAGGGTACTAGTATACAATGACCTTGTTGGCTAAACATGAAAAGTTTGCTAGTATTATATCTGCATATGCTAATTGTTTAATCCAGACAACCTGTTCTCTCTTATACCTGATTAAACACTCTAGCAGTGTCAGGAGCCGCGGCGGCCTCGGGCACCGCCGCGACTCACTTCCTGCCTTAGTGAACCTCCCAGCCGTCTCCATGACGACTGGGGCGTCATTTCCGGTTTCTCGGGCCCGACCGGCCGCATGCCGAGTGCAGAAAGCGATGCGCCCCGGCAAGTGAGGCAGCCGGGCGCATGCGCTAAGATAGGATACTTACATTAATTAGCCCGCAGGCTATCTGTGATGTATTTCAGGGCTGAGCCCTGATTGGCCAAAGTTTGTATATAAGGCATTGAGGGCTTAGCCTCCCTGCCGGTTATAGCGTTCAGTTGCTGTCAGCTAGCCTGCTCCGCTGCCTTCTTGGTGATTTACCTATGGATTTGACTACCCGTGTATGACCCCTGCCTGGACTTTGACCATGCCTGTTTGCCAGTGACCCTTGACCTTTCAGCCTGTAACGTGGATCTTGCTACCGTGCCTGTGACCCCGATCTTCGGTCTGTTTACTGGATCTGCTGTCTGCTGCCGGCCCTTGACCCCTGCTTGGACTCCACTACGCTTACCTGGGTTCTCCCCAGCCGGTACACACTTCACGACTCTCTGTCAGTCTGCGGCCCAGTCTGTCCCCACCACTAGGGTCTCCAGTGAACACCTGACTGGCAGAGCAGACTCCGGGTTGTGTTGTATCAGCTGGAGGGGTTGCTAACATTATAACCGGCCAAAACAGAAATACCGGAGACCAACTTTAATGAAGGAAAGCGGAATTAAATCGTCTCCATTTCAAGTGCTGGCTGGCCATGTTGATACCGTGTATCAAATGATCCAGGGATTGGCCCAGCGTTCATCAGCGCAAGAAGAGGCCTCCAGAGACCTGCAACCTCAGCAAGCCTCCTCTGGCGTATCCCCAGAGCCGAAGTTGAATTTGCCTGATCGATTCTCAGGAAGCAGGTCTGTTTTCCGCAACTTTAAGGACGTTGCAGGGTATACTTTCGCCTGAGACCACGCTCCTCTGGTACCGAACAGCAACAAGTAGGGATTGTTATCTCCTTCTCCAGGGCGATCCTCAGTCTTGGGCCTTCACCCTTTCACCAACAAGTCCAGCATTACAAACTGGATGCCTTCTTCCAGGCCTTGGGGTTGCCATACGATGACCCAGACAGAGTGGCCTCAGCTCAGTCTCATCTCCGGGCATTAAGGTAAGGACGTCGTTCCGCTGAGGAATATTGTGCGGAATTCCGGCGTTGGTCTACTGATTGTGCCTGGAATGATCCGGCACTGCGGAGTCAATTGCGTTTGGGCCTTATCGAGCAAATTAAGGACTCTCTTGTTCAGTATCCTGTACCCGCCTCACTTGAAGATTTGATGCAGCTTGTCATTAAAATTGACCGTCGAATTAGAGAGCGGAAAACTGAACGTGAGTCATCAATACCTCCTGGGTCATCACCCAGTTCCGATTTTTCTTTGCGGGATACCCCTGAACCCATGCGGCTGGGTGTTTATCGCCTGTCTCCGGAGGAACGCTCCAGAAGATGCTCACTAGGTCTTTGCTTGTATTGTGGCCAATCAGGCCACTTAGTACGTTCCTGTCCCAGCAAGGCGGAAAGACGCCTAGACTCAAGTGCTGGAGAAGTGGTGCGTTTAGGTCTCCAAATAACCTCTTCGGAAAACTCTCTGTTAGTCCCTGCACGCTTAGCCTTCAGACATCGTTCCACTGACTTGTCGGCCTTCCTTGATAGCTGTGCAGCAGGTAACTTTCTGGACATTCTGTTGGCTCAAACCCTTGGAATCCCCGAAGTCAAACTGGATTCGAGCATTACCGCCTGCGGCTTGGATGGTAATCCCCTGGTTGGGGGCCGAATACTCGTCTAGACCCCATTGGTTCAATTATCCGTAGGCGCTCTCCATACTGAAGAACTCACATTCTTCCTAATAACCTGTCCCTCTGCTCCGTTGATTCTGGGGTATCCATGGCTGCAAAGTCATAATCCCCTTATTGATTGGAAAAGAGGAGAGATCATCCCTTGGAGTCCAGAGTGCTCTACTTCATGTTTGACCCTGCCTCTCAGAACCCTGCAGCCTAGTCCAGAATTGTTGCCTACACCTTACCAGGACTTCAGTGACGTCTTCTGTAAACAGAAGGCTGATTCTCTCCCGCCTCATCGGGACTACGACTGTGCTATCGATCTTGTGCCCGGATCTAAATTGCCCAAAGGGCGTCTGTATTCTTTGTCTGCCCCGGAAACTCAAGCCATGGAACAGTACGTAGAGGAGAATCTAAGGAAAGGATTTATCCGTCCCTCTAAATCCCCGGTAGGTGCTGGCTGTTTCTTTGTGGCTAAAAAAGATGGCAGTCTGAGACCCTGCATCGACTACTGTGGCCTGAACGAAATCACAGTAAAAAACACTTACCTTTGTTTTGTTTGATCAGCTCAAGTCTGCCACCATCTTCTCTAAGATTGACTTACGGGGTGCTTATAATCTCATCCGCATTAGACAGGGAGATGAATGGAAGACCGCCTTTAATACCCTCTCTGGGCATTATGAATATTTGGTGATGCATTTCGGATTGTGTAACGCTCCGGCAGTCTTCCAGGATTTAATCAATGACATCTTGTGAAAATTCCTGGGTAAGACTGTGGTGGTTTATTTAGATGATATTTTAATTTATTCTCAGTCTTTGCCTCAGCACCGCCAACAGGTTCGGGAAGTTCTGGAGAAGTTACGTCAACACCACCTCTACGCAAAATTGGAGAAGTGCGAGTTCGAAGTCCCCAGGATGGCCTTCTTAGGCTATATCATTTCTTCATCTGGCTTCTCCATGGACCCCAGTAAAGTCCAAGAAATCCAAGACTGGGTTCTTCCTACTAACCTCAAGGCGATCCAAAGGTTCCTTGGCTTCGCCAACTATTACCGGAGGTTTATACGCTCCTTTTCTTCCTTGGTGGCTCCTATTTCCGCCCTCACCCGGAAGGGCGCCGACCCAACTAATTGGTCTTCGGAGGCGTTGGCGAGCTTTTTTGCCCTTTAAAGTCGCTTTCACATCCGCACCCATTCTTAGGCATCCAGATCCTGAGCTTCCGTTCATTGTTGAAGTAGACGCCTCAGATGTAGGAGGAGGCGCCATTCTCTCTCAAAGAGATCCTCAAAGCAAAAAATTGCACCCATGTGCATATCTGTCCAAGAAATTCTCATCTGCCGAAATTAACTACGATGTTGGGAATCGAGAGTTATTGGCCATCAAGTGGGCCCTCGAGGAATGGCGGCATTGGTTAGAAGGAGCATCTCCCATTATTACTATCTTCACTGACCATAAAAACCTTCAGTATATGCAGACCGCCAAAACTCTAAATCCTCGACAGGCCCGCTGGGCTTTGTTTTTCACCCGATTCAACTTCCTTATCACTTACCGTCCAGGATCAGAAAATACTAAGGCTGATTCTCTGTCTCAGAGTTTTATGGCATCCCATCCTCAGCCCCCTGACCCGCAACCAATAATTCCCTTGACCTCCATTCATGTCGGTCTAACTCAGGATCTTGGGGCCACACTCCGCCACTTCCAGAAAATTGCTCCAGCTCAGACACCTGCTGATAAATTGTTTGTCCCAGTTCATCTGAGGAAGTCGGCCCTCATCGAATGCCACGACAACCGTTCAGCAGGTCATCCTGGTATCCAGAGGACCATAGAAATACTTTCCCGCTGGCTTTGGTGGCCCACCTTGTCTTCGGATGCGGAAAACTATGTTCGCGCCTGCCCAGAATGTGCCAGGAACAAGTCTTCCAGAATCCGTCCTCCGGGTCAACTTCTACCCTTACCAACTCCAAACAGGCCATGGACCCATATTTCCGTGGACTTTATTGTCGACCTCCCTTTGTCCTCGGGTCATAACACCATCTGGGTAGTTGTTGATCGATTCAGCAAGATGGCACACTTTATACCCTTACTCAAATTGCCGGATGCCAGAAGTTTGGCCACCTTATTTATTACTCATATCTTCCGTCTCCATGGCCTTCCAGAAGACATAGTCTCGGACCGAGGGTCCCAATTCCTTGCACAATTTTGGAGGTCTTTCTGCAATTCCCTCGGAATCAAAGTTAGTTTGTCCTCCGCTTACCACCCTCAGTCAAATGGTCAGACGGAAAGAACCAATCAATCCCTGGAACAATTTCTGCGCATATATGTTTCCAAGTTCCACGATAATTGGTCCTCTCTCTTGCCCTGGGCAGAATTTTCTTATAACAATTCCTGCCATTCTGCAACACACAAATCCCCATTCTTTTGTAATCTCGGGTTCCACCCAAAATCTAATTCTTTCTCTTCTGCTGTCTCTGTTGGTGATCCTGGAACACCTGCCTTCACTGCCAGGTTGAATTCCGTTTGGAAAAAGGTACATTCCGCTCTGTGTCAAGCCTCTCTTAGGTCTAAAGCCTTCGCTGATCGCCATCGTGGTCCATGTGTATTAAAAGCAGGAGACCGTGTATGGTTGTCCACACGGAACATCAAATTGAGGCAACCTTGCAAGAAACTTGGTCCCCGATTCATCGGGCCATTTTTGATCGAGTAGAAAGTGAATCCAGTGGCATTCGGACTCAAACTACCACCATCTTTGAAAATTCCCTGTACTTTCCATTGTTCTCTTCTGAAAAAAGCCATTGCTCCCAGCAAATACAATCAATCTTCCTCTAAAAGACCTTGGCTTCTGCTTATTAATGGAGACCGCGAGTTCATCATTGAAAAAATTCTGGACTCAAGGAAGGTGCAAGGGCAGGTCCAGTTCCTAGTCCATTGTAAGGGTTACGGCCCAGAAGAGCGAACTTGGATACCACAGAGGCGTCTTCACGCTGAGAAACTCATTAAAGAATTTTTAAAGAAAATTCCTACAAATCCTGGATGTCGGGGTTCTTTGACCCCTCCTCAAGGAAGGGCTACTGTCAGGAGCCTTAGTGAACGTCCCGGCCGTCTCCATGATGACCGGGGCGTCGCTTCCGGTTTTTGACCTTGCCTGTTTGCCAGTGACCCTTGACCTTTCAGCCTGTAACTTGGATCTTGCTACTGTGCCTGTGACCCCGCTCTTCGGTCTGTTTACTGGATCTGCTATCTGCTGCCGGCACTTGACCCCTGCTTGGACTCCACTACGCTTACCTGGCTTCTCCCCAGCCGGTACACACTTTATGACCCTCTGTCAGTCTGCGGCCCAGTCTGTCCCCACCACTAGGGTCTCCAGTGAACACCTGACTGGCAGAGCAGACTCCGGGTTGTGTTGTATCGGCTGGAGGGGTTTCTAACAACCAGGTGACGTTTAAGAATAACTTGTATAACAATTAACATAAATACGCACGGCACAGTAAGATATGTTTACCAAACAAATAGAAACTACAAATGACAATAAACTGTAAAACAGCGAGATGATGACAGTTCAGAGTGCGCAGAAAGGGGCGATCAAACACAAGTGCCTTTATGTTTCAACTGCACAAGTCCAAAAATCACACCACTTGGTTTCACATCGAGCGAGAAACCAGAAATGATCAAGTATTATCTAAAGTATATATGATATTGCAGTTAAAAGTTTATGAAAACATGGCCACTGATTTGTATCATACAGGATTCTCAGAAAGAGATTGTATGTTGAGGGAGATTAATATGTATGTCCAAGGAAAATAAGAAAACTATTGCTGTTCTGCAATACATGATTGCATAAGTATTTTCTCCCTGTGCTAAGATGCACATAGATGAACCCTGCAACAATCACTTGTCTTTAGATGTGAATAAATTGATTTTGTGCTCGCCTGTGCACAATTAAAGAGTTTCAATTGATTTCAAAGTAAATATAACTCAGTGAGAGATCCTGCAGTTGATTAGTGCATTTGCTACCAAGAACTTCATAAAAACTCATAGAATAGCCAATGCAACCCCAAAAAATCTTTATTGTTGCATGTATGTGGGAGTTAGTGATGACTGTGCTTTAGATTGGCTCTGTGCCTTGCCTCGCACATAATCATCTAAGTTCAGCAGCTGGACCCAGTAAGTTCAACTGTAACTGCTCTCAACTTTCATTGCTGTTGACATCTCTGTTCCTCCTTTGTTTCGCCACTGCCTTCTTGCCTGTCACGGGCACTAGGAGTCTTTACCCAGGGATCACCAGGTGATAGGCTTACCAGAGCAGTATAGGTGGTAATATGGTACTCTGGGAGCAGGGTGATCACGGAACAGGAAATAGCAGATGATGAGATGCTCAGGAAAGTCTATGACTAGCAGCACTGGCAATATGGAGGTAGTAATACACGAGGAACTGTATGGACAAAGGACACGTGAAGGTAGTCAGTGGTCTGCGGTAGCAAGTTGTACCACTGCTATAGTGAGGAGGAATGTCCAACAGAAACGAGGAGGTGATGAGAGTCAGCGGTCTGCGGATAGCAAGTTGTACCGCTGTCTGAGTGAAGGAATGGAATCCAAGTGGAGGTATCCGGGGAGTCAGTGGTCTGCGTTAGCAAGTTGTACCACTGCTATGTGAAAGGATACTGGAACAGGTGAAACTGTAAACAGGGGTCAGTGGTCTGCCACTAGCAAGTTGTACCACTGAATATATATGTGAGGAGGTGCACGGGGAGAGACTGCAACACAATATATACACGGGCACCTTGACTTTGATCCACAGTAATATGCACAATATAAATGTATAAATGACTGAACAACACTGCCAATATAGAAAGTCTCTTGAAGTAATCCAGCATGAGATAACACAGTCAATGATGGCAATAGACTCAGCGGATAGTACACTCCAGAGGAGAACCAACACAGTCCAGCAAGGTATGCAATACACAGCACAGTCAATGGGAAGTATGCATACCGTGGTTCAGGAGAAGGCAGTCAGACAGGAGTGCAGAGATACCTGAACGGCAGGAGGCCGGCAGGATGCAAAGTCCCTGGATGGGTGAAGCGGTGGTCTAGCAGGTGCAGCGCACAGGTAGGTAGACCAGCAGGGAACACAGGAAGGCGTGGAGAGCGGATCAGCAGTAGATGGATGAGTAGCGCTGAGACGTAACAGCAGCGGGTCTCTGCGGGAACACGGAGGTAGCCAATAGCAACCAGCAGGTGCAGTAACGATGGGACACCGGAGCAGAGTTGAACTGGAACAGTTGATCACGGAGAGTAGCGGGTAGCAATAGTGGCAGCAGACTCACGGAAACACGGGAGAGTTGACAAGGGTTGAAGACTGTAGTGCACGGAGGCAGCGGATAGGAATCAGCCAAACAGTCACGATGATGAAACACAGACGAGTTGCAGGTTGAAGACTGTAGTGCACGGAGGCAGCGGATAGGAATCAGCCACACAGTCACGATGATGAAACACAGACGAGTTGCAGGTTGAAGCCTGTAGTGCACGAAGACAGCGGAGAGGAGTCAGCTGGCAGTCACAATCATGAACAGGTGAGTGGATGTGAATGAAAGACTGTAGTGCACGGAGGCAGCGGATAGGCATCAGCTAACAGTCCCAATGATACATGGTAGAGTTGAAGTGATTAGAAGACTGTAATGCACGGAGGCAGCGGATAGGAATCAGCTCACAGTCACGATGATACAGTAGATGGTAGAAGTGGTATGGGAACCACAGTAGTAGAAGTGGTTTGGAAACCACAGAGGTAGAAGTGGTTTGGAAACCACAGGAATCAGCTGGGCTGAATAAACGAGGAAACACAGGAACACCTTCAGAGACTCATGGGGAATGAGACTCCAAGATCAGGCAACGTGGTGTTGACCACAGGTGCTTAATATAGGGAGGTTGCCTGATCTGCCAATTAAGTTAAAGGAACATACACTGAAGGTTTAGAAAAGGGCTGCGCATGCGCAGTCCCTCAGGATGGAGGACGGCCACGGTTCCTAAATGTCCGGGAAGAAGCACTCACAGTCCGGTGAGTGACATTGCCTTTGTTTCGCCACTGCCTTCTTGGTGACGAGCCGCTGCCGGTCATGAGGAACAACTGACCTAGCTCTATTTCCAGCAGTAAGCATGAGGCTAAAGAAAAACACCAGGCACACATCTACTCCATGCTGGTGTAGAAGCACAAGTGTATCTGTGCAGCATGAAAGTAAAAGTCTCATCTAGAACCAGAAGAGGAAGAAGGTTTAGCTAAACAACATTGAAAAAGGACAATCTATGGTGGACAGGAGATGACTTAAGATTTTTTTCTGTAACTGTTTGATGGCTCCGCCTTCTGGACTTCCATTTAGTTAACACTTTATGAACAAAATATACTATTGAAAAGCAATTGGAGGAAGGATATAAGAAGATTTAAAATGTTAAGGAATGTCTTGGTTACAATCACAATCACAAGTGGGAATCAAATATATATTCCTTCAGACAATGGGCCTCATTTAGAGTTAGGTGCAAAATAAAAACAAACAAATTTGCATGTTGGCAAAACCATGCTGAACTGGAAAATATGTGGGCAAATTTAGAGTATTTGCACCTCTTGCATCAAATCATGGTTTTCTCCTCTTGCTTTTGTCCTAACTCTAAATGTCATTAACATATTTAATACTGTATGAGTGAGAGGCTATAACATATTTCTGCAGATAGTAGTCAGTATATTGTAGTAGAGTAGGGGTATTGCTGTTGATCTCTGATGATGGTGTGGCCAGAAGTGCTTTCAAGATATTTTATGGGTTTTTTTTTTAGAAAAATGAATATAGGGGACCTTTAGTTAAGTAACAGTAAGACAATTCCCCTTTCTCTTTCACCCATTTTACTAAGCCCATTGAATATTTTTGGTACAACTGTTTTGTTGGGACAGAATTGAGGATCTCGTAATATCTGGTAACTGACAAGATACAATTGGCTACATTTAAGTAATCATCTGTATGGTTCTGTTATATCTAGTCACCCTGGCCTGCCAATATATTAACCAAAGACAGACACTTTATAAGTATACCTAGAGACATATGTCAAAATTACTAATGTTGTTTCTAAAAATAAAAACTTGGGTAAAAATATTGAACTTTTTCAAATTGTAACAGTGTGGTTGTAATGCATTGTGCTGGATGTGAACTCACTTGTGCTGCTAGCAATTGGCACTAGCTATCTCTGTGCAATTAGTTTAATGGGAACAAGAGCCTTCATCAAGGACCCACACAAAGGGGTGATGGGCTTTACTTCTTGGAACCCACTAGTTACATCCCCCAGTGCTAGCCTCACTAGATAGCACATGACTATACTAGGGAACAGGACAGGAATCATGGTCAATATACAGGCTAAGGTTGGGACAGAAAATTATTTATAAACATAAAATATGCCAGGGTTGAGATCACAAGCAAGTACTCAGGGCCAAGAACAAACTGGGCCAGTGTCAGAAGGTCATTAAGAATAATGCTTAAACACAACATATGCTAACACAACCTGTTGCTCAGGCACCAGATAATACTCTAAGCGAGTTTAAATATAGAAGCAACTGACATTGTGGACATGTGGCCGAATGTGTGCTCACACATCACTTTATGGGTACAACTAATACAATACACATATGAGGAGTGCAAGGACTGGTTTGTTATAATAATGTTGTAAACATAAAGTGTGTTAAAATCTGATTTTATTTCTTATCTACTGAGATTGTTTGGGATTATTATTATTATTATCGTTTATTTGTAGGGCGCCACAAGGTTTCTGCAGCGCCGCACACAGTACAAACAGTAGACTATACAGGGTAGAACAATACAGAACAATAAACACACAGAACCAGTACTTCAGAAACTCCGGGAGGGCAGATACAGTAGAGACGGAGCAGAAGAACGGGTATGGAGACTGGAGGGAAGAGGGCCCTGCTCATTCGAGCTTACATCCTAAGGGAGGGTAAACAAAGTCAGGCACAAAAGGGGGCCAGTGAATCAAAGGGAGAGAGAAGAGGGGTCAAGGGAGGATGAGCAGAAGAGATGAGAGGTTAAATTGATGGTTGGTAGGCCTGGGATTGAAAATTGTGTGATTTTATTCTTGAGTTAAGGTGGTTTTTAAGTTTTTATTGGATTTTAGTTAAAGATTTAACATTTTTTTTTATTTTAAATATTTACTGTTTTTGTATTACAAGTCACATTTCCATAAGATCTGTCAGAATTGAAGTTCTAGCAAGATAAAAAATTTTTTTTAGTAGTATAGTCTATTTTATCTATATATAATGTAATTACTAAAGTTTTGCTCTCCTGCAATGTGTAGTCATAAGTAAAATACAGTAAGATCTGTATTAAATAGTGCCCATTTTAACAATAAAATGAATGGAGAAAATTGACCCTACTGTTTATTGACATATGTAAGTGTACATGTACTATACAGCAAAATGCTGTATCCAACAAATAAAAGTTTTAGTGGTTCATGTGTCTGTGTAGGGAAAACTGTATAAGAATCCTAATCACAGCAATGGTCAATTTAACGTGACATACGAAAAAAAGAAAAGAAAAAAGAGTTTGATACTCAAAATTGAACCTACATGTGTTGGCAATACCCAACAACTTAAAAATCCAGTTTATTCCTTGTAACAACTTATACGCAATGTGCCAGGGATTTTCAAATTATTTCTATAATTTTAATTATAGTAACAAACTAGAGAGCACAACATAACATTGGCCGAACATGCATATTGCTTTATTGGAGCCTAAAAGTAGTAAAGGCGATCGGCAACTGACAGATGTGGTTGTCTGTGGACACTTTGGTCCACCAAAAACACTAGTTTATGGGCATACTGGCACGGTGCAGGCATTCAGATAACACCAAAGACAATTCCATCTTGTCCCACTTTTCTTTTCTGACACTGCTGTGTGGCAATGTTTTCTAGATGTGATTTAAACTGCTGTGTGTTTGTGTTGTCGCTCATATTGTGACCTGTGAGGTGGTCAGCACAGTGGGGTAGTGGTTAGCACTTCTGCCTTACAGCACTGGGGTCATGAGTTCAATTCCCGACCATGGCCTTATCTGTGAGGCATTTATATGTTCTCCCCGTGTTTGCGTTGGTTTCCTCCGGGTGCTCCGGTTTCCTCCCACACTCCAAAAACATAATGGTAGGTTAATTGGCTGCTAACAAAAATTGACATGTGTGTGTGTTAGGGAATTTAGACTGTAAGCCCCAATGGGGCAAGGACTGATGTGAGTGAGTACAGCGCTGCGGAATTAGTGGCGCTATATAAATAAATGATGATAAATGAAGATGATGGTCAAAATTGACTGGGAATGACTGGAAATTAGTGTTATTGAGGTTAATTATAATGTAGAAACAAAAAAATAGCCAAATTATCTGATTTTAGCATTTTTATTTTTTTGTAAATACAGGTCCAAAACCAAAACCAAAACACACCAGGGCGGTTTGCCAAAACCAAAATCAAAATACAGATCCAAAACCAAAACACAGGGGTCAGTGAACATCATAGTTATTACCCTCCACTTAGAACAACTACACATTTTTACTTGATGTTAGCTCAATCATTATTTATTCTGTCCATTCATTAAGTGTGTTCTAATTCTCTTTGTATCTTAGTTTATTGATAATATATGCTGTATGTCACGAATGCCCAGCCTGCCTCAGATACAGCAATCTGAAACAGCTGGCCGTGACTGGAGTCACCTTAGTCACTTACCAATGAATACACCTTTTCTGCCACCATGAAGGATTTACTATGGTGTTCACCAAAACTGCTTATTAATCTTTCACACTTAAATCACATATACATGTAGCATGAGCCTCACTTGGCTTCGTAAATTCAAAAAGAATCACAAGGAATATGCTAGATTAAATGTATTTAATCTGAAAAATGTTTCTAAGTCATAAGTACAAAAAAGTTAATAACAAGACATACAAAATAGGTTGCACTAATACGTTTCAGAAATAAAACCAATGTCACTAACTTACTAGTTTAAGACTTGGTGTGAGAGGAGTACACTTAGGAAACAAATGGCACATTCCACCCTAGGCAGGTCTCCCCATAGAATGAACACCATTACTGGGTGAGCCAGCTGATTTTAACCTTTCTCGCACTGCTCCCACCCCCACCATTGGAAATGAACTCTTCCAATGTCAGGGCACTTGTTCCCAGAATGACACAGGGCTTTCGAAATGAGATATCTATTTCCTGAGATATAGGCCTGGAATTTCAAAGGTCAGGACTTCTCACAATTTGATGTGCACAATTTGATTCTATTGATTATAAGACGGTTTCATCACACACATCTGTTTTACCTTCTTATCTTGGCACCTTTTTATATACATGGGACATCTATATTTAATGTTTCACATTTAGTTAAATATCTATAGCATTTCAAATGTACCCTGTAGTCACCTCGCCATACGGCATAAGTCCATACAGATTCCCTTTCCAGCCTCTCCACTGAAACCACACTGTAGATGCAGATCTGTGGTACACAACTTTTGGGCACAGATTTCTGATATATTATAATTAGAGGTACCTCTATTATCACTAATATAATACTCGCTGTATTAAAATATTGATGTAAAGCTATATACTGATATCTGTGTAAATCACTTTAAACATCTATAAACACTAAAATAGTAATACAGTCCAAAAGCAAATACATATATATCTATATGGATGTGCAGCTTTATCATTAGTTAGCTGGAATATAGGCCCCTTCTTCTTTCAGCTCCAATATAAAGCAGTTTGCAGGCTGAAGTGCAAGACCATGTCCAAATTTATATAATAGACTCCTTGTCAAATAAATTATCTCCTCTCCGTAAATATTGCAGGAATAACAGAATACTTTTGCTGCTTTCTCTTGATTTGATTAAGTCCAACCACCCTAGCTAACTATCCCTATCTAGCTAACAACCATGGCTCAGTCCAATCATGTGCACAATATAAGAAACACTGGTACTTATCAGCCTCACTCTCTCTCTCTCTCTCTCTCTCTTTCTCTTTGCTCCTCTGGTCAGATGTTTCACAGCGGACCAGCTTATAGTGTCTCCTGTTATGGCACTCTCCTCTGTCTCTACAGTGCTGGTCTCTCTTATCACTGCAGTAGCACTTGTTCAGTACTGTTTCCTCTCCTCTCCTCCATGCTCCTTCTCTTCCAACTCCTGCCTCTCCCTCTCAGTCCCTCTCAGAATTTCATCTGCTGTTTTCAACTGCTACTTCACCAGCTCCTCTTCCCTACTGCATGCTGGGAGATGCTGTTTTCTATCTGCAGGGGAGGCATCTAAAGCAGATGTGCGGCCTGCTCAAGTCACCAGTGCTACAAGTATTTATTAACAGTTATTTTTATAGTGCATACATATTACACAGTGCCATGCAGAGAATATATCATGCACATCAGTCCCTGACACAGTGAAACTTGCAATCTACATTCACTACCACACACACACACACACACCCACGGGTTAATTTTGTCAGAAGCAAATTAAGCTACCAGTATGTGTTCAGAACATACAAACTCCTCACAGATCAAACACATGGCCCAAGCGCTGTGAGACAGCAATGCTAACCACTGTGCCACTGTTCATGACGTGAAGTCGTTCTCATTCACATACAGTTAAACAAGCTTGCCGACCTTTTTGAAAGTTGTAGCTGTCTTGTGTTTCCATCAAAGATGCATCAATCTCCCATTTCATCCATTTACCTTTTTCATTTGGACGTTTTTAGTATTTGGACTGTTGTTTATTATCAAATATATTACTTTTTCACCATCTATTGTCTCTGACGATGTAATGTGATGTCATTTACATATTTTCTGATTTAATTAATTCTGATTTTGATTTGTTTTGCAAATATTATTGTTAATCTATTTATCTTCTGCTGCATCTGCGAACCATCAGGCTGTTTTGTGTATGTGCAATGTTTTCATTCATTATCTTTTGCTATTGCAATCCTTTTTAAATAGGTTTCTCCGTGATCTTATATTTATTGGTCATCTGATTTTCTCTGTAGTTCCATATTCTGCCATGTAGTGTCCATTACTTTATATTGGAATTTCTCTCAAAAAACCATCACCTAAGTTTATATCCATCTCTGTCTCCGCGATATTATGAGCTCTTAGTATTTAAAGTGTTGACAAATACAATTGTAAACCATCTAAAGAAATTATTGAAATAAATGTGCTGCAATTGTATACATGAAAAGATCTTGCAGACACCTCTAGGAGTTCTAATTTTAAATGTACCTGACAGGCATCTTACCAATCCTTGTCATATCCCAGATGGAACAATATTGGAGAATTCAGAAATACCTAGATTTATTATATCCCTAGATATTAAATCTAGCAATATCATGTAATACAAATTTGTGAGATCTAAAAAGGGGCCTTGGGCAAAAATCAAGTCCCTTTAACAATAAATAATAGGTTGGGTGGGGTGCATGTTAGCCAGCAGCAAAGAAGGGTAGTAACCACTAACGCAGAAAGGGTGTCAAATACTAATATTCTTCAGCAGGAGCTTCTGTACATTCAACTTCAGAAACAGGTATCCTGGGGGTTCTACTCTACTGCTGCATTCCCTGAGCTTTGTTATATGCTTCTCCAGTCTGCACACAGGAACAAGACTGGGGGCTGTAATAATATTTCCACACCAGTAATAATTGATTTAGCTACACTTCAGTAGAAAAAGTAGGTCTGAGGCTTCCTTGTATTTCATGCCACAGTGATCTGTTTCTCAAACTCTAACAAAACCTGTTCTACTTAGTATACAATTTTCTGCTTGGGAACTTCCCACTTATTTTTTATTGCATTTACCCGGACTGCAATAATGAATGAGTGTTTTTTTTCCCCCAGTCGCTTAAAAGAGTAATAATTATTTAAGTACAGATTACTTAAATAGGGAAATCGCTGGGACGATTGGGAATAGATCATCCTGTACTCGGAGGAATAAGTCTTGTTGAAGTGCCAGAGATTTTGGAAAACCCCTCTCAGATTTGGATATGTTACGAAACAACACTTTACATTCCAATATTGCCTAACACAAGCTTGGAAGTGATTATTGAAATTGATAATTAGAGAAGGGCGGGTCCGGTTCCCCGACAACCGAATCCATCCGAATATCGCCTATCCGAGTACCGAGCCGAGTAGCTCGGTACTCTCCCGCCCGCTCTGAATCCAAATCGAGGCCGAACATCATCGCTAGAGAAGAGAGGAGGATAGAGGTTTATTATTTTGTTTTAATATTTGGCACTCCCCAGTGCTTTTGGGGTGTCCCCCATAATTGTGCATAAATATTTCTGGCTGTCAAAAGTCATATCTGTCAGCAGTATCTACCAACTAATTTTTAGCACTCCTCAGTGCTTTTGGGGTGTCCCCCATAATTGTGCATAAATATTTCTGGCTGTCAAAAGTCATATCTGTCAGCAGTATCTACCAACTAATTTTTAGCACTCCCCAGTGCTTTGCGCTCAGAATGGATTCAAAGCAGTCCACATATGATCAGAATGAGCAACCAGGTTCTGTCACCAGTCCTGATGTTAGTGTTCCCAGTATGTCATCTGGCCAAGGAGATGTCAAACAACAGAGTGTTTCCAAATCAGTGCAAAAAAAACAGCCCAAAAAAAATGTACTGTATTGAAGCAAAAAAGGAGGGTTACTGAGCAAAAGTTAAGTGCCGATAAAAAAAATATTGCAAACATGCCATTCTACACACGCAGTGGCAAAGAGAGAATGAGGCCTTCACATTTGGCTATTAGTGGCAGATCCCAAAAAGTTACCGGGCCTACAATTAGTGCACAACTACTGTTACGCATCAAAGCCGAGCTGCAAGATAACAGTAAGGCATTAGAGGAGAATGTTTGCTCTGATTCACAATTGACAACAATCCCTGTGGAGAGTCCATCCAACAGTGGGATGTCTAATCCTGAGCATTCTGCTGATGTGTGCCTTAATAGCCCGAGTGTAGCCGGTGATACCCAAATTGAGGATGCCACTTTGGAATTAGAAGAGGATGAGGGGGAGATTTGTGTAGGCGACGAGGGCGCTAATGAGGATGTTGATGAGGATGAGGTTGATTGTGTAAGTCCTGCACCAGTGGCAGCAGTTCTGGCACGTGACAAGAAAAAGGCCATTGTCATGCCTGGGTGAAAAAAACAAAAAAATCCTCTTCTTATGTGTGGAATTATTTCTACCCAAATCCAGACAACAATTGTATAGCCATTTAAAGTGTATGTCAAGCCACAGTCAGTTGAGGGAGGAACCTTAACCATCTTGGAACCGTGTCTATGTTACGCCATTTAGCAAGAGTTCATGGCAAAGTGTTGGGAAAAGCTGAAAGTTCTTCCCAAAAAAATACAAGCACTCCATCATCAGCTAAGACCCTCCGCTCACCGACATCCTGACGGCTACAAAATACACCCACCACACCATCCTCATCAATATCCTCAGTAGCGCTCGGAGTTAGCCCGGCATCCCACTTAAGGCTGGATGACTCCTGCACTATTATTGATTCCTCTGAAGAAAGCGTTAGTCCCACTGCTGCTGCTGTTGCTGCTGCTGGGGGTGAATCGTCATCCCAGAGGCAGGTCAAGAAAATGAGCAGTCCTACATTTCAGCAATTAACTGTGAAACAATCATTTGCGAGGGGAAGCAAATATGACAGCAGTCGCCAAGCGAATCACAGACGCCATGTCTGCAATGTTAGTGTTAGATCTGCGTCCAATCTCCACAATAAACGCAGCTGGTTTTTCACAGTTAATTGAGGTTTTGTGTCCGCGTTACAGAATTCCATCGCGACACCATTTCTCCCGTAAAGCAATTCCACAACTATACCAAAAAGTGTGTAAAAATGTAGAGATTGTGCTGAAAAATGCCATTCCACTGTCCACTTAACCACAGATATGTGGACAAGTGGAAGTGGCCAAACCAAAGACTATATGACTGTGACAGCCCACTGGGTTGGTCATTCACCTTCACCAGCAGGAACAGCAGCAGCATGTACACCACTACGTAACATTTGTCACAGGCAGGCCACTCTTTGTATCACTGGCTTCACTAACAGGCATACGGCTGACAATTTGTTACGCAAACTGAGAGATGTGATTGATATATGGCTTATACCACTCGGACTCTCCCCAGGGTATGTCATTTCTGATAACGCCAACAATATAGTGCGAGCATTACAGCTGGGTGATTTCCAACATATTCCCTGTTTTGCTCACACCATCAACTTGGTGGTGCAGAGCTTCCTACGAAATAACCGTGAGGTGCAGGAGATGCTTTCGGTGGCCCGTAAAATTTCAGGCCATTTCAGGCATTCAGCCACAGCATGTAGGAGATTACAGCAGCTCCAAGAGCAGTTTAACTTGCCCTGCCACCAACTTAAGCAAGAGGTGGTAGCTAGGTGGATATCCACCCTGTACATGCTTCAGAGGATGGAGGAACAGCGCATAGCCATCCAAGCATATTACACAAGCCATGACATTGGGAAAGAAGGGGGGATGTATTTCACTCTTGCACAGTGGGGAATCCTTTCAGTCCTGTGCAAGGTGCTGAAACCATTTGAAGTTGTGACGTGTGAGGTGAGTGCAGACTCTGCTAGTTTGAGCCAAGTCATTCCTTTAATTAGACTATTGGAAAAGCAGCTTGAGAAAATGAAGGAGGAGCTGAAAGCAAGCAATTCAGCAAAGTATGTTGGCCTTGTCGATCAAGTACTTAATTTGCTTCACAATGATCCTCGAGTTATTAAGATCTTGAACTCGGATCAGTACGTTTTGGCCACTGTGCTTGATCCAAGGTTTAAGACCTACATTGAGTCTTTACTTGTAAATGAGCGAGATGTAAACTTTTGCAAGGAGATATTGCTCAGCAAGTTGGCCACTAAACTGAGCCTCGGCTTGAAGACGTGTCCTCCTTCACTTTCTCAAGCTGCTGCTGCTCCTAAAAAATTAAATTTCCCAAAAAGAAGCAGGGAAGACGCAGGGGGCAGACCAGAACAATTTAACATCTGGGCTGGTTTGAAGGATTTTTCAAAAAAATTTGTCACTTTGCCCATAACTCCATCCAATACGAGTTTAAACATGCAAAGGATGGTGGAGGATTACTTTCAAGAGGTAGTTGATATGGAAATGTCAGACAGTCCCTTTCCTTACTGGGAAGAAAAGCAGGCCATTTGGAAACCCATGTACAAACTTGCTTTGCAATACCTAAGCTGCCCACCCTCCAGTGTGTACTCTGAACGAGTGTTCAGCACAGCAGGGAACTTAGTGATCGCCGTAGAAGGTTGCTTCCCAAAAATGTGGAGAAAATGATGTTTATAAAAATGAACTACATCTTCCACGAGGAAGGCCTTCACCATCCAAGACATCCAAGAACTGACTGTTCTCTAATGGCGGATTCAAGCGGCGATGAATTGATACTCTGTGATGATGACGTACACACTGATGAGGGTTAGGATGAAGATGATGACGATAACATCTTTTTAAAACTTTCTGTCATGCCGGGGACCCGCTAGTGGGGCCCCGTCTCTCTTACCTCTCCGGCGCCTGGCAGAGTTTCGATGACGGCCGCCATCTTGGATGGGTCTGCGCATGCGCAGACCCGATTTCTGCTTTAAGGCCTTCCACTGCCCTCTATTGGTTGGAGGATCTTCCTCCAGTATTTAAACCTCCCTCTTCCTTCACTCTGAGCCTGTTCTTAGGTTAAGTTGGATGTCCTAGTGAATTCCTCCTACAATCCACAGCGTTCTATACAGCATCCTGCAATCCGCAGCAAATCTATACAGCATCCTGCAATCCGCAGGAATTCTATACAGCATCCTGCAATCCACAGCAATTCTATACAGCATCCTGCAAACCGCAGCAACTTATACAGCTTCCCGCTATCCCAGCAGTCATCCTGCAATCCGCAGCAACTTATACAGCTTCCCGCTATCCCAGCGGTCATCCTGCAATCTGCAGCAACTTGTACAGCTTCCCGCTATCCCAGCGGTCATCCTGCAAACCGCAGCACCTTGTACAGCTTCCGCTATCCCAGCGGTCATCCTGTGATCCGCAGCAACTTATACAGCTTCCCACTATCCCAGCGGTCATCCTGCAAACCGCAGCAACTTGTACAGCTTACGCTATCCCAGCGGACATTCTGCAACCCGCAGTACTCCATACATCTTCGCTATCTCAGTGGTCATTTCTGTTCAAGCTCTGTTTCTCTGAACTCCAGGGAACCTGCCCCACTACCAGGGGACCGCGACCTGCGTGGCGGTCCCCGAAAAGTCCATACCACCTTGCGGCGGTTCTTGGTGAAGGCCAGCCGCTACGTTAGACTCCGCGCCTCTGGTGAGTGTTAGTCTTGGCAGGTCAGGGGTTTGTATCCCAGTATACCGTGAGAGTAAGAACAGGCCATGATGGATCCCTCCACGGAACTTTCAACAAGGGACATGCTCCAGCACTTGGTTTCCTGAGTAGAACAACAAGATGCAATGCAGCAACAGTTATTACAGTGCTTTCAAGCCCTAGTTACACGTGTGGATTCTCTGCAAGTCACCACTCCTCGTGTCGGGGTGGATCCTCCTGTTGCCGCTCAACCCTCTGAGCGCCTTTCTGCATCTGCTCCATCTACCCTCCATTTACCTACTCCCACTAAATTTGAGGGAGATCCGAAATCCAGTCGGGGCTTCCTTAATCAATGTTCCATCCATTTCGAACTTCAACCTCAGAATTTCCCCACTCATCGCTCCAAGGTGGCCTATATTATATCCTTGCTCTCCGGACAGGCTCTGGGTTGGGCCTCCCCCTGTGGGAGAGAGAGACGACCCACTTCTGAGCGATAGTGCCGCCTTCATCGCGGCTTTTCGGAAACTATTCGATGAACCCGGTCGGGTTTCCTCAGCAGCTTCCAGCATCCTCCGCCTCCGACAGGGGACTTTAATTCCGTAGCACAGTATGTAATCCAATTCCGGACCTTATCTTCAGAGCTCCAGTGGAATAATGACGCCCTGGTGGCCGCCTTCTGGCAAGGCCTTTCTGACAAAGTCAAGGACGTTCTGGCTTCCCAAGAGCTGCCGTCCACCTTGGACGCTCTAATCTCTCTTTGCAACAGAGTTGATTTGAGGTTCCGGGAGCGATCTTCAGAGAAGGAATCTTCCTTCCGTTCCTCTTCCAGGATGGCACCTCGGTTCCAACACCCAGTATCTCCTGTGGAGCCCATGGAATTGGGACGGTCTCGCCTAACTCCGGAGGAACGAGAGCCCAGACTGAAAAACAAGCTCTGCATCTACTGTGCTGACCCGGGTCATCTGCTGAATTCTTGCCCCAAGAGACTGGGAAACGCCAAACCCTAACCTGCTCTGGGGAGGTCAGGCTGGGGTCATCCGAATCCTCTCCTATTTGTTCTGGCTCTAAAACCTGTTCCTTTCCCGTGTCCATCCTGGCCCCCGGAAACCTGTTCACCACTCCTGCATTAGTGGATTCCGGGGCAGCTGGCAACTTCATTTCTCAGTCCCTGGTTACCCGGTATGCCTTACCCGTTATCCCCCTGGAGAGGGCCATAGTAGTTACGGCCATTGATGGTTAACGAATACCTAGAGGAACTATTACTAAACGCACCTCTCTGCTCAGCCTTCAAGTAGGAGTTTTACATCAGGAGCAATTCTCCTTCCTGGTTCTACCGGTTGCTACCAGTCCGCTCATTCTGGGCTTACCATGGCTTCAACTTCACTCCCCGCAAATAGATTGGTGTTCGCCACAAATTCTTGCTTGGGGTTCCGCCTGCCATTAGAGATGTCTTCCTCGTATTCTCCCTGTCAAAGTTGTTACCCCTCTGCCGCAAGGTCTTCCTCCTCAGTATGCTCCCTACGCGGATGTATTCGATAAGGCTCGCTCTGAAAGCCTTCCTCCTCATCGACCTTGGGATTGTCCGGAAGTTCTACAACCCGGGAAGATACCACCCAAAGGCCGGGTATACCCACTTTCCTTGCCTGAAACTCAGGTAATGTCAGACTATATCAAAGAGAACCTCCACCGCGGATTCATCAGGCCTTCTACTTCTCCGGCCGGAGCAGGCTTCTTCTTTGTCAAGAAGAAGGACGGTACCCTATGACCGTGTATTGATTATCGAGGCCTTAACGCCATTACAGTCAAAAACCGCTACCCCATACCGCTTATCACGGAACTCTTTGATCGTATCAAGGGCGCACAGATTTTCACCAAGTTGGACCTCCGCGGGGCCTATAATCTCATTAGGATCAAGGCCGGCGATGAATGGAAGATGGCATTAAACACCCGGGATGGTCACTACGAATAGCTCGTTATGCCCTTTGGATTGTGTAACGCCCCGGCCATCTTCCAGAGCTTTGTGAACGAGATTTTCCGGGACCTTCTCTACGTTTGTGTGGTCGTCTATCTAGACGACATGGACCCTGAGAAAGTACGAGCTGTCTTACAATGGCCACTTCCCACAAGCCTTAAAGCTATCCAGCACTTTTTAGGCTTCGCCAATTATTATCGGCACTTAATTTAGGGTTTCGCCACCATTGTTGCTCCCATAACTGCCCTCACCCGCAAAGGGGCCGATACTAAATTCTGGTCCCCCAAAGCCATACGGGCATTCCAGTTTTTGAAGACCGCTTTCTCCTCTGCTCCAGTGCTTCAGCAGCCCGAGACGTCTCGTCCATTCTTTCTTGAAGTCGATGCCTCCAATATCGGCATAGGGGCCATCCTGTCCCAGAAATCTGGACAGAACAAATTTCATCTCTGCGCCTTTTTCTCCAGAAGCCTTCTGCCAGCCGAGAGGAATTACACCATCGGAGATAAGGAGTTGTTGGCCATTAAGGTGGCTTTGGAGGAATGGCGATACCTCCTGGAGGGAGCTCTATATCCAGTTACTATTTTCTCCGACCATAAGAATTTGTCATATCTACACTCTGCTCAATGTATGAACGCTCGGCAGGCCAGTTGGTCATTGTTTTTTTCCCGCTTCGAGCTCATTATCACCTTTAAACCTGCCACCAAAAACAAGAAAGCTGACGCCTTATCGCAGGCCATCATTCCTACCTCTGACTCAGAGGAGTCTGTTAAACGCCCTCTCTTGGATCCTAGATGTGTACAGTTGTCTGCCTCTACTCCCTGTACTCCACCTGTGTGTAAGACATTTGTTGCCCCCACTCTCCGAAAGAGGATCCTCTCTTGGTACCATGCTTCCTGTTTCTCTGGACATGTTGGAGCCCGGAAGACTCTGGAGATCATATCCAGAAACTACTGGTGGCCTACTATTCGAAACGATGTAAAGGATTTCGTAGCCGCTTGCGGGACATGCGCTCAATCAAAACCCTCCCATCAAGCTCCGGCAGGGCCGCTCCAGCCGCTACCTATTCCTTCTCTGCCTTGGTCCCACATTAGCATGGATTTTATCACGGACCTCCCTCCCAGCAAGAAATTCAACACCATCTGGGTCATTGTAGATAGGTTCTCCAAGATGGCTGATTTCATTCCTCTGGTGGGTCTGCCTTCCTCTCCAGTTCTAACCAAACATTTTATCAAGGAGATTTTCCGACTTCATGGATGTCTGTCACGGGCACTAGGAGTCTTTACCCAGGGATCACCAGGTGATAGGCTTACCAGAGCAGTATAGGTGGTAATATGGTACTCTGGTAGCAGGGTGATCACGGAACAGGAAATAGCAGATGATGAGATGCTCAGGAAAGTCTATGACTAGCAGCACTGGCAATATGGAGGTAGTAATACACGAGGAACTGTATGGACAAAGGACACGTGAAGGTAGTCAGTGGTCTGCGGTAGCAAGTTGTACCACTGCTATAGTGAGGAGGAATGTCCAACAGAAACGAGGAGGTGATGAGAGTCAGCGGTCTGCGGATAGCAAGTTGTACCGCTGTCTGAGTGAAGGAATGGAATCCAAGTGGAGGTATCCGGGGAGTCAGTGGTCTGCGTTAGCAAGTTGTACCACTGCTATGTGAGAGGATACTGGAACAGGTGAAACTGTAAACAGGAGTCAGTGGTCTGCCACTAGCAAGTTGTACTACTGAATATATATGTGAGGAGGTGCACGGGGAGAGACTGCAACACAATATATACACGGGCACCTTGACTTTGATCCACAGTAATATGCACAAAATAAATGTATAAATGACTGAACAACACTGCCAATATAGAAAGTCTCTTGAAGTAATCCGGCATGAGATAACACAGTCAATGATGGCAGTGGAGTCAGCAGATAGTACACTCCAGAGGAGAACCAACACAGTCAATGATGGCAATAGACTCAGCGGATAGTACACTCCAGAGGAGAACCAACACAGTCCAGCAAGGTATGCAATACACAGCACAGTCAATGGGAAGTATGCATACCGTGGTTCAGGAGAAGGCAGTCAGACAGGAGTGCAGAGATACCTGAAGGGCAGGAGGCCAGCAGGATACAAGTCCCTGGATGGGTGAAGCAGGGGTCTAGCAGGTGCAGCGCACAGGTAGGTAGACCAGCAGGGAACACAGGAAGGCGTGGAGAGCGGATCAGCAGTAGATGGATGAGTAGCGCTGAGAAGTAACAGCAGCGGGTCTCTGCGGGAACACGGAGGTAACCAATAGCAACCAGCAGGTGCAGTAACGATGGGACACCGGAGCAGAGTTGAGCTGGAACAGATGATCACGGAGAGTAGCGGGTAGCAATAGTGGCAGCAGACTCAAGGAAACACGGTAGAGTAGACAAGGACTGAAGACTGAAGCGCACAGAGGCAGCGGATAGGAATCAGCTAAACAGTCACGATGAAACACAGACGGGTTGCAGGTTGAAGACTGTAGTACACGGAGGCAGCGGGTAGGAATCAGCTAGCAGTCACGATGGTGAAACACAGACGAGTTGCAGGTTGAAGCCTGTAGTGCACGGAGGCAGCGGATAGGAATCAGCTGGCAGTCACAATCATGAACAGGTGAGTGGATGTGGTTGAAGCCTGTAATGCACGGAGGCAGCGGATAGGCATCAGCTAACAGTCCCAATGATACATGGTAGAGTTGAAGTGATTAGAAGACTGTAGTGCACGGAGGCAGCAGATAGGAATCAGCTCACAGTCACGATGATACAGTAGATGGTAGAAGTGGTATGGGAACCACAGTAGTAGAAGTGGTTTGGAAACCACAGAGGTAGAAGTGGTTTGGAAACCACAGGAATCAGCTGGGCTGAATAAACGAGGAAACACAGGAACACCTTCAGAGACTCATGGGGAATGAGACTCCAAGATCAGGCAACGTGGTGTTGACCACAGGTGCTTAATATAGGGAGGTTGCCTGATCTGCCAATTAAGTTAAAGGAACATACACTGAAGGTTTGGAAAGGGCTGCGCATGCGCAGTCCCTCAGGATAGAGGACGTCCACGGTTCCTAATAGTCCGGGAAGAAGCACTCACAGTCCGGTGAGTGACAGTACCCCCCCTTTTAAAGGTGGGCACAGAACGCCTGGAACCGGGCTTGTCCGGATTTTTGGAATAAAACTTCTTCAGAAGGGCAGGAGCATTAAGATCTTCAGCTTTGATCCATGAACGCTCTTCAGGACCAAAGCCCTTCCAATGAACGAGGAAACGGAGGACTCCTCGCGAAATTTTTGCATCCAATACCTCAGTAATCTCGAAATCCTCCTCCTGATGAACTTGAACTGGCTGCGGTGCTGAGGAAGGAGTCGAGAAACGGTTGATGATGAGAGGTTTGAGCAAGGACACATGGAAGGCATTGGAGATCCGAAGATTCTTAGGAAGAAGAAGTTTAACACATACTGGATTGATAACTTGAATGATCCTATATGGACCAATAAAACGAGGGGCGAATTTCATAGATGGAACCTTCAAACGAATATTTTTGGTAGATAACCAGACACGATCTCCAATTTTTAGTGGTGGAATAGCCCGCCTCTTCTTATCTGCGAAAGACTTATATTTGTTAGATGTCTTCTTTAAACAGGTTTTGACCTGAGACCAGATATTTTTGAAGGTCTGACAAGCAGTCTCCACAGCAGGAACTTGGGTGGGCGGGAGGGCAGGAAATTCCGGAAAAGACGGATGGTGACCGTAGACCACAAAGAATGGAGTTTTGGATGATGACTCATGGTACATGTTGTTATGGGCGAATTCAGCCCAAGGGAGCAATTCTACCCAGTTGTCTTGGTTGGCTGAAGAGAACATCCTAATAAAAGTCTCAAGATCTTGATTGACTCGTTCCGTTTGTCCGTTAGATTGCGGATGGTAAGACGATGAGAGTGCTAATCGTATGCCCAAGGTTTTACAAAGGGCCCGCCAGAATCTGGAAACGAATTGTACTCCTCTATCTGACACAATCTCAGACGGACATCCATGGATGCGGAAGATTTCTTTAATGAAATGTTCAGCCAGAGTAGACGAGGAAGGTAAACCGGACAGAGGGACGAAATGAGCCATCTTCGAAAATCTGTCTACCACTACCCAAATAGTATTGTGATTCTTACTTGGTGGCAAATCAGTAACGAAATCCATACTAATATGGGTCCAAGGCTTGGACGGAATGGGTAGTGGTCGCAGCAACCCTGCTGGAGTTCTGCGGGAGGATTTGAACTGAGAACATAAATCACAGGAAGCAATAAACTCTTTGACGTCTCTCCTCATTGAAGGCCACCAGTAACTACGAGAGAGAATCTCAAAGGTCTTATGTTCACCGGCGTGTCCAGAAAAACGAGAGGCATGGAACCACGAAAGGATTTTCCTCCTCAGAGTAGGAGGCACGAGGGTCTTCCCAAATGGTAGCATTTTGGTGGATGAAGCAGCCAGAGAAATACATTTGGGGTCTAGAATAGCATGGTTGGGAACCTCTTCTACATCAGAGGACGTCACAAAAGCTCGAGATAGAGCGTCAGCTTTCTTGTTCTTAGCAGCTGGTTTGAAGGTTATAATTAATTCAAAACGGGAAAAGAAAAGAGACCATCTTGCTTGACGAGGGTTCAAGCATTGAGCAGATTGCAAATATGACAAGTTCTTATGATCCGTGAAGATCGTCACCGGATGGCGAGCTCCTTCCAACAAGTATCTCCATTCCTCTAATGCAGCTTTGATGGCCAGCAACTCCTTGTCCCCGATAGTATAGTTTTTCTCTGCGGGCAGAAGACCCCGAGAGTAGAAGGCACAAGGATGTAATTTTTGTTGCTCCGAGCGTTGGGAGAGAATAGCTCCTAAGCCCACATTAGAGGCATCTACTTCTAGGAAGAAGGGGAGTGTCACATCAGGTTGTCGCAGAATGGGAGCAGACGAGAAGGACTCTTTGAGGGTTTGAAAGGCTTGGAGAGCCTCAGATGACCATTGCTTAGTATTAGCCCCTTTCCGAGTTAAGGCCACAATGGGAGATGCAATGGATGAGAAGTCTTGAATGAAGCGTCTATAGTAATTGGCAAAACCTAAAAAACGCTGGATGGCACGAAGAGTAGTTGGCTGAGGCCAATGTAGTACAGCATTTACTTTGTCTGGATCCATCTTCAGGCCAACTCCGGAAACTATATACCCCAAGAATGGAATCTGGGGTAACTCGAATGAACATTTTTCCAATTTACAGAACAATGAGTTTTTCCGTAGTCTGGAGAGGACCTCTGCCACATGTTGGTGATGAGAAGGCAGGTCCTGTGAGAAGATCAATATGTCGTCCAGGTAGACAACGACACATACATATAATAAGTCCCGAAAGATCTCATTGATGAAACCCTGGAAAACCGCGGGGGCATTACACAGCCCGAAGGGCATTACTAAATATTCGTAATGCCCATCTCTGGTGTTAAACGCGGTCTTCCATTCGTCACCGGAACGGATTCTAATTAAATTGTAGGCACCACGAAGATCCAACTTAGTAAATATCCGAGCTCCCTTGATGCGATCAAATAGCTCAGTGATCAGCGGAATGGGATACCGATTCTTGATAGTAATGGCGTTGAGTCCACGAAAATCTATACAAGGGCGTAATGATCCATCCTTCTTTTTGACGAAGAAGAACCCAGCTCCAGCGGGAGAGGTGGAAGGTCGAATGAACCCACGCTGGAGATTCTCCTGTATGTACTCAGATGTGGCTTGAGTTTCAGGTAACGAGAGAGGATAGACCCGACCCCTGGGAGGAGTCTTGCCAGGTAGAAGGTCGATCGGACAATCCCAAGAACGATGAGGAGGAAGACGTTCAGACTGAGCTTTATCAAACACATCGGCAAATGAAGCATACTGAGGAGGGAGTCCCGGGGAGGAAGATGAGATGGAAGATTGCTGTACTTTAAGAGGAATAACTTGAGAGAGACAACGATGGTGACATTCAGGCCCCCAAGACGTAACTTGAGGGGTGCGCCAGTCAATCTGGGGAGAATGACATTGAAGCCATGGAAGGCCTAAGACAATCGGACTTGTCGTAACAGGAAGAATTAAAAACGAAATTTCTTCATGGTGTAGTACACCAATCTGAAGGGTTACTGGAGACGTACTCTGGGTGATGAGACCATTGATGAGACGTGATCCATCTATAGCCGTCACAGTAATGGGTGTTTTTAAAGTGATCACTGGTAGGGACCATTGATTCACTAGTGATTTAGAAATGAAATTTCCTGCTGCTCCGGAATCAATCAATGCCTGTGACTCAAAGGATTTGGTAGCAAAGGAAATCGTAACATCGAAAGCGCAGACTTTAGATTTCATAGACAATGGAGAGGACTCCAGGGACCCTAACTTCACCTCTCCAGAACTAGTTAGGGCCTGGCATTTCCCGATTTCTTAGGGCAAGAACTGAGCATATGTGTGGAATCAGCACAATAGATACAGAGTCTATTCTTTACTCTTCGTTTCCTCTCTTCTAAAGATAATTTGGAACGTCCTATCTCCATGGGAATCACAGAAGGTGAAACTGGACGAAATTGAGGGTTTAAACGAAGAGGTGCTTTAGCAGAAGTTGTTTTCTCAGATTCTCTTTCACGAAATCTCATGTCTACACGATGGCAAAGAGAGATCAAATCTTCTAGTGACGAAGGAAGCTCTTGGGTAGTCAGTGCATCTTTAATTTTATCGGAGAGCCCCTGCCAGAAGGCGGCAACTAATGCTTCAGTGTTCCACTGAAGTTCAGAGGCTAAGATCCTAAATTGAATGACATACTGTCCTACTGTATGGGAGCCTTGTCGCAAACGAAGAATGCTGGAAGCAGCGGAGGTCACACGACCTGGTTCATCGAACACACTTCGGAGCGTGGAAATGAATTTGGCACTATCTTGTAGAATTGGATCGTTTCTTTCCCACAGAGGGGAGGCCCAAGCCAGGGCTTGTCCAGAAAACAATGAGATAAGATAGGCCACTCTGGAACGATGGGTAGAAAAATTTTGAGGTTGGAGTTCAAAATGGACTGAACATTGGTTAAGGAAACCTCTACAAGTTTTGGGGTCCCCGTCATATTTTGACGGAGTAGGCAGGTGAAGCGTAGGAGCTGTAGACACCTGGGATGGCACTGGGGAAACGGAGGAAAGCACAGGAGCTTCAATACTAGCTGTAACAGTCTGTCCAGATGTTCCTTGGGAGGTTAACGATTGGTAACATTGAAGTAACAGCTGTTGGCGAGCATCCTGTTGCTCCACACGGCTGACCAGATGCTGCAGCATCTCCTTAGCGGTAGGTTCCGTATCTGGGTCTGTCATGGCCTGATCTTACTGTCACGGGCACTAGGAGTCTTTACCCAGGGATCACCAGGTGATAGGCTTACCAGAGCAGTATAGGTGGTAATATGGTACTCTGGTAGCAGGGTGATCACGGAACAGGAAATAGCAGATGATGAGATGCTCAGGAAAGTCTATGACTAGCAGCACTGGCAATATGGAGGTAGTAATACACGAGGAACTGTATGGACAAAGGACACGTGAAGGTAGTCAGTGGTCTGCGGTAGCAAGTTGTACCACTGCTATAGTGAGGAGGAATGTCCAACAGAAACGAGGAGGTGATGAGAGTCAGCGGTCTGCGGATAGCAAGTTGTACCGCTGTCTGAGTGAAGGAATGGAATCCAAGTGGAGGTATCCGGGGAGTCAGTGGTCTGCGTTAGCAAGTTGTACCACTGCTATGTGAGAGGATACTGGAACAGGTGAAACTGTAAACAGGAGTCAGTGGTCTGCCACTAGCAAGTTGTACTACTGAATATATATGTGAGGAGGTGCACGGGGAGAGACTGCAACACAATATATACACGGGCACCTTGACTTTGATCCACAGTAATATGCACAAAATAAATGTATAAATGACTGAACAACACTGCCAATATAGAAAGTCTCTTGAAGTAATCCGGCATGAGATAACACAGTCAATGATGGCAGTGGAGTCAGCAGATAGTACACTCCAGAGGAGAACCAACACAGTCAATGATGGCAATAGACTCAGCGGATAGTACACTCCAGAGGAGAACCAACACAGTCCAGCAAGGTATGCAATACACAGCACAGTCAATGGGAAGTATGCATACCGTGGTTCAGGAGAAGGCAGTCAGACAGGAGTGCAGAGATACCTGAAGGGCAGGAGGCCAGCAGGATACAAGTCCCTGGATGGGTGAAGCAGGGGTCTAGCAGGTGCAGCGCACAGGTAGGTAGACCAGCAGGGAACACAGGAAGGCGTGGAGAGCGGATCAGCAGTAGATGGATGAGTAGCGCTGAGAAGTAACAGCAGCGGGTCTCTGCGGGAACACGGAGGTAACCAATAGCAACCAGCAGGTGCAGTAACGATGGGACACCGGAGCAGAGTTGAGCTGGAACAGATGATCACGGAGAGTAGCGGGTAGCAATAGTGGCAGCAGACTCAAGGAAACACGGTAGAGTAGACAAGGACTGAAGACTGAAGCGCACAGAGGCAGCGGATAGGAATCAGCTAAACAGTCACGATGAAACACAGACGGGTTGCAGGTTGAAGACTGTAGTACACGGAGGCAGCGGGTAGGAATCAGCTAGCAGTCACGATGGTGAAACACAGACGAGTTGCAGGTTGAAGCCTGTAGTGCACGGAGGCAGCGGATAGGAATCAGCTGGCAGTCACAATCATGAACAGGTGAGTGGATGTGGTTGAAGCCTGTAATGCACGGAGGCAGCGGATAGGCATCAGCTAACAGTCCCAATGATACATGGTAGAGTTGAAGTGATTAGAAGACTGTAGTGCACGGAGGCAGCAGATAGGAATCAGCTCACAGTCACGATGATACAGTAGATGGTAGAAGTGGTATGGGAACCACAGTAGTAGAAGTGGTTTGGAAACCACAGAGGTAGAAGTGGTTTGGAAACCACAGGAATCAGCTGGGCTGAATAAACGAGGAAACACAGGAACACCTTCAGAGACTCATGGGGAATGAGACTCCAAGATCAGGCAACGTGGTGTTGACCACAGGTGCTTAATATAGGGAGGTTGCCTGATCTGCCAATTAAGTTAAAGGAACATACACTGAAGGTTTGGAAAGGGCTGCGCATGCGCAGTCCCTCAGGATAGAGGACGTCCACGGTTCCTAATAGTCCGGGAAGAAGCACTCACAGTCCGGTGAGTGACAATGTCGTTCCGAGATTGTGTCTGACAGAGGAATACAGTTTGTTTCCAAGTTCTGGCGGGCCCTATGTAAAGTGTTGGGTATCCGCTTATGCCTGTCATCTTCTTATCATCCACAATCTAATGGGCAGACTGAGAGGGTCAACCAGGATCTTGAGACCTTTTTAAGGATCTTTTCCTCTGCTAACCAGGATGACTGGGCAGACCTTCTACCTTGGGCAGAATTCGCGCATAACAATGCATACCATGAGTCCACGTCCTCTACTCCCTTCTCCACGGTATTTGGAATTCACCCACTTCTTCCTGAGCTTTCATCCCTCCCTCCCACCCAGGTGCCTGCCGTGAAGTCTGTACATCAAAGATTCTCAGCCATCTGGACTCAAGTTCGATCTGCTCTCAGGAGAGCATCTTTCAGATACAAATTTTTCGCTGACAAACGGAGACGGGCCGTTCCTGCTTTCAAGGTGGGGGACAGAGTCTGGCTTTCTACGAAGAATATACGCCTCAAAATTCCGTGTATGAAGTTCGCTCCCCGTTTTATAGGTCCTTAGAAGATCCTGCGAATTCTAAATCCAGTCTGTTTCAAATTACAGTTACCCCAGAGTCTACGTGTCTCGAACTCCTTTCATGCCTCCCTGTTGAAACCTCTTATCATCAACCGTTTCTCCACTACCTCCTCTACACCTTCAACTATCCAAATTCAACAGGATGAGGATTTTGAGATAACTCATATCTTGGACTCAAAGATTTCCAAAGGTCGTATTTGGTATCTTGTCCATTGGAAAGGATTTGGTCCTGAGGAGCGCTCCTGGATCCGCGCAGCCGATATCAACGCTCAAGGTCTCCTGAAGAAATTCCATTCCAAGTTTCCCAGTAAACCTGGGCCGAGTGTCCGGCGTCCACCCTTAAAAGGGGGGGTACTGTCACGCCAGGGACCCGCTAGTCGGGACCCGGCTCTCTTACCTCTCCGGCGCCCGGCGGAGTTCCGATGACGGCCGCCATCTTGGATGGGTCTGCGCATGCGCAGACCCGATTTCTGCTTTAAGGCCTTCCACTGCACTCTATTGGTTGGAGGATCTTCCTCCAGTATTTAAACCTCCCTCTTCCTTCACTCTGAGCCTGTTCTTAGGTTCAGTTGGATGTCCTAGTGAATTCCTCCTGCAATCCACAGCATTCTATACAGCATCCTGCAATCCGCAGCAATTCTATACAGCATCCTGCAATCTGCAGCAATTCTATACAGCATCCTGCAATCCGCAGCAATTCTATACAGCATCCTGCAAACCACAGTAACTTATACAGCTTCCCGCTATCCCAGCGGTCATCCTGCAATCTGCAGCAACTTGTACAGCTTCCCGCTATCCCAGCGGTCATCCTGCAATCTGCAGCAACTTGTACAGCTTCCCGCTATCCCAGCGGTCATCCTGCGATCCGCAGCAACTTGTACAGCTTCCGCTATCCCAGCGGTCATCCTGCGATCCGCAGCAACTTATACAGCTTCCCGCTATCCCAGCGGTCATCCTGCAAACCGCAGCAACTTGTACAGCTTCCGCTATCCCAGCGGTCATTCTGCAACCCGCAGTACTCCATACAGCTTCGCTATATCAGTGGTCATTTCTGTTCAAGCTCTGTTTCTCCGAACTCCGTGGAACCTGCCCCACTACCAGGGGATCGCGACCTGCGTGGCGTTCGCTGCAAAGTCCATACCACCTTGCGGCGGTTCTTGGTGAAGGCCAGCCGCTATGTTAGACTCCGCGCCTCTGGTGAGTGTTAGTCTTGGCAGGTCAGGGGTCTGTATCCCAGTATACCGTGACACTTTCTATGTAAGTGAAGGGTGCAATCTACCCCCAAAGAGGAAAGGGACTTGTGGCATTTCCATATCACGTACCGTCTTGAAAGGCTGCTGTTTGGGCAATTTATCCTTAAGGGTAGGGTGTCATAGACAGAGTGACCCCAAACTGGCTTTGTCCATTTCTCTTAATATTGTACAGTCTATAACGGCTGAATTTTTTGGTATTTCATACAAGTGGAGGGGGGCCTAGAGAGACAGAAACCAAATTGGCTTTCTCCATTTAAATTAATATTGTACAGTCTATAACGGCCGAATTTTTTGTTTTTTTAAACAAGTGGAGGGGGGCCTATAGAGACAGAAAGCAAACTGCCTTTTTCCATTTTTTTACATATTTAACTATAAGTGTAGGGTGTAATATACATCCAAAGACGATGGCTGCATTGCCAATATGCATAGATGGAGAGGAAGACAATCTGTTTTGTGTGTAGAATAAATGAAGGCCTACCAACGAAGAATTAAACTGTTTTTTACATGATTTATTGCCTCTACAATTAGATTGCTTATCTCTAAAACAGTTGGAGCACTAAAGTGGGTTATTTTAGGCCCAAAAACATTGATTTTCCAACAAAATAGCAAAACAAAACCAAAACACGCAATGGCGGTTTTGCAATACCAAAACACGACGGTAATCCAGATCCAAAACCGAATCCAAAACCAAAACACAGGGGTCAGTGACCATCTCTATTGATAATTAAATAATGTTTTTGGGAAATCCCTCCCAGCGATTGAGATGTAAATTGTTATAGTGGCTGAATCCAAACTTCCCCCAAATGAACATGAGAAGAAATAACTTAGTGTTTCAATGTATTTCTTTTATCGGCACTTCATACCTGGTGTATATTATTGTAAATGCACTAATTGTATTGATTTTTAAGGCAGTATGCCTACAACAGGGTTGTGTCACTCTGAAACAGGAAATGACATGTAAATCATACTTGCCAACCTTTGGTAAGTTAATTCCGGGAGATCCCAGGCAGGGGGGCGTGGTTGGAGGGCAGGAGGGGCGGGTCGCGGTAATTCGGGTCATTTTGGCTCCACCCCCGCAACAAAATGCCATTTTTGTTGTTGGGGGCGAAGCCAAAATGACGCGATTCACTGCGAATCTCGTCATTTTGAGGACCAAGATGCCATATGCAGGATATTTGCCTGCTCTCCCGGGAGTTGGCAAGTATGATGTAAATCAGTAATTAGCTTCAGCCATGTGGGGTGATGTTACCTTGACCATCCCAATAATTATAAAATATAATATCTCTGTGTTGAAAGATCTCCTGGTTTGCAAAGTAAAATGTCTACCTTCTTTTTACCAAGGGGAGAAATGTTCTGGGTATGAGCCTAAAGCCCCTGTACATTGGCCCACTCAAATTTAATCCTAATTGGTTGTCTCGGTGCAGTCTATCCCCTCATTGGCCAGCCTGCTCATACATTCACAAGAATTGATGCAGTATTTCAAGTGCATAATAGGATTTATGTCAGGAGTGGAGATGGGCTTGGCTAATACATGTTGCTGTATTCTGTGTGTACATTCTTGTGTTCCATTTGGGTTTATCACCCCTAAGGAATGTCTAGCAGTCCTAGTAAGGACTATTTCTGAGCAGTGAACACCAACTGCTTATAAGATCCTGCATGATGCCTATTAGTTGCTGTAATCATGTGACCTACCTATATGAGCTAACTTTCTTATCCGTTCCCTGTCTGTCCTGTGTTGAACCTTACAGTCCTGATCCTAAGTAATCAGTCATAAAGAACCATCCACAGTCACCTGCAAAGAGGTACTGCAGCAGCTCTAACAAGCACCTAGAAGTAATTGGTTCCAGGTGCTGGTGAAGGAGCCAGGTGGTGGTAGCAGCTACTCTCCTACCCTATGGGGTGCTGTTAGCACTCAGTCAGTGAGTGTCTTGTAGCTGACTAACACCAGTAGGAGTGGTCAGTTACAGCAGGTCACTAACAGTAAAAGGAAACCCCAAGACGAATCAATAAACCCACTGAAACTGACGAGAAGGACAGGATGGCAGAGTAAGTCCATCCAGTTAGTCGTGAACCAGCACTTTTTTCTAGAACAAGTGCTAGAAGTCTACACTTCACATTTCCACATTGCCTACGACAAGCTGGGAAATAATTATTATTTATTGATTTAACAAAAACAGTTTCATGTATTTGTTAAACACTAGGGGATACGTGATCAGTTACCATTATGCTTTGTAACTAATGAATGTAAGGGCCCTACTTTCTTGTTGTCCAGGGAAGCCACATGACCTGCTGCTCACAAATAATCATATACTGATGTGTCTTTTTGCTGACGGCATTTATGGAGCATGTTGGTTTTCATGATGCACTAATGTTTTGGTACCATGTGATGAGCCAACATCCATTCTGATCTGCAGAACAATCATGGATGTATGAATTCTCTTTTCATAAGACAGCACCAACAGTAGCCCATTCTTTCTCACTGCATGTCCTTATCTGTTGAAAGAAGACACATGCCCCTGATTTCTTTTCCAGCGTCTTCCATCAATATGTACATGCTTTTACATATCCCAATTTTATATTTATTTGTGTTCTTATATGTTGACTTGTAATGATTTTCTCGTAAGTTCAATATTCTGCAATGTGGTCTCCATTATTTCATCTTAAAAATCATCAAAAAGGTCTCTGCAGGGGACGTGCAGCAACTCCTGCCTTGTTAAAGTAAAGAGATATAAGGCCTGATTCTTTCTGGAAAGTAAGGCAAAAAAATTAGTAAGTTTTCTCCTGGACAAAACCATGCATAAGATAAATACTGTCTGTTTTTTCATGTAGCACACAAATACTTGATAGTTTATTTGCATACTGAAATTTAAAGTTGATATACAACTTGCTCTACCCCAATTATAAATCTGTCCTCACACTTTAAATTGACCCCCCCTCCAAAACACCATGGTTTTGCCAAGTTTCAAAGTTACTCAATTATTTTGATTTACTTTCCTTAATGAATCAGGCCCATAATCTTCAGATGCAATAAGGATTTTTTACAGCAGATTTGAGCACACAAAACAATTCAGGAAAGTATTATACTTTTTTATTCACAAACACTACTTCAAATGTATTTTTAGTTATGTAATCAATCCTTCAAAGACATAAATACAAAATCAAGTGCAACTTTCTACTGAATCCTGGATACTTACCAACAGTGCCTTTTTAGATGGTATTGTCCTGATTCATTGACCTCAGAAAGGGGAATTGTCTATGTGGATCTAGGTGAGGTTTGAATGGATATTTTGCTTTTTAAAATGTTGAGAGGTTTGTATCCTGTAGGTCCGTGTTCTCAAGGAAATGTGCCTGTGGCAGCAAATTCAGTCAAACTCTGTTGTCTGCACATGAAAAAAAAGAACAGTGTGCATACCATATTAGTATACTACTCTTGATTGGTAATATGCACCTATATGGCTGTGAAACAGGACCCATTTCAGCAACAGCAACCTTTTTCCAGCAACGCCCAGTACTCTTTCACCAGCAGCACCCTTTGAACAGTAACATACACAGTGAGACTTTTGCTTAGTAGACTAATGCTGTTAGTTTACTGTTATTGCGGTTGCTTCATTTTCTGCCATTGCGATCATCAGTTTGTGGCACCAGCAACATGTAATCCTCAACAACCGTTGGAGATCAGAAAGACAGCTAGCAATCCTATGAGCCACAATACTGACCGCTTAGAATGTCCTGATGGGTGTGATATATTAGGCAGCAAGTAAACTATCCGATCTTAAAATTGATGTGTTGGAAGCAGCAAAAAAGGAACAAGTGTAAGGATCTGAGTGAGTTTGACAATGGCATAATTGTGATGGTTAGTGTCATGGAATAGTAGAGATGGCCACTAACTGGTATTAGCGCAACTGAACAGGGAGGCATGGAGTCTAACGTACCCCCGGTATTCACCTGGGAACCCCGCAAGGGAGTTTAGGCTTAGCTGCAGAGGGTACGCAGGTCGCGGTTCTCCAAGACAGTCACCGGTGTAGCGACAGTAGTAGACAGGCGTAGTCAGGCAATCCAGGTCAAAACCAAACGAGCGTTGTGGTGCACAGTGTGGTTCCACAGAGAAGTCAGGTCAAGCCAAATAGTCAAACCAGCCGGGCAGCGAGGTACCAAAACGAAACAGAGAAGAATAGTCAGGAAGCCGATTTAGAACTGAAGAACACTGGATCAGAAGTTCAGAAAGCGCTGGAGCAGGAGTGAACCAATACTCTGACACCCAACATGTGTCAGAGGGTGCTCTATAAACCATAAGGTGCATCCTGATTGGGTGATGGAGATTTGACGGTCAGACACGATGACCGCTGACTGGTGAGCGGAGATAGTGTCCAGCTGCCTAGCAACGGGACGTGACTGAACAGAACATGTGTATGCATTGCGTGCAAGGATCAAGAAGCATCCCGCTGCTAGGCTTCTCCCTTCTGTTTCCATCGCTTTTAACTGCGCTCTCCAGCTACTCAGCTCACCTCCTCTCAGTCCCTCTGCCCTCTGTCTCCTCTCGCTTCTCTCCGCTCCCCTCAGTGACTCTCAACCTGTCATCCGTGCCCACCCTCTTGGGCCATAGTTACCTGCCTATACTCACTTTTCCCCTCCCTCCCTCTCTTTCATGCTGTGCCTGAGCCCCCAGAGTTATAGTGATTACTGTTACTTGTACTGTGCTGTTTCACCTTGTACTGTGCCATTGTTTGTCCTTGTACGGCGCTACGGATACTTTGTGGCGCCCTATAAATAAAAATTAATAATAATAATAATAATAATAGGCTGCCGAGAAGGTGCAGGCGTCCGTCTACTGCACCAAGTGTCAGTGCGGAGACAGCGCCTGACAGTACACCCCTCCCCTGAAGATGAAGTGTTGGAAATCTTCAAAAACTTTGACAACAGATGGGGGGCATGTAGGTATTTCTTATCCATCCAGGACCTTTCTTCAGGGCCATAAACCTTGCAGTGGATGAGGAACTGAGTTTTACCACAAATGGATCGGGATTTCAAGATGCGTTCAATCTCATATTCGTCGCCCAAGGCCGTCTTGATGTGAGGAGGCGGAGGCTGACGGTTGGAGAATTCATTAAGAGCCAATGGTTTTAATAAGGAAATATGAAATGAATTATGCACACGGAGTGAAGGAGGTAGATGGAGCTAATAGGTAACCGCATTAATAATATGAGAAATGCAGAAGGGACTAATATATCGGGGGGGGGCGAATTTCATAGAAGATAGCTTGAGTCTGAAATTACGCGTGTACAGCAACACCTTGTCCCCAACGTGAAGAACTGGAATCTTCCTACGATGACGATCAGCAAAGTGTTTATACCGTTCTGAGGACTGTAAGAGTTTAGATCATACCCGAGTCCAAATCTTCAAAAAGTCACTGACCATCTCTTGAGCTGCAGGTACTGATGCACTGGGAACTTCTGAAAAGGTGGGAAGTATGGGATGTCTGCCAAAGATGGTAAAGAAGGGAGATGTTCCAGATGATTCATGTTGATGGATATTTTGTGAAAACTCTGCCCAAGGTAGATAATCACTCCAGGAGGATAGGTGATCAGAGCAATAACAATGGAGGAACGTCTCCAAATCCTGATTGGCCCGCTCAGTCTGTCCATTGGTCTGGGGGTGGTTTCCCGAGCAGAATTTTGGCTTAATTCCTAGATTGTTGCAGAAGGATCTCCAGAATCTTGAAATGAATTGTACACCTCTGTTAGAGATGGTCTCAACAGGGCAACTGTGGATCCGAAAAATATTATTAATGACAAGAGTGGCTAGATTAGCAGCAGATGGCAATTTCTTGAGAGGGACAAAATGTGCCCATTTGGAGAAACGATCGACCACCACCTAAATAGTATTGAAACCATGACTATTGGGAAGGTACGTAATAAAATCCATGCTGATGCTTGCCCAAGGTGAGTCTGGAAGCAGGAGCAGAAGAAGAAGCCTGGCAGGCAGACGCCTTTGTGTCTTGTGTTGGGCACATACTTTGCAAGCTGCAACATACTTGTGAACATTAGAACTCAAGGACAGCCACCAATAGCTGCGGGACAAAAGAGCAGTGGTCTTCTTAACCCCAGTATGTCCAGCAAATCTGGAATCGTGAGCCCAAGTCAACAGTCTGGGACAGAGATGGGTCTCGACAAAAGAGCGTCCAACAGGGGGTGCCTTAACTGAGGATTTAGTCAAGGCCAAATCTTCAGAGGACTGATGATAGGTCTAACGTTCGGCTGGCAAGAATCCAAAGGATCAAAAGACCTGGAAAGTACATCGGCCCTGGAATTTTTTGACCCAGCATGATAAGTCAGGATCAACTGGAATTTAGAAAATAAAAGTGACCACCGGGCCTGACGAGGGTTAAGGCACTGAGCAAATTCCAGATAGGTGAGGTTTTTATGATCTGTGAATACCATGATAGGAGGGAGAGCTCCTTCAAGCAGGTACCGCCATTCTTCTAAGGCTATCTTGATGGCCAGGAGCTCCTTGTCCCCAATTCTATAGTTGGTCTCACCGGGTAAAAATTTTCTGGAGAGAAAGCCACATGAAAAGAAAGTGCCGACAGAATTCTTCTGAAAGAGAACTGCACCCACACCCACCGAGGAAGCATCAACCTCTAAAAAGAACGGTTGTAGTTGGTCAGGCTGTCTCAAGACAGGAGCGGTGGCGAAAGCTTCCTTAAGAACTTTGAAGGCTAAAACTGCCTCTTGAGTCCAATTTTTGGCTAGTCGACCTTTACAGGTATGTGACATAATGGGCGAGATCAACGATGAGAAGTTTTTAATGAATTGCTGGTAATAATTGCAGAATCCAATAAAACGCTGAGTAGCCTTTAGGCCAGAGGTTTGAGGCCAACTAAAGATAGATTCTACCCTTTTAGGATCCATTTGAAGACCCATGCCGGCGATTATATATCCGAGGAAGGGGACCTGACGTTGATCAGAAAGGCACTTCTCCAATTTGCAATATAGGTTATTGGTATGGAGGCGAGACAGAACTTCTTTGACATGATCTCGATGAGAGGTGATGTTCCAGAACAAGACAAAGATATCATCAAGGTAGACGACTACAGATAGATACAAAAGGTCTCTGAAGATTTCATTGATGAATTCTTGAAAAACCTCAGGGGCATTACAAAGTCCAAAGGGCATCACAAGGTACTCATAATGTCCATCTCTCGTATTAAAGGCGGTTTTCCACACGTCACCTTGGCGAAGGCGGATAAGGTTTAGTCCCCTCTAAGATCCAGTTTGGTGAAAATCATCCGATCATAGAGTTCTGATATGAAGGGTAACGGGTAACAATTTTTCACCGTAATAGCATTCAGCTTCCGGTAGTCAATAGAGGGTCTAAGGGTACTGTCTTTGTTTTTGACAAAAAAGAATCCTGCATCCGCCGGTGAAGAAGACTTGCGGATAGAACCATGTTCAAGATTCTCAGAGACATATACAGACATGGCTTGAGTATGAGGGAGAGAGATGGGAAAAACTCTGCTCCTAGGGATGCACTTGTTGGGTTTGAGGTCAATAGGGCAATCTCAGGGTTGATGAGGAGGCAGAGACTCAGCTACAACTTTGCTGAATACATCTACAAACTCTGCATAGACCTCAGGAAGAGCAGGCTGCGGGGTAGAGGAGGAGATGGAAGCCTTAGGAGGATGTACAGCAGTCAAACAATGTTGTTTGCAGGTGGACACCTAAGAAATTACTTGGACACAAGACCAATTGAACTGCGGATTGTGAGCTTTAAGCCAGGGAAGGGCCAGAATAACGGGATTGAAGGTCTGAGGAAGAATCAGGAAACTCATCCACTCAGAGTGAAGCGCTCCTACCGCCAGCCATAAGGAACTGGTCATGCGGTCGATGGAACCATTGCTGATATGATTACCATCAATCACGGTCAGTGCCAGAGGCTGTGGCAATGGAAGGATGGAGAGACTAAGCTTGGAATACAACTCTGCGGAAATGAAGTTCCCAGCGGATCCAGAGTCCACAAAAGCTGCCAATTGCGGGGGGTCATCTGGAGAAAATAGCGTAATAGGCATCAGAAATTCAGAATCTCTAAAGGAGTAGGGAGTGAGGGACTTAAATCTTGGGACGACGCCCTGTCATCGCCTAGGATGGGGCGTTTCCCAGCCTCTTGGAGCATGAGAGAAGGTGACTCGAATCCCCACATTAAAGGCAAAGATGATTCTTGATGCGTCTGTCACGCTCCTCCTGGGAAAGGCAAGAGCGGCCAATTTGATGGGTTCCTCTGGAGGAATTGCTGGAGCTTGGAACGAGGGAGGGAAGGAGTGCCGGGTCCGTTCTCGTTCTTGAGTATGTTTCCTGTGACGGATGTCCACCTTAACACACAGAGAGACCAAGTCATCAAGATTAGACGGGAGCTCACAGGAGGCCAGATCGTCCATTATGCGGTCGTTTAATCCCTGCCAAAAGGTGGCTACCAGGGCCTCGTTGTTCCAGTAGAGTTCTGAAGCCAAGGTGCGAAACTGCACGGTATACTGCCCAGCAGTGAGTGACCCTTGACAGAGAGCTAATAGGCCAGAAGCGGCGGAGGAAACACGGCCGTCTCATCACAGACCCTCCGAAAATTCTAAGTGAAGGTGGAAGAATCTGGGAGCGTAGGAACATCCAGTTCCCAGAGGGAAGAAGCCCAGGCCAAGGCTTGACCAGAGAGGAGGGCTATTATATAAGCCACTTTGGTCCTCTTGGAGGCAAAATTTTCCGGGGCAAGCTCAAACTAAATAGCATTGACGGTTAAGGAACCCACAACATTTTTTAGGATCGCCATCATATTTCTCTGGCGGCGAATACGTAGGCCTCTGGAACTAGAGGTGCTAGCAGTAGATGTTGTGGCTGCAAAGGAAACCGTTACTGCTAAGGACGCTTGGCCTGCTGGAAGAAACAAACCCTTTTAGACATTGCAAGAGTTGTGCCTGATTGGAGTCTTGCTGATCCACCATCTGGGCTAAGTGGAGCAGAAGATCTCGAGCTGAGGGTTTGTCCTGTCCACTCATATGGCCAGAGTATACTGTCACGGAATTGCAGAGATGGCCGCTAACCGGTATTGGCGCAACTGAACTGGGAGTCTAACGTACCCCCGGTATTCACCAGGGACCCCTGCAAGGGAGTTTGGGCTTAGCTGCAGAGGGTACGCAGGTCGCGGTTCTCCAAGACAGTGAGTGGTGTAGCGCCAGTAGTAGACAGGCGTAGTCAGGCAATCCAGGTCAAAGCCAAACGAACGGTGCAGTGCACAGTGAGGTTCGAGAGCCGGTCAAGCCAAATACTCAAACCAGCCAGGCAGCGAGATACCAAAACGAAACACAGGAGAATAGTCAGGAAGCTGAGTCAGAACTGAAGAACACTGGATCAGAAGTTCAGGAAGCGCTGGAGCAGGAGTGAACCAATACTCTGGCCCCCAGCATGTGTCAGAGGGTGCTCTATAAACCATAAGGTGCATCCTGATTGGGTGATGGAGATTTGGTGGTCAGACATGCTGACCGCCGACTGGTGAGCGGAGATAGTGTCCCGCTGCCTGGCAACGGGACGCGACTGAATAGAGCATGTGCACGCATTGTGTGCAATTAACAGGAGACGGTGCCTGACAGACGACTAGGTCAGAGCATTTCCAAAACGGCAGGTCTTACGGGGAGTTCCTGGTATGCAGTGGTTAGTACCTTCCAAAAGTGGTCCAAAAAGGGACAACGGGTGAACCGGTTTACAGGGTCATGGGCGCCCAAGGCTCATAGAGGCGCATGTGGAGTGAAGGCTATCAATGAGCCTATTAATGTTGGATATGATAGAAATGTGTCAGATGCACAGTGCATTGCAACTTGCTGCGTATGGGGCTCCGTAGCCACATATCCAGTCAGCGTGCCTATGCTGACCTCTTTCCACCGCTGAAAGGAGGCATGTGAGCCAGAAATTAACCATGGAGCACTGGAAGAAAGTGGCCTGGTCTTATGAATAAAGTAATTTTTTTTACATCAAGTGGGCGGTCATGTGAGTGTGCTTCGTTTACCTGGGGAAGAGATGGCACCAGGATGCACTATGGAAAGAACACAAGCCAGCAGATGCAGTGTGATGCCCTGGGTAATGTTCTGCTAGGAAACATTGAGCCCTGGCATTCATGTGGATGTTACTTTGACACATGCCACCTACCTAAACATGGTGGAAGACCAAGGGCACACCTTCATGGCAATGGTATTCCCTGATGGTAGTGGCCTCATTCAGTAGGATAATGCACTCTGTCACACTGCAAAAATTGTTCAGGAATGGTTTGAGTAACATGACAGAGTGTTCAAGGTGATGAATTGGCCTCAAAATTTCCCAGATCTACATGCAATCGAGCATCTGTGCGATGTGCTTGAATAACAAGTCCAAGCCAGGAAGTGCAATGTGGCATTAAAATGAAATGATCAGCACCTGACCAAACCTTTCTTTCAGAAGTTTTGGCCCCTCAGCGCAATTATTCAATACAATTTTGCAGGTCCAAAGTGTAGCAATTCACCGCAAATCGTGTCATGGAGGTCACCATCCTGGAAGTGGGCAGGATTCAGGAGAGTGGCCTGATCTCCCTGGAGCCTTGGAGATCTACCTGAAATTTGTGAGTCTCGCGGATATTCTGGGAGATTAGGCAAGTATTGTCATACTAATGTGAATAGCCATCTATGTTGCCAAATGTAATGTGCATACATATACTTGCACACTGTGCTGACCCTTTCTCATTTTCTGTCTGTTTGAGCAGTGATAATAACCTCAGCTACTGGATCCCATTTACAGAAATTATTGGTATTTCCTGATAGTGCTGTTACTGTCTGACAGACAATCGGGTTTTCAGGTTCCAAATGTAATTCTATCAGCCAGTGCTTATGGCTGTTCTGGCCAGAAGAGGGCGAAGAGGAAGGGAATGGACTGTTTCCCCATTAAATGCTGCTGGTCACTTATGTTTTGGTGTGGTAAGGGGTTTTTCACACAATTGAACTGTTTGTACTCCTCAAATCACAGCCATGTTTATTGTGCCATCTCTTTACCGAGATAAAATATTAGGTTAGTTTCTGTAACCTTCAATTTCATTAAATATTTTGTATTTTATTTTAGGCTCACAACTGTTTTCTGTATTACTCTGGACAGCACTCAGTATTGCCATGATTATCATAGGTAAGACTGTAGATCAATATTGCCTTACTATTATGTCAAGTAAATACAGTTTTTGTATTGTAATCTGTGTATATTTCTCTCTACAGGATCCATGCACGTTGACAACTGTCCAATAGAGCCAAAAATCCCAATCTACTTGATTGTGGCTGGGGTCTTTCATTTGGTGGCATTTGCACTCCTCCCACTAAAGCTGGTGGGTGACAGGCTAGCGTATGCCATAGAGAGTGTTATGGCTCTTTTCTCCTTTTGCTGGTTCATCGCAGGTAAATGTGGTGGGATTTGGGGTTGAATCATTTTCTAATTACAAATGAGCAGCAGTGAATAACTTTTAAAGAAAAGTAAATAACTTAAATTGGCAGAAGTAAATATACCATAGATGGTAACGGGAGAGACTAGATTTAATTAGCTGGGGAAGTGTAGGTGATCTAACCCACTAGCTGTTAAAGAATGAATATATTATTTACATCATCTCTATTTTGTCTTCTTGTCTAAAACCCCCAAAGTATATAATGACCCTCATAGCAATAATTTTATTACTTTGTATTCCATGTGCAATGTTTTATATTGTATGTCACAATTTTATCTTAAATTTAAATCATTTACTGTATATTGATTATGACAGTGAGCGGATAACATGATTATATTTATTAGATGTTTCACAAAGTGTCACTATTTGACATATTTTTTATTACGTTGTTAGAATTGCGCCTATAAGTGTACTTTTATCTATAAAGTGTGCCTGGAAGGTGCTCTAATGATAACTGGGCCAACCAGATAATTGTGTATCTGAGAGTAACTGGCAAGCACTCCCACATTAAATTAGCTTTTATCTGGCATTTTGAATATGGGAGCACACTTTTACACCAAGGTAAATATCCAGTTTTCTAAAATTTAAGTTTTAACAACAGAAAAAGGTATTATTTTGTATATAGCACTTCCAGGATTGTAGTATATACACCAACAGCAACTATAACATTTACAGGCAAGGGTTAACAAAATCACTCTGCAGAAAATGTGACACAGCACATAACGGTTTGGATGCACAACACTTAGGTCTGTTAGTGGCCAACCCTGTCATAGGCTTGATCCTATGACAACAGAGGCTTCTCTCCTGACACTGCTTGCAAGGCAGCTGTCCTGTTTCATTGTAACCCTGCTTATGGCAGGTAATAAAGATTCCAGCTGAAGGAAGAAGACTTGCTGATCCTTCTAGTCCTTCTGTAGTACTCTCATTCTTTAATCAGTCCTTCAGGAGTCATAACCCCTCACCAATCCTGACATGCAGCTCCTGAACACCCAAATGGTACACACCCTTTATATAGAGCCAAAACCACCTCTGCCATAAATTCAAGTAAACACTTGGGGCTAAATTTACTAAAGGGCAGTTGGCTCAAACTGCCGCTTTTCGGCTAGTTTTCCGGCGGTTTCTAGAGCCCAAACCGACGTCAAAACGGCCAGAAATTACATTTTTCAAAACCACCACTTTACAAACCGCCATCCCGATTTTAACAATGATGAACATACAAACAGCTAGATTTACTAAGCTGGGGTTTTCAAAACCGCCACAAAACAGCCATCCAAACGGCCAAAATGAAGGAGGTGGTTGCAATAGGCGAGATTGATCAAAAAGCATGCTGTTTGAGCTATTTTGCCATTCAGAACATAAGAGAGAGCACCATTGATATTTTTTTTTTTTTAACGAATAAAATTTTTATTGGTTTTTTCAAGGTTTTTCAAAAGGGGTACAGAAGAAAAAAAAAAAGGGGAAAGGGTATATAAGGGGATGGAACACATACACAATATCCTTGAGAAAAAATACAGCGTCAAAATCAAATGCAATTGACTATACGTTGTGTACATTCGGCTTGATTAATACTTTACACCCCATCAAACAAAAGATCATTCACCAGCGTCATTGTCATTAGAGGGCGAGGTAAGTGAACGTGATGGATTTCCCTCCCCATCTGTCCCATAATTATGCCAGGCTCTCCACTTAATCAGCGGGGACGATGTTGACGTGGAATATGGGACACCCAGGGTTTCCATTTCGAAATTGAAATTCATTTTGGAGATTATCTTGGCCAGAGTAGGGGGGAGAGGCTGCTTCCAGGCCTGGGCTATAGCTGCTTTGGTTGCTATCAGTATCTGGCCTGTCACGTATCTATCCCAACTGGGAAGAGAGGGGGGATAATATTGCAATAAAGCTAACTCTGGTGTGGGGAGGACCGAGTGACGAAGGACTGAGCTTATCAATTGAAAGGCCTTATTCCATATAGGCCTTATTACCGGGCATGACCAAAATATATGAAAAATATCGCCACGCTCAGAACAATTACGCCAACATAGTGGGGATATAGAAGGCCAGATCTTATGAAGTTTGTCTGGGGTAACATATATTCTATTCAATAATTTTACCAACATCTAAGTGTGATTAAGGCACTTGGACATTTTAAAGGAGTTGGCGAAAATATGTTCCCAGTCTTCCTCTGACAAATCTAACTGAAGGTCTGATTCCCATTGGATCTGAGGTTTGGATTTGGGAGCGATATCTAGACTCAATAAGGTTTTATACCAGAGGGTAATACTGGCTCTACTACTACCTTTAGTTAATGGGGAGTAATACCTGGCTAAAGGAGGGCCTATTGCCGGAATACTCAACGGTAAGGAAGTTAATAGATGCCTGATTTGAAGGTATTTGTAAAAGTTACCTTTGGGCAACGAATATAGGTCACTGAGGTGTGAGTAGGAGCAGAGCCCACCCGAGTCCAGCAAGGTGTCCTAGATGAACACCATTGATATTTTAATCATTTGGAAAATCATTATTTATTGATAAAGGGACAAAATAAATGTAATATTAATTTATGAGAGAATTTTTTTTTTATATTTTTTTTTTTAAAGGGACACTGTTATAGCATTATATTATGTAGAAAATGTGAATATATAATATTATTAACTGATTGTTAATGGTGGATATAATTATTTATGCTGCACAATTTGTCATTACATATTGTCCAAATAATATAATAATTAAATAATTGTATCCCCTTAATATAATGACATTTTTTTATTCCCTCATAAGTTAATATTTAATTCATTTTGCCCCTTAATCAATAAATAATGATTGCCAACATAATTAAATGTCAATGGTGCTTTCTCTTATGTTCTGAATGGCAAAATAGTTCAAACAACCTGTTTAAGCTATCTAGCCATTCTGAAGCAGGTATTAAAACTGTTCTGTTCTGTCTTTTGGTTGGCGGTTTTGATGGCGGTTTCATCCAAACCGCCGGCCGTTTAGCTTTTTCAATCCGCCATAAATCGCCAGTCATTTTAAATTGAAGCCTCAAGCCGCCATATAGTAAATGCAGCGGTTTGAACCACTAAACCGCCGGCGATGGGTGGCAGTTTCAAACCGCCACCAAACACGATTCTTAGTAAATCTAGCCCTTGAAAACTTTGCCAGTCCTGGTTGTTTGAGCTGTGCAGCTCATCTGAGCCCACCAGTCAGGACCGGATTTGACTGGGCCACTGAACAAGGCTTTTATGAGCATCATTTCTTTCCTGGCTTTGCAAAGATACAGAGCTCTTTTCCTTATAATCACATAGCTTAGCTTCAACATTTTGATTATTACATATTATTATTTAGTGTCAAATGGAAGCTCTACCAGACTGATAACAAAGGCATCCTTAATCCCTGTGCCCTATTTTTAAAGAGGTTCGGCTCTGCTGAGGCCATCCGGGAAACCAGGAGTTGGTGGCTATCATCATGGCCCTTGTATCCTTGATGAAGATCACTCTAAAGATTTAAGCATTGGATTAAGTTAAATATATACTGTAGGTGCACTATATGTGTGGGTGCATCATTCTGATGAGTGTACTAGCGACAACGAGTATATAGACAAAAAAAGTCTGATTACTGTAACAGCAACATGTATTAAATGCAGGCTTACATTAAAATAGGCAGAGGACATTTCCGACGACAATGCCATCCAGACTGCTAGAAATTGTGAACATATTGCATGCTAGCATTTCACTTTTACGTCAGAAAAGAAAGCGACATTGAGATTTGTGTATTTAAAGCCTTACCCTAACCCTTAGATTAAATTGTCCAGTTACCGGGTCCTGCCATTGTAGCTTTAAATTCGCTGAATGAGATTTTTTTTGTCTATATACTCGTTGACGCTAATACACTCGTCAAAATAATGAGTACCACTGCACTATATGGACAAATATATTTGGCCATACCTGTTAATTATTAAATTAGGTGTTTTAATCAGACCCGTTGCCAGAGGTGTATAAAATCAAGCACCTAAGAACTTGACTGGCCCGCACAGAGCCCTGACCTCAAACCCATCGAACACCGTTGGAATGAACTGGAACGGAGATTGCGAGCCAGGCCTTCTCATGCAACATCAGTGCCTGACCTCATAAATGCTGTAAAGCAGGGGTCGGCAACCCTCGGCACGCACGCAACCCCCTGAGTCCTGGCACGCCGTCTGTTCTCAATGACAGCCGGAGAAGAGCTGAACTTCTCCGGCTGTCATTCCTTCCCCGACACTGAACTGCTGAGCAAGCGCAGCAGTTCAGTGTCGGCTGCGCAGTTCCTCCCAAGCACCTTTGCGGATCACGCCTGGAAGAGGTAAGTATAAACTTATATTTTTTTTTATTCATTTATTTGTGTCCTAAAAATTTATTTCATGCAATTCTGAGGCCATAAGAGTCATTGGGGGCATTTTTTCTCTATCTACAAAATTTTTTGGAGGCACTTTGAAGTGTAAAGAGAAGGGGGCATTACTGTGACATAAAATGTATTGGGGGCTACTGTGGCACACTATGTGTTTCTGGGGCAACTGTGGCATATTATGTGTTTCTGGGAGCAACTGTGGCACACTATGTGTTTCTGGGGCAACTGTGGCCTACTATGTGTTTCTGGGGGCAACTGTGGCATACTATGAATTTATGGGGCAACTGTGGCATACTATGCATTTATGGGGGCAACTGTGGCATACTATGTATTTATGGGGGCAACTGTGGCATACTATGTGTTTCTGGGGCAACTGTGGCATACTATGTGTTTCTGGGGCAACTGTGGCATACTATGTGGTTCTGGGGCAACTGTGGCATACTATGAATTTCTGGGGGCAACTGTGACATATTATGTATTTCTGGGGGCAACTGTGGCATACTATGTATTTCTGGGGGCAACTGTGGCATACTGTGGAATTTCTGGGGTCAACTGTGGCATACTGTGGAATTTCTGGGGTCAACTGTGGCATATGTATTTCTGGGGGCAACTGTGGCATACTATGTATTTCTGGGGGCAACTGTGGCATACTATGTATTTCTGGGGGCAACTGTGGCATACTATGTATTTCTGGGGGCAACTGTGGCATACTATGTGGTTCTGGGGCAACTGTGGCATACTATGAATTTCTGGGGGCAACTGTGGCATATTATGTATTTCTGGGGGCAACTGTGGCATACTATGTATTTATGGGGGCAACTGTGGCATACTATGTATTTATGGGGGCAACTGTGGCATACTATGTGGTTCTGGGGCAACTGTGGCATACCATGAGTTTCTAGGGGACAACTGGGACATACTATGAATTTCTGGGGGCAACTGTGGCATACTATGTATTTCTGGGGGCAACTGTGGCATACTATGTATTTATGGGGGCAACTGTGGCATACTATGTCTTTCTGCAGGCAATTGTGGCAAAGTATGAATTGGGGGCACAACTATGTGGCATAAGATGAATTGGGGGCACAATTATGAGGTATGATGTGAACTGGGGCACTACTGTGCGGCATAACATTTTTTTTTTGCTGGTCCCTTACTGTTAATATGATATTAGCCTCATAAAATGAGAAATAATTATATATATATATATATATATATATATATATATATATATATAGCCGCCGAGAGGAGAGGGGCGGCTACAAATTGCCTGGGCCTGCATGGTGGCCCGAGTCCCCTCTGGAGACCTAATTTTGAAAGAAAAAAAATATTTTAAAAGTTCTTTTTTAATTTTTTTTTTGAGTGCAGGGGGATCAGTAGTGGCTAAATCCCCTTCAGCTCCGGTACCTTCAGATGACAGGTCATGTGACTGCAGTGATCACATGGTACTCGGCGGGCTGCTGGATATCTTCCCATGCTGTGCAGTGGAGAATAAGGTAAGAAGAAGGTGTGCTGGAGAGGGGGCATTTGTGACGAAAGGTGATGGAGAGGGGCATGTGTCACTAAAGGTGCTGGGCAGAGGGAGGGCAAGTGTGATTAAAGCATGTGGGCAGAGGGGACATATGTAAGCAAAGCTGCTGAGCAAGGGGGCATGTGTGAGTAATGCATTTTTCTGTAAGAGGGTGGCCTGGTACTTTTCACCTGCTAGACATGCCCCCAATGATGTACTGCCACACCCCAAATTGTATGACCACTTGCATGGTAAAAAAATGTTGTGCCGCCGCAAAGAGGCGGCACAACATTAAGGGAGGACCCATGGAGTTGCTGTACTGGGGCCATGAATTTCTCTAGGCAGCTCTGTATGTATGTATGTATGTATGTATGTGTGTGTGTATATAATATAATATATATATATATATATAATATAAATGTCTAGTGGCGTGTGTTAGTCTGTCTGCCTGTGTGTGTGTGTGTGTGTGTGGAAAAATTAAAACCAAGCTGCAGCGCCACCTGCTGGGCGGAGTTATACACTGACCTACTAAATTCTTAGTGTGTGTGGAAAAAAAAATTCAGAAAGGGCTGAAATTTGGTATACTAAGATGTTTTTAATTTGTTAATTTAATTTGTTAATTGTTAAAAGTGTTTATAAAGATTTTAAAAATATATATATATATTTCTTGAAGGAGAAGTGACAGTTGGGAGTGATTGGTGGTTGCCGGGGGTGACAGTGGGGAGTGGTTGGTGGTTGAGGCCTGGGCTATGGCCCAAATGCATGACAAGAACCTTTTTAACACCTTAAGTAGCTTGATTTGACTAGAATGCATGCGTATCATGCACGGGTTAACTTGTGTGTGTGTGTATGTATATGTGTATATATATATATATATATATATATATATATATATATATATATTATATATACATATAATATATATACACACACATACACACACACACACACACACACACACACACCTGGCACACCTGGGCTTGACTAGATTTTAGCCGGCACTCCGATAGAAAAAGGTTGCCAACCCCTGCTCTAAAGAATGAATGGGCACAAACTCCCTCATAAACACTCCAACATTTTGTGGAAAGCCTTCCAAGACGAGTGGAAGCTGTTATCACTGCAAAAGGGGGACCAACTCCTTATTAAAGTGTTGGTGTAATGGTCAAGCGTACAAATACTGTGTATGTCTGTGTGTCTTTTTCCTCTGTCTCCATAAAGTACAAAGTGTTTCACATAATTGTTTTAAGGTGATTCTCAAACAGACTCTAATGTTTGAAAAATTGTAATAGCGTCATATATTTAACACAGATGAAACATTTTTAACTAAATTTCAGCAAAACACACTGATTTTACATGTTCAAGCTCAAATAGATAGGTTTTGTAGTATACCAAAAACAGTACAGGAAAATTTCTGCGCAGTAAAACCAAAGGCAGCCCTTCATCTTACAGTACACAATTCCCAATGGTACTCGATATTCACATGTGAACAACAAACATAAGGGAAAGATGGCGCTATTGGTAATATACTTATAGTCCTTGGAACCAAATGGTGAATGTAAGTCAATGCATCAAATGTCCTGAATTCCCAAAAAGTATTTGTATGTTCTTTTATGCTGTATCCAATCCACTCCCGCTTATTCCACGAATGTACATGAAAGAAAAATAGAATACATACATAGTGCAACCTATAGGTTCAATCTGATAATGGAGGCAGATAATAACTAGGCAGGTGTGGGCGGTGCCGTCGCCCAGGGCTCAAGCCCAAGGTGGTGCAGCGGCCGCCCACTACCTGCCTCTTTTACTGACAGCTAACAGACCTCCGAATCAGACAGCTGGCCGCCCGGTGCATTCAAAATGGCTCCTCCTCCCTTCTGAACTCTGCCCCTCAGCATCTGATGTCATGACGTTGCTAGGCAGCAGAGGAGCAGAGAAGCAGAGAAGAGCCAGGCAGCGACGGCTGGACAGGAAGGAAGAAGAATGAAGGTAGGACTTCAAGCAAAAGCTTGGGGGGGGATTAATGTGTGCTGCTATGATAGAGGGGGGGATGTGTGCTGCTATGATCGAGGGGGGGAAAATGTGTGCTGCCATGATAGAGGGGGATGTGTGCTGCTATGATAGAGGGTGGAGAGGGGGGTGTGTGCTGCTATGATGGGGGCTGGAGGGGGTGGATGTGTGCTGCTATGATCGAGGGGGGATGTGTGCTGCTATGATAGAAGGTGGAGAGGGGGGTGCTGCTATGATGGAGGGGGGGGTGTATGCTACATGCTGCTATGCTTTATGAGGAAGGGGTGGTGGTATGCTGCCATAATATGTGAGGGAAGAGGGGGTGTATTAATATAATGTGTGATATGAGGGTAGGGAGGTTGAGTGTCTTAGTATATGGGTGGGAGGTAGGCTATTAATTTAATGGTGGCATTTAGGTGGGGGATAATTATTTAATGGGTACTATTTTATTTGTGGGGTGATGGTGGGTCAATTTAATTTACTGATGGGACTTTTTAATTTAATAGTGAGGTTTATTAATTTAAAGTGAGGTGACGGGACCTTTAATTTAACGCTGGGGTGGTTTGGGGCTATTAATTAACTGTGGGACAGTGTTTGGTGAGGAGGGCTATTTATTAGATGTGAATATGAATTCTTTAATTCCGGAAATGAATGCAGGAAATGGTTATATTTATTAAACGTAAATGTTATATAATTTATTGCTGGGGCTGTTAATTATTAAACGTGGGTGCTATTGATTTAACCCCGGAGCTGGTTGGAGTTTTCTAAATTTCATGTACCAATTTTTTTTTTTCAAAATAGGGCCCCCAACATTCCAGGATCAAGATACTTTCTATGCACTGAGGCCATGCTGTGCTGTCCCTGGACATCTTATGGCAAGTAATTTTTCAGAAACTACAGTTACACACACTGGGCACACACACACAAGTACAGATACTAGGTATACATGCACTGGTACTGACACTGGTCACATACATACAGGGACAGACTCTCTGGGCACACACATATACACTCTTTTTAATGAGACTGAAGAAGGATAATGAGGGGGTTTAATGAATATGAATTAAATTTATTTATGATGTGGGGATTAATGATTAAACTTGATGAGGGAGTTAATGTTGATAGGGGTTTTATGATGATCCTGGAGTTAACAATTTTGAAGAGGGGTGGTATTGTGAGGCAGTCACAAAAATGCTCTTTGTATTATATGGGGTCACTAGAATGGTATCTGTATTGCGGTCACAAGAATGCTCTCTGTATGGTATGGTGGTCATAGGAATGCTCTCTGTATAGTATGGCGGTCATAGGAATGCTCTCTGTATAGTATGGTGGTCATAAGAATGCTCTCTGTATGGTACGGCGGACACTAGGATGGTCTTTATATTGTGTGTATGTGTGTATATATGTATATATATATATATATATATATATATATATATATATATATATATAGTGTGATGGTGATAAGGGGGCACAGTGTGATAAAGGCGTTGCTCCATGGCATAGTGTGATAAAGGGGAAACTGTGATGGAGGGCACAGTGTGATGACGGGGCAGTGTGGTAAAGATGGTACCATTACAATTATGTTTCAGTTTGTTTCAGTGAGTTTTATTTCAATAATCAATAAATTTGTTATACAGCTAGCATGTGATGGCTGCATTGAAAGTACTGTGATTCTATGGAGGCTCATTACATAAAAATCCTTACAAAGCCAGAACATGAAGAATGGGGAGGGAGGTTACATTGCGGTCTAGAACTTGTAAAGCGCTAGCCACACACCCCACAGTATGTTGACCACGCCCACTCAAAGATTGCCACTCCCACTTAGATGGGGGGCGCTGGTGCACTGTCTTGCCCAGGACACTAAAATGTCTAGTTACGGCATTGGTATGTTTTACCATTTTTCCATCTGAATAGTGAATTCAAACTAGAAAACAGTATTGTTTGTTGATTAAATTATTTTTTAGAAGAAAATACTGTAAAATTGAGCCATTTAAGTTTCAACAAACAGAAAAGGCTATATTGTAAAGTTTACATTTTATATACATATTTTAACTGCAAACTTCAAAGTCATACTTAAAATTCAAATAGAGTATCAGTTGTAAAATACACATCATCACACAAAAAATAATCTTCATATTTTCTAGATTGTTTTGACCAAAATTTCAAGGTCAGTGAACAAATTTCAAACACATTTCAGACTTGTTCAAATAGTTAGAGAACCTCCTAATAGTATCACTGTGACATGTGAACCTACCTATAGGCCTATTATTTAGAATTATCCCACACATGAAATCTGAACAATTGCTTATCTCTTGCAACAACCTAGGTCCAGCTTGATCACCAAAGAGAGCTACTGTAGCAAACGCTTAATAATTAATATAACGACATTTAGAAGAAAAAAATTGTCTTTATTTTCTAAAAACCCTTTTATTTTTTCTTCCCCAGGTAGCGTCTGGGTGTTTAGAATCTACCAGGAAAATCCAAGACGTTGTAATGATTTGGTTTATAAATTTGCGTTTGGAATCCTGATCTTTGAGTATATCTTTTTAGCTTTCCTTGTTGCGGTTATATGTCTATGCACATGTTGTGCAGGTTTCCTGGGTGTAATAGTAAGTAAACTATATTTAAAAAGTGATAATATTGCATGTTTCCCAAAAAATATGTGTATTTCCTGCTGTGGAAATTCACTGAATTTATACCATTTATTTGTACAAAGGATATGTTTTTCCTATATATACATCCTATCCTTTTCAGTAAAAAAAACAAATTATTTGAAGTGTTTCACCAAATTATAATAAAAAAAAAATGAACTTTAATCATCTGACCTTTCTTTAAGGAAAACCTATTTTTTTATCTGTCGGTTCTGATGGGATTTATATATACATATGTATTGTGCATATCGTGCAGTGTGTTGTGTCAGTCTGCATACAGCAAGTGCCTTATAGGCAGAACATACTTAAACCTATATTCAACTAGAAACATTTCTTCAGACCTGCTTGAACTTGAATATGAGCGTATCTGCGTGCAGTTTCCATCCAATTTAAGAACAACGCAAATTGCATTCACTCTGCATTCCTTGATGAACCAGGCTGGTATTCACATATTCTGGAGGGGAAATCATTCTTCACTAAAACAGAAGTTGGATTTCATAGAATTGTTATTCTTTTGTGTGTCAATGATATAATTTTTTGGGGGGAATTTACTTCTTTCTTGACAGTCTCTAGTGCTGCCTTCACTAGCAAGTCAATGATTTTTTTGTTTTCCTCATTGCTACTGTATATTCAGTCTTACAAATTAAAAGCTTTTTTTTGCCTACCTTGAAATTTTGAGAACAAACATCTGATTTAAGTTAAAAAGGTTTCATTATTTGTTCCTCCAAGTTCTCCATCAAGCCTAAAACACAAGTGCTTCTTTACACACTGCAAATGTTTTCAAGAGTTATTTGAATACTGTGCTTAGATAAAGCTTTTCTAGTGCCTGGACCCTCCATGTAATCACCAAAAAACAGGCTATTTATGTGCTTTACCTATAGCAGCTTCTTTCCCATAGCGCTTAGTATGCACACTGGTACTCTGTAGCCCGCAGGAGTTTATCATTGAGTTTTAGGCATTTACCCCCTGTGGTCAGAGTGCAGAAATATGGATGAAAGAAGAGCAGATGAGGACAGAATCTGTGGGATAAAACTAGTGGTAGTGTATATGTTCAGGATAGGAGAGGTCTAATATTCCCAAGTTGGTATCAGGAAAGAAAATGAAATATCCAGATAAAACAAGCATTGAATTCAGGGCAGTAGGCAGGTATGAGAACTCAGGTAAACAGTCACAAAGGTCAGGGCAGGAGGCAGGTATCGGTAATCAGGATCAAACTGGTAGGTCAGGACTGGCAGAAAAGGTGCAATGGTGAGAAACTAAGCAAGAAGTCAGGGCTGGCAGAGTCCACTCGTGGTCAAGATTCAGGCTAACAAGTGCCAATCAGGTGGCTCAAACCAGTATAACGGCACATCAAATTTGATACACCCTCCCAGCCTCTTGCTGCATTTGTTAATGGTTATCTATAAAAAAAATCAAGCAATAGAACAGTGTTCAAATTCAAAACAATATGGCATGGTAATAATTTGCCCACTGGGTGGCAGTGTCTCCTAGAAATGAGAGTGCCGTTGTTTTAATCAGTATATATAATAATTATTGTTTGTCAAACAAACAGTGTTTTAATATAACTTATGCCTCTATTTTTATAAATGCCTCACAATGGGCCTGATGAATGAAACTTGCACATAAGTTGTGTGTTTAAAAAGTGCACGGAACTTGTGCGTAATTCTGAACGTATTCAAATCCAATGGTATAAAATAAGTTTTCAGTTGAATCTGGACGGAAAAACACTCTGCCTAAATAGTACTTGCCATATTTAGACACATAGAACAGACTGTAGTATGTACAATTACAGGTCACATCAGAAGACATAAAAGTTTTATTTTATAATAAAATAACAACCAATATAATATCAATGTAATCGTTAATATAAATATTTTCATATAAATATATATATATATATATATATATATATATACACTTTTTTTAAACATTAATTACATAAATAACGATGCTTTCAATACATACTGTATATACAATGTGTTTTAATACTATATCTATGTTGCATACAATTGTTCTGTGATAGCTAGTGGCTTGCATACATAACCTTTAAATCAAAAGTCTATGTTGTGTCAGTCATAATTATCAGTCAACATTTACACCTGCCCTGTAGTGGGTGCAAATGATACAGCTCAAAACAAGTATGCTTGTGACAAACATAGGGCTTGAATTGTCCGCATCTGAGTCGGAGAGACCTTAGTGTTCATGTCTGTCACTTCCCTCCCTCATTCCGCCTCTCAAGTTGTAGGGAGTTGAAAGTGTAATTTGTGTTTAAACATGAATTACATGCAATTTCATTAATTTGCGTAATGTTTGTTTTTGGGTATAGGCAGAGCTTTTTCACGCAAGATACGCTACTTAAACGGACGAACATGAATTAGCCCAATGTATTTTAATATATCATTAACATTAATTAGTATTAATCAGTGGTAGTCCTCTCAAAAGGTTAGGGCCCTTATGTGTCCTAATTTTCTTAGGATGGTTGTAAATTAAGCATAATGAAATATGTACATTTGAATTCTTACTTTTTATGGATCTTGATGTTCCCCAGTTAACGGGAAAATACACCTATAGCTAGTTTATTTTATTTATCAACCAGCAGAAAATGTGATTGCATTTATAGTTTGAGCAAACTTTAACAAATGGATATCCCTAACTTAGCTCGCTCTCAATTAACCTTTCCTGTAAAAACATTTTTTTTTCTTCTTGTTATTATTATCTTTTATTTGTAAAGCACCATTATATTATGCAGTAATGTGCATTGAGGGGATCATGATACCAACAAATAACATGAAACAGAGGTAACGATAGTCCTACCCAAACAAGCTTATAATGTAACAGGTGTAGGGTACTTTTGACATACAAGGTAGCAGAATAACAATTGCAGCTGCTAGTGAGGATACATGTTCATTGATTCAGGCATTTTACTAGTTCCTGCCTTTGGGCATGTTACGTCTCACTGGAGACAACTACCAACTTGTATTGGCACTGGCCTCCCCAGGGCGCAGAGTCTAACCGACCACCCTGTCTTCTCCAAGAACCGCCGCAAGGCTGGATGATTTTAGCTGCCGGAAGCCCGCAGGTCGTGGCCCTTAGGTTAGCCCACCGGCGTGGTAGAGAGATGGTAGCAGGGTGAACGGTTCTAGAAACACAGAAGGTCAGCCAGTGCATGTTGCCGGGGATTCAGCAGATGCAGGATTAATCAGACAAGCCGGGTCGGTACACAGAAGGTCAGCCAGTTCGTGTTGCCAGGGATTCAGCAGATGCAGGGTTAACTAAACAAGCCATGTCAGTACACAGAAAGTCAGCCAGTGCGTGTTGCCAGGGATTCAGCAGATGCAGGGTTAATCAGACAAGCCTGGTCGGTACACAGAAGGTCAACCAGTATTCACAGGGATAAGTGCACAGGGAAAGCACAGAGATCAGGAGCAGCCAGACGCTAAGTACACTTGTTGCTCTGACAGAGGAGAGTGTCAGAGTGAAGACTAAATAGTGGGGAAGTTTTAATTCCCCGCCTCTCAGGTCACATGATCAGACAGACCTAACAAATAGTAGGGAAGTTAATTCCCCGCCTCTCAGGTCACGTGATCAGACAGATAGACCTAACAGGGCAGTTGATATTTACAGGTATATTGTTAGTTCCTAGTTCTAAGCAATTGGAAATTACATCATACTTGCCAACTCTCCCGGAAAGTCCGGGAGACTCCCGAAATTCGGGTCAGCTGGCATTTCTCCCGCATCCCGGAATTCACAGAGAATCGCGTCAAATCACGCTATTTTGGAGGGTGGGCGGGACGAGGCCAATCGCGGAATTTTGACCCCGCCCCTTGCGATGGTCATTACAGTTTCGCGGTGGGCGGGGCCAAAATGGCACGATTGGCCTCCCCCCGCCCTCCAGTCACGCCCCCTCTCCCGGAAACAAGTTTCTGGGAGTAGGCAAGTATGAATTACATGCACTTTACTAGATGTCTCCCTCAATGCACTTGATGATCACAGATACAGTGTTGGTTCCTGGCTGTGGGCTGTTGGTAATTACAGGTACTGTCCTAGTTTGTGGCTCCAGTCATTTGATAATTACAGGTACACTGTTGGTTCCTGGCTCTGGGTAATTGGTGATTACAGGTACTGAGCTAGTTTCTTGGTTTAAACATTTGATAATGTTAGACTCAGTGCTAGTTCCTGGCTCTGGGCAGGTGGCGAATACAGGTACTGTTCTAGTTTCTGGCTCCATGTGATTAATTACACGTGCAGCGTTAGTTCCTGGCTCTAGGAGGTAGGCGAGTGCAGGCACTGGCAAGCTTCTGGCTCCAAGTATTTGATCATTACAGGTACTGTGCCAGTTTCTTGCTCCAAGCATGCAACAATTACAAGCACTAGTTCCTGGCTCATGGCAATTGGGTTATTACAGGCAATGTGCTTGTTTCTGGCTCCAGCCAGTTGATTGTTACAGGTACAGGGTTAGTTCCTGGCTCTGGTGACTACAGGCACAGTCCATGATTTGTGGCTCCAGATAGTTGATGATCATTTGGCGATTACAGGCACTGGGCCTGATTGGATCTTGTGCTTAAATTGCAATAAGTATTTTAAGAACATACGGGGAGATAAGAAGTTTGTAATTCACTAAGGAATGGAAAGTTCAAAAACACGCACACCTTCAGTCCTTTACTCAATGGAATATAAGAAGCAACTGATCTTAAGCATAACTTCCACTTCTTAATTTAAGATAAGAAAGTGTTGCGTAACTGCAACTGTGGGAGGTGCTAAGAGTTTGTTTACAAATGTAAAACACACTCTGGAGTGTATTCTGCAGCACAATTGTAATCTAATTATTAGTTGTAACACTTACATCTTTATAGCACCTGAGAGAAATCATTTTGAATTGTTTTAAATTAGCTAAATTAACACACCTTCTTAATCCCCTACATGAAAGATTGTGTAAAGAGTTTGATTACAACTATGTCTGTGTGTGCTAGGGAATTTAGACTGTAACCCCCAATGGGACAGGAACTGATGTGAGTGAGTTCTCTGTACAGAGGTGCGGAATTAGTGGCGCTATATAAATAAATTGTAATAATAATAAAATAATAATAAGGTGGATGCAGATTAATCTCATAATAATTCACAAACATAAATAAACATGCATATTAAAATAAACAGTAATGTATGTGAAAAAATATGTAATTTACATTACAAAAAATGCATAGCCTACTCTTCCATAAGTGATACATAGCAAAGTACATAACGATAAAGGGCATGAGTTAGGAATTGTACTCATGACTCCATTGTTAGAAGGTGGATTGGCTAACCACTAAGGCAAGGTTCAATCGAAAATATCAATACATTCTAGAGACTAGATTGAGAAGTATAACAATGCAGCATGTGTGCAACAGATATAAGAGCTACATAATAGTGCTCTTCCTTATTACCCAAAAATGTATGGCAGTTACAATTTGAACAGGTACCTTACTGGTTAGCACTTTGGTCTCACAAAACTGGCGTCATGAGTTCAAATACCAAATATGGCCTTAGCATCTGTGTGCAGCTTGCAGACGTGAATCATTAAGAAAATGAGCACAACAGGAGCTTTGGCCAAACCAGGATTTTTTTAAAAAATTGCAAGGAGTACAATTAGGATACTATTTAGATAAAGTAATGGTTTTTTTTTAGGTAACACACAAACACTTGTTAGCTTGATTTTTACTCTGTTGTTCAAACGTGATCTACTACATGTTCTACCACAATGATAGATCTGTCATCCTATTTTAGATGTATCTCACCCTTCAATGCAACTTTGTTAGGCCAAGGTGCATTTTAATTTTATTACAATGTTTTACTTTTAAAATGGAAGATGCCCCACAGGTCACATTCACATTATTATGTTCATCCATATGAATAGCCTAAGATTCAGAGGGGGTGGGTTGATTTTTAGGGCTCTTTCTTGGAGAAAAATGCAACATTGTCTTGAATCCTTGTTTTTCTCTATCTACGGCTTGTATGTGCTATGTTATGTACTCAGCTTTACAAAACATCAATGCAGATCACATTCGAGCAGCACGGTGGTTTAGTCGCTCAGACTACTACCTTACTGCACTGGGGCCATGAGTTAATTTCACAACCATTTCCTTATATGTGTTGACTTTATATGTTCTTCCCATGTTTTTTTTAATGTCCTCCCTCAACGCCATTTGACTTCATCAATCAAAGTGTGTGTGTGTGTGTTGTTAGACTGTAAGCTATATTGGCCCAGGGACTGTGTCCTCTGTACAGCGCCTCAGAGTTGCTGGTTCCATCATAAATAAATAAATGATAATCTCAATATTTCATATCTGGGTAGAGCGAATCTCTTGAAGATGGTGTCCTTCCCCAAATTGCTATATCCTCTACAAACATTACCTTTACTTCTCACAAAATCAGATGAACATTTATTGAATTGCCTATTCCGCACGTTCATTTGTAGGAAAAAACGTCCTCGTATCCCGTTTATCAAACTACAACAGTCATCTTCCAATGGAGGCATCAACTTTCCCAATATAGTTCTGTATAGTTACGCTGCACATTTACGGTACTTAAGAGATTGGATATCACAAACTAGTATATATACCAATTTGTCATTGGACAAACAATTTATACCTTCTATGCATATAAAGTCCTTTCTTCACATTCATGACCAGGAAATATCGATAGAATTATTAGATAACCCACTGGTGATGTCTGTGAGAAAGATTTGGCACATTCTTCGACATAAATTTCATTTAAATCCTTACAAGTCTGTACGCCTTCCTTTTGTTGGTAATCCTGATTTTCAGGATGGCATGGCGGCTCATCCCTTTAAGACATGGGAACAACAGGGTCTATACTCTGCGGGTCAATTGATGGATAAATCAACCAAGAAACCATTGCGTTATGCCCAAGCTAGAGAAAAATTTCCATTTCTAGGCCCATGCGGGATGAAATTTCTCCAAGCCCAACATTATGTCAAGAGCCTAATTGTTTTTTTCTCAGACATAGATTGGGATAACCCAATAGACAATATACTACTCTCTAAATCCCCCAAACAAAAAGCTATTTCAATTCATTATAGACTCCTGAGAAACAACATAGACTATTCTACCATACGCTCGGGCCTTGCTCAATGGTTATTGACATTCCCGCACTTAACTAATGACATTTTGCTTAAAAACTTAAACATCTCGATCAGATTACTCCCAGCCTCTACATATGTAGAAATGTTCCTCAACATATTTCACAGGGGATATATATCTCCACATCGCAGATTGGCTATGGGTCTGTCAGATAATGATAGGTGTCCTAAGTGTGGGATGGGAGGGGCGGACATGTTTCATTGTTTCTGGGGATGTCCGGTTATTAGAGGGTTCTGGATAAGCGTGTGGAGGTTCGCTACTACTGATCTGGTAAATTATCTCCCTTTCACACCAGACTGGGCTATATTGGGCATTCTCCCACCAAATGCCCGCACATCCAGAGGTGGCAGACGTCTGCTGCTGATTATTTCGGCAGTGGCAAGAAAATGCATCCTCCACATGTGGATCCAGAGCACATCCCCCACACTGGACCTCTTTAAAGAAAAATTGTTCTTTGTCATGAAAATGGACTGGTTGGAAGCCTCCCTCCAAAAAACAAAATACACAGGGAGATTTTTTGACACTTGGGAGAGCTTTGTTGGCACTTTGTCAGTCCCGCTGAGAGAGCAAATACAAAAATGTTTTCAACACACCCTTTGGTACGAAACTAGAATATTCATGCAAGACCCACCTATCTTTCTGGACTAGGAGAGTGCTTGTGTTGCCCCGGTCTCTCCAGGCTTTTGTATCTTATGTGTGATATCATATTTATAGTTCACTTCAGTAACTCACAGATGACGACTTTCCTCATACTATGTGTCGTGGTTCATGATTATTAAGTATAAGCATATCTTTGTTCTAATGTATTTACTGATGTGTACATGTTTGACATTCTTCAATAAAGAAATTTAAAAAAATAAAATAAATAAATGATGAAATAAAGTAAGATGTAGTGCAAAGGGACCAATGTAAATTAAATATTATGGTATGTTCTGAATGTCCAGCCATTATTGGCTAAAATAACCTCGATACATTTCTTGTAATTAAATTACAAAAGACAGACACCTTTTTTTTTTTTACAAACAAATTTTAAAATGGTAATTTAAAAAAAACAACTGTAGAAATATTTGCATTAACTATAAATTTTGGCTCAAAACATTATTTTTTTTTTTAACAATTTCAAATATTTTTTTATTTTTCTTCTATATTTTAATATATCGTGTGTGATGGCCTCATTTGAGTGTTTTCATCCATAGCCTGGGTGTCTTCTAGATCTGTTGATAAAAAAGAAAAAAAACATGCTTAGCTAATTGTTCAAACATATATTACTTCAAAAGGGTGTACTTTGTTTGTCTCATTTGCTGGGATAACCAGAGGCATGGAGTGTTACATAACTTTGTTGGAAAAGATTAATAGTATGCTAAACACAGTACTAGGCAGAGGATTACTACACTTGGGTGGCAGATGTATTTATATATACACATTTGTGTGGTGGCTGGGGTTTACTTGAAATCACAAAAATTATTCTTATGGCCATTATGGTTGAAAACTGTGGAATGGCTAAGTAGCTATTTGGAAAAGGGCATGTGGTTATTAATGATTTTTGCTCAACTAGAAAAGGAATACATAGTGTTTAATTTCCATACTTACATTCACCCCTCGCTCCCTCCAACACTGGCTGTGTGGTAGGCACCTCCTCCTCCAGGTCCACCTCCGCCACCTCTTCTGGTGCCTCCTCCACCTCTGCCGCAACCTCCTCATTCTCCTCTGCCTCCACCAGTGGTGCAACCTCCTCCTCCTCTGCCTCTACCACCAGCGTCACCCCCTCCGCCTCCAGCCATCTGACATGATGTCTACGGTCTGTTAGAATAAATATAACATATAAGTGTATATTTCAAAAATCAACCTGGTTCTCAATTATATAGATGTAGTCAGATAATAATGTGATCAGAGTTACGTGATGGGAGTTACATTTCTAATCAAGAGACAGATTTATATTTTGGGTAGGGCACCTTCTTTCAAAATAAAGTTTGAAACTATTCCTAAAAATAAAGCAAGTGTTTAGATTAGTTTTTCATCCAATTAATAGAGAACTCACATCTTACTATCTCCTCCCTGAGCTACACCAAAAGCTGGAGCTGGCAGCGGCGCAGATCACTCCAGCGCCTCTGGAGCTACACAATGCTCCACCTTTGATAAAAACGGCACCAGATGTAGCGGTTCACCCTCTGGTACGCACCCAATTTAAGTTCATTAGAGATGTACTGACCAGAGGGCATGCTGTCCATGCCCTCGGTCAGCACTCTCAGTTCTCCGTGCGAATGTGGAGGACCTCATTTTCTCCACAATATACTTTCCAATACTCTGCTCTCTGATTGGTTCTCTGAGCACGTGTGGGCAAGCTCCCGTGACACGCGGATCTTTTCTACACCTGTGTGTAAAATGTCTGCCTGTCATTCATCATATCCTAGCAAATAGGGGGCGGATTGCTATTTGCAATTACTGGCACTTTTTTTATTATTATTATTATTATTATTATTATTACTTTATAACAGGAACCTTTAATTGCAGGCACCTGATAACAGGCACTAGATTTAAGTTCGATAGTTTTTGCATAGCTGAGTTATAAATGTAAGTTTAGAAATAAAGTGTAACTTTTTGAGGGAACTATCACAAAAAGCAGACAGTAATTTACTCATGGTTTAAAATATGCCTAATTTTAAACATAACTTTGTGATATGGTTTTGACAGGATTAAAAGTAATACATTGTTGGTACTCAAATATACCTCATGAATCTGATCCTCCTATCCTCCTCACAAATTTACTGAGGAATTCAATTTTAGGCAACACAGAGGGTATAGTAGTTTTATTGACAGTGAGTGAGATTGGAGGCCAGTTGGTGACTCTGGGATGAGGGACAAGAATGAGCTCTCTCTAGAACATGATTTTCTTTAGCTATCGTTATGACCATACCTGCCTACTCTCCCGGAATTCCCGGGAGGCTCCCAAATTTCGGACTCCGGAAGAGTAGGCAAAAGTGAATGGAGGGGGCCGGCCTTAATCGCATCATTAAGCTCTACCCCCTCCATTAAATGCCGTGAATTTCAGCTTTTCAGAGTGGGGGCCGGGCCATGGTGACGTGAAATGTCACCACGCCCTCCTCCGTCCCCATGTCACATGACTTCTCCCCCGGATCTCCCAGGAGAGAAATCTTAGAAGTAGGCATGTATGGTTATGACATCCATGGGTGAATGCACAAAGACAGTTTTTCAACAGATAGTGCAGAAAGAAATAGGTCAGGGAAAGCATTGTACATTTGGGTGTCCTCAGCGTAGAGGTGGTATTGGAGGGCAAATGACCAAATTAGTACCCATAGATGTAAAATATTAAAGTACACAATTTAGCACTAAAAGGAGCCTTGTGACACCTCAATAGAGAGTGAGTGAGAATGGAAGGGAGAATGTGCCAGAGGTGGATACACTACAGGAGCAGTTATAGAGGTAGGAAGTGACCCAGGAGAGAACTGTGTCTAGATGGACAATGGAGTGAAGGATGTGTAGGAAAAGCGGGTGTTAAACAGTGTCCAAAGCAGCAGAGAGTTACAGGAGAATGAGTATTACAGTAATCAATGAAACATGAAAACGAACTGAAAATTCCAACCTTTGTAAACTAAAAATTATAAACACATGCATGTTGGTTTCATCCCATTGGACAAGGCAGGTCATGCTGGAACCCATAATGCCTGTCTTCTTTCTCTGTTTAAAATATAAGAGAAAAAGCAATCAACCTTAGGCCATTTTGAAATAAAAAAAAATAGTTGACTGTGTACTTTGTATACACCTGTACTTTCAAGCAGTAAAATCTACAATTTGTTGCCTTAACTGTAACACAGGTCCCCCAATACATTAAAAGGAACAACAACTAGATACTTACATGCTGCAAAAGGCAACTCCTCCATGTCTTGATCCTTCTGCATGAAATTAAACTTGCCAATCCTCCTTGATTACTGAATATTTTTCAGGTGAGGCAGACATGTCCCAGCTAAGGCCTGGTAGTACATAAAGGAAAACCTGTAGTTTGGTCTATTTTAAACAAAACTCTACCAATCAAGCTTTATCATTATTTTTCTAAGTACTAAGGCTATAAAAGTCACATATGATAATCTCAGCAGCAGCAGCAGAGGCAGGCCTTACAGCACAATTTCAATTTTGCAGAATTCAAAGGTACACTTTTGTATAAGTCCAAACTATCTGGTGCCTGCATTTGTATATGTTTATAAAAATGAAACAGGACTTTACTTTCATCACAATAGATTTGTTTTTTTAGGATGTCAGAGAATTCAAAAAGTGTGATATAAACCATATTTGAAAACATTTCTACCTTGCAAATCAATGTTGAACCTGAAGTGTCCTGCCTCCACAGTTTCTGGAGGGCTGGGGATCTGTTGGATAAACATGCAACATGGAAAATTTAAAAAACCACATAAGAATTATATTAATAGATATTAGATTGAAAAGCTTCACAACAATAGCAGGGTCATGAGTTTGAATCCAGAATCATTTCATTTACTCCAATGTGTCCCTTATAGAAGAGTACGCTAATATTTGGTTTTAGAGTATCGTACATATGTATGATTGCGAATTATTAGCCGTTACATCTGCATTCACGTTTATTTACATTTTTAAATTAAATTAATAGCACATTTTTCTTGATGGAGAACAAGAGAATGTGTGTGTGTGTAATTCTTTATTGTTTATCCTTAAACCTTCATGTTGGCAGTAATCCATGTGTTGTGTTGTGAATTTCCATATCCAAATATTTAAACTGTTCATGTAGCAAGGATCTCTGGCTCCAATATTTCTTTGTAGAATTAATAATAATAATATAATTGATTGATTGTTGCATTAATTAAAATTATTAAAGTAAGTAAGTAGAATTGTTTGTTATGAGAGATGTTGATGCTCAGCTTTTCCTTCTAGTCTATTTCATGGACATATTATTTCCACTCACACGTTGGGTTGGACAATCCACTTTTCATCAGTGGGTTCATGAGTTTGATTCCTGCTACATTTTGTGGAATATGGCTAAACTGCATGTTGAAAATTGTATGCAAAAACATAGGAAATATCCACAGATGACAGCTAAAAAAACCTAAGTGCCAAAAAGAAAAAAAAAAAAGTCAATTTGAAGTCCAATTATTATTATTATTATTATTATTATTATTATTATTATTATTATTATTATTATTATTATTATACATGACTGAATTTCCATATCCAAATATTTAAACTGGGCATGTACCAAGGATTTATGTCTCTAATATTTCATTGTATATTTATTGACATTTATAAAAATTATTAAAGTAAAACTGTTTGTTATGAGAGAAGTTGATGCTCAGCTTTTCCTTCTAGTCTATTTTATGCACATATTGTTTCAACTTGCACGTTGGTGTAGTGGTTAGACAATCCACCTTTCAACAGTGGTAATATAAGTTTATATATCCTTCCCATGTTTGTGTGGCTTTCCTATGTGTCCCTTATGTAAGCGTACGCTTGGTTTAAGTCCGCACAAATTATCCGTAAAATTTTCATAAATTAAGCTGTTATGCTGTTACATTATTACTAGCGTATTGTTAGCTGTTTTTAACAACTATCAGCAACTAACTGTGGACACATCAGCCACTTTACAGTGCAATTTATTACAATGATGGTTGTAATTAAAAATAAGTTGCTTTTAACAAAATGTACACAATGTTTATTGTTTGATATGAATATATAATAAATCCCCCCCCCCCCCCCAAAAAAAATTTTTTTTCTTAGGTGAAGTGTATTAAGATACATGTTGTGCATATTTAGTTGCAAGTGTTTTAAACGAATAATGCTTTTAGAACATTTTATTGTTGTTACTCAGCGCTGCTGCTGTAGCTGCTTTGGATTTAAACATGACCCTGAGCTTCCTTAAGTTTCAACAAGGAGTTAAGTTAAGATAAAACTCACAGCTTTTTTTCTTAACTATCCAACAGATACAGAGGGAACGCCTACTCTTCTTAAGTCAGTACAAATAACCTCTACTCTTCTTAACTTATTTTGGATCTCCGCCCATTCTCCTCCCATTCCCAACCCTTTTTTCTTACATGGTCAGAAAACTTCTTAATGTGCAGTTAAGAAGGATTTTTACCTTAACTTGAGAAAATCTTAGCTTACGCAACCGATTGTCCTTCTTATCTCCCTTTTCTTGGCATGCTCAGAGAAGATTTTCTTAAGATCCTCAAAAAAAGGCAGATAAGATCCAATTGTAAAGCGCTACGGAATTTGCTGCCGCTATATAAAGAAATGATGAGGATAATGATGATGACAAGATCAGTAATGAATCAGGTCCACTGTGTATATATATTTCTGCACATTTTTTACATGAATAAGTAAGTTGAATTTAAATTTAAATTTCTTCCGTGTTTCAGGTGGCAAACGGAAATACAGAGACTCCTGTCAGAGACCATTCCCCGGTGGATGTAGAAGCTCTGAAATAAAACATGCCCTGACCTGTGGATCTGTTAATGTTGCATATCTACCTACAGTATTAACACAAATTCTTTTCAGAATGATATATATATATATATATATATTTTGTAGAGCTCTTCATGAATAAAGAAAGAGACACTTAAAAATGAAAGTGACTGGTAAAGCTCATAAATATTCTAACATTTTTCATGAGAATTTGGCCATAAGGGGCACTCTTGCTTTAGAATCTACACCACTTAACAGTGTGTATTTCCCGGATACAGATATATCCACTGCCCCACCTTTAAGAAATTCAGGAATATTAAATATCCTACATAAGGCCTTATTTTTAGTGATCAGAAAAATGTGTACATAACACTTCACATTATGTTTCGGTATCATTTATGTGATACAATGTACCCTTTGATCTAAGTTTTAAGGATTTCAGTAGACACCTACGGCCACAAGCTCTTTCCTTCTTTATGCCATGTCGGCCTTTTTCTCAACTTGTTGCTCCATCATATTGAATTGTCAGCTTTGCTTTTTATATCTTGTAACACATTACAATGCCTGCTGTTATTTTATTACAGGGTGGTGTCTCTTTCTTTCATTAGATGTATTGTTTTAACTTATTACTGATCTTAAGGGTAATGAACATCCCCTTTTGAAGGTTAGATGGCTACACCTACGTCCATTAAAGTATATCAGCCTGTCTATCACACACTGATTTATAGGTCTCTACTGTGTACAGGTCTAACTTGGAAATATTCAATATAGAGTGCTAATGGTAAATAAATAATGTTGCAAAGAAATACATATACATACATACATACAATATATAAAGCCAAGAGAGTGCAAGTCCCAGAACTCAAAGCTAAAAATGTATTTTATTCATGATATATGATATAAATGTCTCTTTTGCATACTGATGTAATCACCATTTATATGTGATATATATTAATGCCATCTGAATTTTATAATACGATATAATATGCATTATTATTTACTTTACTTCTGAATAAATAGACCACTTAAAAAATTTAACTTGTTAATTGCAGAAATTGCCATCTTGCAATATACAATTGACATATACACAGAGATTTCAAAATCCCATTTTCATAACATCAACACAAGCTTGATGGATCTCTTCTGTTTAGGGTTAGCAGTGGATCCCAAATTTTCTCGGTTCGAGGCACCCTTAGGATCTCCATAATTTTTTCAAGACACCTCTAAAGCCAAAACTATTACCAAGTAGTTCCCCACCTTGCTTACCACCGGCCCTGGCCACGTCACCCCTGTGAGGCACACAGTTTTGGAACCGCAATGTTTTAAAGTTTTATAAACTTTATCACTGTGAGATGGGGATTTTTTCTAAAAAACTTTCTTCCTTTCCCTTTGCTCTTCTTCCACTTACGTTATTTGTGATTCATGAATAAAACTGTACAAAGGAAATTTGCCTAATCATAAACCTTTTCTATTAACAATACTGTATAAATGTAGGAAAACAACAGATATTTATTGTGGTGACATCCTCTTGTTCCTTGAGTGAAGAAAGAGAGTGTCACCGGTGCAGAAAGAGGTGAGGTTCCCAAACCAAGACAAGACCCCAAGAAATGGACACTTTTAAAAGGAAGAATTTTATTAGGGAAAGTAGGTATTCAAAAGGAGTGGAAATTGGTGAAGGGGGTAATTAAGTAGTAATAGGGTCATGATTGACAAAATATAAATAATTAACAAATTTAAATGGATATAAATCAGTTATGAGTATAACAATTTCAATTAAATCTAAATATCTTCTGTGTTTCCAAATTACTATAATAATGTTCTTTGTATTTTCTTTCAATAAAGGTGACCTAAAATTCACTATGTGCTTATGTGTAACTATGTTGTCACAGGGTATTAACTGTCCTGTAAATTTGTAGCGTTTTGTTTCATGCATGTCTCACTTGCGGCCCGGGAGTGTCTGCCAGTGGATAATATAAAAAGTATTACCCAGTGACATAACATTTTTAATTATCCATCTTTAAAGGTAATAAAGAGTTTGAATATGTAATCGGCAGAAAAAAAGCACTTTGTGAGGCGCACACTGCAGAGTGTTTGATTAGTGCAGTTTTACTTATCTGTCTCCTCTAGTTTTCAAGGCCTTAAATGTCCAGTCCTTCTGAGATAAGTAGTAGATTGAGGATTCCTGGTTTCAAGTCTTTAGTGGTCCTGGTATGTCTCTGCTGGGCTTTTCTGTCTTCTATGTATTATGGGACTGATGCTGAATTTGAAAACATTTCAATTATAAATAAAGACACATAGCCATAGCTCATAGCCTGGGATGGTTGTGGCAATTTCTGGGCAATGAACAGAGTGGGTCCTTCAACAAATGCCAGCACAAGGCTATGACAGGCTTGGTTGTTGACACTACAACAGGGAAACCTACAGCGTGGGTCACCCTGATGTAATGTCACACAGCTTCAACCTGTTCAGAATGGGGCTGAGTTCACAGTGTGCTTGAGCCCATTGAGACTTGAGCTGTCTCTTGATGGTTGAGCCAGAGAGCTGCAGGAGGTTCACTCTCCCTATGTAATACTGACATGAGCATCATGTCTGACAACAAATTTCTCACAGCAGCCCTTCAGGTTTCACAGGTTGGTCACCATGTTAATACATGTTACTTACAGATGTAAGTAAATTATTTTTTTTGCTGTTAAATGCACATTGCTACAATCAGTGATTCATATCATTTTATTATCACTTGTCTTTTGAGTTAACAATATAATACTAGGTGAGGGAGCACTCTTCAGGGAGCTACATAATGATATCATTTGGTTTGTGATAATTTTTACTTCAATGGAATCACATTGGAAGTTACTTATGGTGTAATTGTTAGGATGGTGTTCTGTACACATTTTGATCATGCCGTTCCAAAGGTGCTTTTCTTGTGGACTTTTTAATCTTTAAGGGGTTAATCTTCTTTCTCATCTGATTACCCTCAGCTGCCTCCCTGGCTTTATACCTCTGTTCCTTGTTTGTTCCTATGTACAGACTGTTGCTCAGACCTCCAGGTGTATCCAGCTTTTAGTGTTCCACCACTTTGTTTCCTGTTATCTTGCATCTCTTCAGATTCCTGATCCTGACTGCTTACTGTTTCACTAGACTGTGACACCATTCCACCTTCCAGCTTTTATCATCATGCAAGCCTGCCTAGTTTCTACCCTGTACGCCTGCCACTTCATATAATTATATCAAGATTGAATTTACTTGCACTTCTGTGACTTTGGCTTCTATGATACTGTGGCTCTGTTATTGTTTTTATTCCACACCTAGACGGTTTACTGTGCACTACTGTATGTTACTCTACGGCCGAAAAGGGCTCCGCGAACCAGCCATCACGTGAGTTATACATAATGAACTTCATTATTATTTCACCTAATATTGACTGCTGCTCCAATTGTTCAGTAAAATATTGTGATTCACAATGGTAAGAAATAAATAGTTTTGTAATAATTTTGCCTTCAATGCAATCACATTGGGAGTTATTTACAGTGGTATAAAAAAGGTAAGAATCACGGCCCAAAAAAAGACAAAATACTTTGTAATCAGATCAAAATACAGCAACCAAAACATAACTTAGAAAATTAAGGGAACATTGGGCTGAGTTTATTTCATACTTTATTTTAAGACTCTAAACACATTGCTTTACTTACACAGAGAAGATGCATGTTTATATTAAGCATCGATTCAGGACAAAGAAAGTTGTTTAAATTAGTTGAAATGATAATAATGTCACTTTCACGGTGGTAAAGTGTATGACTTTATAGGACTAAAAAATTCTATATCCTTTCCGTGGAAGTAAATCTTATTTTTAGTGATTCTGACATCTACTTAAGTGTATGTTTGTGACATAAGTAGAGATGGGCGGGCTCGGTTCCCCGAGATCCGAATTCTACCGAATTTAGGGTATCCGAGTACCGAGCCGAGCACGCTCAGTACTCTCCTGCCCATTCGGATTCGAAATTGAGGCAAAACGTCATTGTGACGTATTCGTTTTTCTGAGTTCAATTCTCGCGAGATTTGAAAAGCGTAAATACCAGCCTCCACAGCAATCCATCGCCATTTGACAGAGGGAGAAAGCAGTCTCCAAAAATAATTTTTAGCACTCCAAGTGCTTTTGGGCTGTCACCCATTCTTTTGCATTAATATTTCTGTCTGTCAAAAGTCCTGTTTGTCAGCAGTCTAAAAAAATAATATTATTATTATTATTATTATTATTAATTTTTATTTATAGGGCGCCACTAGGTGTCCGTAGCGCCGTACAGGGACAAACGAAATTACAATTCGAGGTGAGACGGCACAGTACAGTAAACAATAATCACAGTAACTCAGTGAGCTCAAAGCACAGCTAGAGGGGCGGAGGAGGGGAGAGGGGAAGGTCCGCCAATGACGGAGTCCAAGAGGGAAGGCACGGATGACAGGGAGACCCCCAAGGGGAGAGGAGGGAGCGAGAGGGGACGGGGGAAAGAGGGTCCTCACGGAGGAGGGCTAAGTAGCTGGAAAGCAGAGTTAACAGTGGTGAAGACAGGAGGAGCGAATACCCTGCTCAAAGGAGCGTACAATCTAAGGGGTGGGGTAGACAGACAGAGAGACACGGGGGAGAGATGGAGAAACTAAGGATAAGGGGGGAGGAAGAGGCAGAAGAAAAGGTAGGAAGTTAAGTGGGAGACTGGAAGGCTTTAAGAAAAAGGTGGGTTTTTAAAGCCCGTTTGAAACTGGACAGATTAGGGGAAGTTCTGATGGAGGGAGGTAGCTTGTTCCAGTGGAGGGGGGCAGTGCGGGCGAAGTCTTGGATACGTGCGTGGGAGGAGGTGATCAGGGGGGAAGAGAGGCGACGGTCATTGGCAGAACGGAGAGGGCGGGATGGAGCATGAATAGAGAGGAGGGTGGAGATGTAGGGTGCAGTGGAGTTGGCGAGGGTTTTGTATGTAAGAGTGAGGAGCTTGAACAGGATTCTGTAGGGGAAGGGGAGCCAGTGAAGGGATTGGTAGAGGTGGGAGACAGAAGAGGAGCGGCAAGAAAGGAAGATGAGCCTAGCGGCTGCGTTAAGTACAGATCGAAGGAGAGCGAGATGAGAGTGGGGGATGCCAGTAAGGAGGAGGTTGCAGTAGTCCAAGCGGGAGATGATCAGAGAGTGAATAAGACATTTGGTGGCATCTTGGGAGAGGAAGGGCCGGATTTAGCACTCCAAGTGCTTTTGGGCTGTCCCCCATTCTTTTGCATAAATTTTTCTGGCTGTCAAAAGTCATATTTGTCAGCAGTATCTAAAACAATTTGTAGCACTACAAGTGCTTTGGGCTCATAATGGATTCAAAGCAGTCCACATATGAGCAGAATCAGCAACCTGGTTCTGTCAACAGTCCTGATAGTAGTGTTCCAGTACGTAATCTGGGAAAGGCGATGTCAAACTACACAGTCTTTTGAAATTAGTCAAAAAAACACACACCAAAACAAAATTTACCGTGTTGAAGCGAAAAAGAAGTGTAACTGAGGAAAAGTTAAGTGCCGATAAAAAAAAAATGCCAACATGCCATTCTACACACGCAGTGGCAAAGAGAGAATGAGGCCTTCACCTTTGTCTATTAGTGGCAGATCAAAAAATGTTACCGAGCCTACAAGTGGTGCACAACTACTGTTACGCGTCAAAGCCGAGCTGCAAGATAACAGTAAGGCAGTAGAGGATAATGTTTGCTCTGAATCAGAAATGACACCAATCCCTGTGGAGAGTCCATCCAACAGTGGGATGTCTAATCGTGAGCATTCTGTTAGTGTACCCATAAAGAGGGACCCTTTCAGCAGTTCTGCTGATGTGTGCCTGAACAGCCCGAGTGTAGCCGGTGATACACAAATTGAGGATGCCACTTTGGAATTAGAAGAGGGAGATTTGTGTAGGCGACGAGGGCACTAATGATGATGTGGATGATTATGATGCAGACAGATACCAAATTGCCTTTCTCAATTACTATTTATATTCTAGATTATATAACGGCTGAATAGTTTTCTATTTTACTCCTAGTGGAGAGGGGATCTGATGCAGACAGATACCAAACTGCCTTTGTCCATTTCTTTGTTTATTCTAATTCTACAGTCTACGCAGGCTGCTTTTTTTCTATTTTACTACAAGTGGATGGGGGGGGCTGATGCAGACAGATACCAAACTGCCTTTGTCCATTTCTTTTTATATTCTAATTCTACAGTCTATGCAAGCTGCTTTTTTTCTATTCAACTACAAGTGGAGGACGGGGGGGGGGGGGGGGTCATAGACAGCCACCAAACTACCTTGGTCCATTTATTTTTTATATTGTTCAGTCTATCCAGGCTGCTTTTTTTCTATTCAATTACAAGTGGAGGGCTGGGGGGCATAGATAGCCACCAAACTACCTTGGTCCATTTATTTTTACTTTCTAATTCTACAGTCTATGCAGGCTGCTTTTTTTCTATTCAACTACAAGTGTAGGATGTAATATACACCCAAAGACGATGTCTACATTGCCAATAATCAAAGATGGAGGAGGTAGACAACCAGGTTTGTCTGTATAATTTGCAGACAAGTGTTCGAATTAAGGATGGCCTACCAGGGATTAAACTGTTTTTTTCATAATTTATTAGCTTTAGAATTACCTCATTTATCCAAGAAACTGGTGGAGCACTAAATTAGGTTATTTTAGACCAATTTTTTTTTATTTTTTTCAAAAATGGCAAACCAAAACACGCAATGACGGTTTGGCAAAACCAAAACACGACTGTAATCCAGATCCAAAACCAAAACACGGGGGTCAGTGAGCATCTCTAGACATAAGTGCCTATATAACACTCCGCCCAAATCTGTCCATTGCCCAGAGCAAATATTAAATCCCTTGTAAAAGATTCTGCAGTGTAAAAACAGGTATGAAGAATGCAAACCTGTATCATGTGACATAGTTATTTCCTACTTTAGTGCTTTATTTGTACTATAGAAGACTTTCCTGTTATTCCTGTTTAGACAATGATACATCTTTAGATTCATGTTTGCATAATATATATAAATATATTCATATCTATATATTAAGGATGTGCTTTGATGCTAATATGCTGCCAATGAGCTAGTGCTTACGTTTCACGGTCATGTGCATTATTCAGATTCAACTTATAAAATAAAATACAAATTCTGGAATAATGAAATTGTTGTGTGTTATGACACCATATCTCAAAAATCTTCACATAAATGAAACTTCTTTGGGAGGAGTAATGTTTATTTCTGCTTTGGAGGAATATAGTCTGGGCATCACAGAGAAAAGAAATAATGAGTTAGTAAACAAATAGGCAAGTTGTCGGTGAGTCTGTATTAGAGATGGGCAGTCCGCCCATCTCTAATACAGACTCACCGACAATTTCCTTGAAACCGAACCCGCCCGAACTTCACGAATCCGAGTAATGAGCCGAGTCGGCTCGGTTATCTCGCGCCAAAACGAGGCAAAATGTCATCGTGACGTCGTCTGATCTCGCGAGTTTTAGAATGAATAAATAGTCGCCTCCACAGCGATCTAGCCTCATTTGAGAGAGGGACAGAGAAGGGTTAGGTCGCAGGAATAGAGGAGTATAGAGGAGGCATTTTTCCGAATTTACACTACAAAGTGTTTGGGGTGTCATATTCTCCCCTTCTAAAAAAACTATTTGCTGACTGCTGAAATAGTAATATATCAGCAAAGTATATTTCTGAATTGCAATACAAAGTGTTTGGGGTGTAATATCCCCCCATCTAAAAAACTGTATTTGCTGAGTGCTGAAATTGAAAGATAGCACAGTATATTTCTGAATTTGCACTACAAAGTGTTTGGGTGTCATATTCCCCCCTTCTACAAAAACTGTATTTGCTGAGTGCTGAAATTGTAAGATAGCAAAGTATACTTCTGAATTTGCACTACAAAGTGTTTGGGGTCTCATTAAAATGGATTCACAGCCATATGAGCAGGAGCAGCAAGCAGCTACTGCCACCAGTCCTGATGGTAGTCTTTCCTGTATGTCATCTGGTAAAACATATGTAAAAGTACATAGTCTTTTGAAGTCAGGGAAAAAATCCAACAAAAAAACACCTTTTACCGTGTTGAAGAGAAAAAGAGCTGTAATACAGGAAAAGTTAACTGCTGATAAAAAAAATAAATTGGCAACATGCCATTCTACACACTCAGTGGCAAAGAAAGAATGAGGGCTTCGCCTTTCTCTATTAGTGCAAGATCTAAAAATGTTACTGAGGCTTCTTGTAAGGTCACTCGTGATCAAGTAAGACCAAGTAATTTGAAGTCCAAAAGTGGTGCACAACTACTGTTACGTGTGAAAGTCGAGATGGAAGAAAACAGTAAAGCATTAAAGGTAATTGTATGCTCAGAATCAGAAATGACACCAATACCTGAGGAGAGCCCATCCACGAGTGGTATGTGTAATCGTGACCATTCTGAAAGTGTACCCATAAAGAAGGACCCTTTCAGCATTTCTGCTGATGTGTGCCTGAACAGCCTGAGTGTAGCCGGTGATACACCAATTGAGGATGACACTTTGGAATTAGAAGAGGATGAGGGGGATATTTGTGGAGCCGACGAGGGTGCTAATGAGGATGTTGATGAGGATGAGGTTGTTTGTGTAAGTCCTGCACCAGTGGAAGCAGTTCTGGCACATGACAAGAAAAAGGTCATTGTCATGCCTGGGTATAAGACCAAAAAAGCCACTTCTTTGTCACTCACCGGACCATGAGTGCCTCTGCACTGGTGCGTGGTTCTCTAGCCTTCCTGCCGGCGCCTGTCCTGAGCCGCGGCCATCCGCCATCTTGATGGACTGTGCATGCGCAGCATCCAAGAACTCTTATGACCTTTGCTTTTAATCTAATTGGTGGATCAGGCACCTCTCCCTATTTAAGGCACCTGTGCTCATTATATCGTTGCCTGATCTTGAGTCTCATTCCCTGTGAGTCTCTGAAGGTGTCTCCTGTGTCCTGCTCGTGTCTTCAGCTTCCTGCTGATTACCTGCTCTACTCATCGGTGGTTCCCATACCCGCTACGGACTCCTGTATCCTGCTCGTGTCCTCAGCTGTCTGCTGGATTACCTGCTCCGCTCATCAGCGGTTCTCATACCCGGTACTGACTCCTGTATCCTGCTCGTGTCCTCAGCTGTCTGCTGGATTACCTGCTCTGCTCACCTGCGGTTCCCATACCCGCTACAGCCGTTCAGCGCTCCTGCTGTGCCTGCATATCCTCGTGAACAAGCTTCTCTATTCATCAGCGGTATGCTTACTTGTTATTGACTGTCAGCTGTTACCTTGCATATCCGCTTAGGACAAGCTTCTCTACTCAGCAGCGGTATCCATACCCGCTATAGACTATTAGCTGATACGCTGCATATCCGCTTTGTACAAGCCTCTCTACTCAGCAGCGGTATACATACCGCTATAGACTATTAGCTGTAACGCTGCATATCTGTTTGGAACAGTTCCTCTGTGCTCTCATTGTCTTCATACAGTTATTGACTCTTTTCATTCCTCCACTTATCCGCACCTGGACAAGTCCTCACCTACTCACAGTTGTACAACTTGCTATCCGCAGACCACTGACGCCTCCTCTATCTACCTGCACCTGGACAAGTCTTCTCATCACAGCAGTGGTACAACTTGCTATACGCAGACCACTGACTTCCCGCTACCTACCTGCACCTGGACAAGTCTTCCCTACACAGCAGTGGTACAACTTGCTATACGCAGACCACTGACTTCCCGCTACCTACCTGCACCTGGACAAGTCTTCCCTACACAGCAGTGGTACAACTTGCTGAACGCAGACCACTGACTTCCCTGCTACCTACCTGCACTTGGACAAGTCTTCCCATCACAGCAGTGGTACAACTTGCTATCCGCAGACCACTGACTCTCCCATTACCTTCCTTCACCTGTTCACGTCCTCCCTGCTCTCCGTGGTTGAAACCTGCCTTTCCACTATAGCTGCAAGTCGCTGACTCATCTACCAGTATAGCTGCAAGTTGCTGACTCATCTACCAGTATAGCTGCAAGTCACTGACTATCATCAATTCCATTGGCATCCTCTCTCCATCTGCTGTTATATATGTTCCACAATTCACCCTACTGCCAGAGGACCGCTGTGCAAACTCTGCCCCTCTGGTAAGCATAGTCAACTGGTGAATCCTGGGCAGAACTCCTAGTGCCCGTGACATTCTTATTTGTGGAATTATTTCTATCCAAATCCTGACAACAGTTGTATAGCCATTTGTAGTGTATGTAAAGCCACAATCAGTCGAGTGAGGGACCTTAACCATCTTGGAACCTAATCCATGTTACGCCATTTGATGAGAGTTCATGGCAAGGTGTTAGGAAAAGCTGAAAGTTATGGCAAAAAAAATAACAACAAGCACGCCATCATCAGCTAGGACCCTTTTCTTGCCTACATCCCGACGCCTGCCATCTACACCCACAACACCGTCCTCATCAATATCCTCAGTAGCGATCGGAGTTAGCCCTGCATCCAACTTAGTAAGGCTCGATGACTCCTGCACTATAATTGATTCCTCTGAAGAATTCTTGAGCATTAGTCCCACTGCTGCTGCTGTTTCTGGGGCTGAATCTTCCTCCAGTAAGCAGCCCAAGAAGAAGAGCACTAGTACTTTACAACAATTAACTGTGAAACAATCTTTTGCTAGAGCAGGGGTAGGCAACCCCCGGCACGCGTGCTAGATGCGGCACTTGGACCACTTCATTCTGGCACTCTGGAGCTCTGCAGCTGCCTTACTAAAGCATCCAAAGATAGCCGAAACGCAACAGTTCCATTTTGATCTTCAGCTGTTTTAATGAAGCAGCTCCATGGTTCCCTTGTGGAAAGAATGATGTGCATGCTGAGTCTCCAGAGAGTAAGAGGCATAATATAACTTGAGGCACAACTTTGTGGCACAATATAAATTGGGGGCACATCTATGCTGCATAACATGAATGTTTACTTGTTGGTCTCTTTACTATTAGCATTACCATGATATAAGCACAATAAAATAAGAAATATATTTTATATAAATTTATATATATATATATATATATATATATATATATATATATACATACACACGTATATATATATATATATATATATATATATATATATATATATACACACACACACACACATACAACTGGCACTCCTGGGCTTAAAAATATTTTTTCTGGCACACTGATAGAAAAAGGTTGCCAAGTCCTGTGCTAGAGGAAGCAAATATGACAGCAGTCACCCAATTGCAAGGCGAATCACAGACGCCATGGCGACTTTGCTAGTGTTAGATCTGCGTCCAATATCCACTATAAATGCAGTTGGTTTTTCACAGTTAATTGGTGTTTTGTGTCCGCGTTATAAAATTCCATTGAAACACCATTTTTCAAGAAAAGCTATTCCTCAACTGTACCAAAACGTTCGTAAAAATGTACTAACTGGGCTCAAAATTGCCATTCTACCCACAGATCTGTGCAGGGCTGCCAAGAGGAATTCAGGGCCCCGGTACAACAAATTCATAGGGGCCCCCCTTATAGTTGAGTAAGGAAAAAAATGTTGTAAAATTTTTCATGGTTATGGTCACACAATTGGGGGCGTGGCAATGCGCCGTTGGGGCGTTGCTAGCACAATAAAATCACTAGGTCCTGAATTCCGCGGAGCGTGACATTTGTCCAAGCACTCCTGACTTTCAGGACATCTAGCACCCTTGTGTAGTATAGGAAGAATGCAGAGTTCAGTCTTGGCCTGCGCCCACTTGGCTCACCAAACATTGGCATTGTCCCTACTAGAATCACAACATTTCACACACTATGCTGCTCTGTCCTACCTGTTCTTCTCACTTTTACCACATGTGGCTGCTGGTTTCTTTAGTTGCGGCTTGTCTGGATCCTGGAATGTTGGAGGACCCATTTGGGAAAAAAATGGCTACATTTAGAAAATTACAGCCAGCCCCACCGTTAAATCAATAACATCCATGATTAATAATTAGGCCTTCCTCCAGCTCCAACATTAAAATAGTATTCCCATTACCCCGCAAACAAAAAAGCAGCCATTAATTAGCCACCATCTACCTCACACACACTACATTGCCAAAAACTCCGTGCCATCACACACACATTACTCTGCCCCTTTATCATCACCACGCTATGCCCCCTTATGATCACACTGCGCCCTCCATGCTGCCTTTGCCCCTTTCTTTAACCCCTGTGCCATGCTGCTTGTCCCTCTTTTCTTTAACTCCCTGTGCCATGCTGCTTTTGTCCCTCTTTTCTTTAACCCCAGTGCCATGATGCTTATCCCTCTTTTTTTTAACCCCCTGTGCCATGCTGCTTGTCCCTCTTTTCTTTAACCCCAGTGCCATGATGCTTGTCCCTCTTTTTTTTAACCCCCTGTGCCATGCTGCTTGTCCCTCTTTTCTTTAACCCCCTGTGCCATGCTGCTATTGTCCCTCCTTTGTTTAACCCCCTGTGCCATGCTGCTTGTCCCTCCTTTCTTTAACCCCCTGTGCCATGCTGCTTGTCTTGTCCCTCTTTTCTTTAACCCCTCTGTGCCATGCTGCTTGTCCCTCTTTTTTTAACCCCTCTGTGTCATGCTGCTATTGTCCCTCCTTTCTTTAACCCCTCTGTGTCATGCTGCTATTGTGCCTCCTTTCTTTAACCCCTCTGTGTCATGCTGCTATTGTCCCTCCTTTCTTTAACCACTCTGTGTCATGCTGCCCCCCCCCCCCCGTTTTCCTCCCTTCACTTACCTTTACTTCTCTCTTCCTTCTTGTCTTCTCTGCTGCTCTGTGCTCCATTGCTCCAGACTGACTGAATGCTGGGCGTGACATGATGATGTCACACCCGGCATTCAGTCAGTCTGGAGCAATGGAGCTCAGAGCAGCAGAGAGGAGGGACGCCTGCGCCGGAATCACGTGAGTATGGTTTTGGTTTTTTTAACTACCCTGCTCCCCCCACCAACGACCGAGCCCCCCCCCATCCCCGCCGGAAAAAAAAAAAATTAGTTTTGAAAAAATAACAAATCGTCGACGTGAGGGCTCGGTCTGGGCCCCCTGACATGCCCGGGCCCGGGTAATTAGTACCCACCCCCCCTCTCGGCGGCCCTGGATATGTGGACAAGTGGAAATGGCCGAACCAAAGATTTTATGACTGTGACAGCCTACTGGGTTGGTCATTCGCCTTCACAAGCAGGAACAGTAGCAGCATGTACACCACTACGTAACATTTCTCACAGGCAGGCCACTCTTTGTATCACTGGCTTCACTAACAGGCATACAGCTGATAATTTGTTACGAAAGCTAAGGGATGTCATTAATACATGGCTTATACCACTTGGACTCTCCCCAGGATATGTTATTTCTGATAACACCAACAATATTGTTCAAGCATTACAGCTGGGTGAATTCCATCACATTCCCTGTTTTGTTGACACAATAAACTTGGTGGTGCAAAGCTTCTTGAAAAATAACTGTGAGGTGCAGTAGATGCTTACGGTGGCCTGTATAATTTCAGGACATTTCCGGCATTCTGCCACAGCATGTAGGAGATTGCAGCAGCTCCAAGAGCAATTTAATTTGCCCTGCCACCAACTTAAGCAAGAGGTGTTAACTAGGTGGAATTCCACCCTGCCCTGTACATGCTTCAGAGGATGGAAAAACAGCGCAAAGCCATACAAGCGTATTGCACAAGCCATGCCATTGGGAAAGGAGTGGGAATGTATTTCAGTCTTGCACAGTGGAGAATCCTTTCTGTGCTGTGCAAGGTGCTGAAACCATTTGAAGTTGTGACATGTGAAGTGAGTTCAGACTCTGCTACCTAGAGCCAAGTCATTCCCTTAATTTGACTTTTGGAAAAGCAGCTTGACAAACTGAAGGAGGGGATGAAAGAAAGCAGTTCTGCAAAGTATGTTATCCTTGTAGATCAAGTACTTAATTTGCTTCGCAATGATCCAAGAGTTATTAAAATCTTGAAGTCGGATCACTATGTTTTGGCGACTGTGCTTGATCCGAGGTTTAAGACCTACATCGATTCTATGCTTCCAAATGACCGAGATATGAACAGTTGCAAGGAGCTTTTGGTCAGCAAGTTGACCGCTGAACTGGGCATTGGCTTGACGACGTGTCCTCCTTCAGTTTGTCAGGCAGCTGCTGCTCGGAAAAAATTGCACTTTCCAAAGAGAAGCAGGGATGACGCAGGTGGCAAACCACAGCAGTTTGACATCTGGGCTGGTTTAGATAGGATAAGAGAAAAAAAGGAAAAGTATATATCGAGGCACTCCGGGATGTAGGTATTGTTAAAATATACATTTTTATTGGTATATATTAAAATTAATTCTCATACTGTTAGCGAAAATGTAAAAACAATAAGTGAAAAATAGTGTTAATGTGAATGTATAAAATGCAGACCCAGCTGCAATGGCACTATAATCTCACAGTCATATTAATTATATGCAGAAAATATTCCATCAATAATGCCCCTGTTGCAAGTATAATTGAATATCTTACTAGTGTTCCAAACCTAATCCAAATTAGTTGTCTTACATATAAATGTCCACCACCTTTGCAAACAATAGGTCTTCAATAGTTCAAAGGTACATTCTATCACACATCTAGTAGCTATATATACACCTCATTATAGCTGTGCTGGGTAGAGTCTGTGAATGCAACAGAGGTGCCTTTAACCAGGAGTGACACCCATATCCTGAATAATTTATAATGACACACAAAAGACATATTACATGTATTATGTTTACAAGAAAACAGTGCTAAAATGGGCCTTAGATATAAATTTGGACAAAACTGGAATATGCTAAACTCTGATGCCTATTCTTATATTAGGAATAATTATGGTAGCTCATATGTTTTAATGAAATGATTGTCTCAGTTAATATAAGTAAAAACATCATTATCGTATAAAAATCAATAGCTCGCTAAATAATTCAAATAGCATTCTTCAAATATTGCACATATATGTGTATTATATTATCACTTATATGAAGATGGTATAACTAGGAAATATTGTACATGGTCCAAAGTGAAAAGCAGAATAAAATATTGATTTCTAAAAATTCTCTGCAGAGATAAATAACAAGTTAGGAAGATCACTCTGCACATAAGTAATTGGAAGATCAAAAATAATAAATTGTATTCTTGAGATCTTATATTTATTACACATGTGTTGAAGTAAGCACAAGTTAAATATATAATACAATGTAACATAATAACATAGTTGATGAGGTTGAAAAAAGACATCAGTCCATCAAGTTCAACCTATTTTGGATCTCCTGCGATCCTGCACTTATATTTGAAATTTATCCAGAGTAAGCAACCACCAATCTGTTTAAATTGTGAAAATCCCCCCAGACCCAATATTGCAGTCCTATTTTTACCCTATACCCAGTACTAGCCTTCATTTTAATTAACGGTCATATCCCTGGATACACTTTTCCGCTAAAAAATTGTCTAACCCTTTCTTAAACATATCTATTGAATCTGCCATCACAACCTTCCCTGGCAATGAATTCCATATTTTGACTGCCCTTATCAATCTTGAGCAATTCACCACCCAAATAAGGGAATTAATGAATAAAATAAGTTAATACTCTATTTAATAAAAGCCAACTGTATATCATTCTCAGAGATGCAGCTTCACTGTCAGCAGATTAGCTAGCAGCACACTTAAACATATGTTTGAACTATTCCTCTGCCTCTCTGTTTTCTGACTATTTAATTTCTAACTGTCACTTTCCTTTGTTTTCTATTTCCACTTTAACTGTCATATGCAGGAGGTGCTGAGGACAAAGAGGCAAAATAATTATGTGCTTCAAAAGTTTTATCTGTTTTTTAGGGGCATATTCAATTCTTTTTTTTCCGCGCCACGGAAAAACTATTACCGTTAATATGGTAATAGCTGGATTCCAGTTCTCGGCTCAGGGAGCTGCGAGCTGAAATCCAGCGAGTAAATTACCGTATTAACGGTTTTTCTGCGCACGATTATCATAACAATGGTAATCATGCGCGGACCGCGAAATTTTTGGCGCTTCCGCAGAGAATTGAATATGCCCCTTAAAGTCCTCCACTTGTACCTCCAGGAGACTTTGTTTTTTGTTTCAACAATTTTAACTGCAAATTCTTTAACTGTTTTAGCTGAAGTTCTGTCGCCCACTTAGTACTTTCTATCAGCCATGTGAAATAACAAACCATTTCTGCAGGATTAGTTTTATTTAAAATAATTTATTTTTTAAATAATGTAGGTTTTCTAAATCAAACCTCCCTTCTTTAGGAAACTGCTTTAAAGTTTTGTCATTGGTATAAAAATGCTACCTATCAACATACTTACAAATCTAATTGCATACATAGAAACATAGTAACATAGTTGATGAGGTTGAAAAAAGACACCAGTCCATCAAGTTCAACCTATTTTGGATCTCCTACGATCCTGCACTTATATTTGAAATTGACCCAGAGTAAGCAACTGCCAATCTGTTTCAATTGTGAAAATCCCCCCAGACCCAATATTGCAGTCCTATGTTTAACATTTATCCAGTACTATCCTTCATTTTAATTAACGGTTGTATCCCTGGATACACTTTTCCGCTAAAAATTTGTCTAACCCTTTCTTAAACATAGCTATTGAACCTGCCATCACAACCTTCCCTGGCAATGAATTCCATAATTTGACTGCCCTTACTGTAAAGAACCCCTTCCTTTGCTGGTTGAGAAATTTCCTCTCCTCTAACCTTAGGGGGTGACCTTGTGTCCTGTGTATAGTCCTTGGGGTAAAAAGTTCCAATGAAAGTTCTCTGTATTGACCCTTAATGTATTTGTACGGTACGGAATATGTTGGCGCTATATAAATAAATAAATGATGATGATGATTTGTACATAGTAATTATATCTCCTCTTAGACGCCTCTTTTCTAAAGTAAACATGCCTAAACTGGCTAACCTTTCCTCATAACTTAATGACTCCATACCCTTTATCAATTTTGTCGCCCTTCTCTGAACCCTTTCTAGTTCCAAATTATCTTTTTTTTAGAGAGGTGCTCAGAACTGTACTGCATATTCAAGATGAGGTCTTACCAACGATTTATACAGTGGAAAAATTACACTGTCTTCCCTTGCATCTATGCCCCTTTTTATGCATGCCAATACTTTATTTGCCCTTGCAGCTGCTGCTTGACATTGAGCACTATTGCAAAGTCTACTGTCTACGAGCACTCCCAAATCCTTTTGCATTATAGATTCTCCTAAATTAGTTTGATTTAATTTATATATTGCGTTCATGTTTTTGATCCCTAAATGCATAACCTTACATGTATCTATGTTAAACCTCATATTCCATTTGGCCGCCCAATCCTCCAGTTTATTTAAGTCCCTCTGTAGAGAAGCTACATCTTGCTCTGATTTCATTACCTTACAGAGTTTAGTGTCATCTGCAAAAATAGAAACTTTACTCTCTAAACCATCACCAAGGTCATTAATAAATATATTAAAAAAGAGTGGCCCCAGCACGGAACCTTGAGTACTCCACTTAAGACTTTTGATCAATTAGAAAATGTTCCATTTATCACAACTCTCTGTTCCCTATTCTCTAACCAGTTTTCGATCCAAGTACAAATGTTGATTCCTAGACCCAGTTCCCTTATTTTGTAAACCAACCTCTTGTGTGGCACTGTATCAAAGGCTTTTGCAAAATCTAAGTAGACCACATCTACTGTGCTGCCCTGGTATAAGTTCCCACTAACTTCCTTGTAGAAACAAATTAGATTAGTTTGACATGAGCTATCCCTCACAAATCCATGTTGATTCCCACTAATAATTTTATTGCGCACCAAGTAATCCTGAATACTATCCCTTAAAATACCTTCCAGTAGTTTCCCCACTATTGATGTCAGGCTTACAGGTCTATAATTCCCTGGTTGTGATATAATTCCCTGGTTGTGAAACCAGGGAACTATACCTATTAAATCAGGGATACCTACCTATCTTTCTCAGGGAGTCCATCTCAGAAAATTGAAGTTCCAAGAGAGATTACTTTCAAAGACAGTGGCAGATGGGGAGTTTGACTGGGGCGGTACACCTGTCAAACTGTAATGCAGGTGTCCTAATGCAAGCTCAGGGAGGACAGAAACCTCCTGTGGAATAGAAGGGCATAACCAGCCTATATTACAATGACAATCTTAGTTCAGTTAACACAGCCGTATACCACTAATAAAGACAGAAATAAAAAGCATTAAAATGAGGGCTTTGTAATAAAGATGTATGCTTCAAGCTACAAAAAGACGTATCACTCCCTTGATTTATGTGGCACAAAAAAAAGAACATAAACAATGCTAGTATTTTACACAGCATTGTCTGGGGCAATCATCACTATTACAAAATAGGATGAGGACAGTCTTGGCAAAGAGATCAACAAATTCCACAGCAATTGTCACACAAATTAACAGGACAATGTCTACCATAATCTCTTTTTCAGGAACCAAAAGCTGGTACTGATTTTGTGATGAGATACAGTAAAGGATCTAGGATACATCTAATGTGTAGACAGAGCGACCAATTCAGTAAGGCAACTTTGGTGCCTTTGATACTATTGTTCAGATGCTCAGCAACCTGATATTGTCTCTTGATGACCCTGGATCTGGAATCTCACTTTGGCTGGCCGTGTTTATTTTTGAAAATAGCCTTATACATCATAGCTTCTAGAAAAATCCCCTCCTTAAAACTTAGTTGAAAAGTCCCTTAGAACAAAGCATTTCATGACTACCTAAGATAAAAGCATAATGTACGAGCTTAACTCTTTCAGGGTTTCACATCATAGATAAGTAAATAATGCAGCACACTTGCCACTGTTCTCTACACTATGACTATTATGACCTTGTAGCATGAAAGGTGTCTTCCAGGTTTGTTTGTATTATACTATAAAACATTAAAAAAAACATTTTCACTGTATGCAAGTAACAAAGCACTGTGCATAGAATTTGTTTGGTTAGACCAATATATAATCGTTTATGAAGTGACCCATAATCATCAATATTTTGTTTATATAGTGCCAGCAAATTCCATAGTGCTTTACAATTAGGTACAAACATAGTAATGAATAAACTGGGTAAACCAGACAAAGAGGTAGAAGGCCCTGCTTGCAAGCTTACAATCTATGGCACCCATACATCACAAACATGTGAAAATTGTTAAAGGCAATAAGAAATAATACATTGCTATATGTTTTTGTTATATTATTGACCAACCAAAATAAAGAACACTTTTTTTTTGTGTAAATTTGCCTAGTTATTGACGAAGCACATTTTTAAGTTGCATTATCACTTTTCCACTATAGAATATTATTTCTGATTTCTGATATAGGTGGCTAAGTGTATCATATAGTTGAAAGCACATCTAAACACATTAACTAATGTCATTACAACATTAAAATGTACAGCTATGAAACATTAAATAAAGACAAGTCCAATGTCCCTTTATGCTCAGGATTAATAAACACAGAAATGAGGCTCCAATGTACAATATTTTTAAAAAGGAAAGTTGTAAATAAATGTTTTTTTATCTTTTCTGGCAGGTAAATTCTTATAAAGAGACTGCAACGTCACAAAATGGGGCTGATTTATCAAACATATCAATTAATTTTAAAGATGTCTTCACTGTGCTTAGGTGAAGGGTACAATTTAAGTGATTATTTAGATTGTGACGATCTAGAGTTATATTTGTGAGTTTTACTGAAATATTAAATTGCTGTAAACATCATTCATATGTTTAATGTTGTACAAACTTTGCAGTGATTTATTTTCTGTGTAACCTCTCCTTTTTATAAATGTGTCCTGAAGTTTTGCTAAAGTACATTCTCTACACACATATCAGATGATTTCAAAGATTATTCCTCTCACACCTTTAGGGCTATTTGCAAATGGATCTTAAACCCAGGACACATTTAGTCTTTGGGCTATAAATGAAGTACAACAAGTTGTTGAAGACATGAGACGAATAAAGGGTAGCTGTTACCTGTCCATAGTGTGGAGAGACGTCTGGATAACAATTTTTATCACCAGCAGGTAGGAGCTGTGAAGAAGTGTGGGGTTTATAGAAAGGTGAACTGCAGGTAAAATGTTGCTAAAGTATATTAGATCTCTAGACAGAGAACGGTGAAATGAGCCATGATTTGCTTACAGAGCCTATAAGACCCTCCAGAAAAAAATATTATGTGATGTTCTAGGGCAAGAGAAGCCAGAACCTAGATGGCAAAAGACATAACAAAACAACATATGAATTCAAATTTAAGATATAATTAACTATATATATTGGGGAAGAAACAAATGTACTGCTTGCTGAAATTATAAACAATTGCACAATTTATTGAGGGAAAACTATTTGTAAAGGACTTCTATAATGTATATTGTGCATAAATGACATTTCTATTTTAACGTGTTTTAGGTGGCATAGTTACCAGCTATCTAATGTGTTATCTAATCTAAACTTATCACAATATATAAATACAAATACTTGCTTTTAACAAACTCATACCCCTAACAGTGAACTGATATAAAAAATGAAAAAATACAAAAAACATACATGTCTTTAAAAGCACTTAATGGGTGTTACTCTACTTGATTTGAGTACAAAAATACACTGATTATAAATGTTATGTGGATTCCTATTTCGTTGTGAAATAGGACAAAAAAGACTTAGTAATATTCAGCCATCTTGCCAAGTTTATTTAAATGTGAATGCAAACTCCAAATGTTATTCCAAATCTGTGACGTTATAAATGCAATCTCCAAATTTTATTTAAAACAGTTTTGCAATATAAATCCAAATAGTCTCATACTGATTATAATATAATCTTATTATGTAGTTAGATGCAGAGAAAATGACACAATAATACGCTTAATAGCGTGCTAGCTCAGAGAAAGTTTCCCACAATTGCTCACAATCAGTGAGTTTTCAGTTCCAATTGCAAATGCCGCGCCAAAAGACCTGTTCAATTATGCATAAATATGTTTGTATTTCTTAGCAAGTCATCATTATTTTGCAGCAAGCCCTCAATGTCAACTGGGGTGTAACATAAAACATGTATCAATGAGAAGAAGAATGAGTCAATACACTCATCTGTCACAATCTGTGCAAGAAGTCTCTCTCGTAACTCCTGTAAACAGAAGTATGTTTCAGAGATTTTAAGATCACAATCTATCCTGGCAGTTTTCTCTTACAGCTGTTCCTGATCAGTGTGTCAAACAGTGACATTATTATTTTTTTCTTTCTCTGATAAAGTTGCATGTGTAGTAATGAAACGCGTTAGAAAGTGGTACACTGATTACATGGATTCCTGAAAATAATGAGGACAATATAAAAAGTCAGGATCAAAACTGCCGATTTGCTGGAGAAAATGAACATCGTTGAAAATCACACTCAGCTAAGCCTGAAGCATCTCTGAACTCTGGCAGTCTAACATGCAGACAGGGAGTAACTATGAGAGAAAACTCCCAGGAGAGATTGGGACAGTGTAATCTCTGAAGCAGGCTTCTGTTTTCAGAAGCTAACACACTGTTAGGTCTATACATAAAACTACGATGAGCCATTAAAATGGAGAAAACAGCAATTTTCCCCATTAAATGACCATCACAGAATGCATCAAGGGCTTATTGCAGAAGAAATCAAACTCTCCTGCCATAACCTACTTTATGTTTTTCTTTGCAGTCCCCATAGATTAATATGGGGACTGTGAAATTCTGCAATGCATAAAGCTTTGCATTGCGCAAAATGTTAATGCCATCTCAGGATGGGTTTACCTTTCTTTTCCTATGGGATTCTGCTGAAGCCTCTCCGGCCTGGCAGAATCCGTTACAGTGGAAATGCTATGCGCTAGGCTGCTGGTAAATAGGAAAATGAGATTGCAGCAGAGGGGTGACTTTGCCGAGACTCCGGCATGATGCATTCCAGCGGTGCTTAAATATGTATTGCTGCAATGTGCTGTGATGCATATTGTCACAAGTTTGGAGTAGAACTCAAAGCCATGCTCTAGATAGACTTAACCCCAGAGAGATGCAGAGTCTAATGGTAGAGAGGTATTCACCAGGGATCTCCCGCAAGGAGTTATAGACTTAGCTGCTCTCTAGCCGCAGGTCGCGTTCCTCTAAGGGAGATTAGAACAGGGTGAGATGGAACCGTGGATTGGAGCAGGACTGCTGGACGATAAATGCATAGGTTCAGGTGAATGGCAGTTAACCGAAGCGCTGAGGTCTTTAGAAAGCGAATAGCTGAGAGCAGGACTGATTATGAGGCACGAGGTTCCTGCAACAATATCGCAGGTCTTGATCATGGAACAGGTAACACAGGATACAAACTGAGAAGTGGTGAACTGCAGAGAACTGATGCACTGAGATCCCTGTAAAGTGAATAGCTTGAGGATGGGACCGATGATGAGGCACGAGGTTCTTGCAATAATCGATGTACAGACAGGAGCCAGAGAGAACACCGTCCTAACAGGTAAGGAGACCTACTGATCTGGCACCTTAGTAGAGAAGCAGATGCTTTAAATAGATATAACTGACAGGCTATAAGCCAATCAAGAGAATGCCGGAAGTTTTGAAAAGACCAGGGGATGAATGTATCAAGATGAGACTTTTCCGGCGGGTTTGAAAAGTGGAGATGTTGCCTATAGCAACCAATCAGATTCTAGCTATCATTTTGTAGAATGTACTATATAAATGATAGCTAGTATCTCATTGGTTTTTCAAACCTGCCGGAAAAATCTCAGCTTGATACATTTACCCTCTGGTTTGCATATGCTCAGTTCAGATGAGCAAGTGAATGCAGGGAGTGAGAACCAAGGGAAACAGGTAAGAACAGTTACCAGAATGAATGGTAGCTGGTGCAATGTGTGACACATATTTAGTGGCACTGCATTGTAATGATGCATAGAACCCTGTTTTTTGACACACTTATCGGGAACAGCTGTAAGAGAAAACTCCCAGGAGAGATCGTAACAGTGTATTCTTTGAAACAGGCTTGTGTTTACAGAAGCTACCACACAGTTTAAGACACTGATCGGGAACAGCTGTAAGTAGGGCCAGATTAAGGACCACAAGGGCCAGGAGCTGAAAATTATAAAGGACCTATTGTGAGAAGAGCCATCCCACTGGAGGTGGGCGTGGACAGCACCATGGAGGGCATAGCTTGCACTTCCTCCAACCACCTACATCTCCCTCCCATCTTCACTTATATAAAGTGTGCACCACTAACTGGTTCACACAACATGTACTGTATGTAAAGTGAAGAGTGGAAATATGTCACAGCTGTCCCTCATGCTGGGACAAGCTCCTGGCTGATCAGGAGAGTCCCCTAAAATCAGGACTATCCTGATGGAATTGGTACAGTTGAGAGTTAAAGGTATGTTATTTTATTGACCATTGAAGACAAAAATACAAACAATGTTTGTCATTGCTACAAACAAACTGTGCAGTTAATGTGTGAGAATGTGATTATCAGCTGTTGGGCATATTCATACCTCCTAACACCTCTAATGGTCAAACGGGAATGTATAAGATTTGTTATATATAAGTATTCCTTTTACAAATGTTCATATATGTGAGCAGACTTCAAAATACAAATAGTCAAACACAGTTAACTGTCAGTGGCACCAGGGCAGCCTCGGACTGGCCTGCCGGCCAGCCGGGCTAAACTCCGGTAGGCCCCGCCGCGATTAAGCTCCGCCCCCTCCGACGTTGGGGCGGAGCTTCCAGCGATCACTTGACTGCCCGACGTCTGCGGGCCTCGGCGGCAGTGTCAGTAATAAACACACTACCGTGCAGGTGCAGAGAGCCTGTCTTGGCTCTCTGCACCTGCGCGGTAGTGTGTTTTCAACTTCAGCAGGGAAGGAGGAGTTGTGTTTCTGTTGCAGCCACCCAGAGAAGCAGCATGCCGGACCTTTTCAGAATCAGGTAAGTGGCTCTCTGGCATTACTCCATCATTGGCTGAGTCCTATATAAATGTACATATGTCCACTATGTTCCTTTTAAACTTATCTGATGCCTGCAGTAGGGGTCTATAGCATTTATTTGTTTATGGAATATCATTATTTCTTTTTATCACTTGAACCATTCTTTTTAAAACAAAACTTTTACTGGATATAATATTAAAATAATATAATAATATATAATAGCAAAATATAAAATATCAATATAATTAATAAAATCTAAATTATGATAAAACTGGATGTACTGTGTATCTCTATATCTATATATCCAAACCAAATAATATATGGTAAGGAGGCTAATATGAATAATCAAAACCACCAGATATATTACCATAGTCGTCCTTATTAATCCTATTGAAGTGGTGGTTTTGATTATTCATATCAGTGGATGATAACTGACCACTGATCCCACAATAGTATATCTGCATATTAGCAATACTTATACAGCCTCCTTACCATATATCCTTTTGGTTTGGATATATAGGTATAGATACACAGTGCATCCAGCTTTATTTACATTTTGATTTTATTAATAATATTGATTTAAAACGATGGTTCAAGTGATAACAATAAATGATATAGGTCCATAGTGCACCTTTTTGAAAAAAAAACTACTGTTCTTTCTTTTCTCTATCAAGTTATCCTCTAGTTTTTGCTTGCACCCCAGTTATAAAATAAGATTTTATCAATACTTATAAAATCCTAGAAGGGAGCGAAAGAATTATTCCTAGAGATAGATTATAAATAATCTTGCTGTCTTTACCCCTTTATATTATCTTTTCTATCAGCCTTCCTTCCTTATTCACTTTCTTTGTCAGCAATTTTTTATTTTCTTTATGTGATAGCAAGCACTGCATGGTAATTTGTGTTAAACTCATTTGCACAAGTACAGTTAATTGGCTCCAGCAATTAATTAATGTGTTGAAAATTTGGCACCAGATTAATTTTTTTGTGATAAAACAAAGAAAGTGAAATGAGAGTGTCCAACATCCTGTCTAGTCTGGGTCTGGAATATACCCCCAGTGTCCCTGAGGGATGAAAGGGGGAAATGGGGAGAGCCCTGAGGGATGAAATGGGGAGAGCCCTGAGGGATGAAATGGGGAGAGCCCTGAGGGATGAAATGGGGAGAGCCCTGAGAGATGAAATGGGGAGAGCCCTGAGGGATGAAAGGGGGAAATGGGGAGAGCCCTGAGGGATGAGGGATGGAAGAGGGAAATCGGGAGAGCTTTGAGGCAAAAGAATTTGTGATAAAATGTTCTTGTATATTACAATACAGAAAACACACTGGGCCCCATTTGAAAACTGGAAGATAATCAGAAAAACCTGACCAATCTTGAATTGAGCTGCACCCAGATTGAGAATCCAGGATCAATCAAAACTAAAAATACTCATTATTTACAGGTAGGAAAACATTTGTCCATACTAATCTTTAGAATGTTTCTAAATATTTGATTTTAGCCAGCCACTCTGAAAATGTAAACTATGTTTGCATGACATGATGAAAACGGCTTAGTTTATGGAATATCATGATTATCAGATTATATAATGTTCCTAATTATGTGATCATTGCATATAATTAGTATATTTTGAGGGAATGGCATGTTGAAGGGCATGGCATGATTATAACGAAGTAGAATGGCATGTATATGGTTGACAGAGGCTTGCATGATTCTAATGAAGTTGGATGGCATGATTATATTGCGGTGGCATGCCTTTAATAATGTGTATTTTGTCTTGCTAGGGTGGCATGATAATAAGTAAGATAGGCTTGTCTTTATAATACTGTGTATGTGTTAATAATGGTTATATATGATGGCGTAATTATATGGAGATCTTGCTAATTGTGCTATCTTACCATGTTGGCATGATTATATATGAGGTTGTTTATAATGAAGAGATTGTAGGACAGCATGATAAAGGATGATATTCAAGAAATTTTTTATGCATGATTGAGGGAAACAGAGTTGGAACTATCTGCAGTCAGGGCATCAAGCAATCTTCAGTGGGCATCATTGGTGTCCAAAATATTGTTTGTTATTGCTAGGCACTACAAAATGTCTTCAAAAAGAAGTGCAGTTTCCGAAGACAAAAGCCAAGCGGAAGTGCCTAAAAAGAAGAAATATAGTAGTGGCTCAGCAAAGAGATTGCAAGCGTCACAAAAGAGCCTGAGAGACGCAGGAAATGCACCAGGCCAACAAAAGCTATAGAAGTCTAAGGATGTTACTGTAGAACCAAAGGACTTAAGCCTTCAACATGTTTCTGAAAGCACAGTACAAAAGGATGCTGCAGCATCAGTGTCTAGTGCAGACGAAGGTCCGTCCGTTGTTTTAAGTCAACCGGAAGGCTCAGGAGAAAATATTTGTGGGCTTGGCCTCACCGAGACCCATGGTCAAGATACGGACAGTTCTGCAGAAAGTGAGATCTTGGTTTCACCTATTCCATCTGTATCTGAAAAATGTAATGTTTTTGTTGCACCAGAAGCATTATGCAGTATTTCAGCAAAATTACATTTTATGAAAGCTCACCCTGTGCAGCCACCGTCAGATGCTACTCATGCTTTGCCTTTTCAAGCTCATAGAGTCTACTTTCGACCGGTACCCGGTGGAAGTGCCATTCAGAGGAAATGGCTTTCTTACTGTGTTGAAAGTCAAAAAATATTTTGTTCAACTTGTATGGCATTTTGTAGCAATCGTAAAAGTAATTTTATTTTTGGATGGCAAGTTAATAAACACCATGTGTATGACAGAGTAAGGGAACATGAAGAATCTACCCAACATCAAGTAGCTGTCAGTGCATATTTGCATGCAGAAAGGAAAAGTGATATAGAAACTTTAATCAATGTAAATTTAGTAAACAAACATAGAGAAGAAGTGCAGCACAATCGCATGGTAATTAGTCGTCTTATTGCTATCATACTCTACATTGCAAAGCAAGCGCTTGCTTACAGAGGGCAGGATGAGGCTGCTCATACTTTACTCAATAGTGACCTCAACCACGGTAACTTTCTGGGGTTAGTTCTGCTTCTGAGTAAATTTGATGGTGTACTGCAAAAACACATAGAGCAAGCAGTAGAAAAAAGTGAGGCCAGGAAAAGACGCCATCAGAAGAGTAAAGGTAGGGGTGGAATGGTAACATTTTTAAGCAAAACAACTGTTAACAAGCTGATAATAATAATGGGAAATATGGTAAAATAGAAAATAAGCCAGGAGGTGAAAGATGCTGTGAAATTTAGTGTAGAAATGGACAGTACACAGGATATTGGTGTTGTGGAACAATGTAGCATAATTTTAAGGTATACCAAAGACAGCATGGTTTTTGAAAGACTCTTCAGTCTTGTTGATGTCAGAAGCACTACTGGGGAAGCTCTGTTTTCCGTTCTGAAGGAGCGACTTGAAATGTTCTCTCTGAGCATAAGTAACATTATTGGTTGCTCTTTTGATGGTGCTGCAAACATGAGTGGGCACTACAGTGGAGTACAGGCCTACATAAGAAAAGAGTCCTGTAATTCAGTGTACACTTGGTGTTATGCTCATATTCTCAATTTGGTCATTGTAGATATCACACAGTGTATTACTCCAGTAAAGTCTTTATTTGGGCTTTTAGAGAAAACAGCATGTTTTTTTTTCAGAGTCTTACAAGAGATCATCTGTGTGGGCAGAACATGTCTCCAACCAGCGACAAGGGCAGGAAAAACTTTCTCGACTAAAGAAAATTAGTGACACACGCTGGTGGAGCAAACCAAGAGCATTAAGTACAATTTTTGGATCATCTTCTGAACAATCCAATGAATTGTACAGCACCTTGCTTTATTGCCTGGAGTATATTTCAATGTCACCACAGTTTGACAGTAAAATCATTAGTGAGGCAAAGTACTTACTCCATGCCTGGACAAGATACGAAACACTACTTGTATCATTTATGTTCATGCAGATCTTTGAAATTGCAACTCCAGTTTCTGATTATCTGCAGACTGCTGGCTTGGACATATTACAGGCATGACGAATGGTTGATATTGCCAAGGGTCTGCTTCAGAAGCTTAGACCTTCATTTTCGAAATTAATTGAATTAGTGAATTCATTTATTGACAAAGTAGAGAGTTCACTTGAAGAGCATTCTGTAACTGCTAATGTCCAAAAAAGTCTACCCGAAAAAAGGACAGCAAGGAAAAAAAAGATGCCTGGTGAGTTATCTCAGGATGAGCCAATTGAGGACTCTCTAAAAGCTTTCAAAATACAGACATACTATGTTGTACTTGATCAAGCAGTAGAGAGTATTGATAGAAGGTTTTCGAAAAATGAAAGCCTCATTCAGAATTTAACCTACTTTGACCCAAGGCAGTTTAACCGAATGATGACGGATCAGTGTGAGATACCAACAGAGGCTCTGAGAACTGTTGCAGATTTGGCTGAGGTAGACATTGTCCAGCTTAAAGCAAAACTTCTAAATTTTGTGCAGAATTATTCTGTGCTTAAAAAGCCATATTCTCTTCCGAGCACAAGTGTTAGTGTAGAAGAAACAAACATTGAAGAAACAATGTCCAGTCATATAAAAATGAGAGCCTGTGAAAACTGCCTGACCTGCTGCTACCGGCTCCTATATGACCACAATTTACACTCTGCTGCATATACCAATCTGTTTGCTGTGTACAAAACTCTTCTTACATTAGCTTGTACTCAGGTATCTTGCGAAAGAGTTTTTTCAAAGCTTAAAATTGTAAAAAATAGATTGAGATCAATGATTGGCCAAGAATTGTTAGAATCATTTCTGCTTCTTAATATAGAAAGGGATATTGTTGGAAATTTCATATTTGATGACATAATTGATACATTTGCACATTCATCTTCTCTTCTACAAAGATTGCTTCTGTAACAGCTTAATTGCTGTTAATGATAATGCTTCTTCAATACCATTTCAAAAAAATGAAGGAGGTTATATATGCGGGTATATTGCACTGTCTGTGATAAACACATTCTAAACATGTTTACGTTAAGTGATTGGAAAATCACTACTGTGTGGTGTTGAAATATTAAGGAATGTTATTTATATTTTATTGCGTTGTTGTGTCAGATGTTCTCAGTGTTACACTAAATTGTTGTTGTGTTAAAATTTTAAGTCTTAAACTTTAACAATACCACTCCAAAAAATGAAGGAGGTTATATATGCGGGTATATTGCACTGTCTGTGATAAACACATTGTAAACATGTTTACGTTAAGTGATTGGAAAATCACTACTGTGTGGTGTTGGAATATTAAGGAATGTTATTTATATTTTATTGCGTTGCTGTGTCAAATGTTCTCAGTGTTACACTAAATAGTTTTGTTTAAATTTTCTAATTTTCTAGTTCTAATTTATATTTTTGTATTCATACATATGTTTATTACTATTAATAAAGGTTATTTATTGATTGATACACAATTTGTCTATAGTTTTGTGTACATGATATATGTGAAACTCGTCTAATTTGCAATGTACACTTTGTTCTTTAAGGACCACACTTAGTGCTATAAGTTCTCCTCCTTGGGCTGACCACACCCCCTTGACTGGCCACACCCACTCTTACAGTTGGCCACACCCCAACGTAGTGGGCCCCTATCACTGCATTCCCCTGGTGGGCCCTTCATACCCCAGTCCGACACTGCACCAGGGTATAATCTCCATTGAAAAAGTTGGTAATTTTGTTGTAAGAAAATGAACTGATCCCTATGCTAATGCAAATGGCTATTCACACATACATATTATATTTTCACTTATCCCTTGTTGAGCCTGTTTTCATATATCCCCTTTTGTCACATATACCCTGTTGGGCCCGTTGTCATATATCCCCTGTTGTCACATATACTCTGATGTCACATATCCCCTGTTAACAATAAATTGCTCCTACCTGTTGTGTTGAGCACCACTGACCTCTGTATGGGACTGGGTAGAAGTTGGTACAGCATGAGTCACAAACAGCCTTTGTAGGTGCAGTCCCCACCCCACTCAGCAACCATGGAAACCTTACCACCCAGCACCACTCATCACCCTCATCCCCCCTCCCCCACACCAGGTGACCTCACACATAAAAAAAATATATATTTTTTTTAACTCCTGGCTGGCCTTGGCCTAATTCTGTGGATACGCCTGGGGCTGTAGCCCGATCATGCCAATTGTTAATCAGCCCTGGCTGTAAAAGAAAACTCCCAGGAGGGATTGTAGCAGGGAAATGTCTAAAGTAGACTTCTTTTTACAGAGTTTAAGACACTAATCATGAGGAGTTACGAGAGAGACTTCTTGCACAGATCGTGACAGCAAAGTGTATTGAATCATTATTCTTCTCATTGATACATGTTTTATGTTAGACCCCAGTTGACATTGAGGGCTTGTGGCAAAATAATTAAAGATGCTCGGGCTCGGTTCTCGGAGAACCGAGCACACCCGAATTTTGTTGATCCGAGTACTTTCGGCTCTGTACTTTTGCGCACTCTCGGAAGTGAAAATGATGAAAAACATCATTGTTGCATTGTCGGATCTTGCGAGTTTTGGATTCTATAAGTACCGCCCTCCACGGAGATCCGGTGCCATTTCATAGAGAGACACAGAAGGGGTAGCACGGTTCTTGGCAGTCTCTAGTGCAGTTGGGCAGCATCATATCTAAAACAGAAAGAGGAAGGGTGGCAGTTTTCTTAAACGTCTACTGAGTTGTAGCTCACACAGAAATAGGAGAGGTGACAGTGTCCTTGTCACTCTCCAGTCTCCGGTCACATTGTTCTTGTCTTCAGTCATATTGTTCTTGTCACTCTCCAGTCTCAGTCATGATGATACTTATACCTCTACGTCATGTGCTAAAGCCTATGTTCATAGTGGTTCATAGCACATAGTGGTTATAAGTTAGGGAAAAATGTAAAAAAAAAAAGCTTGCACCTTTTTAAAGAAAAAAACACCTCTCTAATAAAGGTGAAAGTTTACTGTAGAAAAGCATAAAATTGCCAACACGCCATTCAACCCAAAATATTAACAAGCATACCAACATCAGCTAGCTTCCTTCTCTCAACTAGGTCCCAGCTGCTGCAATCTACACAGTCATCATCCACACCCTCATCAGTGTGTACATCATCCTCACACAATACTAATTCATCCCTGATGGAATCCACCATTACAGAAGTCTCTGTACTTCGATGTAATTACCGGTAATGGCCTTCCCTGTGGAATTTGTGGTTCATTTTACAACAGAGCTGTCACAATTTTTTGGCAATTCTATTACACCAGGCCAAATGTCAAAATGTTGTGCTGACTCATCTGCATCACGACTGGGATGCAGATGCAGACTTAGCTTTCTTGGGAAAGCTACGTTTTTTCCTAGCAGCAGTTGCCAAATTAACGGAGGGAGGATGAGTCGTCGTCTCATATACCACTTGAGCTCTCAGCGTGCTGACCAGGAGCTCATTGCATCTCTTGAGATCTGAGTCAACTGGAAAGAAAGAGAAGACATAGCTCTTAAACCTAGGATCATGCACAGTTGCTTAAATGTGCTAATCTGATTTCAAGATGTTGATAACTCTTGGATCCTGGTGAAGAGAATAAAGTACTTGATCTACAAGTCCTACATAGTTAGCGGAATTGCTTAGTTTCATCTCCTCCTTCAATTTCTCTAACTGCTTTTCCAAAAGTCTAAATAGGGGAATCACTTGACTCAAGCTAACAGTGTCAGAACTCACTTCACAGGTGACTAATCAGCACCTTGCACAACACAGGAAGTATTCCCCACTGCGCTGGACTAAAGTACATTCCCCCTCAATTTTGATTCTTCTTTCAGCAGCTGCAATCTCTTACATGCTGTTGCAGAATGCCGAAAATGACCCAAATTATTTCTGGACACAGACAGCATCTCCTGCATCTCACTGTCATTTTTTAAAAAGCTTGGTACCACCAAGTTTATTGTGTGGGCAAAACAGGGAATGTGATGGAATTCACCCAGCTGTAATGGTCTCACAATATTGGTGGCGTTATCACAAATGTCATACCCTCAGGAGAGTCCAAGCAGGATAAGCTATGTTGCAATGACATCCCTTAGTTTTTCAAACAGGTTGTCAGCGGTATGCCTCTTAGTGTAGCCGGTGATACACAAACGTAGGATACCACTTTGTATTTACAACAGGATAAGGGGGATATTTGTGTAGGTGACGACGGCGCTAATGAGGATGTTGATGAGGAGGATAATGAGGATGATGCTGTTTGTGTAAGTCCTGCACCAGTGGAAGCAGTTTTTGCCAGTAATAAGAAGAAGACCATTGTCATGCCTGGGAATAATCCACCTCTTATGTGTGCAATTATTTTTACCCAATCCTGACAACAGTTGTCTAGCCATTTATAGCATTTGTAAAGCCACACTGACAACAACTTTCTCATCAATATCCTCACTAGTGATCGGAGTTAGTCCTGCATTCAAGTTGGTAAGGCTAGATGACTTCTTCCCTATCCAGGATTACTCTGAATAATTCTTGTGCATTAGTCCCGCTGCTGCTGCTGGTGCTGGGGGTAATCCTTGATTCATAACTGTCGCTTATTCCCCACATCAACTCTATATGTAAATCATGTTACATACACCTAAAGAACATTTCCAGAATACACACATATCTGACACAAGACACCACAAAAACATTAATTCATGCAGTCATCATCTCCCGCATCAACTATTGCAATTCCCTCCTTACTGGTCTTCCCAAAGTCAGACTTGAACCCCTACAATCTATTTTGCAGCACGCAGTGGCTAGATTAATTTTCCTTACTAACCGTTTTTCCTCTGCTGAGCCACTCTGTCAGTCTCTACATTGGCTGCCTGTATTTCAACGAATCCAATATAAAATTCTTCTAGTAACATACAAGGCCATCAACAAAATTGCACCGACATACATTTCCTCACTGGTCTCGAAATATCTCCCTACTCGACACCTCTGTTCTGCACAAGATCTACGTCTCTCCTCCACTCTCATCACATCCTCCCATTCTCGGTTACAGTATTTTTTCTGGGCTGCACCCACTTTGTGGAACTCCCTCCCACGCACAATAAGACTTTCTTCTAGTCTTCAAACCTTCAAGCATTCAATGAAAACCCACCTCTTCAGACAAGGTTATGATATTCCTCAACCACCATCTTAATTTCCCTAGATTACCCTATTACCATCCTCTACACTGCTAATGCAAGACAACAACCCTCTGACCAACATTGCAACACACACAGCCCACTCAATACTTTTACCTTTGCGTTCTAGCTGGTCCATTGTGCAATATGATGTAGCACATGCCCTTGTGTTTCTAATTCCCATTGTCCTATAGATTGTAAGCTTGCGAGCAGGGTTCTCTTACCTCTCTGTCTGTATGCATTACCCAGTATTGTCTTATCAATGTTTGTTCCCAATTGTAAGCGACACGGAATTTGCTGGCGCTATATAAATAAATGTTGATGATGAAGATGATTATGACTACTAGTAGTTTACAACAATTGACTGTTAAACAATCCTTTGCAAGAGGAAGCAAGTATGAAAGCTGTCACATAGTTGCAAAGCGGATCACAGACGCCATGGCGACTATGCTAGTATTAGATCTGCGTCCAATATCCACAATTAATGCAGCTGGTTTTAGACAGTTAATTGAGGTCCTATGTCCCCGTTACCAAATTCCATCACAACACCATTTTACTAGAAAATAAATTTCTCACCTCTGCTGGAGGGTTCCATAAAATGTAATTATTGGGCTACAAAAGGCCATTCTACCCAATGTACACTTAACCACAGATGTAAACAAGCAGAAATAGGCACACTAAAAGATTATATGACTATGACAGTCCACTGGGTTGGTGAATTGCCTTCAGCAGCGGGAACAGTAGCAGCATGTACCGAACAACGCCATATTATTCCGAGGCAGGCTACTCTGTGTATTAGCAGCTACATTAAGAGGCATACCGATCACAAGCTGTTTAAAAAACTAAGGGCTGTCATTGCAACATGGCTTATCCCATTTGGACTCTCCTGAGGATATGTCATTTATGATAACGCCACCAATATTGTGAGAGCATTACAGCTGGGTGAAATCCATCACATTCCCTGTTTTGTTCACACAATCTACTGAAAGATGCATCATGAGCAGACATGGTAATGTAAAGTTTATTGACAGCACTGTTGGGCTTAAGGCAACTAAGCTATTGGTAGCTTGTTTTGTGGGGGCCCAAACAAACCAAGCACTTCAGCCACAAAAGTAGCACTCCTTGTCGCTGGGGGGCTTGGTTTGTTAAACTGTACATGTCCTTTTCATTATTTTACAAAAGGATGGGTGGGAGGACCCAAGGTGAATTCCATCTTGCACCACTTTTCTTTTCTGCCACTGCTGTGTGCCAATGTTTCCTAGAAGTGCTATGAACTGCCGTGTGTTTGTGTTGTTGCTCTATCGCTCAGCCAGGTCGCTGCAGTTTTTGTCTGAAAGGGGATGAAAATAATATTGTGACCTGTGAGGTGGTCAAAATTGACTGGAAATTACTGGAAATTAGTGTTATTGAGGTTAATAATAATGTAAGAACATAAAAAGAGCAAAATTATGTGATTTTAGCACTTTTTGTAAAAAGTACAGATCGAAAACCAAAACCAAAACAGAGGGGTAAGTGAACATCTCTAAAAATAATGATGAGTTGTTAAGAAAAACGAACATAATTCACCGCCACCGTCCCCATTACCCATCCTTCAACCAGGCATACACTACGTTGATCCCAAAGCCAAATAAAGACCCTATATTAATGTCTTCATATCGCCCCATAACTTTACTAAACCTGGATTTTAAAATTCTTTCCCGTATAATGGCCAAACGCCTGCAAACTATATTGCCCTCCCTGTTGACATCACACCAGTTAGGCTTTGTGCACGGACGCCACTCGGTGCGTGGCATTCGTACTGCAATAGCATCAATAATTGCCTCTTCCCAAGATTCCCGTTCATCCAACATGCTTCTCAGCTTAGATGCACATAAGGCATTTGATACAGTATCCTGGTCTTTTTTATCAGCCGTATTGAATGTAAGGGAATTTGGCCAAGATTTTATAGCAATAATAGATTATTTCTATGAAACCCCATTAACGTTTTTTATCATTAACACATTACTGGGAGACCCAATAGTAATGACAAGAGGCACTTGACAGGGATGCCCAATGTCCCCACTGTTGTTTAACTTATCAATAGACCCTATGCTGAGAATTATCCAACAGTGGCCCCGGATGAAGGGCATCTCGGTTGGCACAGAGTGCACAAAAATAACAGCATTTGCCGATGATATTCTGCTTCACATCTCGAATCCAGAGTCTTGTCTGGGTCCGCTGATGGAGAAGATTAAAGAAATAGGGTCAGTTTCAGGGTTCGAAGTAAATCTCGAAAAATCTACGGCTATTTATTTAGGGAGAGGCCCAGCAGAACCTCATTGGGCTAGGCCTCTTGGGCTGCAATGGGCAAATGGTTCAATATCATATTTGGGGGTCCAACTCCCGAAGAACATGGCCACTCTCCATAATCTCAATATTATTAAAGTCATAATTGATATGCAAAGGGAGCTGGAGGGCTGGGAACGACTCAATCTATCCTACTTAGGCAGGGCAAACCTCCTGAAGATGATATTGTTTCCGCGATTACTATACCCGTTACAAACATTACCACTCCTTCTAACACAAAAAGATTCACAGCAAATTAAATATCTTTTCCGTAAATTTATTTGGAAAAAGAAGCGCCCCAGGATTAGTCTTATTAAACTCCAACAACCCAAGACAAATGGAGGCATAAATTTCCTAGACATAGTTCAGTACAGCCATGCAGCTCATCTGCGATACCTGAAGGATTGGATAATGGATCAGAATATTTACACTAACTTAGCAGTAGAAAAACAATTTCTTTTGGATACTAATCCAAAAGCTTTTCTTCACTTACACGACCGGGAATTGCCCTCTAATATTCTTGAAAACCCTCTTGTCCTTTCGATCCAAAAAATTTGGCATATACTAAGATACCGTTTATCAAAAATCCCCAGTTTCAGAACGGCATGGCGGCTCGCCCCTTCACTGTGTGGGAGAGGGAAGGACTGCGGTCAGTTGGGCAGCTGCTGGACAGGATTGAGAGAAGGCATTGGAGCTGTTTCCATTTTTGGGCCCGTGCGGTCTTTCCTTCGTTCAGGTCCAGCACTATGTCCGAGGGGTGATATCACTCCTCACAGCAGTGGATTGGGATAACCCTCTTGATACTTTATTATTAAATGTATCCACCAAGAGAGGAGCAATTTCATCCAACTATGCTTTTCTGAGAACCATAATAGATCACACTAAAATAAAATCGGGCCTAAGTGGTTGGTTGCGTCATTTCCCCCAATTAACAGAACAGATGTCGCTGAAGGGATTAGCCACCTCGATAAAGCTTTTCCCGGCTTCTACATATGCAGAAATGTTCCTCAAAATATTTCACAGGGGTTACCTCTCACCACATCGCCGAAATATTATTGGTCTCTCAGCTGACTCTAGATGTCCTAAATGTGGTGAAACCCAGGCAGATCTATTTCATTGTCTATGAGCATGTCCTATTATCAAGGCTTTCTGGACCCGGGTATGGAGGTTTGCAACTACAGACTTAATTAACTATTTGCCATTCACTCCTGATTGGGCAATACTAGGTATTTTACCTTCTGATACGCGAACATCTACAGGAGGCAGAAAGTTGCATATGGCAATATCTGCTGCGGCTAGGAAATCGATTCTCCATATGTGGATCCAGAACTCCCCTCCAACACTTGAGCTATTTAAAGAAAAAATGTACTTTCTCCTGAGAATGGATTGGCTGGAAGCTTCTCTTCAGAAAAGTACCCTAACTCGCAAATTTTTTGAGACTTGGGAAAGCTATATTAATATCCTACCCTCCCAATTACGCAATCAACTATATGAATGCTTTCACCAGACACTGTGGTATGAAACAAGAGTATTCCTTCAAGACCCCCCAATTTTCGTGGGGGATGATGGGGCGGGCCTGTCATCTTCCTCTGGTCCCTTCGCACCTTGATGGTGGATAGGGGGAGGGGAAATTGTAATGTCATGTCTGCTCCTTTTATTGAGAGATGATGGCGTATTTATTTTCACCACTAATGTTACCATTACTGCAATTTTGCTTTGTCTTATATTTCAAAGTGATAATATATTAATATCGGACACACATATTTTAGAATGTTTGTATTATGGTCGTCAAACCTCCTCAAGTGTTATCCAAGGAAAAAATGTAATAATACCCATGTACATTTATATTGACTGTATTTACAATGGAATGTTTCTCTTCTTTTGTGAAATGAACAGTATTACATAATTGATGTCTGAATGTCTTCAATAAAATTGTTTTGAAAAAAAAGAAAGAAAAGCGAACATATTTATGCATTATTGAACAGGTCTTTTGGAGCGGTATTGGAACTGAAAACTCTCTATGAGCAATTGTGGGAAATTTTCTGTGAGCTAACATCCTATTAAGCATAATATTATAACATTTTCTCTGCATCTAACTCCATAATAATATTATATTATAATCAGTATGAGACTATTTGGATTTGTATTGCAAAACCGTTTTAAATAAGATTTGGAGTTTGCATTTATAACTGCACAGATTTGGAATAACATTTGGGGCTAGAGTTACTAAACTGCGGGTTTAAAAAAGGGGAGATGTTGCCTATAACAACCATTCAGATTCTAGTTATCATTTATTTAGTACATTCAACACATGACAGCTAGAATCTGATTGGTTGCTATAGGCAACACCTCCACTTTTTCAAACCCACAGTTTAGTAAATATACCCCTTGCAGTTTGCATTCAGATTTACATAAACTTGGCAAGACAGCTGAATAAGTCTTTTTTGTCCTCTTTCACAACCAAATAGTAATCCACATAACTTTTATAATCAGTGTATTTTTGTACTCAAACCAAGTAGAGTAACACCCATTAAGTGCTTCCAAAAACATATATGTTTTGTATATTTTCATTTTTTATATCAGTGCACTGATAGGGGCATGAATTTATTAAAAACGAGTATTTGTATATTGTGATATGTTTAGTCATGATATATGATTTTAATGTTGTCTGTTTTTTTCACAACATTAATAAAAGTTATAATTTCGATTTATATTGATTTTTAATGAAATTTATAACTAGTGGAATTAGACGGAAGGCTGCCTCAGCGCGGTAGTTCACTGCTTTACTTATACATTCCCAGTAGAGCGCATTACTTTTTTCTACGGCTGCAGAGGGACTTCTTTTCTAATTAATTTATTTAATTAAATAAATACTTCTGGACTGCATATACCCAGCACCCAAGGATCTATTAGGAGAGTAATTAAGTTAGAAAGCTTTCCCACATACGACAAGGTGATTTCTTCTGACCTAACACTGTCCTATACTCTAACGGCCTGAGTCATTAAGGAAAGTAAGGCAATAAAAATAGTAACTTTTCACCTGGATAAACCATGTTACAATGCAAAGGGTGCAAATTAGTTTATTATTTTGCACATAAGGAAAATACTGCCTCTTTTTTCTTGTAGTACACGTATACCTGATAGCTTTAGTTTTAGACTGAAATTTGAAGTTGATCTAGGACATACCATACCCCAACTATACATCTGTCTCCACATTTTAAATTTACCACCCCTTCCAATGCAACATGGTGCAGAATTATTCCTTTTTTTACATTACTGTCCCTAATGACTCAAGCCCTAAGCCTGTGCAATAATATAAAAACCTAATAGTAATTTGCTCAACTGCATACCTTTAGGAAGTGGCTAAAATTTCCCAGTGAGACAGAAAAATGTACATTAAAAAAAGGGTGGAAATGTGCGTTTAAGCCAAATTAAAGTAATGCATGCTACGCAAAAGAAGAATGGCCCCTTTGCTCGTGACCACCTGAAACCATGAGGTCCCCCACAGGACAGTGGCATTCAGACCCACCCCTTTTCCGCAAGACTGCCACTCACCTGTTGGTAATATGCAGCGCTACGCTCCATCTCCCATCTTGGTAGTGGTGTCCACAGTGATCTAGTTAGGACAAGAAGTGGCACAGTCTGGTTTTCCTACGTTGAAGAAAGCGCTTAGATATAAAGAACAGTAACAGAAATACACAAAAATAAAAGGAAGCTGTTTTTAAGAAAAAAGACCTTTTTTAGTACATAGTAAAAAATGCAGAGTACAGGAGCCAGAATGAGCTTTGCAAAACTGACAAGCTATGCAACATGGAAATTCGCCGTGGAAATGTAGTTTAAATGTGAAAAGTTTTGAAAGATCACAATAAATCCAGGAGAGAGTCCAAATGTTGATGAAGTAGATAAAGCCATGGGAACCATAGATTTAGCTGTAGCACATCATGTTTATTCTGTCATCAATGGGAAGGTGTCAGCACAGGACAAGTGGACCTTCCAGCAGGTAGCATATGAGGACAAAGGTCTAATGCAGTGGTGGCCAACCAGGGGCTCTAGAGCCTCATGCTGCTCTTTGAGCTTTGAAATGTGGCTCCTGGCCAGAAGTATCAACAATCTTAAGTGTTTCAGGTGCTGGCAAGGGCAGATTGTAAAAAAGTCCTGCTGATCAACTGACTGAGAGCAGCCACAGTGTCATTAATAATCAAATCAGGGAAGGAGGAGAGTGTATAATTTGCTCCTCCTCCTTCATCTCTGCAGGCTCTAGCAGCTAAGGGTGGGTAGTGGGAGAGGTAAGTAAGGGGCATGTGAGATCTGATGGTAAGTGAAGAGCCTGATAGGCATTTAAGGAGATGTAATGGGATTTGAGTAGATCTTATGGCATGTGGGTAGGTCTGAAGGGCATGTAAAGGGTATGTGAGGAGGTCCGATTGCATTTAAGGGGCATGTGGGGAGGTTTCATGGCAGTTAAGGGGCATGTGTCGAGAGGCCTGATGGCATTTAAGGGGCATGTGGCAGGTGTGATAGGCATGTTCGGAGGTCTGATGGGCATGTAAGGGACATAAGATGGGCATGTTTGGGGCATATGGGGAGGTCTGATTGCATTTAAGAGGCATGTGGGGATGTCTGATGGGCATGTAAGGGGCATGTGGAGAGGTCTGATGAGCATTTGGAGATGTCTAATGGACATGTGGGAATATCGGATAAACATGTCTGAGGCATGTGGTTAGACTTGGTGGCATGTAGAGAGCTAGATGTGCATGTATGGGGCATATGGGGAGATCTGATGGCACGTGGGGAGATCCAATTGGTATGTAAAGAGGTCAGAGGGGCATGTTAAGAGGTCTAGTGTATTGTGGATGCAATAGCAATGTGAGCTACTGTGAAGAGACTATGGGGTATATTTACTAAACTGCTGGTCTGAAAAAGTGGCGATGTTGCCTAAAGCAACCAATCAGATTCTAGCTGTTATAGTGTAGAATGCACTAAATAAATGAAAGCTATAATCTGATTGGTTGCTGTAGGTCTCCATTTACACTCCAACAACTCCACTTTTTCAAACCTGCAGTTTAGCAGTTTAGCATATATACCCCCATAAGTAGTCTTTTGAACTCTCCTCTCTGGACACAGCAGCAAAGTAAGAGCTGTGCAGTGCAGATTTGTGACAAAATTAAGTGCCTGTGAGAATATGAATGAATATATAGACAAAATGTTATCAATAGCTCAGCAATTAGCATCTGTGGGAACACAGGTGGATGATGAGGAGGTTGCAATGACAATGCTGCAGAATTTAATGCCAGAATTCGATTTCCTGGTGGTAGCTCTACTAAGCTGACTACAGATATTGTAAGGGCTAAACTGCTGCAATTCCAACAATGATTTCCCGTGGACACTAATGCTGAAAGGTCTACATTACTCACAAAAGGTACAAAGTTCAAAAAGCCCAAGTACAAATGATTTATATGGCACAAAATGAAACACAAAGCAGGCTGAGAGATGCAAATAGTTCGCATAAAAAGCGTACAAGCCAATTGAGTCAGCATTAAACATTGCAGATAGTCACAAAAAGGTATGTTGGTATGTAGACTGAGGGGCCTGTAGACACTTCTGCTGCAATCAAGAGTGGTTGATTTCACTAAAATCATGTGAACCCATATCTGTAAAAGGAATAGGAGACAAAGTTCTTACTGGCACAAAAGTTGGGACAATCACAGTGCGCCTAAGCATAAAAGGTAAAACTGTCATCACAGATTTGGGAACCTGTGGTGAAATGAGGTATTAATATGGGTTGGATACCATTTTCTGGCCGTGGAAAACCGGACAGTACTTACCCCGGCAGGAGGAAACCGAAGAGCTACTCTCCGACTCACTGAAATGAGTGACAGCTTCCATGGTAGACTTTTGTCAATTGCGCCCCCTGAAGAATCTGGCAGCGGTGGCTGATGTCAAATTGAAGAGATTCAGTGTGATCCGAATTGTTTGGGTAATAATTTTAAAGAGGCAATGCCTGTACAAGGTACATGGTATAGTAATGAACCTTGTACAGGCGTTGCCTCCTTAAATTATTACCCGAACAAGTCGGATCACATTGAGACTAGGAAGTCTCATGTGTTAAGATAGGGAAAATGTCTACAGATAGAGCTCTATGTTTAATTACAGAGGACTGCATTGTATATTTAAATGTAATGTGTCTGGATTGTGATCTCTCCTGTTTAAATAAATTCTGCTGTATAGCCACAGAACATTACCTATCCTTATTTATAACAAGAATGGCTCACTGCTATCCCTTTGTCTGCATTTTTACCTGTGAAAAGGTAAACACAGAAAAGGACCAATCAGGCAGGTCCTGAAACTACTGAGAAGGTCATTTATGGCTTTAAAAGAGAAATCCAGGGAACAGCGAGTACGCATTCACTACCCAGTGATAGCTGAAGTCATCCTGGCATTGAGGCCTCGTCCTCTCCCTGGCAGGAAAGGGACAATTGGTCCTTTGAATACTGCCGTTGCCTCTCCAGGTCTTGGGGAGCTGTGTGTCTGCCAAAAGCAGAGTGACAGTGACTCAGGACTGCTGCGTTGCTGGCAGCCAGGCGAAGTTTGGATAGATGGCATTCCCTGAGAGTGGCTAGGAAACTGGTAAGGTGTTTTCATTATACCCTGTATGTTGTCTGTGCCAGACTGTAGTGTTATTTGTTGCAGGTTATTATTTAAATATGGTTATTGCTGTTTGGTGCTACCATTTTGTTAAATAAACCTACATTAAACCTGGTATCGTCACAGAACCAACCTTATCGTCATAAGTGTTTTTGAGAGAAAAGGTTACAAATTCGAATTTGTAGAGGGCAAATATTTGGTGCGAAATCAAAGAGGGACTATAATTGCAACAGCAACTATATGCAACCAACTATATGTTCTAGAACAATGAACAGTGAACCGAACAGTGTTGTGCGATGGCAACTTCAGATAACAACCAATCCATGGAACTGTGGCATAAAAGACTGGGTCATCTGGGATATGATAATATACAGAAACTAGCTGATGAAATGGTGACAGGGATCACTGTGAATAATTCTGACAGAACGGCATGTGAGCGTTGTGTAAAGGGTAAACAAACCCGTTGTCCCTTTCCAAAATCAGCAACTAGAGCTGAAGTACCGCTAGCACTAATATATACAGACGTGTTTTGGTCCAATGGAAGTAAAATCTGTTAGTGGCTATAGGTATTTCATGACATTTATCGATGATGCCACAAGGATGACACATGTGTGCTTCATTAAAGCTAAAAGTGAAGTTGCAAATAAAATTGAGGAATATAACAACCTAGTAGAGACCCAGACAGGTCTAAAATTAAGTCTTAAGATCAGACAATGGCAGTGAATATGACAACAAGACCTTAGCTGAATTTTTTTAAAAATATGGCATACAACACCAATTAACAATTACTTACATGCTAGAACAAAATGGTGTGTGTGATCGTGAAAATAGCACAATTGTTGAAAAAGTACAGACTATGCTAAGTGATGCTGGCTTAGATAAAAAATTTTGGGCAGAAGCAGTTTCCACTGCAGTTTACCTAAAAAAAAGTTTACCCACAGTAGCTATAAGAGGCAAAACGCCACTAGAGATGTGGTCTGGGAGAAAGCCAAGTATCAGTCATCTCCGTGTCTTCGGCTGTAAAGTGTATGCACATATTCCCAGAGAAAAAGGCGAAAGTTAGATCCCAAGTCAGTAGAATGTATCATGCATGGATACTGTCAACAAAGCAAGGGATATAGACTTTGGGACATTATAAACAAACGACTCATAAAGTGAAGAGATGTGGTGTTTCATGAAAAGACACCATTTAGCAAAAATGGTGGAAAATCAACAACCACAACAAAGATATGTAACACTGTATGTACAGGCAACGGAAAGCGTGTCTGAACCTAAAAGTGTAATTACAGATCCCCATTAGAAAGCAAAGGTTCTGTGAGAAGTAACAGAGGTGTTCCCCCCTAGAAGATGCTGTAGATGTGGAGACTCTCCAGTCTCCAGTGCCATTGCTCAGTGCCATTGCTCACACATAAACAGGAGGGGTAGCAGTGTTCTTTGTCATTGCTCACACAGAAAGTGGAGGGGTGGCATGGTTCTCTTCACCCTCCAGTCTCCAGTGCCATTGCTCTGTGCCATTGCTCACACAAAAAGTAAAGGGGTGGCATGTTTCTTGTCAATCTCCAGTCTCCTGTGCCATTGTTCTGTGCCATTGCTCACATAGAAAGTGAAGGGGTGGCATGTTTCCTGTCCCTCACCAGTCTAAAGAACCATTGCTCAGACAGAAACAGGAGTTGCAGCAGGTGTTCTTGTCACTCTCCAGTCTCCTGTGACAATGCCATTGCACACACAGAAACAAGTGTTGCAATGTTTTTGTCACTATCCAGTCTCCAGTGACATTGCTCACACAGAAACAGGAGGGGTAGCAGTGCTCTGTGTTCTTTTCACTCTCCAGTTTCATTGTTCTGTGCCAATGCTTACACAGTAACAAGAGGGGTAGCAGCGTTCTTGTCATTCTCCAGTCTACAGTGCCATTGCTCACATGCAAAGAAGAGGGGTAGCAGTGTTCATATCCCTCTCCAGTTTCCAGTACAATTTTTCTGTACCACTGCTCATGCAGAAACAGGAAGGGTGACATGGCTCTTATCACACTCTCCAGTCTCCAGTGCCATTGCAAAGTGCCATTGCTTACACAGAAAGTGTAGGGGTAGCAGTGTTCTTGTATCTCTCCAGTGCCATTGCTCTTTGCCATTGCTCACACAGAAACAGGAGGGGTAACAGTGATCTTGTCTCTCTAAAATCTGTTCTGTGCCATTGCTCACACAGAAAGTGGAGTGAAGGCATGGTGTCACGGGCACTAAGAGTCTTTGCCCAGGATATCACCAGATGATGTTCTTACCAGAGTAATATAGCTGGTACTATGGTTCTCTGGTAGCAGGGTGACAACGGAAAAGGAGAATTAGCAGATGGTGAGAGAATGCTCAAGGGAAGTCTATGACTAGCAGCAACTGGTAATGACTTAGATGTATGAACACGAGGAACCAGATGGACAAGTAAACGTGAGGAGAGTCAGTGGTCTGCGTACAGCAAGTAGTACCACTGCTATAGTGAGGAGGAATGTCCAGGAGTAGAGAGGAGGTAGTGAAAGTCAGTGGTCTGCGTATAGCAAGTTGTACCACAGTCTATAGTGAAGGAATGGGTTCCAGGTGCAAGTAGGTAACGGGGAAGTCAGTGGTCTGCATACAGCAAGTTGTACCACTGCTTATGTGAGAGGATACTTGAAACTGGTGCCAATGGGAAAACAGGAGTCAGTGGTCTGCATTCAGCAAGTTGTACCACTGCTATATATTTGTGAGGAGGGGCACGAGGAGATGAATGGAATACAGAGGATACACAGGGGGCACACGGAACTTGATCCCACAATGATAACCACAACACAATAATAACTGACAAGCGCTGCTTGAAGTATACAAAGTCACTATAGAGATCCAGGTAATAGGAAACAAAGTCAATAGTAACAATAGCTTCAGTAGATGGAAGACTCCGGAGATGAACACAACACAGTCCAGACGGATATGCAATACAATAGCAAAGTCAATGGAAAGTATGCATACCGCGGTTCAGGAGAGCAGACTGTCAAGGAGAAGTGCAGGGATACCTGAACGGCTGAACGCCGGCAGGAGGAGAGACCACTGGAGGATGGAAGCAGTAATCAGGTTGGTGCAGCGCACGAAAGGTAACCGGTAATCAAAGGAGCAATACTCAGGAAGCAGTAGTAAGTAAAACTGGAAACATGATGAACACGGGAGAGTTGAGGCTGTCTGGTATCCGGCAGTAGTAGCGGAGGCAGCGGAGGGGAGACACGCTGAACACAGGAGAGTAGAGACGGTCTGGAATCCGGCAGCAGTAGCAGATAGGAATCAGTGGAGAGCTGACACGATGAACACAGGAGAGTTGAGACGGTCTGGAACCCGGCAGTAGTAACGGAGGCAGCGGAGAGCAGACACGCTGAACACAGGAGAGTTGAGGCGGTCTGGAATCCGGCAGCAGTAGCAGATAGGAATCAGCTGAGTGTAGACACGATGAACACAGGAGAGTTGAAGTGGTCAGAAAACCACAATCGTAGTAGACAGGAATCAGCTGGAGCTGAATACACGAGGAAACACAGAAACACCTTCAGAGGCTCATGGGGAATGAGACTCCAAGATCAGGCAACTAGGTAATAATCACAGGTGGTTTAAATATGGAGGGTTGCCTGATCATCCAATTAATTAAAAGCAACAGGTACTGAAGGTTTCATAAGGGCTGCACATGCGCAGACCCTCAGGATGGCGGACCGCCACGGTTCCTGAACACAGGAGAAATGGCACTCACAGTCCGGTGAGTGACACATGGTTCTTGTCACTCAACTGTCTCCAATGCCATTGCTCTATGCCATTGTTCACACAGTAACATGATGGGTAGCAGTGCTCTTGTCACTCTCCAGGCTCCAGTGCCATTGCAATCAGAGTAACAAAAGGGGTAGCAGTGTTCTTGTCACTCTCCAGTGCCATTGTTCACACAGTAACATGATCGATAGCAGTGCTCTTGTCACTCTTCAGTCTACAGTGCCATTGCTCTGTGAAATTGCTCATACAGAAAGTGGAGGGGTGGCAGTTTTCTTGTCCCTCACCAATCTGCAGTGCCAATGCTCATTGACATTGCTCACATAGAAACAGAAGGGGTAACAGTGTTCTTGTCACTCTCTCGTATCCAGTGCCATTGCACATTGCCATTGCTCACACAGAAACAAGAGGGGTAGCAGCGTTCTTGTCACTCTCCAGTCTCCAGAGCCACCCTCAAATCTCATTATACTTCAATGCAACACATAGGTCACTGACTCGCGGTGTGTTACACTTTTTTCTAATTTTTGGAAAAGTTGTGTGTGTTCATCGATTTGGATCATGATCAGTAAACAGAAGAGCAGGAGCACCAGCCAGCTGCTTGTACCAGTCATGATGATGCTAGTCATTCTACGTCATCTACTAAAGCCTATGCACAAACGCATGGTGGGTTTAAATCGGGCAAAGTGAAATCCAAAAAATAAGCTTTTACATTGGTAAAGAAAAAAACACCTGTAATAAAGGGAAAGTTTACTGTAGAAAAATATTTAATTGCCAACATTTGATTCTGATTCTACACAAAATTACAGCAACCAGTCCAGCATCAGCTAGCTCCTTTCTCTCAGATAGATCCCAGCACCTGCAATCCACGCTGTCATCATCCTCACCCTTATCAGTGTGTTCATCATCCTCACACAATATTAATTCATCCCATCTGTAATTCACCATTACAGCAGTCTCTATACTTTGATGTAAAGAAATCCTCGTGGAATTTGTAGTTCATTTCGAGAAACATCATCTTTTCCACATTTTTAGGAAATAGCCACCTACGCCGATCGATGACAAGGGTCCCAGCTGTGTTGAAAACTCTTTCTGAGTACACACTGGAGGGTGGGCAGCTTAGGTATTGCTAAGCGAGTTTGTACATGGGTCTCCAAATTACCTTTTTTTGACTTCCAGTATGTAAAGGGACTATCTGTGTGTATTTGTGCACGATCATTAAAATAATAATCCATCATTCTTTGGATGTTGATAGTAGGATCAGGTTGCGTTAAGGCAGAGGTGTCATGATTTGTGGGCATTTTTTTTACACCAGACCAGATGTCAAAATGTTGTGTTGACTCATCTGCATCACCACTGGATCTCTTGGAAAAGCTAAGTTGTTTCCTAACAGTAGTTGACTGAGAAACTGAAGGAGGAGATGTTGTCGTGTCATGTATCACTTGAGCTGTCTGCTTGCTGACCAGGAGCTCATTGCATCTCTTGAGATCTGGAAAGAAAGAGAGAACATAGCTCTTAAAGCTGGATCAAGCATAGTCAACAAAGTGTAGTTATCCGATTTCAAGATTTTGATAACTCTTGGATCCTAGCGAAGCAAATAAAGTACTTGATCTACAAGTCCGACGTACTTAGCGGAATTGCTTTGTTTCATCTCTTCCTTCAATTTCTTGAGCTGCTTTTCCAAAAGTCTAATTAGGTAAATCATCTGACTCAAACTAGCACTGTCTGAACTCACTAAACAGGTGACTACTTCGAATGGTTTCAACACCTTGCACAACATGGAAAGTATTCCCCACTGCGCTGGACTAAAGTACATTCCCCCTCCTTTCCCAATGTCATGGCTTGTTGAGTAAGCGTTGATGGCTTTTCGCTGTACCTCCATCCTCTGAAGCATATAAAGGGTAGAATTTCACCTTGTTACCACCTCTTGCTTCACTTGGTGGCAGGGCAAATTCAATTCTTCTTGCAGTTGTTGCAATCTTCTAAATGCTGTTGCTGAATGCTGAAAATGTCCCGAAATATTTTGGGGCATATACGGCATCTTCTGCATGTCCCTGTCATTTTTCAAAAAGCTCTGGACCGCCAAGTTGATTGTATGAGCAAAACAGGTAATGTGAAGAAATTCACCCTGCTGTAATTCTCTCACAATGTTGGTGGTGTTATCAGAAATCACATATCCTAAGGAGAGTCCAAGCGGGATAAGCCATGTTGCAATGACATCCCTTAGTTTTTCTAACAGGTTGTCAGCAGTAGTCTTCTTAGTGAAGACGGTGATACACAGAGTAGTCTGCCTCTGAAAGATCTTCCATTGTTTATTAGATGCTGCTGCTGCTGTTCCTGCTGCTGAAGGCAATTCACCAACTCAGTGGGCTGTCATAGTCAAATAATCTTTAGTGTGCCCAGTTTCGCTTGTCTACATATCTGTTGTACAATGGGTAGAATGGCATTTTGTAGCCCAATAATTACATTTTATGGAACCCTCTGGCAGAGGTGAGAAATTGCTTTTCTAGTAAAATGGTGTTGAGATGGAATTTGGTAATGGGGACACAGATCCTCAATTAACTGTCTAAAGCCTGCTGCATTAATTGTGGATATCGGATGCAGATCTAATACTAGCATAGTCACTATGGCGCCTGTGATCGGCTGTGCAGCTAGATGTCATACTTGCTTCCTCTTGCAAAGGATTTTTTAACAGTCATTTGTTGTTTTAAACTACTAGTCGCCTTCTTCTTGGTCTGCTTCTGGGATGAAGATCCACCCCCAGCAGCAGCTGCAGCGGACCTAACACTCAAGGATTCTTCTGAGGAATCCTGGATAGGGGAGGAGTCATCTAGTCTTAGCAACTTGGATGCAGGACTAACTCCGATCACTACTGAGGATATTAATGATAAAGGTTTTGGCGGTGTAGATTGCAAGTGCTGGGATTTAGCTGAGAGAAGGAAGCTAGCTGATGCTGGACTGCTTGTTGTTATTTTTTAGCATAAGTTTCTGATTTTCCCAAAAGCTTGCCATGAACTCGCATGGATGCAGTTCCTAGATGGTTAAGGTCCTTAGCTCTACTGACTGTGGCTTAGTTTGTTAAACTGTATGTATCTTTTTTGATATCCGACATAAGGGGGGTGGGAATACAATTCCATTTTGCATTACTTTTCTTTTCTACCACTGCTGTGTGGCAATGTTTCATAGATGTGCTATGAACTGCCGTGGGTTTGTGCCATTGTGGAAATTCATGTTATTGAGGTTAATCATAATATAGGAACAAAAAGGAGCCGAATTATGTGATTTTAGCATTTTTAGCAATTTTTGCAAAAAAAACCTGATCCAAAACCACAAAGTTAATACAGATCCAAAACCAAAACACGGAGGTCAGTGAACATCCCTAGTCAGAAGTGTCTAAGCTACCTGTGTACTACAATTAAAATGATTACAAAGATACTGCTAGCTTGGCCAAGTCAGAAAGCTCCCCCACCAGAAACAAGGTGATCGCTGTTAGGGGTAGACCTAATGCTGACCTATATTCCAAGTCTGTACAATAATTGTTTTTTATAAACCTAACAGTATTGGGTGCAGCTGCAAACCTTTAGGGATGGACCAAATTCTCAACAGAGCAATGGGACTCGATATATTGAAAACTGTCTCCCTGAGTTAATGAACCACAAGTGCCACCAAGCCCTGACACCCAGGGTCTGCTGAGACATGTAGTACCACAAAGTGAAATATTAAATAAAACACAACACCCTCTTCCAGTAGCTGTCCCAAAAAAAAAATATTCCATGTAAAACATCTTTTCTTCAGTCCAACCCCATATATATCTTTGATCAAAAGACCCCATATTGTATGCGGTGTGAAAGAGGGTGTTGTGTTTTATTTAACATGTTACATTGTGGTTCTACAAGTGCCAGCATGCCCTGGCTGCCATAGGTATGCTGGTACTTGTAGTTCTACAAGCAGCAGCATGCCCAGACTGTTAATGACAACTGGCTGGGACTTTAAGTTCCACAATGTAAAATGGTGTTTTCAATCAATGTTTGCCCATTATTACCCTACAACTACCGCCCCCCCCCCTCCCCTCTAGGAAGAACCAACCCGGTGCTGAAACAACTGTTGTTGGTTCTTCCTAGAGGGGGGGGCCCTGCACAACTTTTTTGTGAACCCCACGTCCTAGGGATTCCAGCCCAGTGCTGAACAGCCTGGGGTTCGTTTGTCATTATGTCAGGGGGACCCCTGTCGCTGGTTTAGTATTAAATTTTGGGACTGACAATGCTGACAGAAATGGCAGGGACAAAACAATAACGATTATTTGAAAAAAACAATATGAAAAAAGTGTCTCATCATTTAACAGTCATGCAGGATTTCCGGCTGGTTTCATTAACTACACATTGAAAGCGTGACTTCTCCAAATGTTACCCTAAGAAATGACATCACTGGTCATGGACCCAGTGAAAACGGCCCTTTTAAAGTAGCAATTTTGGGACCCACTGCCTGAATTACATTATATAGGCCTCAGATAGCACCTGTGTTCTACTGAGCTTGATATTTGAAATGAATCCCCAAGTGCTGTGTTTTTTTAATAAGAGTCTGCTATCAGGGGCGGATTGGGAACTTAAAGTGGCCCTGGAAAAATTATTGAAGGCGCCTTATGTGGGTGGGTCCAAATCAACTGTAGGTGGGGCCAACACAAAAGTAGGCGGGATTTAGAACTACTGGAATTAGGTTGTAGTAACATTTAGGAAAAAGTAGATGTGATGACATAAGACTCAGTGGGTCATTTCTAAAGCAAAGAAGGAAATAAGCTAGCAGTTCTGTGCTATAAAAATACATGAATCCTTTTACATTATTTGCGACTGGTTTATGTCTCTGTGCTCAAACTTCTTTAGTTGCCTACTAACTCATCCTTCCAAAATTCCCTTCATAGAAACATATCTGACTTTGTTTAATAAGTTTAACTATTACGAAACATGTTGGCAGAATCCTATTTGATCAGTCTGCTAGAGCAGCATATGAGCACCTCACTGCACTGTTGCATCTTTCCCTGACATCATGAGCTGTAAACTAACAGTCAAATCTCTCTCTTTAATATATAAAAATGTGTACTGTGTGTTTCAAAAAATGCATTAAAAATAATCCTTATAATGTCTATCCAGTGCCATCATCAGAAAGATAAAATGCTTTAAGCATCTGCAAGAAAACACTTCTTTTGTAACAAATGTGTATAAGCCCTAAATGTGCCCTGTGATTGGTGGTGGTTTGATTTAATAGCAGTGCAGTGAAGGTTGGCAGCCAATGGCATAAGTGAAGGGGAGAGAGCTATTCCAAGGGTTTGCTGGTGGTATAGTAAGTGCAAAGGAGGCAGGATTAATTATATTGTCACTGCAATGTGGGCTGACCATATGTTCAACAAAGTGATCTGAGAATGAGACCAGTGCAAGGTAGAAGGCAGGCAATGTAATCAATGCAAGAACCACTAAAGCAGGCCTGTCCAACCGGTGGCCCTCCAGGTGTTGTGAAACTACAAGTCCCAGCATGCCCTTCCAGCTATCAACTGGTTGTCTACTGGCAAAGCATGCTGGGGCTTGTAGTTTCACAACATCTGGAGGGCCGCAGGTTGGACAGGCCTGCACTAAAGTATTGCTAGAGCTGGAATAAGGCTCTGGTGGGCCCGGGGCACTTAAGACATGAAGGTTATCGTTTATGACAAACAAACAGACAAAACTGTGTGCACTACTGTTAGATGCACGCAGCTCTGCCTCTGCAGTACAGTGTGAAGGACATACCTCCAAACTGTCCTTGCAATCAGATCAAATCCTGACTAAGCGAGACAGTCACCCAAATTCTGGGCTGTCTCACCAGATTCAGGATGGTTGACAGACTGTCCTGCTCTCTTCTACCTGTTCTTGTCACTCTCATCACCTGTGACTGCTAATTTAGTTGCTGCTTGTCTGGATCCTGGAATGCTGGAGGCTCTATTTGGAAAAAAAAATGGGTACATGAAATTTAGAAAACTGCAACCATCCCCGGCATTTAATCAATAGCACCCACATTTAATAATTAGGCCTCCCTCCAGCCCCAACATTAAATTAATAGTATATACATTTAATTAATATATTTTTTTCCCTTCAATGAACCCCAACATAAAAGTAATAGTATTCCCATTTAATAAATAAACCTATTTCCCTCCCTCAAAACAGCCCCTGCAATAAATTAATAGCATTTGCGTTTAATATAACCATTTCCCACAAACATCACGGCATTAAATAATTAATATTCACATTTAATAAATAGCTCTCCTCCCCAAACTCAGCCCCACATTCAATTAATAGCCCCAAACCACCCCAGCATTAAATTAAAGGTCCCTTCACCCCATATTAATTTAAAAGGCCCCAGTATTAAATGAAATTGCCCCACCATGACCCCACAAATAATAGCACCCTTTGAATAATTAACCCCAACCTAAACTCCACCATTAAATTAATACCCTACCTCCCACTCATGAACTATTAAGACAGCCCCCCTCCCTTCCCTCATGTCATACAATATATTAAGACCCTCCCATTCCACCCTTTAGCAGCCCCCCTCCTATTCTACACACTCTTTAGCACCCCCCTCCTATACTACACTCCCTTTAGCAGCCCCCCTCCTATCCTACACTCTTTTAGCAGCCCCCTCCTATACTACGCTCCTTTAGCAGCCCCCCTCCTATCCTACACTCCTTTAGCAGCCCACACTCCTATACTACAGATTCTTTAGCAGCCCCCACTCCTATCCTACACGCACTTTAGTAGCCCCCCCCACACACACACACACACTTAAGCAGTCACACACACTTTTGCAGTCAGACACTTTAGCAGTCACACACACTTTAGCAGTCACACACACACTTTAGCAGTCACACACTTACCTTGTTCCTGCTGCAGACTCCTCACTGCACACATGGGTTGGCAGCGGTCATGTGACATGTCTCATGTGACCTGTGTATGGAGACTGCAGCCACAGAGATAGGAGGAGGGAGAGACAGATCAGCAGAGGGATCCGCGGCCACATTAAGTTGGGTGGCTGGTACCGGGAGAGGAGCCAGACACCTAGTTCCACACTGCTCCATGCCCCTTGCTGGTCCAGGGGGGATGCTACACATAATTTTTTGTTTTTGTTTTTAAAAAACCTCTGAAAAGATACCAGTCGGCCTCCTGAGGCCGACACTGCAGTATCCTTCCTCTAACCGCTTCCAAGTGGCAACGCTACAGAGTATTGCGTCTATACCCACTCCCAAGTGGTGACTCTGCAGATCATCTCTCCTACTCACTCCCCAGTGACAACACGGCAGAATATTTCCTCTAACCACTTCCAGGCAGCAACGCTGCAGAACTACCCTACAAACCACTTCCTAGTGGCAACTCTGCAGGCTATCCCTAGTGGTATTTATCAGTGCATCTCCAGCTCTCTGATTTCCTGTGCCTCTACACCTTCTATACCTACCAAATATTACGCTCACTCTCTTGTGGTTCGTTGGGAACTTCCCTAAGGGGCCGTGACCTGCAAGTGGAAGTCGCGAAGTCCATATATTTCCTTGCGGAAATCCCTGGCGAACACCTTTCACTTGTTAGAATCCGCGCCTCTAGCTGAAGTCACGCCAATCCCGGCTGAACTACCAGGATCCACCTGTCCCCCGTTGTTACCGTGACACTCTAAAAAACAAATTTATAACATACTGAATTTGCTCAACACAAATGAGCAAAGATTTGGGGTATTATTATTATGATCTTACATGTGAAGTAGTTGGCAATCAGATGGTCTCTAATATGCCACCCCCTCCCCTCTGTAGTTTTCACATCACTAGATGGTACATGGACCCCTACTTGTTCACTCTATACTGCAAAAGTCTTTTGGCTAAGTTGCTATAAAGCCAGATTATGCAGCAGACTGAAAACCAACACAATATCAGACTCCTTTGCAGGTGAATAGAGAAGCACATCACTAGATTTATCAAGGCACCAGAACCTGGTCTTCAATAGTCCAAAGGTACGTTCTATCACATTTGTGGATGCAGCAGAGGAGTCATCAGCCAGGAGCAACACCAATATCTTGTATCACCTGTAATTATACACAAATATTAGCTAACATTGAATGTAGAATTCTGTACAGCAGGTAGCACATGTGAGGCAAATAAAAGAAGGATAAGGTTGTATAAAATGATGCAATTTGCATACTGTCATGATTCCTAGTGAATGCAGGATGCGGAAATAGCAGTAGAAAAAACAAGTGTCTTTATTTAGGCAAAATATGTAAACAAGGATTGAGTTCATGGAATATGCTGATTTCAGGTAGCAGAAATAACAAGTATACTCCAATACACAAGTATGAGCAGGTGTGATGAATTACAAGAATAGTCCACAGAAGTAACAGGTTCCAAGCAATGATTTAAATGGCAAATACAGTTCAAAATGCAGGTTTCTAGTTAGCCAGAGGCACGAGGCAGTCCAGGAAAGCAGGACTAGCTGAGTCCAGTGACCAGGCAGAGTTCAGGGCAACAAGCATACAAACAATGCAGTAGCCAGGCAAAGGTCAGGGTCACACGCGAACACACATAATCCGATAAACAGGCAGAGGTCAGGGCAATGGACAAACAAGCAGAGTTCGGTAATCAGGCAGAGGGTCACAATGAGTAATCAGACAGCAATGAAGCAATCTGGAACACGGTATAAACAGGAGACAAGCACAAGGGAGGGCTGGTAGACTTTAGCCCAGGGGACAAGCACACAGAACTGGCCTATAAGTAGCCGCCCATCCTTAAAGGTTGGTTTTTGGCACAATATATATTTATCTATATAAAAAGAGACTATTTTTAGTGCTGCTTAATCCATATATATTTTTTATGCCCAGGCCCAGAGCTGGATTAAAGCTCTGGGGGGGCCTGGGAACTTTAGACAGGGTAACCCCCTATGATGTAACATGGTTATCATTTTAGACAAATACACAGGCAATACTGTGTGCACTACTGTTAGCTGCACACAGTTCTGCCTTCACAAGCAGTACACGGTGAAGCGGGGCATACCTCCCAACTGTCCTAAGTGAAACAGTCCCCCAAATTCAGGACTGTCCCATCAGATTCAGGACAGTTGGCAGACTGTCCTGCTCTCTCCTACCTGTTCTTGTCCCTTTCACCACTTGTGGCTGCTGGTTACTTTAGCTCATTTGCTGGTTGTCTGGATCCTGGAATATTGGAGGCCCTATTTGAAAAAAATGGGTACATAAAATTTAGAAAACTCCAACCAGTCCCAGTGTTAAATCAATAGCACCCACATTTTATAATTAGGCCTCCCTCCAGCCACAACAATAAAATAATAATATTCACATTTGCTAAATAGATTTCTTTCCCTCCAACCAACCCTGACATTAGATAGCAAACACATTTAATATATAAACTTATTTCAAACAGCCCCAGCAATGATTTAAATACATTTACATTTAACAAATATTACCATTTCCCACAACAATCACAGGCATTAAATAAAACATAATTTAATAAATAGACCTCATTTTCCACAAACAGCCCACAATCAATAAATAGCTCCCAACCCCTCCCCCCCAGCATTAAACTAAAGGCCCAATTACCTCATTATAAATTCATAGGCCCCACTATTAAATTAAATTGCTCCATAATCACCCCACAAATAAAATAGCACCCAATAATTAGCCCCCACGTGCACTCCACATTTAAATTAATAGCCTACCTCCCACATTATATTAAGACCCTCCCTCTCTCACACACTACATTAATTTACTGGCCCCCACACACACACTACATTCATTGACTGGCCCACACACACTACATTCATTTACTGCCCCCCCCCCCTCCACACACACACTGCATTCATTTATTGGCCCCCACACACTGCATTCATTTACTGGCCCCTCCACACACACTGCATTCATTTGCTGATCCACACACACATACTGCATTCATTAGCTGGCCCCCTCACACACACTGCATTAATTTGCTGTCCCCTCACACACACTGCATTCATTTGCTGGCCCCCTCACACACACACACTGCATTCATTTCATACTTGCCAACTCTCCCGGAATGTCCGGGAGACTCCCGCATTTCGGGTGGGTCTCCCGGACTCCCGGGAGAGTGTGGCAATCTCTCGCATCTGTCCGAATTAGGGCCATTTGGCAAATGACGCGATTTGCGTCATTATGTCGCAGGGGCGGGGCCAAAATGACGCAATTTTGGAGCCTCGTCCCCCACACGCCAACCTGCCACAGAGAGTCTCCCGGACACCAACTGAAAAAAGTTGGTAAGTTTGATTCATTTGCTAGCCCCCTCACACACACTGCATTCATTTACTGACCACAAATACACACTACATTCATATGCTGACCACAAACACACACTACATTCATATGTTGCTACACAGACACTACTACCGCATCCCCCTCACTTACCTGGTTCCATACTGACTGTTTTTTCATGTAGCACACAAATATCAACTTTAAATTTCAGTGTACAAATAAGCTATCAAGTATTTGTGTGCTACATGAAAAAACTGTTAGTATTTAACTTATGTGCAAAACAGAATACTAATTTGCACCCCTTGCATTGTAACATGGTTTTGTCCAGGAGACTGAAATAAGAAGTTTCTTAAGTTAAGATCCTTAATGAATCAGGCCCATTGTTATTATTAGGACTGTAGTAGTGAAGGGCCGTACCATCTAGAGAGTGAAGTTGCAGTGGGTACCTGTCACTTATTTCCAATTTTAAAAGAAAGGGAATAAATGAAAGGGAATAATACAACTTTTGGTTTCAGAATTCCAATATAAAACAGCAGGTAGAGTTATAAGTCCAGCACAATAGTTTATAATTTAAATTCACTTTACCACAGGAACAATACAATGCTTTACTTGAACAATGACTTCGATATCAATGTAGAGAGCAGGGTTGCAGTTGAGTAATCAGTCTTTTCTAAATCTCTTTATTGTAGTCTTATCTCCTGTATTGATCTTTTTTCTACAGCTGTGTCACTACTACTTCTTTCTATACTCACTTTTACACTATTACTCATTTTTACATACATATTTGGTTATCCCCTTAACTTTCCTTTTACATTTATTTTCCATTGTTCCCTCTATGCACCACTATTCCACATCTCTTTATTCTCTTACCTAAGTCACAATCTCTCATTCGGAGCAACACAGTGCTGTTGACCCCCTATTATCCACAGAGCTCTGTTCTGTAGGAAGCACAATTAAATACCACCCTCTATCATGCAAGCAGTGGAAGAACTTTATCTCTGGAATCACACGACATAATGCACATGCACGGTCAAGCTGCAATGCACAGTCAGTAGGTCCAGCACTAACAAACTAGAGTTTCACTATCGTTGCAGGCTCCTAGACCATTCATCACCATTACAAATGAGTTCAGCCCTTAGAGTGTTTCCCAAGTCCAGTCCTCAAGAGCCCCTAACAGTATTACGAGCCACGGCGGTGTCCATAGCCTCTGCGGCTCGCTCTTTGCACTGCATGGCGTCCCGGCCGTCTCTTTGATGACCGGGAAGTCACTTCCGGTTCTTGCCCGACCGTTGCTAGGGTAACGGTTGGATGCCAAGCCTCCCAGCACCGCGTCCCAGCAATACAGGGCAGCTGGGCCTGTGGTCTAATTAACTTTTGTATTTTTTAATTAGGCAGTGCCTGGGGCTGGTTTCAGGGCAGGGCCCTGAATGGCTATCTTCAATATTTAAGGCAGGGAGGGCTTAGCCTCCCTGCCAGTTATAGCATTCCAGTCCTGTGCTGTGTTGACCTGCTCTTGGATATTTATTTGACTGATCTGCTGTTGTGACCCTTGCCTGTACCTTGGACCCTGCCTGTTTGCCTGTGACCCTGACCTTTTGGCGTGTATTCTGGACTTCGTTGTTTTGCTACGGACCTCTGACCTCGGCCTGCCGCTGACCACCCGCTTCAGTCTTGGCTACCACCCCTGGTTCCATCTGCACTGCAGCCATCTTGGAGGAGCTTCTACTACTCTGAGCCTAAGTCCTAGGGGGCATCTGAGTACCTGTGAGCACATAAAGCTCTACGGCAAAGGCAGCTGCTAAAGGTGAAGATCTCTACCCTCCTATTCTAAAAGCTCATCCTGGTGGTCGTAGGCCCTAACAAACAGTGCAGGTTTTAAGGATATCCATGCTTGAATACAGGTGATTTACTTACTGCCTCAATAATTTTGATTTAACCACCTGTGCACAAGCCTGAAATGTTAGGAAGGCTCGAGGACTGGATTTGAATGAATTACTCTAAAGCTTTGCCGGGTCCCCAACTATGCTGCATATTCAAAGGGTTATCTCTGGAGTGGAGACAACCCACAACCCTGCTAGTAGTCAATGGCAGAGTCTAATTAAGACCCCATGAGAGCCTAGGTGGTTTTGGCTCCCTCCTGCCCACTGTGTTTGTCAAACCCTCCCACATAAAAACAGGTTGGAATAATCTGGGGCCTCAGTGCGCCCTGGTCCCTGGACAGGAATGTAGGTTGCCTACTAGATGAATCAGCTTTGGTCAAACAGCTGTGGGAATTGGTAACAAATTTGTAGTTTCCTAGGTCACAGGAATGATTGATGATGATTGATGGATTCATGCACAGGGGATACCTCAGCAAGCTTGAGGAATAACTGTAATGCTATGATTTTCTGTTTAAGCTTTTGACCTCTATTATCAACAAAGTAGAGTGATTGAATTATATATATTTCTCTTTCTCAACAGTGATGTTTTATGCTTGTTATTTCCTATTCCAATATAGTAGACAGAGCTGTAATTATTTTGTTGAACACTCTATATTAGATATGAGTAACTCACACTGGTGTTTTATTTAAGGAATATGTTGTTGTCTTTCATGAAATATGCTTTACAAAGTGGAAAAAAAACAACTTATTACATATACAATCAGGTGCCACTTTATTAGGTACACTAGTACACCTGCAAAAACACTGTTCTGCGCCATCCAATGTGTATGTGATCTTACTAAGGTGTAGCTATACACCTGTACACCTGCTCATTAACGCAAATATCTAATCAGCCAATTATGGTTAACTGGTTCGCTCGTTATTAAGACCAAATGCCGGAATGGGAAAGAATTGTGACCTAAATTAGTTTGACCGTGGAATGATTGTTGGTGCCAGACAGGGTGGTTTGAGTATCTCAGAAACTGCTGATCTCCTGGGATTTATACACACACAACAGTGACTAGAGTTTACAGAGAATTGTGTGCAAAACAAAAGACATCCAGGGCTGATTCATCAAGAAACGCAAAACAAACGCATTGTGCGTTTTTCTTTTGTTTCTTTTTTTAAACACACATATATCGGGTATAGGTACATCTGAATTCAACAAGGGGCAGATCTGAAGATACGTCTAGATCTGTTATGATCTAACAGACAAGACACTGCAGGATATGTCCAATATATATATGTGGAATATCAAATCACGAATGAATGCAAAGAAAAAAATAATTCAATTAATATCATCTGTTCATATGGAAGTTCTAAGTGGCAAAACATTAAAAAATAAAAAGTTTTTCCTTTATTATTTAAAATACATTTATTAGGATGTTATTAATGTATACTGCACATAAAATAATTTTTTTCAGTTGCTGCTGATTACAAACACATGTTCTAGCTTGTTTGGCAGCTGCCATCACTAGTGTTCGGCACTTACACCTACCCTGTAGCTGGTGCAAGTGATACAACTGAAAATCATGTACCTTAGAGATACCCAAAGATTGAATTGGACACTGCTGCGTGAGTTCGACCTTGGCACACCCTTTGCATGCGCCCATTCCCCTCCCCATTCCGCCCATGAAATTGTAGGCTATAATAAGGGTCCTTTGTGCTCGAAGATTAATTGGATGTGTTCCTTGGTGAATGATGGCCATGTACAGAGCGATTTTACACAAAATACGCAACGTATTGGCATTTACATACCTTAATGAATCAGGCCCCCTCAGTAAACAGCAGTTCTGTTGAGCATCATTTAAATGCCACAGCTTACCTTGTTAAATCCAGCTAAATTCAAGCTGTTCTGGGGTCCTACCCAATACTAGAAACTTGTATCTTATAATGTGGTCACTTATTGTATATCCATGCACTAAGTAATGCTGCAATAGGCCCTGTTTTCCAACGTAAAATGCGCTTTTTAGTACTGTGTATATGTCATACTTTCCATCTTTTAAAACCCCTCCGGCACTTGTCAGGTGACAAATGCAGGCGGGGGTGTGGTGAAACCATTGCAGTGACACTGTGGCCCTGCCGCTTGCTATTAAATACCAATATTCATGGCATTGTAAAGCAGGGGCAGGAATTGCGTCATTAAGCCATGCTTCCTCTAAGACGCAGGAGGATGCCTACCAGATTACACAAAATTCAGGGACCTCATGGAAATTCGGGGAGGGTAGGCAAGTGTGGTGTAGATACCAAAAATGCGTATCCATAGTACGCCTTTGTCTGACTTGCACCACATTGCGCCTGGAGAGGCAGAATGGGGGAGTAAAGGGACTTGCAATCATTGCCTAAGTAAAGTAAAGGCATGTTCACGTAACTGCTCTATACTTAGAGGTGGACACAGCTGTAGATACACCTTTCAGGAGGCACATCTGTTGTGGGTACTCTACACCTGGAGCAAAGATCTGTGTTGCTGCTCATGCTCATCAAAGCATGTAAAACAACTTAATGATTTTTTATTTTTTTTAAATGGTAGGACCACCCCCCAAAAACTGATTCAAACACCAACTCTCATATCCTGAGCTGGTTTCCACAAACGCCCCAAGCAGCACCAGGATATGAGAGGCTGATCATACTGTAACAGGGAACATGTGTTTTTGTAGCAGTATTTGTTTATGTGGCACTACAGGTCCCAGCCTTGGATATCAGAGTATGCTGGCACTTGTAGTTTTAGAAGCCCCAGCACGCAATAGCTGCTATGGGTATGCTGGGATTCATATACTCAGCATACTCAAGTAGGTTTGTGGCTACCAGTTCTTTTTGGGACCAGTAGTGCCACATACAAATATGCTGTATGTAGCACTAATTTAACTGTTTATTACCCCAACCCCCACCGTTCAAGAGTGTTTGGAAGAGCCCCAGTAGTTTCAGCACACAGAGGGTCACCATGTCATAGTCTTGTACTGTTTCCAGCTCTTGTGGGGGCACCCATGCTGTTCATGCCCCCACAATTGCCGCACCCAGCCCAGACTATGAGCGCTGGTGCTTGGATTACTTTGTTTTTAATAAAGATCATTATGCTGGGTACTATAAATCACTGGAATAACATCTGATACATAGAATTTGTCAGGGCAGGCGTGTCTGGGAATTTCCCCTTCTATGCTAGAATCATGTGACCTACTGGTACTACTTTCTACCATGTAGAGCATGAAACACGCAGCAGTACATCATTCTTACAGTGCTAAATGCCTTGTCCTTACTTTCACAGAGCAACAGCTGCCAGTGGCTATCATGTGGCTCTCCTCCAGCCCTGTGTAAGGGAGCGTTTTATGACAGACATTGGTCACATGGTTTCTCTCCTCATGTCCAGCAGTTTTTTGCAACTTGGAAATGACCCTTCAACTCAGCTTTTGAATATGAAAGGGCGGAGAGGTTGAGCTCTTCTCTTACTGCTGGTCTGTTCATTATCTAGGGGTAAATGTATCAAGCTGAGAGTTTTCCGGCGGGTTTGAAAAGTGGAGATGTTGCCTATAGCAACCAATCAGATTCTAGCTATCATTTTGTAGAATATACTAAATAAATGATAGCTAGAATCTGATTGGTTTTTCAAACCCGCCGGAAAACTCTCAGCTTGATACATTTACCCCCTAGTGTTTGAACTGCAAGTCACTCACCTTTAGTAATAGACTTCTTTTGAGCATAAAACCTATTAATTGTGTTGGGGTTGGGACTGTTTTTGTTTTAAAGGTGAGACATTTGAAAAAGCTAATATATATAATGGCAAGAAGTCAAAAAATCTCCTCCCAACTTTGGTTGTGATTAATGAAAGACAATAAGTACACAGGGCACACCCATGTTTAAAAGAGAAATATGGCACTGATTTAGATTAAATAATGATAGAAGCTGCAGTTCTGCACCTTGGCAAAACCATGGTGATCTTTAGGAGACAAATTATAAATTAAGAAACAAGTTTGGAGGGAAGGATGGGGGGCATCCTAGCTAAGTGTAAAAGTAAAGCTGTCATTATTTTGCGCTCCACCAGTAAAGATTCTGATGCAAAAAAAAGCATACTTACATATGTATGTTGAGTCGTCCATATCTCAACATACATCCAATTAAGAAACAGCAGTTTTGCTGTGTCAGGCACACATCAGACATCCAAATCCATATATTTATGCCCCGCAAAAGAGTTAAGATGCGGCTTGACAGAGTTAGTAGTAAATAGGAAAGTCCAATTTCGTACACAATGTTATTAATAAAAGTTGCATTTTCCAAAAAATGATTAAATACAAATACCTCTTCATCCACTATCTACCCCTTTAAATATCCAATGGAAATATTATTTCCAGTAGTTGTCAAATTGGAAACAAGTAATCTGAATAGATGGCCATGACCTGATATATTTGCAATGTTAATGAATGAGGTACTCATTCATTAGGATTGCAAATATATATTAAGGGATCAATATGTAAGCAGCCAAATAGAATCAGCTAGATAGTGCTAAAGGTGACATCATTATCATAACCTCCAGTTCTTCTCCTAAGAAGTGCATGTGAGATTTTGTCCAAGTTAGATTAGACTTCATCTTCAGAGCATGTGCTAAACATACACAAATACAAATAGCTGATGATGATGATGATAATACACATTTACTGTACTTAACTAACACTTGTCTCCCCCTTACCAAGAGTGAGGAACCACAAGTCTATGGTACAAACAAATCTAGAAAGGGACATGTTGGTAGACATTAACAGTGCAGAAATCTGTATATTTACGGCACAAACATTGACCTATACCCACCTCTGAATGAGACCTAATGTCTTGTCATAGTTCTGAACTATGATATTACACTTCCAGACCCATTTCCTCTGGCTGGGACATGGGCAGCATGGTGGCTTAGTGGTTAGCACTTCTGCCTATCAGCAGTTCCATTCCTGACCATGGCCTTATCTGTGTGGAGTTTGTATGTTCTCCCCGTGTTTGCATGGGTTTCCTCCGGGTGCTCCGGTTTCCTCCCACACTCCAAAAACATACTAATAGGTTAATTGTCTGTTAACAAATTGACCCTAGTCTGTGTGTGTGTGTTTGTTCGTGTTAGGGAATTTACACTGTAAGCCCCAATGGGGCAGGGACTGATGTGGATGAGTTATATAAATAAATGGTGATGATGATTATGATGATGATAATGTATTGAGCTCAGTGCTCCAGGTTTTACAAGTATAGTAGTTCGGGCCCTGGGAATTTACAATACAATTTTTGGCTTTTGGAACACAGGGTTATAAATGACTTTAGTTTGTGAACTTGCTCAGCTAGTCTCATTGCTTTACAAGCAGAGCTATTAACTTATGAGTCAAGTATTTCTGTATAAACATGTATCGAATACTTTGTCTCAATAGTTTTATGCAAAAGATATGTGGTGAGCAGCAATTTTGTTTGCGGAGAACACAGACTTAAAAATATATAGATAGATTAGATAGATATTATTTTTATTGACTGTTTTTAACTGTACAAACCTCTTTTGGTATAAGTAAAGGCAGCAAAGGTTTTTTGTTTTAAATATCAGTTTGGTTTGCATCACAATTTACTTAAAGATTTGATCTGAATATGACGGTCTTTACAATAATTACATGAGCTGTTAGTGAGGATTGATAGTTTTCATGATCATCAACAATATTGATAACAAATTAATGTTGTTCAATCTAAGTGCATAGTAAGGATAGTAAATGACCTTCCTCCACAAATTCATTTTTCTGACACTGAAGCATGGTCAATTATATTTTACCATGCAGATCTGAACCTTAAGTGTGAAGTGTGTGTGTATTTCTAAATGAGGACCATAGTATGAATACATACCTTAAAAGTGAGGACTTCTTTGGCAAGTGAGTGCCAAAAAAACTTGTTCTCCAAAGTTTCTGCTTTTAATAGCATGTGGATTCAATAAAACCTGCTCTAGTAATATTAGGGTGGTCCCAGGGCCGGTGCTAGGGTCCCTGGCACCATAGGCGCAATTTTGAAATCCCCCCCCCCCCAAAAAATCTGCCCCTTTCCCCCCAAAAAATAAATCGCCCCCCCAAAAAAAAATCCGCCCCCCTGGTCTTACCTTACCTTAAACTCCATAACGCTGCTCCTCTCTGCCGGGTCCCGTCCCTCACTGACACTGTCAGGCCCTGATGATGAGGTCACGCCCGACAGTCAGTGAGGGGATGATGAGTGGAGGAGACGGAGGTGCGCCCCATCAGCTGTTGGAGGGGAGGCCGTTGCGGCGATGGTGATACATAGCTGTGCGGCGGCCGTGGAAGGTATGCCCAGCAGTATAAAACGATCTGCCTTTTAATTTCACCAGAGCCCGGTGCCCTAGGCAACTGCCTAACGTTGCCTAATGGGAGCGCCGGGCCTGGGTGTTCCATTTTGGTATAGTAATTTTAGTTATCTATGTACAGGTATCTGTACAGCTTTTGCTCTGTGATGACTCCACACAAGAACTGTATTTTTCTTTAAAAAACATTGCACTGCTCCACATACAGAAAATAAAAACCATAATGTAGAAGTGCTTACAAGGGGGATGGTGAACATGTTACATGGAAATAGTCCCCTGTAACTGAATTGATATATGACTACTTGGTATGCCAATAATGTTTAGTATTTCTCATTAAAACTGCTTAGCAGAAACATGTCTGTTGTAAAATTAAATCAGAAAAACAAAGGCCCAAGAAAGGACAGTAAGCTTCTGCTAAGCTGCTCCTTTGCTAGCTGATAGTACTGTGTCTAAAGAAATGGCTCATGAAATACATCCAGACAAAATAACATTGCATGTTAGAAATTACCCCCTTATGCTTAAATTTGCAAATATGTTGTATTTAAATCATGGACTTGATAAGACGCAGCATTCATACATGAGAAGCTGAGAGAATTAGCGTGATTTGTTTTTGCTGTCAATGAATTAGACTACAGTCAGATTTACTTTGTAAGTTGATGATACTAACAAACTATGGAGCTTTGATGCATCCAGTAAAAAAATACAGAAAATTCAAGATGCCAAAACTGGCTTTAAAAAATGACTATTCCCTAAAGAAACTTGAAGAAATAGTTGTTATAATGATGACTGTGAAACAAAAGAATAGGCTAAAACTAAATTAAGCATAATAAAATTCATTGGAACACCTTTGTGTCTAGCTGTGCCCTTGAACAAAATGGATATCAAACGCAAAACTGTAACATTCCATTATAAGTAAAAGCTTAACTTTTAAATAATAGTGTTAAGTAGGTTGACTTTGGTCGGTCCATCACTATTCTACCTTCTACAATCCTTTGATTTTAGCTTGTACCTCACTACTAGTCTTCTCAGGACTAAAAGACCTGGCCAGACGTAGTGTGTTTCTGATAGCTACCACAGCCAAATGGTTCTTTCCTGGGAGCTGCCAGCAACAATCTTTCACTCACCTATCACACAGGTTACAGATCTAGTTGAATCATACGTACCTAACAGCATTCGTCTAATATCTATACACACCTTATCACTGCCACTACCTATTGTCTTAGAGTAATAGGACCCTATAACTCTGTTACACAAATGTACATGCTGGTATACACTATGTTCTTTGTTAGTCAAAGGGGTTAGCACTTCATACTCTAGCATTCAAAGAGTTGACAAGCCCATAGATTGTAAGCTTGGGAGCAGGACCCTCTTACCTCTCTGTCTGTATGTATTACCCAGTATTGTTTCATTACTGCTCGTTCCTAATTGTAAAGCGCTACGGAATCTGCTGGTGCTATATAAATAAATGATGATGATGGTGATGACACAGCCAAGCAATCAAAGGATTATACCCAGAGAAATAATACTTTTATTCTTAAAAAGAATATGGATTTGTTAGAATAACAAGCACAACATTATTACATTTTAGTTTTCATGTAAAGAGGTACAGAGCTTTGAATATAATAAAATAATGTAATAAATCACATGAAATAAGTGCAAAAAAAGACAGAAAATAGAAATTACTGTATAATCTGTGTGCTGGGGGAATGGCAGAAGTAGACATGTTCTTAATTCGATTGATTGCCCAAACGACTGACACCCATTAATGGTTTTACAAGGTTTTTTTTAAAAATTACCTTTCTAATACTTAATCTCCCCTTTGGTGATGTCAGACAAAGAAAATCTGTGTGACTATGAGTTTACATCTTTGGTAGTTTTCTTCAGAACTTCTTAGAAATACAGATATAGATATCTCGTCAAAGGAGCATCACCGAAATATAATTTCACAATCACTAAGGCTAGGTACACACTGAAGAATTTTCCAACTGATGTGCTATCTCAAACTATTTTACCTACAACTGAAAGTCCGATCAGTCTGACAATACTTGCATACACACTGACACGATTTACCTTCAGATCTCCGCTCTTCATCTGGTCCTTCCTCTGGTCCTCTAGTCTTGAAAGAATGACAGCACAATATTCATTCATTACTCTTGTCACATTGTCACACTGATTAAACCACCTTGTTATACCTATTCACATGTCCTAACGAATTTCGTTAGCTTCTGTGACGCTGAAACTAAACATTATGTCTCAGAACGAACAAATGAATTATTCCTTCTAAAGCACTCTCTACATTTATTCACCGGGACATTTATTGACTAGCATCGGCTAAAAAGAACACGACTCTGTAAACTCTATGGAGATTGTGAGCATGAGTGCATACACACTACATGATCGGTCGGTGATTGGTCGGAAAATATTTAACAGTACGACCAATCAAATGAGACAAACAATCGACAATTTGGAATGACTTTTGACCAACGCGTCACTATACACACTGACCCGACTTCCGAATGAACGGTTGTATGTCTGCTGATTTGCCCAATTTTTGGATGAAAACGCTCCAGTGTGTACCTAGCCTAACCAAGGTAAGAGTTCACAGTTATATACCTAATTTGGATATGAATATGGATATTAATCCTTGAGTGAAATATGTGATTTCTCTAATTTCTCTGTACAGCTGTTATATTTAATTGATAAACCTCATCTAACTTCTGTTACTAAGTTTCGATTGTCACAGAGATCTTGCAAAACATGAAATATAAAGAAGAGTGTTTTGAAGTCTTATCTTTTCTATATAAATATATAGGCCTTGTGTGAGCCATGCTTACAGCTTGAGTTTTTCAAAAAACATGTAGCTTCTACATTCACCTAGCTTATGGATAGCATTGAATCACACATCCTTGATAAGACTAGCATATATTGATACAAATATCCTCTGTCTTTACAAAAAGAACTTCAATTTGCATAGTTAACATAGATTAATGGCAGGAGGGAAGCTGAATTATCATATGAAAGTCCATAGATGTGGTGATTCTGTCAGGTCAATGACGTGCACATGCTAAACTGGCTTCCTGAGACTACGTGTGTCCTTTGATATATTTAACCAGTTAACCACCTCTTGGGTCTTACTGGCAACATTCCTAAGTACTTTATCTGAGGTGTATCGCAATTGGGTGCTTGAGGGTTGGTGCAATGTTACTTAAGCTGGGTACACACTACACTGTTTTCGTCCAATAATCGTCTCAAACTGCCGACATACGACCGCTCGTTTAAAAGTCTGGTTAGTGTGTACAGTTACACGATGGTCGAAAGTCTGCCCAAATGGACGATTCTCACCTCATTTGGTTGGTCGTACCGTTTAATATTTTTGTTCCAATCTCGTTTCCGCTGTGTAGCGTGTATGAACTTCCGACGGATCCACGACAATCCTCCGATACTTCCTCGACCTGGGGGGCGTGTGTATGTAAATTTTTGATGTAAATCACAGTCCCACGTGGTGTGGAATTCGCACATCATTGTGTTTTGTATTGATGTGTATTGCACCTGTCTGGCTGTAGACTGTTACACGTGTAGAAAGCACGTGGGTTATTACCCTTTGGATGTATGTTGGCATTCATTTGTCATTTAACCTCTATAAGTTTCAAAACTATGAAAGTTAGGAAAGCCTTAATAACGTTTATTATAGAATGGATATGCCCCAATATGTCTGAAATACTCTAAATAAACCACACAGTGTGAATGCAAAACTTTTATTGCTGGTAAAAGCAATAGAAACGTTCAACTTCTCCAGTACAATTTGAAAAGTGAAAAAAAAGTAGCATTACAGTGAAATGGTGGTACTGGTTTGTGGCACAACAGTTGCAAACAGCAAATACATATCATCATCATCATCATCATCATCATCATTTATTTATATAGCGCCAACATATTCCGTAGCGCTTTACAATTGGGGACAAACGTAATAAACTAATAAACAAACTGGGTAAAACAGACAAAGAGGTGAGAAGGCCCTGCTCGCAAGCTTACAATCTATGGGACAATGGGAGATTGACACATGAGGTTAAGTATACATTTTGCATCTTGGCCCAGCCAGACTGCAAAGGTAGGGTGACTCATAAGCTAAATGATCCTGTCACACAACAATGTTATTCCGGGGGTAGTTGTCTTGTGTGAAATTGTGTAACAGGCTAAAGGTAGTGAGGTTAAGATGGTGGTTGAGGAATATTATAAGCTTGTCTGAATAGGTAGGTTTTCAGAGAACGCTTGAAAGTTTGTAGAACAGAGGAGAGTCTTATTGTGCGAGGGAGAGAGTTCCATAGAGTGGGTGCAGCCCGAAAAAAGTCCTGTAACCGGGAATGGGAGGATGTAATGAGGGTGGATGAGAGACGCAGATCTTTTGCAGAACGGAGTTGCCGAGTTGGGAGATATTTTGAGACAAGAGAGGAGATGTATGTTGGTGCAGCTTTGTTGATGGCCTTGTAGGTTAGTAAAAGTATTTTATATTGGATTCGGTAGAAGATAGGCAGCCAGTGTAGAGACATACAGAGTGATTCAACAGAGGAATAGCTATTTGCAAGGAAAATCAGTCTTGCCGAAGCATGTAAAATAGATTTTAGGGGTTTGAGTCTGTTTTTGGGAAGACCAGTAAGGAGGGAATTGCAATAGTCAATGCGGGAGATGATTAGTGCATGAATTAAGGTTTTAGCAGTGTCTTGTGTGAGATATGTGCGGATTCTGGAAATGTTCTTTAGATGTATGTAACATGATTTAGATATAGAGTCAATGTGGGGAACAAAGGATAGGCGTGAATCAAGGATTACACCTAGGCAGCGAGCTTGTGGGGTGGGATTTATGGTCATGTTATCAACAGAGATAGAAATGTCAGGTATGCTCTTGTTGGCGGGTGGGAATATTATTAACTCTGTTTTAGAAAGATTAAGTTTGAGTTGACGAGAGGCCATCCAAGATGAAATGGCAGAAAGACAGTCAGTTACACGGGACAACACAGATGTCGAGATATCAGGAGAGGATAGATAGATTTGGGTATCATCCGCATAGAGATGATACTGAAAGCCAAAGGAACTTATTAGATTTCCAAGAGAAGCGGTATAGATAGAGAACAGCAGAGGACCTAGCACCGAGCCTTGTGGTACTCCAACTGATAGGGGAAGCGGAGCAGAGGTGGCTCCAGAGAAATTAACAGTGAAAGAGCGATTAGAGAGGTAAGATGAGAACCAGGATAGAACTGTGTCTTGAAGACCTAGGGATTGCAGTGTTTGTATGAGAAGAGAGTGGTCAACGGTGTCAAATGCAGCCGAGAGATCAAGGAGAATTAGGAGAGAGTAATGGCGTTCAGTCTTAGCAGTGATCAGATCATTAACAACCTTGGTCAGCGCAGTCTCTGTGGAGTGTTGAGAACGAAAGCCAGACTGAAGAGGATCCAACAGGTTGTTTGCGGAAAGAAAGCGTGTGAGGCGAGTGTAGGCAAGTCTCTCTAGAAGCTTGGAGGGGCAAGGGAGCTGAGAGATGGGACGGTAATTTGAGAGAGAGTTTGGGTCGGAGTTTTGTTTTTTTAGAATAGGAGTAATCACTGCATGCTTGTATAGTGATGGAAAGATGCCAGTAGAGAGTGAGAGATTACAGATTTGAGTTAGAGGTGAAATGAGCACAGAAGACAGGGATCTACCAATTTGCGAGGGAATAGGATCAAGAGGACAGGAGGTAGAGTAGGAAGATAAGAAGAGCGTAGAAATTTCCTCTTCATTTGTGGGGTCAAATGAAGAAAGGGTGTCAGAGGGTAGTGGGAAGGAAATGAGCTGATGGCTTGTTGAGGAAGAGGATACCATTTCTAGTCTGATCTTGTCAATCTTGTCCTTGAAGTAGGAAGCAAGATCCTGAGCACTGATAGTAGATGGAGGGTTCGGGGTGGGAGGATTGAGAAGATGATTAAATGTATTGAAAAGGCGTTTGGGGTTAGAAGCCTGAGCATAGATAAGAGATTGAAAGTATGTTTGTTTTGCAGTGTCCAGAGCATTTCGATAGGAGTGGTAGACAGAAGTATATGTGAAGAAGTCATTAGAGCTTCGAGATTTACGCCAGTGACGTTCTGCTTTACGGGACAGTTTTTGAAGATTTCGTGTTGCTTTGGTGTGCCACGGTTGACATCGAAGTCGACGTGTAGTATGAAGTGTCGCTGGAGCCACTTGATCAAGGGCCGTTGCTAAGGTTAGGTGAAAATGAGGTACTGCCATCTCAGGGGATGAGAATGTAGAGATAGGGGAGAGAAGGTGTTGGAGAGAGGTGGAAAATTGTTGAAGATTAATAGAATTAAGATTTCTACGAGTATGAGGAGGCTTGGTTGAGTCAGACAGTAGAGAGGTTAGAGCAGTGGGGGTGAGAGTGTAGCTGATAAGGTGATGATCCGAGAGGGGGAAGGGTGTATTAATAAAATTAGAAACTGAGCATAGTCTAGAGAAAACAAGATCAAGGCAGTGGCCATCCTTATGAGTAGATGATTCAATCCACTGGGAGAGGTCAAGTGAGGATGTTAGAGAGAGTAGTTTGGAAGCAGCTTTGGAAGGTGGGTTATCAATGGGGATGTTGAAGTCACCCATGATGATGGTGGGGATGTCTGAAGATAAGAAGTGAGGGAGCCATGCAGAGAAATCCTCAATAAATTGTTGGTGTGCTCCAGGGGGACGATAGATCACCGCAACACGTAGGGAGAATGGATTAAAAATGCGAATAGCATGTACTTCAAAAGATGTGAACGTGAGTGATGGGACATTTGGTAGAACTGTGTATGTGCACTGTGGGGAGAGAAGTAGTCCAACCCCACCTCCTTGTCTGCCTTCAGGTCTGGAGGTGTGGGTGAGATGGAGGCCACCATGTGAAAGTGCTGCAGGTGAGGCAGTGTCTGATTGCATGAGCCATGTTTCTGTTATTGCCAGAAGGTTGAGGTTTTTTGAGAGGAAGAGATCATGAATGGAGGTAAGTTTGTTACAAACAGATCGTGCATTCCAAAGGGCACATTTAAAGGACTTTGGAAGAGAGGGTAGACAGGTGATGTGTTTGAGGTTTGCTATAGAACGGTAGTGTTCTGATGTATGTGTGTGTGAGGAGTGTGGGGGACCTGGATTAGGTGATATATCACCAGCTAATAGAAGCAGAGTGAGCGAAAGATAGGCAAGGGGATTGTAAGATGTGTGGCCTTTTATTTTCTGGCGACAGGTGGAGGCTGTACTTGTTAGAGATAATAAATAGGACAACAGTTCATGGGTGTTAAATAGAGGTGAGTGGAGTAATGCAGGTGCAATATGAACAAATTTGTGTGTTGGTGGAGGGGTGAAAGATGACACAGTCCTAAAGATCATGCCATGAAATGAGACTACGAAAAGCAATTTGTGAAACATTGTGAATAAAGGGGGTAAAAGCAAAAAGCAAGGGTATTTTAAGAATTACCTCTTAGCAGTCTTCCATATAAATAGACAAGTAGTGCAGAAATAGGCTGAGGCAGATGTAGCTTATTGCTGGAAGTAAAATAAAGTCAAATGTAGTCCAATGGTTGTCTAACTGTGCATTTTCGTCCACTTTGTGAGAAAATCCCACTTAGTGCAGAAATCACACACGTCTAACCCCACATACGTCTCCCCATAGATTGAAGCTAAGATGTAGTCAGTCTAATTTAGGAATACACTACAGATGTGCTAATTGGTCAGCTAATCAAAGGAAAAGAAAACATTTGTGGGAAAGGATAGAGGAGGCCAGATACCTATCATAAATTAGGCAGCAATAAAAGACTGTGCCAACCTAAGTTTAAACAGATAACAGTTTCCTATAACATACTTAAACACAGATTGCAGGGATGAAATTCACAGAATAATGATCAGAGCAGTAGTAGCAGCATGGATGAAAATACTTAAACACAGATTGCAGGGATGAAATTCACAGAATAATGATCAGAGCAGTAGTAGCAGCATGGATGAAAATACTTAAACACAGATTGCAGGGATGAAATTCACAGAATAATGATCAGAGCAGTAGTAGCAGCATGGATGAACATACTTAAACACAGATTGCAGGGATGAAATTCACAGAATAATGATCAGAGCAGTAGTAGCAGCATGGATGAACATACTTAAACACAGATTGCAGGGATGAAATTCACAGAATAATGATCAGAGCAGTAGTAGCAGCATGGATGAACATACTTAAACACAGATTGCAGGGATGAAATTCACAGAATAATGATCAGAGCAGTAGTAGCAGCATGGATGAACATACTTAAACACAGATTGCAGGGATGAAATTCACAGAATAATGATCAGAGCAGTAGTAGCAGCATGGATGAACATACTTAAACACAGATTGCAGGGATGAAATTCACAGAATAATGATCAGAGCAGTAGTAGCAGCATGGATGAACATACTTAAACACAGATTGCAGGGATGAAATTCACAGAATAATGATCAGAGCAGTAGTAGCAGCATGGATGAACATACTTAAACACAGATTGCAGGGATGAAATTCACAGAATAATGATCAGAGCAGTAGTAGCAGCATGGATGCATCGAAAGTATTATCAAGTATTTTGATTTTTCTCTTAATGTTTGCAATATTGTCTTTCATTTTTTGCAAATGATTGTAGAGCTCGGTGACATTTTTTCCCTCTTCCGAACTTTCGTCTGATATGACGATGGTATCTATGAAGTAAGAAAATACAAAGGTTTTACCATTCTTATTTTTTTGCCTAGAATAAGCTTTTAGCGAAACGCGCGTCGGCGGACGCCGCGTTCACTGTTCACACAATCGAATCCTGTTAGGTTTAAAATATGTGCCAATTTCTTTAGAAATGAACAAGTCCCATATGCACTTAGACGCTGATATTTTAGGTCTGGTATAGTTAGGGGATTACTACACTGATCCCGTAAGAATTGCAGCCTCATACGGCTACTCATTTACCAGCAGCCCTGTTACAATAGTTACAGCTGACAGCTTGAGAACAGGGTTTCTCCTCGTTGGAGAAGTGGTGTCCCTATAAATATCCCGGTATCATTTATATGTTTCCCACTTAGTTGATATAGCTCAATGTGGTTTTGATACAGGATTTAAAGGGGATATGCCAATGGGATTCAACCCTTATACATAAGAGGAGACAAGAGTCACTGAATTAGCCTTATTAAGGACAACTTGTAACGGATCAATTTAGCCACATATGTTATGCCTCCTGGGCAATGAAACAATCAGTGTACTTTAGGTAAAAAATACATCTGTGTGCAGATTGGGGCCATTATGTTGGGAGTTACAATTTGTGCCACAACAGTTGGGTAGATAACAAATATATTCAATCAAGGCTTAGTTGAATCACCAAGTGGATAGACATATCAATGACAACGGGGCCATTATGATTTCATCAAGGTAGTGATTTTACAACCTAGGAGGTCCATTACTTAGCCTACACTCCCAACATAAGAGACCTAATACATAGCACTGTTATATAATACAATAACCAGGTATTTGATTAACCACTGTAGCAATTCTTACAATTGATATTCAAGATTATAAAAAAGATAAGTGGACATGGTGCAGTAACGCGGTTGGGCAATAGTTTTGTCCTTTTATCAGTTTATATATTCCATCAGTTTCATCCACTATTCACGTTTTATATTTCGCTATTAGAATGTTTTAATTAATAATAATAAAGAAGTATTTAACAGAATTTATAAATATCTATTATAACCATAATACTTAGTTCAATTGAGTGCCCCACTTGATCATTCTTTCTTTTCTCTCTAACTGTGATCTCTAATTAACATATGATCGGGTGCACCGATCCTCTTTATGCATAGATAAAGCCATTTAGGCAAGATTGATACATGTATCATTGAGGAACAATACGGACTACCCAGTGCGGTTTCCTTCTGTTTGTAATTAAATAAGGAGTTGCCTGATCAACCAATTTGGATTAAAAGCAACAGTCACAAGAGTTCTTGGGAGCTGCGCATGCGCAGACTATCAGGATGGCGGACGGCCGCGGTTCAGGATAGGTGCCAGCAGGAAGGCTAGGGAGCCACGCACCAGTGCAGAGGCACTCACGGTCCGGTGAGTGACAATATACGCCTTTTATGGGTCATATTTTTTGCGGGTACGGTTTTAATACATTTCCATGCAATGCAAAGGCGTTATCTGCCACAAAGACAAAATTTAATCCGTATTTAGTGCTGCTCCGCAATGGAAGGTTTAGGGCCTTGTTTTAGTTTGTTATGGAAGGCACTATGCTCCAATGCACCACCATCTGAGACTCTTCCATTTTTCCCAATGTCCACAAATAAGAATTCATAGTTCGCATCCACGATGGTCATTAAAATAATGCTGAAAAACCCTTTGTAGTTGTAGTAGAAAGATCCACTGTTTGATGGTGGCATGATTCGGACATGTTTGCCGTCAATAGCACCACAGCAATTTGGGAAATTCTACAGTCTATCAAAGTCCTCCGCTATCACTTGCCAGTCAGCTTCACTTGATGGGAACTGAAACATAAAGATGTGTACATAGTAAACATTTGAACATGCATGCAATTGCATCCCCTCATTCGTTTACTCTTTTGCAGCCTGCACTACTGTCTGATGCTCTCCTGCTGGAAGTTGAAGACCCGGATGCTACAACTATTTATCCCACTCCACGTGAAAGCAGGCTAACTGCAGACAGGCAAGATGCGACCCAAGGTGATACACCAGCAAAAATAAATCAGAAGCGAAAGAGACGCAGAATAAATGAAATACCAGAAAGTGATGCACTAGCAGAAAGGATGCTTGATTGCGCTAACAGTCTGCTAACACCAAGAAAGGAACAGGACACATTTGATTTACTCGCAGCAACAACACTAGCTAGCAAATTGAGAAGTAGTAGCAAGCGCATACAAACTGAAATGGAACGACTGCTGTGCGACGTCATGTGTAGGGCTTCCACTAAAGATTTGTGGCCGGACACATGCCTTTCCTCAACTAACCATAGACACCAACAAGCATACACAATTCAGACCATGGGTGGACAACGCTGCATGTCTCAACCTTGTATGACATCCACGCCATTACCATCAGTAAGGATGCCACATTACATTGGGGACACACCTAGTGTGGACACAAGCGAAATTTTGCACTACTAACATTTATAAACTGTTGCGCTGGTCCTAACAATCTTTGATTTGAACATTCCAAGTTAAATGTATTTTTACTACGTTAAATATGTAAATTTGTAAAACGATATTTTTTAAATAAATACTGTTGCTTTGTACAAACCTTCATATACTGGTCACTGAGAACTTCAATGATAGCATCACAGGTGTCAGGAATTATCATGCCAAGAGCTTGAGGTGAAATAGCTGTGCTGTATTTCAGATCTGCCAGTGTTCTCCCTGTTGCCAAAAAACGTAGGGTTGCCACCAGTCTTTGCTCTGGCGGTATGGGTCTCCTTAAATGGGTGTTCTCCCTCTGGATGAGAGGGGTTACAAGTTGGAGCAGTTCCTGAAAAGTTGAATCATTCATACGGAGAAAATTATTGAAATCATCGGGGTTGTTGTCCCGTATCTCCTGCAGCAGGGGCATATGGCAGAACGTGTCTCTCCTCATGAACCACTCTTTGCTCCAACAAGATCTATTCTTTCTCCTTCTTTCTTGTCAGTTCCGTACCATCATTCTTCTTGCCACAGTAAGCATGAGAAGTGCGGCTGCTTGTTCTTGTTCTGTAGCCATTGTACGTTTACAAATGGGAATGAATGAAGGGACAGTGTAGCCTTCTGTTTTTGAGCTGTTTTAGGAGTTAACTATCGTGTAGGGTCCGCCCCTTTCTGCTAATGTCTCCGGTTTCTCGTACATTTCCCCGCAAATGTCGTTGCAGTGTGTACGAAATTAAAATCATTGCCCACGACAACGTGGCTGTAAAAAGTCGCTAAAGGGATGTCCGCTCTTCCCTTTATCGTCCTAAACAAGGCTAGTGTGTATGCAGTCCATGGACCGAGCGATCGGACCACCGATCGCATGTTAAAATTGCGCGGCATAAAAAGTTGGTCGAAATTTCTGTAGTGTGTACCCAGCTTTAGTGATGCAATACTATTTATTTGCTTCTAATTAGCTGATGTATTTTGAGTATTTAATTAATTTGGTCGACTTCAGGAAAGATGATTGCCAATTGAATTTTATTTTATTTACTTTGTATGTTGTATTTGTCTTTAAGTAGATTTTATAAGGAGAATGCAGATTTTACATTTACTAATAACACTTTCAAGACACTATTCTCTCTTGTAAATAAAAATTGATAAAACTAACACATCAGTGAAGCATTCACAGGGCCTGATTTATCAAGGAACGCAAAATGAACATAATGTGATTTTTTTTTTTTTTAAATCGAGCAAATGCCATCTCCATATTCAAGGACAAGCATATGCAGGCTATAAGTTCCTTGATGAATATGGGAGCAACTCATGTGCGTGATGTAAAATCCAGCACATGTAGCTATGCGTTTTTATTTTCTCCTCTATGTCATTTACGAGAAGGCGTACCTTTTTGCACTACAAGCATTTGTATTACCGAATGACAGAGGAATGCACAGCCCTGCAATTCCTTCATAACCCTCATTCACTGTACTACTTTATACACTCATGTTTTATGACATAATTGTCATACTAACCCTACATATTAACCGTTTTTATCATGCATTTCCACATCAACCTGTACTGTTGCAAGCTTTAATTAAATGATATTGCATGCTATCAAAAAAGATTTAGGGCCTGATTCATTAAGGATCTTAACTTCAGAAACTTCTTATTTTCGTCTCCTGGACAAAACCGTGTTACAATGCAAGGGGTGCAAATTAGTATTCTGTTTTGCACATAAGTTAAATACTGACTGTTTTTTCATGTAGCACATAAATATCAACTTTAAATTTCAGTGTACACATAAGCTATCAAGTATTTGTGTGCTACATGAAAAAACAGTCAGTATTTAACTTATGTGCAAAACAGAATACTAATTTGCACCCCTTGCATTGTAACACGGTTTTGTCCAGGAGACTGAAATAAGAAGTTTCTGAAGTTAAGATCCTTAATGAATCAGGCCCTTAGTTCTTACCTCTGGCACATTACTATACATTTGCTTGCAAAAAATAGGTTTTTTTTTAACTAAATACATTTTTATAATGAAAAAATTAAAATAACAAACTTTTGGAAACAAATCACACAATATAATGAAATATAATTGTTTTTAAGTAAATTTAAATATGTCACTATTTTATTTTTTATAATTAACATGTGGACCTGGGGAATCTTTGTTACCTGAAGAAGAAAAAAAATAAAACCACAATGCTATGATATTTTGTAAATATACTTTAGCTCTATCAGTGTAGTTTGATTTCAAAAACTACACTGAGTTCCAAGGGGCTACAGTAAGAGAAATTCTCTGCAAGGTTCATCTAACTCTATACACAGTACTAGCCAGAGGAATGTATATTGTAGGCACCTGCAGCTTTATTGGGGAGGGGGGGGATTTCTTGGTACCAAATATTTATTAGGCCCATATGATGTCAGACACATGTAGAAGACACATTTAGTAATGCATTGCCTATACTTTTATGCTGCAAGATACAGTAATTAATATAATACTACATTATTCAATCAAGATACTTACATTTTTCTGCAGGGGCCTGGGATTTGCCTGCCTTCTCCACTTAGGGCTACAATTCAAGCTCCACTAGGGACTCCTCCAGGGGCATCCTCATCACAATAAGAGGTCCCTCCCAGGATGGTTCCACAGAATCCTCATCCTGAGATTGGTCAGGGGGTTGGAAAGGGATTGTTTGTGGGGTGGTGACAGGGACTGGTTGGGGGTGGGGAAAGGACTGTATCCTCCTAGAGCTCCTTCCTAGCCCCCTTCTCCTGAGGCTCCTCCCTAGCCCCCTCATACTGGCGGAGTAGGCAGCAGCAGCGGCAGAAGCATTCTGTTGGAAAAAAACATAACACATTTATTTTTTTTAATAAAGGTTATCTCTGTCTCACACATTTATAGGTACATACCTATAATATTAGGTTTCAATGTTAAATATCCAGTATCACACATTGATCATTACTACATAAATTGCCAAATAAAAGCACATCTACACAACTTGCGTATGGACTTGACCTTGGAGGTTTAGGGAAAGTTCAGTATGTTAAAGTAAATGTAATCACATACTGATACTGAAACATCACTATTACATAGCAGGCCTTGTACATTATCAACTGAATGTTATTAAAAGCCATCTTTTTACTTTCTCTAATATATATATACCTTTATCAGTACTTAATTTATTAAAATTAATTGTGAACTTATGCCGTGCAAGTTCACCCCTGAGTTCTGAAAGTAGCGGAAGCCAATGCCTGGTCCAATGTTTGGGTAAGGGCCTGCATCTATACTCTTATGAAGCTTGTTGCCCACATGTTTGCAAGTGGGTGAGACTTTTCAACATTCAGCCACACATTTCTTCTGTACCATATTAAAAATGGGTGGTTTCCTCTCACCTGAGCTTAATGAGCACCAGTCATTCAATCACAATAATGCACCATAACCAGGCAATTAGGGGCGCTACAATGCGTAGGCATTCACATACAACCAATAACAGGAGAGAACACCTCTGCAGACACTATATTAAGCTATATTAAACTGGAGATGCAAGCAAAGGGTAGGCAGCCCAACTTTGCCCATCATGAAGTAGAAATACTCATTGAACTGGTGGTAGATAGGTTGCATAATACCACCCCACCTGGGAGGACATCACGGTGCAGGCTCCAATTAGGAGATCTGGGAGGTCATGAAACGGTAAGCGAATGCAAAATTTGTTTTTACACTTTTTGGAAAATTATTATATTGTGCTCTGTAGTACACTTCTTCTAATATTGTCTGAAAAAAAAAAGTTGTCCAAGGCAAGGGAAGGCCAAGACTCACACCTTTCATAAATATAGAAATTTTAACATTAACAAGCAGTATCACCTTGTGTCTAATTTTTTCCCCCTGCACCTTATGCCCCTCCTTTCTCTATACAACATTTTTCCCCTTGCGCTGCTATGCAACATTTTTCCCCTTGTGCTCCTATGCCATCAGGTTTCCCACATTATCAGCCACCAGGTTTTCCAAATTATCAGCGACCTGTTTTCGCTCCTGCCTACTGCTGGCTTCTGCTCCACTGCCATCTTCTGTCCTTTCTGCCCCGATGCATCAGCTGCTCCAATACCACCTGTGTAGTCTACAGCACAGGTGACCAGGAGTTTGGAGATGGGATTGAGCAGCACAACCAATGTTGAGCCAGGGGACATGCAAGGGCTTGTTATTCTTCTTTTTGCATGTGGTTTTGTGTGGCACTATTTGCAAAACTGCTCCTTGGTTATTTATCCATCTACTGTAAGTATTACATTTTAAGCCAAGCCCAAAAGGTACTTACATGTAAAGTAAAAATGAAATCACATATTCCTTGAAGCAGGTGTAGTGTTGGGAATCTGGAGTACTAGGATCAATGTCATCCACCTTCTGGCCAGCAACCTGGGCCTCCATCACACATGGAACCCAACTCCAGAATGCGATGTTATGAAATACCACACACAGAGCAATTATGTCGCACACAATATCGGGCACATACATAATAACTCCACCAGACCTGACACGATAGCAGAATCTGACCTTTAAAAGGCCAAAACTCAGCTCTATAATCGATCTGATGGATGTATGCGCCGAAATGTATGCAAATTCTTACTCCTTGTGTGGATCTAAGATGGGAGTGAGGAGCCAAGGGCGGAAAGGCTACGCATTGTTTCCTATAAAGAGAAAAATTCAAGAAAAAACAAAGAAAAAAGTATGAGTAATATTAACAAAATCATACAAACAATTAGGGAGATATTTTTACATATGGTGCTATTGTAATGCTAAAATTTTCAACAACCATAATGCAAAGAATGCTAATATTCTGCAAAAATTCTAGCCATTGAGTCTGGAGATATGCATCACATATAGCCTGGACAATGATGAATTGAATGCTTTCTATTCAAATAAATAGATGCACTCCTACCCAACTGGACCAGGGTGATATGTGTACCATCTACTACCATTATATCATGCGGAAAGCCAGCTATGGTGGCAAACTGCCACTTTATGGGCACAAGAGACTCCTTATCGAGTCACAGATGGAAAAAGTGGTGGATGCGAGGTAGGAAAGCCTGCAGCAAAACTTTAATCTCACTACTGAAAGGGGCTTGGGACAATCCTGCTGCAACACCCACTGTTGTTTGTAAAGATCTAAAGGCACAGAAGTGCAATACTGCCAAGAGATTTTCAGTGGCGGTATTGCTGTCAGGATGTTGTGCAAAGGCTCTAGGTCACTCTGCATAATGAGCAGGGTGTCCATGATGACATGAGGTGGAAGCTGATTGTGAAGGTCCTCCTCAGAATGTGACATTCCAGACAGGCTGACATGTGGCCTGAAGGTGCTCCCTTGGTGGTACCTTGGTGTGCCATTTGCTGGTTTTGGATGCCTGTCATTCGCTAGATTCCTTGCTTGACCGATGATTGTATATATGTAAGAAAGGTGGATGAATAAAAAAATATATTTGTATATTATCTAATGCCAAGCAAATTTTGTGTCTCTTTTAACATTATATATTATAGATATACTTCCAACGAATATAGATCTATTCATGATAATTTATCACAAAGGTTCTGTAAAATACAAAAAAAAGATATTAAAGTATGACATGAAATTTATTAAGCATGAACATTTCTTAAAAATTAATAAAATAAAAAACATATATAGTGACAGGGGCTTCACTCTGGTGATGCATACTCAAACAACTTCTTGCTGTGTAAATGGTACTTTTATTGCTGCATCACAATAAAGCAGCATATATTTCCATCAGGATGACTCCAGGCAACTTAACACTGACTAGACACAGTCCTTCTGTTTAGATACCTAGCTTGATGAACAGGTGATGCTTCAACCTTGCCTTTAAAAAGGATTTCTCTGAAGGTGTTCTGTAATTATTCTTCACTGCAGACACACTCTGTCAGCTTTTGCTGTAATCTGTGGAAAAAGACACTTTCAAAACATAGGTTAAATCATATTTTATAATATTATTTTGTCATACGTATGTCCTCCACCTATTTATCGTTGAAATAGGTACATTGCTTTATAAGTGTATAATGTCTGCATCCTTGCTCTGCAGTCTGTCAGCTGAATATTTAATTCCTCTCTTAGATGCCTGTGACAAATCGCTCCCTTGTTACAATATCTATATTTATAAACACTGATCAGCCATAAGATTAACCTCGCCTGCCTAATATTATGTAAGTCCCCCATGGACTCCTCAAGACCTCTGAAGGTGTCGTGTGGTATCTGACCCAAGATGTTAGTAGCAATTCCTTTAATTCCTGTAAATTGCAAAGTGGGGCCTCCATGGAAAGGCTAGGCTGTCTGCTTCAAACCCACAGAAGAGCTACTGTAGTACAATTTGTTGAAAAAGTTAATGTTGTCTATTATAGAAAAGTGTCAGAAAACACAGAGAATTGTGGCTTACTGCATATGGGGCTGCATAGCCACAACAGACCAGTCAGCTGCTCATGCTGACCACTGTCCTCAGCTGAAAATGCCTATAATGAAGTAGGGGTCTTTATCAATGTTTAAGGGACCATTAATCTTGGGTAACTTTATATAGTGTGAAGCTCAAACAAATTGATTGACAAAATATTCTTTTATTTTTTTTATTTAAGTAAGCACGTAAATCAAGATATTCTTAATGCATACTGTACATACAATGCACTTTTACGGTCTATCTTACTTGCATACACATGTTCTGTGCTAGCTAGTGAAATGCATGTATGTACTTTTCCAAACGAAGGCTATGTCAAAAGTCTCTACTTTTTATTTCAACGACATCCAGTCAACCCTTCTGAACATCTGGTTGGAACGTCTACAGAGCACAATTCAGTATGTCTTTAGTGGAAAGAAACAGATAGTCCCGCCACATCGGGCTTATGATTGCCCCATTGATATCCTACCTTGAGTTGAAGTTCCTTTCGAAGGTATTTATACTTTATCGAAACCTGAACTGTTGGTAGCCAAAGAATATTTCATCTATTTATATACCTCCCCTGCAGTGTTTCAATCTACCAGGCTATTTTGGTCCACAATTGATATCCTTCTCCACTTTCTGGCCAGTATTTTGCATCCAACAACTCAGCAGCTTACCCACCATCTTAAAACTATGCAAGCAAAATTGCAGTGTTTCTACATATGCAATATTAGACCATCATCTGTCCTTTTATTCACAATTTGCAGCTGGAGACCCGGTTTGTCTCTCCAATTGACATCTATCAACTCAAAATTTACTGCACATTTTATGGGACCTTTTCACATCAGTAATTTGATTAACTCTCTAGCTGCCAAGCTAATTCTTCCAATCCTTTTTGAGTTCATCTGGTGTTTCACATTTTGCTCCTGAAACCCATTGTTCCCAATCCTTATTAACATCAGCTCTTTTTCTACACTCTGCGTCAGGAGCAATTAGATTATATATATATATATATATATATATATATATATATATATATATATATATATATGTGTGTGAAATGAATCGCCAGCCTTTTTTATGCAAATCATGAGGAGCAACTCTCAAAACACACCTGGAGGCTATGAAAGGTGGCTCCTTCTTCAATTTGGTATCTTTGACAACCTTCTCTATCTGTCCTACGAAAACATAAAATATAGAACATAGGTGGGAATATTGTGCTGCCATGGAGTACTTCAAGAACAATAAATTAAAGATGAGTATAATTCTCTTATTTCCTTTGCTTACCTGTCCCTTGCCTTGTCTGGGTTGCTATGCCTTGTAGTACTGCCTTCATAGAGTACCAGAAGATGAAAATGGAGGTATCCTCTGTGGAGTTAGTCTGGCAGTATAGGTGGAGAGCGCCTTTAAGGGCTATTTTGGCTTTGAGGAGAGTCAATAAATAGGACGGCAAACATCAGGGCCTAGGAGTTATACGCGCACTCTCCAAGAGCCATGTCCAAAGCAATGGAGCATGGTCGGACCATGTTATTAGTTGGATTTTAATCTAAGCAGTGGCCTGCAGAGTCCATTTATCAGTAAGGATGAGGTCTATGCAGGAGTAAGAGTTGTGAATGGGAGAGAAATAGGTATAGTCTCTGCCACTTGGACCAGAGGTCCGCCAGAGGTCATATAGGTCATGTTCTGCCATTAATTTAGTAGAGACTATTAAGGGCCCGAGGGTGCAGACATGGGGTAGGGGTGTAACAGAAAAGACCTGTCTAACATAGGGTCTGCAACAATGTTGAAGTCTCCCATGATAATCAGACTGCCATCCTTATGTCTATCAATTTCCCGAAACGCCCTATTCAGGAATGGGATTTGTCAGTAGTTTGGGGTGCAGAGTGAGACCATGGTCACTAGTTTATTTTCTAAGTGTCTAAAAGCAGAAGATTTTAAACCATTTTGTCGACATAACCCTCACCCCCACCTTTGGAGTTTAGCTGTCAATAAAGACAGATTGATCTCCCAAATGTCACAGGGCTTCAAAGTTGCCTATGGATGTCTGGAGATCAGAATGTTCACAAGACCTTGAGTTCTAACCTCTGCTCCTTCTTGCTGGGCTAGATGGTTTGCAACTTTGGGTTCAAACTCCCCCAAGACCCTTATCTATCCTGGGCCTGGCTAGTTTCAAAGATTAATGGTACTTGCATAAGTTCAAACTCATGTCATCTAGCAAAGGACACGTTGAGTTACATTTCATGGTTACATACAATATACATTGTCATACATGGATTCAACAGAAAATAGCAATCAGTCATTAGATATACTACATAGTCGTCACAGGGTGGTTTGGTAAGATATAAAATGGGGAAAGAATAACTGAAATAACCCAAGATATTGAGTTAGAGTGTTTGCTAGTAGGGGAGGGATTCAGCAAAGTAGGTAACTGGGGGTGGGTTTTCCCTAGAAGGGCCCATCCCACCCATTTCAACTCAATGAACTAAAATAAACTGTAAGCTTTCAATCTTACAAAATGTCCATCCTATCAGCCAGTGCTCTGCCACTATGTTTCATTGGCATTGTACCTATTTTTTAGCTGCCATGCATTTGTCTCTATTTTAAGCCAACCTGTTCGTTGCAAGCTTTTGTCAATATTGTCAAAAATATTGACAGTTGTGAGGTGGTCAATAGAAAATATACTGTACATGATTGCAAATGAATGTTAATGATAGAAATACTAATGTAGGAACAAAAATATCTGAAAAATACATAATATTATCTGTTTTTTTCAATTTTTAATTAAAACCAGAGCCAAAACCAAAACATGAAGATGATTTTAGAACCAAAACCAAAACACTGGGGTCTTCCCACTTCTCTAGATAATACATTTGTTTTATTTAATACCATAATAATAAAAATAACTTTATTATGTCTAACTCACATGGGCAGAAATAAATAAGTTGTTTTACTGGGTATCACCAACCACCTTTACTGGAACTCAATTACTGGCTATAAAATTGTACATCTTTATTTTTCTCATTAAAAAAAACAACTTGTATATGACAGACACCTAACCGGTGAGATGTGTATTATTTATTCATTCGTTCATGTAGCCAGCAATTAGTCAGTAATTTTGTTATGATAATACACCTTCAGTGCAATCCAACAGCATTGTTTATAGTACATGGAATGTGAGTGAGGAAACGTAATGTGTAGATAGGGAGGGATGACCTACAACACGTTTACATGGTGACCTCAGCAGCAAAATAAATGTGGCAGTCATAAAGACATGCATGAACATGGATTATAATGTGAAGTTACTTTACTGAAATACTAAAATACCTTTATAAAAAAAAGCATTTTTTTAAAGAGAAAACAGAATTTGTATGCAAGAAATATTTAAAACCAATAGTTATGAGAAAAACTATAGCTAAAAATACTTTTTTAGTAGTACATCTATGCTTGTTGAATACAGACATCTCTTTAAGAAGGTACATTTTATTCAAGTCAGTAGTGTGGATTGGTGAAATCACTTTATCAGCAGCTATTCCATATGTCACATTTTGTGGTGTCCTGCTTTGTGCTATTCTGCATTTACAGGAATGTAATAGATAGTAATAGATTGATCACTATGATAAATGCAGCTACAATACTTAAGACAGTTTTAACAATCACTGGACAGGCCATAAATGCAGCTTGTTGCAGTTTCTGTCCATCCAGCACTGGGTCTTTTCAGTAATCACAGGGTGCAAAGCACCTTATGCAATCTAATATAACTAAAAAACAATAAGTGTGACAGGTTTACTCTGCCGCCCTATCTGCGAGGAAGGTGGATTTACAGATGTGCCTTAGGGTTCCTCCTACCTTCCTCCTTATCACTTACTTTGAAACAGGACTGTAGGGTAGCAAGCGGAGCGTTCATTTAGGATTCTGGGTTAAACACAGGACAGTCGGGGGATGGATTAGTACTTAGCACTTATTTGTAGGCCACAGGATTACAGCAAATAATAGGTGTTATGCATTTAATAACAATAGCTGCTATTAAAATAGCTGGTACACATCACAGAGAGGTAGTGATGATACACAAGCAGATAAAATGCACTCATAATAAACCTTATATGGAGTTTTGCTATCCTTTTTATACAGTTTTACATACCTGTTGGCAGGGCACAAACCAGTCCCATGTCCCTTTAACTGGTCCAGGATGATTCATTAATATTGTACATGAATCAGCCTGGATCATTTCATACTGTTTAACATAGACTCAGTGGTAGGGGGTGTTATTTCCCTGGCAAGAATGTACTGGTGGCTGCTATAAATGAAACCTAACAAAGTCTTTAAACTAATGAACAAACAGAAAAAGAAACAATTGCTTAATACATGTCCCAGGTTAATATATGTATACATTGCAGTAAATCGATTTTTAACTTTTTAATATTTTAGCTTTCCGAGTGCTGCAAGACTGAAATTGGCTTGACATGTGAATATAAATATGAAAAACAAATCTGTGCAAATTAACACTATATTGAATAATGTTATTACATTTCTATTTTCAGTCATTATATGTGGGATTTGGTTAATTACATCCTGGTCAAAGGATATTCAAGTCTGCTTGACATATCACGGAAACCCTACACATTCCATCCATATGGTTACTCTTCGGTAAGAATGAAAGCAAGTAACTCCAAATGTAATGGTTAGTTGATATTAGAAATACACCTTATTCAATACTGATGTAAAACAAGAGTTGTTGAGCTCTTGTTAATTCAGGAAAAGTGTTATTACAAGGTATGGGAGCAAAGGAATATTTCCCAGACTAAATGGGTCAGAGTGATGTCTATAGATACAAACCATCTAAGTTTTAGGATGCTGCAAAGTGGAAAGCAGGCTTCATTATCTTCTGCTAGTCAATGTCACGAATCCCAAAATTTCATTAATAAATTTAGACAGACATACATACACTTTATTCAATATGGGGTTATAGCATAGGGTTGCAGCATCTACTTCAAATTGCCTTGTTAATTCCCTTTTTGCAAACACAAGGGGTTGTTTGTTTTCTTCCATCATGTGCTTAATGCTGCACAAACAGTTTCACATATGGTTTAGAGCAAAGGTGCGCAACCTGTAGGTCGGGATCCCAAATGGGTTTTCAGGGTCTGTTTTATGTGTCTCCTGATTGTTGGCTATGCAATACAATCTATTTGAAACTGAATCTTTCTGTGGAATTAGAATAATGGCAATTACTATCTGGTATCTCAATAGAAAAAAGGTTGTGCACCAGGGGTAGGCTGGGCCAGGGGGCAGGGGGGCATCTGCCCCTTGGGCTATTTCCATAATGAGCTAAGGTGGGCTAGGTCACTGGGGCACTTGCATTTTTTTCCTATAAAATAGGCTGCTGCATCGAGTCTTGCCCCCCGGGCTAAAGTTTGCCAGCCCTCCCCTGTTGTGCACCACTGGATTTGAGTACCAAGGTAACTGTGACTGAGGGATATCAAATGTTTGCTCCTGCTGATGAGATGAGATGGGTGAATTGTGTGTTCCTTGCTGAATGCAGGCTAGCCCCAGCAATGCACCAATTCTGCAGCTAAGTGCAATAAAAGACTTAGTTCAGAACTTCAAAGGGAAAAGAGAGCACATTTAGGAAGGTTTACCAATTTAGCTGTCTTCTGCAAAACCTGTACTCACAATACTACTTCACTTTTGCACATCGTATTGAATGAGCACCAGCCTTTATTATTAATGGAATGCTTTTTGCAAAGTAGAGGAGTATTTTATACAGGAAAAGAGTGAATTTTAGGCAAAAAAATTACATTTTCAGTTCATTAGTAGGTCTATAAGTTATAGTAGGCAGGACTCTAATGTATGTTTTAACTCTGGCCAACACGCACATTCCTATTCCAGACTGAAGTCCAACAAATTGTTGTGAAAATATCACATTTGTTTTACCTCATTAGAAAGCAGACTGACAATGTATGATTCAGAGATATTACTTTGTAATACTGTGCAATTTTGAATGTATTTTCTTTTATATATTATAAAATACTTGAAAAATGATGGTTGATCCAAATAACATATTTTTATATATTGTGTGATCTTTTTCAGCAATATTAAATGTCATTCTATGATGCAAAACCCACTAATGCTACTTTATGAATCATGGTTCCTACAGATGTCATGTATGTGGATAAATGTCTACTGCAACCCCTTATGCTTATTTACTGGAATCAGCCAATTATCAGCCATCCTATTCCTGCCCTTAAAGTGTTTTCCCAATAGTTACACGGAATAATGGAAGGGGTTCTATTATTATTTAGTCTTTTATTATTTAGTCTTTGTTGATAAATTACTGGTAAGTGCAATATATATATTATGCAATCTTCTTCTTTCCTGTTTACCTACTTCCATTCTTTCTCCACTACAGCCCATTCTAAATTAAACAGGATCATCTCCCTCATTTCTAAAAGCTCACCCTTCAGCTAATTAATGCTCATGGCTCCCAATTATTTGCTGTAATACCAAAGCAGTTCATTCACTGGGTGAGCTCCATTCAATATAATCTTACATTTTATTTATTTTCACACTACAGCACTCTGGGCTCTTTTATAAAACCTTGCATTAGCTGAATAAATAGCTGTTAGTTTTTCTATTCCCTTCAGTTTGACACAGGTAAAAGCTCATTGCCCTAACAAAGTCCAGATAGTGAAAATTCTGTTCTTTGGCAACGGGGGAAACAATTTTCTGATTTACATGAAGTCTGATACCACTTTGGGCAAAAATTCCGGAAGAGGTTACTCAGCTCAGAGCACTTGCAACTCTGATAATGGCAACAGAGGATGGCGGAATTAGTCTTATTCTCTTTGTTGCCTGCATAAACCTTATAAGAATTTCATGTGCTGCTAATTTAATTTGCAATAATGCCCCTGCGGCATCTGTGATTTTAGTGTGTTCACTGCCAGACCCTGATCTAATCCTTCTAGTAGAAACTCTAGGATATGACTGACAGAGGAACTATTTGTAGAAGTGTTCCTTAAAGTACACAAGTTACATATTTCAAATTCCAAATTCTGTAGTATCATTTTGAAATAGATTACTTTCTTGTTTTTATTAGTGTGGATAACATTTTTGGTGAGAAACCTTGTTGTCTCAGCAGTTTTTAGATTCTGTACTGGGAATGTCATGCTTGCCCTTGATGTAGAATATTTGGACATACTGGATGATATCATGGCTGTGTTTTTGCAAACTGAACCACTTCTACTAACCGTGGCATAAGTGACCAAAAAGGTAGAATCACAATTACTTTTACTTAGTTCCTTATTATCTTCCCTCATCTTTGATATATTAATGCCGGCTATGTGAGCTGCTGATTAATCTTCTAGAACATTTTATGGTCATTGTAATGGAATTATCTCACTGATCTCAACATTTCTTGGCTCCTGGTTGATTGATGCCACTACTGCCCGATTGTCTGAAAGAATGCTGACATGAGCCACTGCAATGATATTCTGGAACTTTGAATATTGTGAACATTTCTTGAACATTTGATGGACAGCCTATCTATTCTTGTCACAACTTCTGGGCTGTCAGATGACCTCAGTGAGCACGCCATCCTGTCTTGCTGGCATCTGTAGTGATTATAACCCAATCATGTTCTGCAAACTATTTTGATACGAAAATTGCGCCCGATTCATGTCGCAACGCAAAATGGGCGTAATTTCTGTAAACGAGTATGCAACTTTTGCGTATTTCAGCCTGTATTCAAATCCAAATGTTTCTTTAAGGTATTTTACTATTTGAAAAGGGGTGTAAATACGCTCTGTATAAAGTAACTTTCTGTAAATGTAGCACACATACAGGCTGAGATATTTTTTAGGAGCAAATGCACTTTGTTTACTACATGTGTATTTACAATGAATTCACATAACAAAATCAATAAATCTTCATTGTGTACAGTCAGGGACATTGCTGGGATCTCTCAGAGTGCATGCACTGCTCCCCCTACCCCAGCACTTGTTCTGATACATGCTCTTGGAACATAAGAGAGCAGTGGGGTGCCCCTGTAAGCACATCGCCCTCCTCACACGCTTACCAAGCTTACCGTGTTCCACCTGCATATAGCGCTGTCGAAGTCAGCAAATTGGATAAAGTCATTTCAATTAAAATCGAGCAAAATTGGTTGTCTTTGTCTGAAAAGATGCGTACGGTACGCTACGGCGTAAAAGGGCACGTTACAGCGTAAAAGGGCGTACGCAGCCACAACACGTGGCAACAACAGTATTTAGTCTTTTACATACATTCGCACAAACACGCTCACTTGTAAAATAGTACACATTAATGGTAGTTGCAACACATAGTCATTTATGTCAAAATATAGTAGTATTTATGTTTTATATTATAAGTTATGTGCATATTAGTGAAATATATGGAACAGGTTGAAGGAATCATATCATGTGTGGTATCATAATAAACCTCTTAACATTTGCTACTGTTCGGTTCACTCTGCGAAGGAATCGCAGAGTGCATACGCAAGTTATGAATGATAGGGAATTATGAACTACTTAAGACTAAGGAATCTTGGCGGGAAGAGCAGAGCATACCCCCTGGAGAGATGACCCCCTCCTTTGGATTCTTTAGGATGAACTAGCCAATGATTGACAACCCCTTGGACCTTCCTGAAACCTGGACCAATAGAAGCAAGCTATACCAACTTCATTGTTTTACTGTATCCCTGTGTGCATATAAGCAGCAGCTTCTCATCTAGTGTTCAGACATCTTGTCCCCAGACTTCAGGATTGAATGACTGCACACTGGATCCAGAGCGCCTGCGATAAGTAACGGCTGTACTTATTATCACTTCGCTTGAATATATTATACTACTTTTTGCGAATAAATCTTTGTGCGTTGGAAACACAAATCGAGGTTCGACAATCGTTATTGGTTAGCGACAATACGCACATAACAGCGCATACACTGTTTTATGAAAATAAATCTTCAATGCATACAGTTGTTCTATGCTAGCTACTGAGATGCATGTATGAAAGGTCGCAAACAAAAAAGTAAATAATGCCACTTCAGTCATCACTATCATTCAGCATTTACACCTGCCATGTAGCAGGATTTGAATTAGCCGCATTTGAGGGAACACGCCTTTACTGCATATGACCTACGTTACTCCACCCTTTCCTTCCCCATTTCGCCTCTACAGTTTGTAAGGGTCTATAAGCGTCAGATGCATGCGGATATGAATTTCATGCATTTGAGTAAGTTTGGTTATGTGCAGTGCTAAATCACACAATATACTCTACGCAAAGCACCAAATGTACAATGGGCTTAACTTGATTTACGTCCATTATGTGTTAATTGGTCACTATTACAGATCTCACTTTGTCTCTCTTAATAAAGCTGTGAGAATTTTTTTTCTAAGTGCCTCATGTATAGTCTCACACAGAGCATGACCTCTATAGCTGCAGCCATGAGCCCTAGCTGCTTAACACTCATCCCAGCCTCCGGTCATCAACTTGATATTAGATTAACCTATGATGTCTTTCTAGGGGCAAAGATACCTTTCCTTATGTAATATCAGCCATCAAAAATGAAATGAGTCCCCTATAACCTCCTACATGTGACTTAACCTAAAGCAAAAAACACACAAAAATGATTAGACGCTAATAAGTATAATAAGGTGCTGCACTTAATTGCTGACCAGTAATTATGTATTAAGATGCTTCACTTAACCGCTGCTCCCTAATAACAGATACTGCATCTGATTTTCATAAAAAAAACTAAATAAAAGAGGGTAGGTTAAAGTGATAATGGCGTATTATTTATTATTACAAATCCTCAATTAAAAACATAGAAAAATTCACATATAAAATACCATAAAAGCGCTATATGTGGCCAGCTTATATCAAATCCCAGACATAATATCCAATAACACAATTCCTTATAAACCGCTCATATATGGAAACTCTGTCCTTTGATTATAGCAGTCCCAAAAGGAGACTGTACACTCCAATATATCAGATTTTCCACTTTTAGGTTCCTAGGGCCTGATTCATTAAGGATCTTAACTTCAGAAACTTCTTATTTCAGTCTCCTGGACAAAACCATGTTACAATGCAAGGGGTGCAAATTAGTATTCTGTTTTGCACATAACTTAAATACTGACTGTTTTTTCATGTAGCACAAAAATATCAACTTTAAATTTCAGTGTATAAATAAGCTATCAAGTATTTGTGTGCTACATGAAAAAACAGTCAGTATTTAACTTATATGCTGATATGCTGATCTTAGGATTTTTACCGCCTGAGCTTTCACTTCCCTACGCACTGGGAGTTTAAAACCAAATTGAAATCCTGAACGTAAAAAGGAGACTAGTTCTGTATCTGGATGAGCCTAGACCAGCGATTTAACTCCTTTAGACAGATTAGGGAGCTGGCCTTAGGAAGTAGTAGGTGTAGGGGGCCTGCGGCATTTACTGGCATTAGCGGAGGGACATGGGCATTCTTTTGCTGAATGTTGCCCCCTACATTGTGAACAGATGTATATATATTTGCAGTTAGCCTAGCTGCTGAAACCCCATGGGTGGGGCAGGTGCGACTGAATTCATGCTGGAGCGCACCATTTCCAGGCAGATCTCTACGCCTTTGCAATCAAAAGGAATTGTATGCTGCCCCGACACTCTCTGTCTAAAATTCTCATCATAATTTCACCTATGGGATCCCCCATCTATAAGGAAAATATCGGTGATGAGGTGCAAGTATCGCCACACGTCAGTCACTGTTTCGGTTCGGAACTCAATGTATGAAGCCACAAAAGAACAGTAACCCAACGTGGGAAATATTTGCGTCTTCACCTATGCCTCCTTATTCTTTGGCTGCAGCTAAATCTTTCTTAGCTCCCTCGGTGAGCTCAAACAAGTCAACATAAAACCCCTTCTTTATCCTATCCTTAATACACAGGCAGAGTTCGGTAAGTAGATCTGTATACGAGCATTTTACCACATCTGTGCTGTGCCCTAATGGCCTGCTGGGTGTTTGACTTTTGTTTGCTGCGTTTTGGACCCGGTGAAATGAGAGTGAAGAATTTTTATTAATTTACGCGAGCCCTACTCGCCACGGGTGACATAACAAGAAATATGAAAACAGTAATCGCAGAAAAAGCAATGAAGTTCTTAAAGATACTGAGCCTGTCTGATACTTTCCTGTTGATTACAAGCAAGGAAAGAGGATCCAGCATGCTTCGCCTAGGGGTAAATACTCTGCAGGAAGTAACCTCCCAACTACTTCCCATTGGCTGGAAACTGGAGAGAAGTTAACCCTGAAAGGGTAAGTACCATTTGTTAACCCTATCATCTGCGTTTAGGGACGTTTAGCTTATGGATTCACTTGTCATAGGCAACATATGAAGCCATTTGGAAAGTCCATCAACTTGTTAATAAAATAAACGCTATAACTTTGAATCCTGGTGGAGCATCTCCAGATGAAGTGAAGGCTGGAACTTCTCTAGTGGCATTGGTTTCAAGTAAACAGTAATTGCTGAGAGTTCAATATTTGATTAGATTGTTCAAAAGAACTAGCACACACTAGCGTCACCTGATAACAGCCCCTTTTAAGATAGCAAAATAGGTGAATAGAGCAGAACTCACCCACGTATTCAGTATAACAATAATAGCAACAGGTTTCTGGCTCCACCACGTGGCAGAGTCAGTAAACACCATATGCAACCAAGCCAAAGTCAGGACAGGTGATATGAGCAAAGTCAGAGTCTATCCAAAGTTGCAGCTGTCCGATTAGTGCAGGATGCTGACCGCAAGTGACTCTGACTACTGAGGTGTCCGTCAGGAGCCTTTAACGTCAGTGCGACTTCTTTTCCTTTTCATTTAATGTTGGGGATGGTTGGAGTTTTCTAAATTTCATGTACCGATTTTTTTTTACCAAATAGGGCCTCCAGCATTCCAGGATCCAGACAAACAGCAACTGATCCCGCAACCACAGGTGGTGAAAGTGACAAGAAGAGGTCGGAGAGAGCAGGACAGTCTGCCAACCATCCTGAATCTGGTGGGACATCCCATAATTTGGGTGACTGTCTCGCTTAGTCAGGATTTGGTCTGACTGCAAGGACAGTTGGGTGATATGCCCTGCTTCGCACTGTGCTGCTCGTGAAGGCAGAGCTGCGTGCATCTAACAGTAGTGCACACAGTTTTGCCAGTTTATTTGTCATAAACAATAACCCTTCTGTCTTAAGTGCCCCGGACCCCATAGAGCCTTATTCAAGTTCTAGCAATACTTTAGTGGTTCTTGCATTGATTCCATTGCCTGCTTTCTACCTTGCACTGGTCTCATTCTCAGATCACTTTGTTGAACATATGGCCAGCCCACATTGCACTGACAATATCATTAATCCTGCCTCCTTTGTACTTACTATATCACCAGAAAATCCTTGGAATAGCTCTCCCCTTCACTTATGCCATTGTCTGCCAACTCTTCCTGCACTGTTATTAAATCAAACCACCACCAATTACAGGGCACATTTAGGGCTCATACACATTTGTTACAAAAGAAGTGTAGATATACTTGCAGATGCTTGAAGCATTTTACCTTTCTGGTGATTGCACTGGATAGCCACTTATTAAAAAGGTTTATATTTAATGCATTTTTTAAAACACACAGTACACATTTTTATATATTAAAGAGAGAGATTTGACTATTAGTTTACAGCTCATGATGTCAGGGAAAGATGCAACAATGCGGTGAGGTGCTCATATGCTGGTCTGGCAGACTGATGAAATAGGATTCTGCCAACATGCTTCGTAATAGTTAAACATATTAAACAAAGTCAGATATGTTAGTCGGCAACTAAATAAGTTTGAGCACAGAGACAGTCGCAAATAATGTGAAAGGATTCATGTATTTTTATAGCACAGGTCTGGCAGCTTTTTCCCTGCTTTGCCTTAGAAATGACCCACTGTGTCTTAAGTCATCACATCTATGTTTTCCTAAATGTTACTACAACCAAATTCCAGTAGTTCTAAATGCCGTTTACTTTTGTGTTGGCCCCACCTATGGTTGATTTAGACCCACCCACATGAGGCCACTTCAAGATTTTTTTCCAGGGCCACTTTAAGATCCCAATCCGTCCCTGAACGCATCCCACACATTGTACAAGCATATCTGCTGTTAGTCTGTTACTAATTTTCAGGATTTTTAGTATTGTTATTACTTATTTTGTGTTCTGCAACCAATAGCATCTGCTGTGTGCTTAAACCACTTGTGATGTTTGATATGTTTAATTTAAACATATTCAAATTCTGAGTTTTGGACCACAAGTTGATCTTTCTTGTAATATCACTATGATGTTTATATTTTAAATTTTGTATAATAATATATATAAATCATGCCAGGAACAACTTCTTTAGAAAGTTTACAGGTATACTAACCCCCTGAAGAAGAAACAAGAAAAAAACTCACATGATCAAATATGGATAAAACAATGTGGATCTGTCAGGGAAACTATTGCAAATCCTGGGGGCACATGAAGATTAAATGTCCTTTATTTCTACACTTAAATCAACCCTACATGTTTCATGTTGACCTTTCTGCATTCACAATGAACTGTAATATGTTTCTATCCTAGTGATGTGAACACTGCTGAACACATGCAAATACATTATACAAAGATAAAAACATACATCTAAAGCAACTTCTGTGCCACCCTTTGTAAACACCCTGACAACCTACACATGTCTCATATGCAAGCCATAGCCCTCACCCCCCCCCCCCCCCCAGTGGTATTTCGATTTTGTATGCAATGGTTAATAAACTTTAAAAACTGTTTAAAAGTCCTGACAGTGCCTCCTGCTTGATATGTATGTATATATATATATATATATATATATATATATATATATATATCCTTTAAGTCCTGCAAATTGTGTGGTGGGGCCTTCATGACCCTGACTTGTTTTTACAGCACATCCCACAGATGCTCGATCAGATTAAGTTCTGGGGAATTTGGAGGCCAAGTCACCACTTTGAACTCATTGTCATGTACCTCAAACCATTCTTAATCAATTTTTGCAGTTTAGCAGGGTGCATTATCCTTCTGCAAGAAACCAGTGCCATCAGGGATATCCATTGCCATGAAGGGGTGTACTTGGTCTGCAACAATGTTTAAGTAGGTGGTACTTGTCAAAGTAACATCCACATGAATGCCAGTACCCAAGGTTTCCCAGCAGAACATTGCTCAGACTGTATCACACTGTTTCTGCCGGCTTGCCTTCTTTCTGTAGTGCATTCTGGTGACATCTCTTCCTCAGGTAAACGATACACACGCACCCGGCCATACACATGATATAAAAGAAAATGTAATTAATTATTTCCAGGCCACCTTCTTCAATTGCTCCATAGTTTATTTCTGGCACTCATGCGCCCGTTGTAGGCAACCCCCCTCCCCATCTATAAAGATTTGGGATGAATGTTATGGGCCCATATATTTACATTTTCAGAAATATGTTCTTATCAATTTTAAATAATGGACATTTGTGTATCCATGTTGATCAGCCCAGGAGTAAGTACCGAGAGACGTGTTTCATGGGGTTAAGTGATTTTACATATTAGCTCTAATTATACAAATTTTCCAATAGATATGATTTCTCTTCAGATCAAATATGTATCAACATATACAAACAATAGTTTACTCATCAATTTTCAAAATTAGGCATGGTGAATTCATACTCTACCAAAGGGTATATTCATATTCTGCCAAAGTGCCATATGCTGCCAAGGAGCTATCCAGAACTAGGCATTATATAGTCATATTCTACCAAAGATCCCAGAGGTAAGTATCATGGACATATAATGGTAGCATATTACGCGGTAGGTGTAACAGTGACATATAATTTTGAGAAATTAAAAGGTAAGATTTCTTTCTAATTCTACAATTTTCATCAGATCGAATAGGTATCAACCATGGATAGAATAAGGATGTAACGATTACATTTATAACCTACCTTTGGGCCTAAAACAATAGGTCAAACAGGTACAATTTAAATCTATTGATTCTTCATATTGCTAATATTATCATTTCTTAAACATTTATCTGTTTTTTATTACATTAAGAAACTAGCATAACTGTTTCCTTCATTGAGACCTGAGGGAAAGAGAGAGTCAAGTAAGAAAATCCATTTACGTTCTTTCTGTAGGAGTGCCCTATCCATGTCACTTACCCATATTCCAAGTTTTATCCTTTCTATACCAAAAGGTTGGGTATCACCTTTATGCTCCGTCAAAAAATGTAACATACATAGTAACATAGTAACATAGTAACATAGTTGATGAGGTTGAAAAAAGACACAAGTCCAACAAGTTCAACCTATTTTGGATCTCCTGCGATCCTGCACTTATATTTGAAATTAATCCAGAGTAAGCAACCGCCAATCTGTTTCAATTGTGAAAATCCCCCCAGACTCAATATTGCAGTCCTATTTTTACCCTATATCCACTACTATCCTTCATTTTAAATTAACGGTTCTATCCCTGGATACACCTTTACGCTAAAAATTTGTCTAACCCTTTCTTAAACATATCTATTGAATCTGCCATCACAACCTTCCCTGGCAATGAATTCCATATCTTGACTGCCCTTACTGTAAAGAACCTCTTCCTTTGCTGGTTGAGAAATTTCCTCTCCTCTAACCTTAGGGGATGACCACGTGTCCTGTGAATGGTCCTTGGGGTAAAAAGTTCCCATGAAAGCTCTCTGTATTGACCCCTAATGTATTTGTACATAGTAATCATATCTCCCCTTAGACGCCTCTTTTCTAAAGTAAACATGCCTAAACTGGCTAACCTTTCCTCATAACTTAATGACTTCATACCCTTTATCAATTTTGTCGTCCTTCTCTGAACCCTTTCTAGTTCCAAATTATCTTTTTTATAGAGTGGTGCCCAGAACTGTACTGCATATTCAAGATGAGGTCTTACCAACGATTTATACAGTGGCAAAATTACACTGTCTTCCCTTGCATCTATGCCCCTTTTTATGCATGCCAATACTTTATTTGCCCTTGCAGCTGCTGCTTGACATTGAGCACTATTGCTAAGTCTACTGTCTATGAGCACTCCCAAATCCTTTTCCATTATAGATTCTCCTAAATTAATTCCATTTAATTTATAGATTGCGTTCTTGTTTTTGATCCCTGAATGCATAACCTTACATTTATCTGTGTTAAACCTCATATTCCATTTGGCCGCCCAATCCTCCAGTTTATTTAAGTCCCTCTGTAGAGAAGCTACATCTTTCTCTGATTTTATTACCTTACAGAGTTTAGTGTCATCTGCAAAAATAGAAACTTTACTCTCTAAACCATCACCAAGGTCATTAATAAATATATTAAAAGGGAGTGGTCCCAGCACGGAACCTTGAGGTACTCCACTTAAGACTTTTGACCAATTACAAAATGTTCCATTTATTACAACTCTCTGTTCCCTATTCTCCAACCAGTTTTCGATCCAAGTACAAATTTTGATTCCTAGACCCAGTTCCCTTATTGGATAAAAATGTCTCACCACAGATGTCAGTTGTTTAAAACTATTTTTATCTTCTGTGTATTTCTGGTAGATCCAGCGTGTTTTAGGACTTGCTGCTTAAGGGCTCTATTTGTCTTACAAACATAAAATTTATTGCAAGAACATTTTTGGACATATACAACTCCTCTTGTATCACAGTTGATAAAGTTGCCAATATGGTGTGTAACTCCATATTTATCTGAAAATTCTACAGTTTCTTTCATATATTAGTAGACTTTCCAACTTCCACATTTGTGGGAGCCTTTAACTATGTCTTCTGTCTTCTTTTGAACTGAGGCTTACTCGTTCATCTAGATTTTTCTTCAATACCCCATCCAATGCTAGAATTGGCCAGTTTCTGTAAAATGGATTGGATTGGATTTCCTTCCATCATTACAGAAATCTGCTACAAATCTTACCTTATTAGTATCTTCCTTCTTCCTCTTGGTGTAAATAAGGTAGTTACGATCCTTTGTTCCTTTGTTGTACTTCTTTAACAGCCTTTTTGATAGATCTTCTGCTGTAGGCCCTCCCCATCAATCTGTGGCTTAGTTCATTAGCTCTAATCTCAAAATCCTGAGGATTCCAACAATTATGTTGTCACTCACCGGACTGTGAGTGCTACTTCTCGTGTGTTTAGGAACCGTGGCCGTCCACCATCCTGAGGGCCTGCGCATGTGCAGCCCTTTCAAACCTTCAGTTCATGTTCCTTTTAGTTAATTGGCTGATCAGGCAACACTCCCTATTTAAAGCACCTGAGGTCAATACCTCGTTGCCTGATCTTGGAGTCTCATTCCCCATGAGCCTCTGAAGGTGTTCCTGTGTTTCCTCGTGTGTTCAGCTCCTGCTGATTCCTGTTGTTCGTTTGTGGTTTCCAGACCACTTCATCTTCCCTGTGTTTCATCGTGACTGCACCAGCTGATTCCTATCCGCTGCCTCTGTGCTACTTCAGTTTGCAGTCCTCTTCAACTCTCCCGTGTTTCATCGTGACTGCACCAGCTGATTCCTATCCGCTGCCTCCGTGTATCTACAGTATCCTGCTCACTTCAACTCTCCCGTGTTTCATCGTGACTGCACCAGCTGATTCCTATCCGCTGCCTCCGTGTATCTACAGTATCCTGCTCACTTCAACTCTCCCGTGTTTCATCGTGACTGCACCAGCTGATTCCTATCCGCTGCCTCCGTGTATCTACAGTATCCTGCTCACTTCAACTCTCCCGTGTTTCATCGTGACTGCACCAGCTGATTCCTATCCGCTGCCTCCGTGTATCTACAGTATCCTGCTCACTTCAACTCTCCCGTGTTTCATTGTGACTGCACCAGCTGATTCCTATCCGCTGCCTCCGTGTATCTACAGTATCCTGCTCACTTCAACTCTCCCGTGTTTCATCGTGACTGCACCAGCTGATTCATATCCGCTGCCTCTGTGTATCTACAGTATCCTGCTCACCTCAACTCTCCCGTGTTTCATCGTGACTGCTCCAGCTGATTCCTATCCGCTGCCTCCGTGTATCTGCAGTTCCCTGCTCATCGCAACCCTCCTGTACTCCTCGCGTCTGCAGCCAGCTGATCCGCTCTCCGTGCTTCTACAGTGTCTCCACTTGTGTCAACTCGCCTGTCTGCATTGGATCAACGCCCCGCTGCTTTCATCTCGTCTAGATCATCTCTACTCTTCAGTGTTCTCCAGGTGTCCAGTTCTATATACTACTGCTTCCTGAGTATTTGTTTCTATCCCTGCTGGTTCACCTACCTGTGCGCTGCACCTACTAGATTACCGCTTCTACCCTCCTGGGACTTCGTATCCTGCCGGCCTCCCGCCGTCCAGGTATCTCTGCACTTCTGTCTGACAGCCTGCTCTCCTGAACCACGGTATGCATACTTCTCATTGACTGTGCTGGTGTATTGCATATCTTGCTGGACTGAGTTGTTCTCCTCTGGAGTTTACTATCCGCTGAGACTATTGCCATCATTTGACTGTGTTACCTTTTGCCTGGATAGTTCTTATGACTTTGTATTATTGTGCAGTGCTGTTCAGTCATTACTATATTGTGCATATCATCGTGGGATCAAGTTCAGTGTGCCCGTGTATACTCTGCATTGCATTTCTCTCCCCGTGCTCCTCCTCACATATATATTCAGTGGTACAACTTGCTAGAGGCAGACCACTGTTCCCTGTTTCCTGAGTCACCTGTTTCCAGTATCCTTTCACATAGCAGTGGTACAACTTGCTAAGGCAGACCACTGACTTCCCGGATACCTCCACCCGGATTCCATTCCTTCACCTAGACAGCGGTACAACTTGCTAACGCAGACCGCTGACTCTCATCAACTCCTCGTTACTTCTGGACATTCCTCCTCACTATAGCAGTGGTACAACTTGCTATCCGCAGACCACTGACTACCTTCACGTTTCCCTTGTCCATTCAGTTCCTCGTGTACTATTACTACATATTACCAGTGCTGCTAGTCATAGACTTTCCACAAGCATTCTCTACCATCTGCTGTCTCCTGTTCCGTGATCACCCCGCTACCAGAGTACCATATTACCATCTATACTGCTCTGGTAAGTCCATCATCTGGTGATCCCTGGGTAAAGACTCCTAGTGCCCGTGACATACGTTTTGTTCTGAGAAATTCCCTCTTGGGATTGTTGTTTACGTCTGGTGGAAAATGGAAACTATCTATTTGCAGAATACTATTTGTGGCAGCCTTCTTCCTATAAAGGTCTGTTTATAGACTGCCATTTGACCCCTTTTTTGTAGTTTTATCTAAGAAGTCAAATTGTTCCTGACTCATTGTATATGTTAATTTTAATTTGAGATTGTTCTCATTGTCATTCAGAATATCAACAAAGTTCTTAAACCAATTCTTGTCTCCTTTCCAGAGAATCAATATATCGTCAATATATCTGATCCAAGTTACCAGTTGGTAAGTATATACAAGCTGCCCCCATAGCTGTGCCCCGAATTTGCAAGTAGAATTTATCTGCAAAAATACAGAAGTTCCTCTGCAGAATAAGTTCTAAGAGTTCCACCAGCACTTCACAAAAAACTTGACGGTGATATAATTGGTAAGGCAAAGTTACTATGTGGCATAGATAGAGAACGATTTAATCATTTTATTAGACCAGGTGTTTTTTTTTATTAAGCCTTTGTCACAGACACGTCACACAGGCTTAGGTGAGTGTGAATCATGACAAATAGATTTCACTGCCTTCTATCAGATGAATCCCTTGAGAAAGCCTTATTGCAATGGCCGTGAGGAAGGTAAGTCCCAGGAAGATTGAATAATAATGAATGGTCTAACGTAGTTGTGCTATGTACACAGAAAGTCTATAAGTAAAGGGTTCAGGAAGAAGAGTAGTCAATGACAAGCTGAGGTCGGTTCACAAGTAGTAATAGCTGACAACAGGATGCAGCAACAGGAACACTAGATCCCCGACAGAGCACCATAATCTGGCAAGGGAAACAGGAAGAAGCCAGGCTTTTATAGGAACTCAGGGGAGAAGTCAGAACATGCTGGAACATCAGGAGATCATTGAAACTGGGCTAGAACACAAAGTGAATGCAAAGAGCTGTCCAGCAACCAGCCCAGTCAGCAGAGCAGCAGACTACAGCAGCAGAGTCCTTGGGTTCGAATCCTGACACTTATGGAGAAACGTACATTGGGTCACAATGTCATTTCTGACGTCATATCCCAGCAGTAAGAGCCAACAGCGGCAATGCAGCCGTGAACGCTGGCAGGTTGTCTGCTTCATACTATTTGTAAATGCCTCTAATACTATTAGACCAGTGGTTCCCAAACTTTTGCAGTTCGCGGCACCCTTAGAGTCTCCATAATTTTTTCAAGGCACCCCTCCAAAATAATTACAGAACAGTCCTGTTTTAGAAGTAGTTGGGTCAAAAAAACATAATAAGTATTTAGGTCAGGACAGAAATACTTATTTAGTTGTATGCAAAAATAATACGCATAGATCCAAGGAAAAAATTATATTTTTATATATTTTTTTTAATTATATTTCTGTCAAAGAATAATTGACAACTAACTCACACTGTGACCTCCTTCATCTCCACACACTCTGCCCCCTCTCACGCTGCCCCGTCTGCCCTCTCTCAGCGCTGCCCTCTGCCCTCTCTCATGCTGCCCCTCTGCCCTCTCTCACGCTGCCTCCTCTCACTCTGCCCCGCTGCTCTCTCTCACACTGCCCCTCTGCCCTCTCTCACGCTGCCTCCTCTCACTCTGCCCCTCTGCCCTCTCTCACACTTCCTCCTCTCACTCTGCCCCTCTGCCCTTTCTCATGCTGCCTCCTCTCACTCTGCCCCGTCTGCCCTCTCTCACGCTGCCCCTCTGCCCTCTCTCACGCTTCTGCCTCTCACCCTGCCCCTCTGCCCTCTCTCACGCTGCCTCCTCTCACGCTGCCATTATGTCCTCTCTCACGCTGCCTCCTCTCACTCTGCCCCTCTGACCTCTCTCAAGCTGCCTCCTCTCACACTGCCCCTCTGCCCTCTCTCACGCTGCCTCCTCTCACACTGCCCCTCTGCCCTCTCTCACGCTGCCTCATCTCATGCTGCCCCTCTGACCTCTCTCACACTGCCACTCTGCCCTCTCTAATGCTGCCTCCTCTTACACTGCCCCTCTGCCCTCTCTCACGCTGCCTCCTCTCATGCTGCCCCTTTGCCCTCTCTCACGCTGCCCCTCTACCCTCTCTCACGCTGCCCTTTCACTCTGTCCCCGCTGCCCCCTTCTCACTCTGCCCCCCCTCTCACTTTGCCCCTGCCACTCTGCCCCTGCCACTCTCTCTCACTCTGCCACTCACTCTCTGCCCCTTTCTCTATGCTTCTCTCTCACTTGGCCGCCACTCTGCCCCCCTCCGCCACTCTGACCCCCTCTTAGCCACTCTGACCCCCCCTCCGCCGCGGCCAGCCAGAGGAAAAAGAAAAAAAAAAGAAAAAACACTTACCAATCCGCGCGGCGCCGGGACCCAGCATCCTTCTCTCTCCTGCAGCGCGCCCGACAATCAGTGACAGCTGCAGGAGAGAGAAGGATGCTGGGTCCCGGCGCCGCGCGGATTGGTAAGTGTTTTTTCTTTTTTTTTTCTTTTTCCTCTGGCTGGTCGCGGCACCCCAGTAGCAGCGCCGCGGCACCCTTGGGAGCCGCGGCGCACACTTTGGGAACCGCTGTAATATTAGACTGTTGCTAGTAGGAGCTCCCACATAAGGGGGAAACTAATTTCCAGCAGGGTAACAAATGGGATGGATATATAAAAATTTGCTCATCTCAAACTCTTAGGAGGAGCACAATAATAGTTACTTCTATGTAGAACCATAGATATTGTGGGCAAAATGCTCCTCTTTGAAGGGTTAGATCAAAATAAAGCAATATCACCTCTTTTAGTAAGTATATATATATATATATATATACATATATATATATATATATATAATCTGTTAACCAAATATCACCAATGATATGACTTTAATATCGATTTGTAGAGCCATGGGTGATGTTGAAATATGGTACTCCTGGATGAGAAAAATTTAGAGGAAATTATTAATGCCCACCAATTACAGTAATGAACTCAAAGGGATATGGAAATCAATTAATATTTATAAAGCATAACAATCTGGATAAATATATATCCTCCATAATTGTATATATTGAGGATATGTGATGCTGCCTACTATGTCAACAAATGAATATGCTAATGCATTAGTATTCAATAAAGATTAAATGAGTCACTGATGTAAAAATCACTGATATATCAACAACTCTTAGGAATATGTTTTTTTTAAAATAAAACTGGTCTGAGAATAAATGTATTGTTGATATTCCTGTGATTGCAATGCACATTCAAAAATTAACTCAATTCAATAGCAATGTAGGGAATAATTAAGCAGATACCATTTACAAGAGGCAAAGGAGAGAGATAGGAGAATCGATAATAGATAATAGTCAATAATAGACTAAATATGTGTGAATAAATAATCTTATAGATACTACACCTGTCCCCTCTCTTAAAAAATAATTTGGCTCTTACAAATGGTTATTTCTTTTATAGACACTTTATTATTTCATTTTTCTATGATCTTTCACTTTGCACATCATATTATTTTGTTTCTATCAATTTGTTGGTAATATTTCACCATGTATTCACCTGGTATGGTATTTTATAATCATTAAATAAAAGTACATTTTTAATAATATACTAGTGGACTCGAGTGCTCTTTTTCTTGTTTTCCTACCCTGTTCTTTGTGTAATCACCTATCTATCATAGTCAGCATTAACTTTATCAGCAATTTGTGCTAGAGTAACTCTTCTGTGGCATTGGTCAAGGTGGGCTAGCCTTCGGCTCCACGCGCACCAATCAGTCTTGAGCATCCATGGACATGTCAGTTTAGCAGCTGTCCTTCCTTGGACCACTTTTGGTAAATACTACTCACTGAAACCAGGAACACCCAATAAGACCTGTTGTTTTGGAGATGCTCTGACCCAGTCGTCTAGGCATCACAATCAGTATCACCCTTCAGACCTAACAGGCTCTCTGCTGTCTCTTACCTGTGTCTCAGCGGCTGTGTTCTCCCAGACAGACGCCGTGGCTTCCTGCACTGGGCGCCATATTGCCGGATCTTCTGCGCATGCGTGAACCGGCACTTTTCAGTCATTCATTCCATTCACCCAATCAGCCAGCCGACTCACCTATTTAAACCACCTCCTGCTCTGGTAAGATGCCAGATCTTCTAGTCTCTTCCCTAGAACAGACTTCTGGTATTCTGGCTCCTGTGATTCTCCTTGCTGTCCAGTCTCTCCAGAGTGCCTCAGGACTTCTATACCTTGTACAGCTGCAGATCATTGCATCCTTGTGTTCCTGTTACTAGGGGCTTCCAAGCACCCCAGGACTTCTACATCTATTACAGCGGCAGATCCTCACATCCTCGTGTCCTGCTACTAGGGGCTGCCAAGCACCCCAGGACTTCTATACCTTTTACAGCTGCAGATCATCACATCCTTGAGTCCTGCTACTAGGGGCTGCCAAGCACCTCAGGACTTCAATAACTTCTACAGCTGCAGATCATCGCATCCTTGTGTTCCTGTTACTAGGGGCTTCCAAGTACCCCAGGACTTCTACATCTATTACAGCGGCAGATCATTGCATCCTCGTGATCCTGTTTTCCGATTCCTCCTGTTCTGCCTACCTGCTTATCTCCCCCATTGCCCATTCTTCTTCCAACCTCACTTGTCACCTCCTGAGAGGACCTCGACCTGCAGTTTGGGAGCTGCTAAGTCCAAACCTCCTTGCGGGGGTCCCTAGCGAAAACTTCCCTCTCTCTTAGACTCCGCACCTCCCAGGGGGTAGTACCAATTTGAGCAGAATGTTCGGGCTCATTTCCAGACCAGCCAGACGTTACAATCTGGCCCTTGTCAAAGTCGCTCAGATCCTTACACTTGCCAATTTGTCCTGCTTCTAACACTTAAATTTCAAAAACTGGCTGTTCACTTGCTGCTCAATATATCCCACCCCTTGACAGGTGCCATTGTAACAAAATAATCAATGCTATTCACTTGTCAGTCATTTTAATTTTTAACTGATTGGTGTGTGTGTGTATGTGTGTGTGTGTGTGTACGTGTGTGTGCGCATGTGTGTTTGTGTGCATATATATATCAATATATGAGGAGAAGAAAAAAGGATGCCTAATAGTGTAGCATTTTAGGTAATATAGACTAAAACTAGCCACGTGGCCAGGTGTTAGTAATATGCATACCAGATATAAATACTGGTAAGGCACATTTGTATATAAATCCCAAGATCTTCAGGAAATGCCGTGTTGATAACCTTTGGTCATATATACCAAAAGAAAACACAAAAGAGGATACCAATGCAGTATACTTACAGTGTTTCCTTAGCATGTGTCATTCATGTATAAAGCAACATTAAACATTATGCTACCATGTACTGATGTAGATGTCTCTTAAAAATGAGGTCAGGTATTATGAGCTCTCTATCGTATCCTTTTATTAAGTGTCATGAATCTGATCTTCTAAACAGGAACTTCTATTTCTATATAAACATGTCATGTCATGTTTCTCTTTGCAACTAATCTTTCTCTGTATATCCTGTAGGTAGTGTATGCATATTTCCTGTATACTTGATGTATCCAGCCCTATGTGACAGTATCCTATATTGTTTTTCCTTTGGTGTAATATTCCAGTATATATACCGTGCTGTATTCTCTGTCGCACTGGTGCTCACCATCTTCTTCTCCAAGCTCAAGGTGAGCTATTTAATTTAATTTCCTCCATATGTATCCCTCTCATTCTCTCAGCTGCATACCTTTTACTCAGGAATGAAGAGATGAGGGTAGGGTGGATTTAAAAACCCAGGTTCAGGCCTCCCTTGGAGGCCATACTTAGGTGACTAAGGGTGGATGGGGATCTGTGCAGACTAACAGCTTTCTATTAGCAGGGTCACACCACTCTTAGCCTGTATGCACAACACTGACTTTTGATTTTGCCTTGTTTGGAAGGTCTACGTGATTACACCCCCATGCAACTTAAGCACTGCACTATATGTGGCAGCATGCAGTAGGCATTTGCAATTCCAATTTGAGGTTCAAGGCTTGCATTCGCCATTGGCGTTAATATTAGTTTTTTTGTTTATTTTTTTTAAAAAAAACTATTAAGATAATATTTTGAATTGAAACAAAAAAGTATTTTGATTTTTTGTTTAAATCAAGCTTCAAATGCTATTGTTTTGTATTTCACTGTTCAAGGTTCACTGTGAGTATTTAAAAATTGTCAAAATGTTTAATTTTTTGTTCTGATGTGTTTAAGCCAGATTGCATGTCTGAAACGTCACCAGTATGCAAACCAACATAAACATGGTCAAACAGGCTCAATTTTTTAATCAATCTGTAACTTAAAAATTTCTGTATAAGTTTCGAATTTTAGAAACAATTCCTTTGAGCCACTTCGAGAGTCAATTTGGGGCCCGTTTGAAAATCTCTAGTAGTAATATCCAGCACAATGGAGTTGGGTGCCAGGGTAGCCAGATAGATAAAAAAAATAATGAGTTAATCATACCTTACAACTGTTCTGATTTAGGTAGGACTGTTCATATCAGAGGGGACTGTCCCACTGTCCTGCAGATTCCAGGACAGTTGGGAGGTGTGCCCTGTTGGTGGGTCCTCTTATAATGCCATGCCTGCCAGCAGCAGGTGCGAGTGCCATTCGGGGATTTTTTCAGGAGGGGAAGTGAAAAATAGCATGGGGCAGTCCAGCTCTTCCTATGCATCGGACATGCCCCCAGGGGAAATATAGCACATCCCAACATGATAGAACATGGCCATACCCTGTTTTTATATACACTGTAGCTTTGTACCAGCATTTGTTCACTGTCCTGATTTGAGACAATGTAGAGTTGAAAAGTTTGCATTAATGGATCATGGTTATTACATTAACAAACACTCAGTGGAACATATGCTTTCAGAAGTGGAATATAACAATTATGTGTTTGCTATTGGCAGTAACATGCAGCAAAAAAGTAAATAAACAATAAAGGAAAGTGAAATTGGAGGTGGTGTTTTATTAGCTAGAGAAACAAATTTATGACTTCCATTTATACAGAGATTAATTGTGCTGTACAACTTTAATTCCTTCCTAACAGTATCATACTAGCAGCAAAGGGTGTGGTGAGTAACTCATACAGTAGTGAGGAGTCATCGCTAATTATAATTACATTTTAAGAATACTTAAAAGCCTTAACATCTAACATCTGCATACATTATCACAATTTTTTCCTGTTTGTAAAAAAGTATGTATAAATGTCTGCTTGTCTATAATATGTACAAAAAATAAATGAAACAGACTGGCTAGATCAAGTAGGGACAGTATGCTCTTATGATATTATAATGTCAATATAGAGTAAGTGTGGGTTGGGTACAATCTGTCTACTCTGAACCTGTCGACAGCAGACTGTTGACATCAAAATGTCAACATTCAGAAATGTCAACAGGTTTAGTGTGTATGCGTCGTGACCAACTTGTTTGCCTGTGACCACATCTTCTGACTCTTTACTGTTTATGAACCTATACTGCCTGTCCCTGACCCTAGCAAGTCACTGACTTTGACATTATGCTGATATCCTCCACACAGCCTGTCTGCTCCACAGAGTGAAGTCCATTATTCCCTTGCAGGGTTTACTTTTCAATACCGGAGTTACAGAATACAAGAGACTACCTGGTTACACAGAGAAAATTGCTAATGGAATAGCAGCCCACACCTGGACCAGACGCTACAGTTTGTTCATTTTGGGAGAAAACACTGTCTTAGATTTAATTCCAGAATCAACCCTAAGTGTTCCATTGTATTGAGATGTATTGGGTGGGAAAATTTAGCAATATGGTTATCATCATATTCATGCTTATAAAAAAATTTAGAGTCTGCTCACACCTTGTTGGTGAGAACATTATCATTCCACGCCCATTAGGATTGAAATGCTTTACCTTAGAAAGAGGATGATCACTCAGAACTCTTTGTAGTTACTGTCATTTAAGGTGGCCTATATGAGAAATCATGGACTTAAAGCATGGCAAGTTTCCGTACCTGACAACATGGTTTAGTTAACAAAATGTTGGGTCTAACACCAATGTGTATTCCGAGGACTACAGACCTCCAATGGATTTTTTTTTCAGGGTCTGAAAGTATGGTCAAGTTTAGTCCAGTGCACCATAAGAAAAAAATCACAAGAGCAATAATAATAATTCACACAGTGGAGGCAGCTATTTTGTGGTGTGAACCAAAAATCTTGAGAAGGATGCAGTCTATTTCTTTACTTGGCACCTGTGATAGCACAGATTGGTGAACTCGATTGATTGATTGATTAATTAATATACTCTTATCAGTAATCTTTCTGTGATTGTGCACTATTATTTGCAGAGTCTCGCTAAAGCCTCTCTCGTCTGAGGACATAAGACAGGTTGAACCAGAATATTTGGTATCATTGTGGATGTCATCAAATCACAAAAAGAATATTGGAATAAAGACGTTAGATGTTTTCACAAATAAATTTATATATGATCATGATGCATTGGTAATCTTGTCATCATTATGCTAACTTACATGAAGCCACAGTGGCATGGAGCCATATATAATATTTATAAATCAAACTTTGAACACTCCTGTTATGTAATTCACATTTTAACAATACTTACAAGCATCAAAATATGCATATATTCACAATTAATTCTTGTCTGCATATTGTTGAAACACCATGAAAGCAGTAAGTATTGAAAAAGCAAAGTTCATTTATTCCTCCGATATGCAATGCATGAGTCTTAATTCTAGGGCAGAATAAGACTGGTTACACATTTAACTTGCACAGATTATAAACATGTAAACCTACCCTCCTAACAGACGTTACTAATCATATCATATACTTTGAAATAATACGCTACAAATGTAAAAAAAATCAATTATAAATGCTTTTGACAGATATTTCATTATAAATGCTTTTGACAGATATTTCATCAAACAGAAAACCTATATGCCTTGGTCAAGGAGCATGTGTGACCTTAACATTCCTAAGGCTTATGCCTACCCAGAAATTCTGGTATCTATTCGACCATCCTGTATACATTCTATCTGAACACATATAATACATTAATATTGCATCCGACTTAAATAATTGTACCATAATTTAATCTATTATATCCCTCCCTTTGTGAATGCAATTCACATACTATATGTTTAACTAGAAAAACATTTCAAATACAAAAAAAATCTAAAACAAAGAACAAAGTAAAAAGGACAGTTACAGCCTCTACTTTGCATATATGTGATTCTGACATACCCGGAACACATTTTAAAAGTAGATAAATTAATGCAAATATTATTATTAAAAAAGAATAACATATTTTCCTAATGTCCAGAATAAACCTTTCCACCATCCTAATACTCTTGACAATATACCTGTAAACTACGTAGAAGGATTCCACCAGGAACATTCCCACCAGTCATCATTTTCAGAATCTTGATCATTATGGTTTATTCTGAATTTATCCTTTATTTGTGCTATATTTAACATATATTTATCTATTTCTTCCTCTGGATTGTCAGTTACATTAGTCTCATATATGCAGCAATATGAACTCCGTAACCAGTTTCTAAGGTGTGACAATATCCACTACTTTGTGCAGTGAAATAATCTAATATTAACCTATGTTGGATTAATTCAATTTTATAAGCTTGAAGCTCTTTGGAAACATGCCTGAAAGTGTCATCATAAATTTCTGTAATGTTATCCTACAAATCAGCTAATTGTTCAATTGCCTCGATATTGTTTAAATATCCAATATGTCCATGAGTGAAATAATTTTCAAAATCTACTTTTACTTTAACTGAATGTTCTATTTTAAAAAGATGTTTATATTTAGCACATATAGTTTTTAGAGATCTCTTCATTCTATGGTTTATATTCTGAGTGATTATGTCAATCAGATCCTTATGTTCCATAACAATTGTACTAGGAATTAATTCTCCAATATAACATATACCTTCTGAATTTAGAGGTAGCCATTTATATGCTTCCACATCTGAAATACAAATTCTCAGGAAGTGTATATGGTATATCAGACATTAAACCCTGAGTTGCCTCTTAGCCCAATTAACAAGTGGTCTGATTAACAGAATGTCTCGTCCACCTAGTTATATTTCCACTCAATGTTACATTGATCAATTCTTCAATTAAATTTAAGTTGTTGAAATGTACAATCCTCAAACTTTCTTTAATCGCTCCTAAATATATTTTTGGTACATTATAATTCACTCCCTTCTGCTGAATAGTAGGATTAGCAGTTTAATTATAACATGTTATGTTTTCATGTATCACATTATAATATTTTATCAACTTTATATGTGGTGGCATGGTAGTACTTTACTCTCCTTAGTCTTGTTACCACATTTTTTCTCACCTAATTTACTTTCATTTATGGGAAACGGTATAAGACCAAGATTATGATGTCTACGAGGAACTTGAGTACAAACCCAACACTCACTGGTATTAAGCTTCTGTCCTATTAATTGATGAAACACATCTATAGGATGTTGACTACTAAAAAAATTCGGATCATCTTTGCAACATTGTACACATTGTCTTTCTGAATAACGCTCACAATATTTACAAATACTTGCTTGAATTGGAGATAAATCTTTTCAATGTTCAGGTGATGTAGTCTCCCTTTTACCTCTCTTTTCCAAGGCTGTTACATTATTCTTCTGTTGTCCATTTACAGGGCTGTAAACATACACTTCAAGAAAAATACCAATTTCAAATGTCATTAGTGTTAAAACAAATAGCAATGACCATAATTTCAAATTTGATTGAGGACCCATCAACTCTGAATACCAGTTTATTTTCTTGTCTTTTCCTCTTCACAAGACTACCATCCCCTGACTCCATCAAGAGGAGAGTGTCTTGCCTTTGTAAGGGCTGAGAAATTATTGTGGTCTCAGAAATATTCCTTACTTGTATAATAATAAAGGTGATAATTATCTTCTTACTTGATCAGAATCAGTTGCCTTTTTACAATGGGAAGCATGTATCCAAGTGCTTTTCTCTTTGACCTTTATCGCAGTTGGCGTTGTCAATAACACGAGATATGGACCTTCCCACTGATCAGTCAGCGAACCAGATCTCAAGAAACTTCTTATCATCACCCAATCTCCGGGATGCAGATTATGACAGGCTACGTCAATCGGAATTGATTGTGTGCCTATCACAGCAGCTTGAATCTGTCTCAACTCTTTAGTAAATGATAAAATGTAGTTAACAGACACATCATTAACTTGGATTGAATGGTATTGCAATTTAGGGTCAAATTAAGAATTTTTCCAAACAGAATTTCATATGGTGACAAATTGAGAGTCCCTCGAGGGGTTAATCTGATTGCATGTAAAACTATTGGTAATGGTTCAGGTCATTGCATTCCTGTTTCCTTAAATATCTTAGACAGTTTATTTTTAAAAATTCCATTGTATCTTTCAACTTTCTCACTACTTTGCAGACAATAAGGTGTATAAAATAACATTAGCAGTGGCTTTCGCAACTGCGTAACCTTCAATCCACCTGGAAAATTGATCAACACATACTAATACATGTTGTAACATCCTAGACTTAGGAAGTTGGATGAAATCAATTTGAATAATTTGAAACGGGCCGGTGGCAGATGATTAGGTATTGTTTGTACTGCCTTCCCTGCATTACTCTGTAGACAGATAATACATGAAGCACAGTACCTGGCAGCTATGGCTGAAAATCCAGTTGCATACCAATACATTCAGACTATATTCTGCATAGCAGTCTTACCTGCATGGGTTAATCCATGACTCATTTGTGCCAATGCTGGCAAGAGGGCTTGGGGAGCTACAGGCTTACATCTCTTCCGACGCCAAAGTCCATCATTATCAATTTGGCATCCCGCCATTTCCCATCGGGCCTTTTCCTATGAAGCACTACATTTTTGTATCTCAATTAGTTCACTTTGATCAGGAATTACAACATTTAGTATTTCAGTTCTTTCAACTATCTGTGCAATGTCTGTTTCATAGCAGCTAAGTCAGCTCTGTGATTTCCTTTTGTTACATCATCATGTCCTGTCATATGCACTTGGCATTTAATAACTGCTACCTGTTTTGGTAATTGAATAGCATGCAGTAATTCATTTAAAATTTTATGATGAGCAACAGGTGTACCATTAGCTGTGATAAAATTTCTTTGTCGCCATATTTCAGCATAATCATGAAAGACACAGAACCCATATTTACTATTTGTGTAAATATTTACTGTTTTACCCTCTGCCAATATACAAGCTTTAATGCATGCTATTAATTTGGCAATCTGGGCAGATGTGGAGATAATAAACCTTCAGAATATACAATCATATTATCATCCACTATTGCAAATCCTGACGGTAGTGGTCCTGTATAATTTTTCCTATTGCATCTCCCATCTACATAGAAAATCAAATCAGGGTTCTGCAATGGTATTTCATTTAAATCTGGTCATCATGCAGTAGTTTGCTGCATGTACACAACACAATCATGTGGCTCATGAGCAAAATGTGTAAAATTCTGACGTTCACTATTATGTGTATTCTCCTCATCCGAATCACTTAATAACAAATCATTATCATCTGTATCCAAATATATCTCCCCATCTCTCTGAATCTTACAAGATTCAATATCAGGAGCAATAGGCAACAGGTTTGCAGGGTTTAAACATTGCATATGATAAGTGTAATATTTGGAGCCACAAGAAGAATCAATTCCCATTTTGTTAATCTGGCATTTGTAACATGTCTAGTCATATGGCAATTTAAAAGTGCAGCCACTACATGTGGGACTTGTACTGTAAGTTGATTTCCCAAAACTATATCAGCACATTTGTCTTCTAACAAGGCAGTGGGCGCGACCGATTTTAAACAATTCGGGAGCCCTCTAGCCACTGAATCAAGTTGTTTACTGTAATATGCAACAGGTCTGGCGTTATTTCCATGGGGCTGTGTTAAAACACCAGCAACATGACCTGAATGTTCATGACAAAACAAAATGAATGGTAACTCATAATTTGGTATACCCAATGCAGGGGCCATCAAGAGTTCTTGTTTAAGCTGCTAAAAGCAACTTTTGTTTATATCAGAGTGAATGAGAGGTTCTTTAACAGCATCAGTTGTAAGATCATACAAAGGGGCCGAAAAACTGGAATAGTTTGATATAAAATGTCTACAGAATCCAGCACAACCAAGGAACCTGCATAATATTCTTTTCTTCATAGGCAGATTTAAATCATGAATGGCTTGTATTCAATCTGGGGATAAATGACTTTTTCCTTTAGTTAAACAGTGTCCTATGTATAGGACCTGTGGACTGCACAAATGCATTTTATCTTTTGACACCTTATGTCCTGAATATATCAAATGAGTTATCAACTCACTAGTGTCTGAAAGTGATACCTCTAAAGAATCAGAGCATAACAACAAACCATCTATATATTGGATGAGTGTTCTCCCCTGTGAAAACCTCAAAGTCCTTAAATCAGCTGTTAAGGCCTGGCTGAATATAGTACCATTGTTTACAAGACCCTGGGGAGCCCTAGTCCAGGTGTACTGTTCACCCTCATAGGTAAATGCACACAAATATTGACTATCCTCATGTATAGGAATAGAAAAGTAAGCAATACATAAATTAATGACTAAGAAAACCTGGGCTTCTGGTGGTATTTGCATAAGAATTGTTACAGGATTTGGAACAACTGGATGTAAGGGTTCAACTACCGTATTAATAGCCCTTAGATCTTGAACTAGCCTATAGCCCCGTCCACCACTCTTCTTTATGGGGTAGATTGGTGAATTAGATGGACTTTTGGTTTTAATCAAAACACCTTGCTGTAATAATGATTGTATTATAGGGAAAATACCTTGCTCAGCTTCTGGCCTTAAAAGATACTGAGGCAATGAGCGAAGTCTTACATTTGGCTTTAATTTAACAGAAATTGGGCTAACTTTCATTTTCCCAGTCTCGTTTGCTTCTGTAGTCCACAACTGATTAGGTACACGTTCTAACATGTCATCTACCGTTTTGTTTAGCCCTGGTTGGTAGCACCATAGGGGCTGAATCTTATGTGTTTCATGATAAGGTGTATTATCATTCATGTCAAGAACTAACTGTACTTCATGTCTATTTTTCTCAGGAATGTCTAAAAACACTCCATCAGGAGTACAAAATATTTAACACCCTAATTTACACAATAAATCTCTACCAAATAAATTAGAGGGAGCCTTTACTGCCATTAAAAAAGAATGTTTATCTGTGATAGGACCTAAAGTGACTGTAACTAGCTCTGTTTCTCCAACTGCATTAACAATTTTGCTAGTAGTTGGTAATACAACTTCATTTTTTAACACTGATCTTGCAGTTCCTGTATCAATCAAAAATTCATGCTTATTGCCATTAATTGTCATTTTTACAGTGGGGTCATTTACATCTGTTCTCAATATTGGACATATAGGCACAGGAGCTGCTGGAGAATCAATATTATCTTGGGGAGTGGTTATTTGATCTGGCCTCACCCTATCCCTTTGTTTCCTAGATTTCCTGCAATATTTAGCAAAATGCCCCCTCTCTTGGCAGTTATAACAAATCACTTGTGATCTGTTACTTCTATCAGGATTTATATTTCCCCTCATTTTGGGTCAAACACCCTGTAAAGTTGCTTTTACAGTTTCCGTTTGTAAATTCATCAACTTTGTTTCTGCTTGAGTTTTTTTAATTACCATATTATCTTCATGATGTGCAGCAACTGTGGCTAATGCATCAATGTCTTTTAAAGCCCAGAGGGGGTCATGTATTTGAATCCTGGTTTTTAAATTTTGCTTTAACCCCTCAACAAAAGCACTAGTTAAAATACTTTTAAAATCAGCTTTCATCAGAAACGCCTGGATCATTTACAACTTCTCTTCTGAATCTAGCATTGTATTCTGTTACTCCTTCAGTTGCACCCTGTTTGATCATAAAAAACTTTTGGCCAATCTATTCTCAGGGGAAACATTTCTTTACATTTTGCCATTGCAAGTTCCCACTGTGTATCAATATCAGTCCTTGCATCATTTTTAGGGGTTTGAAAACTAGCCTCATACTACTTACACTGAATATTTAAAGTAGTAAGTTCATCTGACGTTAACAGGGCATGAAACAATTACAAATATATCTGAAAATGTGGGACTATGTGTTTTTATAATCTTTGCAATTTAATCATTACCTCTGCAGGTTTAGTTCTATAATTTTTACAATCAGTAACAATTAAATTCTATTCAGTTCTTATCCATGGGACATGAGCTACCCATTGTACACCCTGGACTGTAGTTATAGTTCTTAAGGGAAACACATGGACATCAGGGGATAAGCCAGACCGTCTTGGAACACTGGTAATGTTACTTGCAGATATGTAATATTTCATCCAAGTTATATAATTGTACCATCATTTAATCTATTACACATATATAAATGTCTGCCTGTTTATAATATTTACAAAAAGAAATGCAACTGGCTGGCTATGTCAGACTGAGATAGTGTGATCTTATGATATTATAATGTCCATGTATGTGTCCCTGCTTTATGCTGTGCACCTGCATGTAAAATAAGAGATATTCCATTTCCTGCAGTGATGATAATATTTATTTTTAACTAAAATATTTGTTTTTAGAGCAGAACCATTTATGATATTTAGTTATTTTATACAAAACAGACCAGTTCAAAAACTAAGCAGAGGTGACCTCTGCCATCTCAGTGGATTTGGATGCAAAGAGGAAGGAGGAGCAGCGCACATTTCACATTGTGATTATTAATCCCGTGACCATGTATGCACTACCTAGCTCTACCCGCACCTGTCTGCAATGCAGCCACATAAAGCGATTGAAAGCAGACAAATCTTCCATATTCATAATATTTAGACCCCACAGCCTGTTAGTGTGTCCACTTATCTTAACTTCCAAGTTCCTATTTAGTGATAATTATTTAAGTTTTCCAACTAGTATACAATTGATTAAAAGTGCTAGGTACTGTAACAGCTGTTAGCTATCTTTACAAAAAAAAAGATTCTCTGATGCAATCAATGTGGTTTCAAAGCACATCAGATTTATTTGCAAATAGAATACAAGGCAAAGTTTGGAATACATAAGCATGCACCTGCTAACACTAGAGCAAGCTTCTATGAGAACACTCTGGGTTCCAAAGCCAGAGCTTAACAATTTATACACTGTACAGTTGTAAAAAGCAGTGACATCACAGACATACACAGTTACAGAATTAAGGTCTTCATTCATAGTTTGAAGGGTCTTGATCTCCCAGGAACTCAACATGGCATTGGTGGATTCCTCTCATCAATGTTTATTGAAACTGCCAGCTGTCCTTCTCCAGATTCCCACTTCTAGATCAGTATAAGCTATTTTTTATGATTCCTGTGAGCTGGCTATTTAGTGTATGAAAAAGTAATATTATTTATGACTAGCGTTCACATAGTGTGAATGCTGCATATACAATACCAGAAACGTTCTCATGTAATTGCAAACAGAACGATACCAAACTCAAAATAAATAGATTAAACTTATTTGCATGTTGTTATTTGCAATAATAATTATTTGATTGCTTACTAATCTCAACTGACTGTAGTGTACAGAAAATATCGACTACTACCTTGATCCATCTATTAAACATCAACACAGTGTAGATTGGAAACAATCATATTTTGACAATAAGCTTTAAAAAGAACATAATGTAAGGATACTAAGACAGTTTTATTATTTTCTTTTAAAGATAGCATTTTCTCTTTTTACACTGCTCTTTTATAGTTAATAAGCACTATATAGTGTTCCATATTTCAGAGAATAGAAGAATATATGGTCCATAAAATTAGTTTACTAACACTAATGCTAGAGAAAATAATATCTATATATGTTCTACAACTGAATAATAAATATAAAGTGCTTATCCATAAACACACCACCAATTCGCAAAGTGTAAAATATTCTGCTCCTCTTTTTTTAATTATGTACCACCTGTGGTACCGTGGGATTACAGATAAGTGAAGTTGCAGTGTAATTTCGTGTGAATTGAATTGTGCAGATGTGTGAAATTCTGGTGATGCAATTTCAAGTACTACTTTTGCTTTGCCATTTCGCACTGTATTTAGAAATTCTGGATTCTGTAGTTCGAGGAATGTATCTATAGTCTATAAGTAAATATAGGATGACATTCATTTTGCTCTATGTGTGGTTTGAATCTACCTAGGATGAATGTGTTAAATCAAATGAATGAATGAAAGAATAATACATATAATGTAATTTAGTCAGTTCACTCAGGATGGATTGGCAAATTCCCTCACAAAGTTCTCTGTTTCTATTCTACAAAAATAAGAGCCGCATAGTTTAAATAACTTTTCCTGTGCATGATTCTGCTTGTTTCTCAAGAGTTAATCTCCCTTGTGAACTATTTACAGTCCTTTCTGAATATTATTTCCCTCATATAAAGCAATATTCCTTGCAAGTTAATCATCAAAATGAATACAAATGAAAACTGACCTTGCAAAAGAATATTGATCTACCTAATTCTCATGTTTTTTCTTAATGAGCAAATACTCGGGGTACTATTAAAATATGTTAAATAAGTAATGTAGCTGCTTGGAGTTAATGAATTATTTTTTGCACAATCTTTTGAAAAATTTAATTTCATTTTAAAGAGTGGTCTGACAGGTTGTTTCCTTCAAAAGTACTCATTTGGTCTAATACTTTAAATTTAATATTTTGGACCACCTTCTTAATTCAATACAACCTTTCCGCTTTTATTCTAAATATTGCTAGTTGGAGCCTCATTTATGTCTTAATTAAGTATTAAGAGGTAGGAGACATTTTGGCTGTCTTTATTTCATGTGCCACATTTGTACATTTTAATCTTTAATTTGTTACTGAGTTGTGTGTGAAAAACACATATGCTTCCCCTTATAATTTTATGGCAAGATGGAACAAAAGGAGCTCTATTGAAAGCTTTGGATGGTACCACTACCTCAGAAGACTTTAAAAAATGAGTTATTTTAACACATCCAGCAGGGCATGTGGGCACTGGCTACACAGGAACGCCTTCACCCCTCAGTTTGCATTCCTAAATGTACACTTTCCACCCCTTAATGCTCATATATCTTTCCACAAAACAAACAAGTGCATACAAACTTTTTGTCCACATATTCTACACAATGTCTCAGTTTGTCTATCTCTATACAGCTTCTCCCATTATAAATATGAGCACATGATCTCACCAAAGAATAACACATAGCATCTACAGTGCACCTCCTCAATTTCCCACATTCATAAATGACTCTTTGTTTATCAAACAGTTCATGTATGCAATGTTTAATCACTCCTATGTCTCTGACCTTATTTTTTTAGTTAGAAGGCTGGAAAATTGGGTCACAATATCTTGGTGGTGATAAGGAGGTGAGCAAACTAAGTCAGAAACATATCAACTATATGTTAACTAATGCTAGGAGTCTTCCAAACCAAAGAGGTTAATTATAATGAATGTGGGAAAAGAATTTAGCTGCAGGCTTGACTGGATAAAAGTCATGTCTAGGCAGCAAATATGGAAGGATATAGTATGTTAAGGAAGGACAAGAAGAGAGGGATGGGGGTTGTCTATGTTTAAACCTGTCCAGCAAGAAGATGTCTGAATATCACGACAATATCGTGCAAGGACGCTGTCACCGCTGTTCACCAGAGCTTTGTTAAGGTGTCTAACGTGTGTCGGTGGCCATGTCCTTACAGGCTGTTTTCAGAAGATCCTTTGGTGATCATGAAACGATCTACAGAATCAAGTTATGACTAAAACATGAATGACAGACAAATATTTAAGATAAATAACTTGCAGATATCTTAATTAGCCCTAAATAATGTGTGACAAATAGCCATAATTGCCAATAGGAGTATGTCCCTACAGATTCCCTCAGACAAATGAATGAAACAGCTGGCTATATGTCAGCATGAGATCAGCAAATATCCTCCTCTTCCTCAAAGCAACATAGCTATGTAACTAATAGCTAGCAGGCCAGATAACATCTATAAGATCGGGGATGAAAGATAGTGACAGCTCAGCTGTATCGCAACAAATTTATAAAACGGAATGCTGTATAAGAGAGTGTATAGTAAAAGAGCTGAGGAGTCTTTACACATCATTTCTGTGAGGGTGATATTAGACTGGGACCTTATTAAAGAAATAAGTTATAAATCTATACACTGGATAATAACCTAATTGACACTTATAAAACTGACTGTGAAAGCGACAGCTATTTTAGACACAGACCTAGCGAAGCGGCACTTTCTTTTTTTGATTAGAACAATAAATTCTACATTAGCCAGAGGGTTAATTCTGAGCTTATTACGCCTCAGTTTCAAAACTTGCTGCCTTGACAAATTTAGCTTTCAGAGCATGAGATTGAACAGCACGCTCTGATAATGAGAGATCCTATCAAGATAGATATCAATTTGGGAGATTAAGAATCTATTTGTTAAAGGAACACATAATGATTCCCACTGTTACTGATAGTAAATAGCATGTAATAAATATGCTGAGCAGAGACAGAATAATTGAATGTAATTTATTAATGGTCAAACTGTAGCAGTAACATTTTTTGAATTACTAATTCATTTTGCTGTGATTACAAACATTGATAAGTACATATTCTGACTAATATCTTGAAATATTGGGACCTGAATAGTGAGTTTCAGATTAAGAGATACTCCTAAAGACATTATGAAACTTTACAATGTACAGACGATAGTAGGGAATATTAGGCGTTTCATCCAAAGAAGTCTGTTTTCATTGTTTAAATACAATATTTTAAATACACATTATATTATTTCTATTTTTCACTGATTCTCACTGTATTTAAATATTCGCTGTCTTTTGACCTCAGTATGTGGTAGTTGAAATTTGATTTTAACTAATGAAATAATGAATTTTAATTAAGGAAAATGAAAATGCTACTGTGTGAGTGTGAGTGCCCCCATTATAAGAGACTTTCTTCTTCTTTTCAAGTTGTCAACTCGTAGATAAGTGAACTGAAAACCTCTAACATTTGTGCAAGCACAAGAAAAAATGTAGATAATCAGACACTTTGGCACCCTGCCCACTCAATCTCAGTATTTCTCAAAATGACTGGACCTGCCCCTTAGACACGCTGCTAACAAAGAAACCACATGACCAAATTAATGATCATGATAATCAAATGTAGATGAAACAATGGAGGAAGCACTTCCCATCACACCCAATTGAAACTCTGCTCCTGTTGTTATTGGACTAAATCTCCTTCCAGCAGTTACATACACTCAGTGGTCACTTTGTTATGTACACCTTTTTAGTACTCTTTGAACAGCCTGAATTCTTTGTGGCATGGATTCAACATGGTGCTGTAAATATTCCTTAGAGAGTCTGGTCCATGTTGGTATAATAGCATCATGGAGATTTGTTAGCTGCACGCTCATGCTGCAAATCTTCTGTTACACCAGATCCCTAATGTTCTCTATTAGATTGAAATTTTGTTACTGTGGAGGCCATTGGAGTAAACTGAACCCATTGTCATGTTTGTGGCAGCAGCTTTAGCTCACATGTGCTTCGTAACATGGCTTATTATCCTACTGGAAGTAACCATTAGAAGGTGGTTATACTGTGGCCATGAAGGGATGCACATGGTCAGCAACAATACTCATTTAGGCATTTAAACTATGCTCAAATGGTATTAAGGGTCCTAATGTGTGTCAAGAAAACATTCCCCACATCATTACACCACCACCACCAGCCTTCACCATTGACATAAGGCAGGATGGATACATGAATTCATGTAGTGTATCCCGAATGCTGACCCTACCATCTACATGTCACAGCAGAAATCAAGATTCAATGGTTCATTCACTGGAATGAACCATTGTGTTCTAGTATTGCTATTGCCAGTCCACCTTAGCTTTCAACAAGCTGTGCATTTAGAGATGCTCTTCTGTATACCACTGTTGTGATGCATGGTTATTTGAGATACTATTGCCTTCCTGTCAGCTTTAACTAGTCTCGCCATTCCCCTCTAACCTCCCTCATTAACATGTTGTTTTGCCTCCAAAAAACTGCCACTGGATGCTTTTTGGTTTGCAAACCATTTTCAGTAAACTCTAGGTACTGTTTTGTGTGAAAATCCCGGTAGATCAATAGTTTCTGAGATTCTCCATCCACTCCGCTTGGCACTAACACTCATAAGTCACAATCATAAGTCACTTAAATCACATTTCTTTCCAATTCTGGTATCTGAACAACAAGTGAACCTCTTGACCATGTATGCATGCTTTTATGCATTGAATTTCTGACTAAATATATTACATTGACGAGCAGTATATGTGGAATAATACTTGAACATCTATCACAGAGCATACCTATCCCCATATCGGCAATGCGTTAATGGGTTGATGGATGATTACTCATGCCCAAAATGTGGAATGGTGGACCTGGTACTCTGCCTATGGGAATGCCCTTCTAGTAAGCGTATTTGGAGCCAGGACTGTAAATACGCCAATGACCATCTATTAAACTATGTGCCCCTAAATGCTGAATGGGCTATACTAGGTATTCTCCCTAGAGGAACAAAAATTTCTAAAGGCGGTATAAAAACCTATTGTTGGCAATATCCATAGCTGCAAAGAAATACATGCTCCAGAAGTGGGTCCAAAACACCCTCCCCCCCAAGCCATCTCAATCTTAAATAGGCAACTCTTCATCATTACAAAAACAAAAGCAGACACAGAACTTTCTCAAGATGTGGGAGGGGAGAGCTTCATTGACACCCTTCCCCCTCCACTAAAAAATACATTTGAAAATGTTTTTACCATAAAATCTAAAATTAAACTCATCCAAGACCCCCATTTATTTTAAGTAGATATTTCTGATACCTGGCTGTCTCCCACAAGCTCCCAAAAACTGCATTTAATGGAATCTTAATCTCAATATGGTGTAAAAAGAACTCAATACTTGGGATTGAACAAACTCTTAGCCATTTTACTTGCAATTCTCATTTAGCTTTGTTTCTTCCTGAAGAACCTTTGTAATTTACCACCTGTACAATCAATGGATTTACGAGCTTACACTTATGTCTGAATGTGAACTGGTCATACAGTATCTGTTGATTGTTACATGCTTCAATAAAGAAAAAAAAATGTTTTTTAAATTCTATAACAGTATGCGATAAATGGCAATATTTGATGCAGCACAAGTCAGAATTTAATGTATTAACATAGACATATGGCTTAAGTATAATTAGTATACAAATACTTCCTAGTTAAACTAGGTCATGCTTATAAGAAAAATGGACAAGTCACACTGCTGTTTATCTACAGCATACTATAAATGCCTCACTATGAAAATGAATGAATGAACCTCCCTGCAAGAACTCATTCCTGAGCTGATGGTCATTATGGATCTATTTTAAACTTCTAAATTGCTGAGCTTGATATATTAATATTTTTTTCAATTCAATTCAAGAGCTTCACAAGAACATTGTCAAAATACCTGGTTCAAGATTAAAGGATTTTAACTAAGGTCTTTTCTTTGCTTCCTTTTTATATACATCATACACATGATATATATATATATGGGAAAGTCACAGCATTAACACTATGCCTGTTTTTGTTTTTCATTGGTGCACTAGAGTAAGTGGGATAAAAACATAATAATAAAAAAAGCATTCCACGATGTATTATTTTTTACTAAAAAATTTTTTTAACGAAGGCAATCAATATAAAATTGCAGTGACAAAACATAAATATAAAGAATTCATGTTCAATCTTACAATCACTTAAGTAGAAAAAGTTGACAAGAATATTCATTTTAAACTTATAAGCCCAGTTTCTTAAGACCTAGGTGCGACCAAATAAAAGAAAAAAAAAAAATTTAAGGGAGATGGTTACAGTGGTGTTTACCTCCCGTAAGAACAATCGGAGGGTCATCTGTCAATAATCTAAACTCATACCATGAAGTTAAACCAAAACAACAGTGAATTTCACCTTTAATAGGACTGGACAGTGAATCTATATAATTCTCCCAAAGTTGAAAAAAGTGTTTAGTCCATTTTTCTTTCTTTAGGGAAGCTTTCAGCCAATCCATTTTAAAAATATAAAATAATTTAGTTTTAAATACTGCCAAGGATGGAGGAGGTTCTTGAATCCATAGCTGCAATATTCTCTTCCTAGCAGCTGCGGAAATAACCAATAACATCTTTCTACTTCCCTTAGTCACCCTGTATGTCTCAGGGATCAATCCCAAGATCGCCCAATCTGGAGTCAAAGGCAGCACATAATTCAACAAAACATTAGAGGCATAACAATGTACCTCTCTTCAAAATATTTCATATAAGGGCAGTCCCACATGCAGTGATTAATAGAAGCATGATCAGCCTGGCACTTGAAACATTTACTGGAATCAGAAAGCCCTATATTGTATCTACGGTGTTACAAATACCCTACTGTTGTAAAACATTTCTCTATATGCCATAGAAGTGAGAGAATGGAGTGAATATAATAATGTCTTAAGAATTGCCTCTCCTGAAATATGAGAAAAAACATTCAACCAATAGGATAGACCCAAAGATGTTTTAGTAAAATCAAAGGATCTTTTCAATAATTTATATTATAATGAAATAGCTTTCCTCCTAGAAGATGGCCTGTCCAACAACTGATCGAGATCATTACTGCAGTCGACCGGATATAAACTTTATTACAGTGTTCACATAATGTCGAGCTTGAAAAATCACCTGCGAATGCGGGAGATCCAATTTTACAAAATCTGAGGTATTGTAATAGAGTTTTGTAAGGAAACATTAACTAGGGATTTAACATTATTAATACCCTATTAATACCCTACATATACCAATAATTGAAAGGATGAGAAGCATGACCAGACTGAAATTCTGGATTATGTAAAAAAGGTAGGTATAATGTAAAATAGCTGTTCAAATGGAATTTACGTTGAGTAAAGTGACAAGGCTTCCAGACAGTCATTAACAGTGGGTTCCACACTGTATTTGTAAATTCACATTTGTGAATAGAGTTGATGTAGGACTGGGAACACGTAAAGTCAAGTTGTACTGCTAAATATGCAATGTTTTGTGGCAATGGAATTAGGCGAAAATTCTGTAGAACGGCTTTAAAGTTTGGTTTTAAATCCTAGATAATCCGTCCAGTGCACATCAACGTGAATATCTGAAGAACATTGTAAAAAAGTGTTCTTCCCCCTATCACTTTAGAATCACCCTTTTGCGAAAGAAATTATTTCCATTTTTCTCTTAAAAAACTGCTAAGTTTTGCCTCATTAATGGCTTAAATTAATCATGAGTGAGGGACATAGGGACTGTGTTTATTGCATGTGGCACTTTTGTGTATTTGAAACCTTTTCTTTAACAGTGGACAAACTGTACCTAAAAATGTGCCTCTCAGCTGAAGGTGCAAAACACATCCTATTTAAATTATAGTACAAGATCCGATGTCTGCCAGTTCAAAGTTGATACAAGAATCAAATTCTGTAGAGTGGAATTAGAAAGGAAAAAATGCAATCTCTCTATCCCTTTATTGCAGGTTATTAGTCTCAGTCTGAAAAATAAAATTTCATTTTCACACTGCTCTGCCAAACGAGGCGCACTAGTCTTCCAACTTTGTACTTAGCAAAGAATCAATGCAAAATTCCACTCCTCCACAAACACTAACATTTAGCTCTTTAACTCCACGTGCTTTGGTTGTAATGTAGGCACAACTGTGTTGTTTTGCACTTAGTCAGTTTGTATGTTTTTCTCCTACAATTATATAAGACCAAACTTTCAAAAATACAAAAGGCCAATAAAATAGTAAAACAGCATTTATCTCCAAATATTTTATGATCAAACAAATTACATAATTATAAAAAGCAAAAGGAATAATTTACATGAAACGTGTCAAAACAAAAAAGCAATTAAATAGGAAGCAAGGAACAACTACTTCCATTGTTCATGTCAGGGAGGACTACATTGTTTATGAATAACTATAAGGAATCTCACAAAACCTGTAAAAGATGTCACGTTTATTGTCTAGCAAAATACGTGTAACAGCTTTTATGAATGTTGATATGAATTAGCATTAGCATACATTATTTCTAGTTTTATATAACTAGCAGAATTGTTTATTGTATTTGACAACATATCTACTAATAAATGCTTGTATTTTACAGAACATATTTTTTAATAATTGATGGGAATTGATTGAATCTATGAATGGAGCAACTTAATGGTAGTATCACTAGATGTAATGTGTGATGTTATTTTTGTTTCCTTCTGAAATACTTGGAGTAATTCATGTTCATTTACGTCTTTTTCTTGTTAATAATGTTGCACTATGTACTCTGCTTTTAATTCTCGGTACATTGTGATTATTTTACCTAACATGCATTCAGGGGCGTAGGCACAAAAATTTTAATGGGGGGTGGGGCAAAAGGCCAAGGACTACTATAGGGCTTGGAGACCCTTTTTCTCGTGTTTGGTATCACATTTTACGACAGTTATAACAGTGGCTGTAGAAATATAAAGACTCAGAATCCTACGCTCATTTTTGTCAGTGTTTCAGGGGTTGGCCAACCCAAAATTCATTGTTTATTTTGCTATAAAATTTATTTTTACATTACTAGATAAATATTATTATTAATATTAACTACCAATTAGTATAATAGCTGTTAGAAAGATACATTCAATTGTTCATTTTAAAAATGTACATTTTTCATAGTCATTAACCTAGTTTTTATTCAGGTTTTGTTGACAGCTTAATCTCATTTGATTGGGAGTATTTTTAAATCTATAGTCACTGCCTCACTGGTTATGGTATGTGCTATATCTCATGTTTGGTCCTGGACGCACCGCACAAAATGCATTGTAAAAGTAAAGTGAATAGTTATTCATCATCAATACAGGTTATTTATTAAATGTTTATGAATGGAACACTTAGAGTTTTTTTAGATAAACAAATCAGTCAATCTGTATTAAATCTATACTAAGACTATTTGTATTAAGGAACATTTGGTAGTTATACTAACACAATCTATAATTTAAAAAACTTTCACAAGTTTAGAACAGATGCCATGATTTCAGAAAGTAGCATGAAGGCATTTGTGTAGAAGTTCATGGGGGGGCAATAGAGTCTTTGCCCACCCAGCAGCACCCTTCTGCCCCCTCCTTATTTACATATCATTGACTCAATGCCCACTTACTTACAATGTCCAGTTGTTGCCAACTTCAGCGCCAGTTTTATTCCAGTGCCAGCTTAATAAAGTTTGAAGCACTGCTTGGTACTTGTAAACTATTCCTTGTATTTTAAAATACAACACCGGTAGTTTACTAAATTGATTTGGTATGTTCTTGAAGCAATTGCAGCCATTATAGTACATAACAACACAGCATTACATGAATGTGGACCTATGGATGATAGGCTTATATATCATTGATGCATTAAAATCTTAAGAAAGGTAAAGAAAATAAAACAAGCAAAATTAGTGGCACTCTATAAATAACTGATGATGATCATGATGATGATGATGATGATGATGATGATGAAGCCTTGTATTTAAAGTAGAGACGCTCAGACTTGGTTTTCTGAAAACCGAGCCCATCCGAACTTAGGGGATCCGAGTAGGCTTGCGAGTCAACTCATTACTTTTGCGCGTCCTCGGATCTGAATCAAGGCAAAACATCATCATTGCGCTGTAGGATCTCGATGGTTTTGGATTACATAAGTACCTCCCTCCCCAGGAGATCCAGCGTCATTGCTCACACAGAAACAGGGGTAGCAGTGTTGTTGTCACTCTCCAGTCTCCAGTGCCATTGCTCAGTGCCATTGCTAATACAGAAACAGGAGGGGTAGCAGTGTTCTTGTCACTTGACAAACATTGACTGGAAATGATTGGAAATTAATGTTATTGAGGTTAATAATAATTTTGGGATAAAAAAGAGCCAAATTATGTGATTTAACCAAAAAAATCAAGATTTAGAAAAAAAAATGGGATCCATAACCAAAACCAAAGCCAAAACATGAGAGGGCTTTTTTTGCTAAAACCAAAATCAAAACCAAAACACAAAGTTAATCCAGATCCAAAACCAAAGCCAAAACACGGGGGTCAGTGAACATCTCTAATTTAAAGTAACAATATAACTTCATCTTTTATAGTTATTGATATATAACTAATAATTTTAAAAATATCCTTCTAATGATCATTGGCTAATGGCTGAACAAGTATCTTAAATGTTAGACAAGATAAGAGCTACAAACTATGTGGCAGTACTTATATTTAGATGATGATTAAATCAATTTAAGAATAATCAATCATTTGGCAGCATTGCACCATTGTTAATTGCAGTATCACATACTTACATAGTATGTATGCTTGTGATACATAGAATGCCAAGTAAGATAAATTAAAATGCATCAAGATCAACTTCTACATTGCACAGGTATTTACAAAAGTGGAAAAGAGGTATATACGTGGTGAATTATCTTAGAGTTCTGTTTCACAATTTCTAAAGGCTCAGTGGTTAGCACTTCTGCCTTACAGCACTGATGTCATGAGTTCAATTCTTGACCATGGGCTTATCTGTGAGGAGTTTGTATGTTCTCTCTGTGTTTGCGTGGGTTTCCTCCGGGTGCTCTGGTTTCCTCCCACACTCCAAAAACATACTGGCGCTATATAAATAAATGGTGATGATGAAAGGCTACAGAAGTACCAAAAGCATAAACTAGGAACTGCTTAATTGCATGTAGCAGTATTCCCAAATCTAGAGATTCACTTGTTTTACCCTTTCTCCTGGCATCATAGGACCCTCTCCCTATCTCCTGTATTGCTCCCCCACCCCACCACCCCTGCCGTATCTCCACTGGAATTCTGGCACCCTTTTCTCACTCCCCAAAGCCATTCTAGCTGAATCCCTATGTCTTGGCACCCTCTCCTATATGTACCTCTGGCACCTACCTCTTGCTCTGAGTTCTTTCAGGTTGGCTCAGTCCTCTCTTCTCCTCTCTCAGCTTCTGTTGGGTTTTAAATGTAAAAAGAAGCCCCTGCAAAGGAAGTTTAATAACTAGTTCAGTAGATGACATGACATAGGTTCAGTAGTGCAGTAAAACCACAAATCATCTCTTGATGAAAGCGCACTCATTTATTTACACCTCCAGCATTTAGTTGCAGGCAATAAATAAAGTAGGTGTATATCAGGGCTAACATGTACTCGCTTCTGAGATTATCCCTCTGCCTTTGGCCCTTTACACTGCTTCATCTCTCTCTATCACCTGGCTTCTCTCCATGTAGGTAGGCAACACAGTTCATAGGAACCCAGGCTCTAGTCACTCTGCTACAGTAATCCATCTCTGCAGTCTACAGAGCCATATTGTAGAAGGTAAGTGTAAGTTCAGAAAGGGAAGTCTAATTATTAAACATAGGTGATATTGATTTGGTGTTGGGACTGGTTGTGGGGGGAAACTAGAGGGTTCACTCTCATTCAGTGCTAGAATTTCCATATTTCATGTACCTTTTACTTTTTCTAGCATTCAAGAATCCAGACAAGCAGCATCTGAGCAAAAGACATCAGCAGCAACAGGTAGTGAGCTGCAAGATCAGGTAGGAGAGAGCAGGACATTCTGCCAACTGTCCTGTTTCTGGTGTGGCAGTCCTGATATTGCATGGGCAATGGGAAGCATGGAGGCTAAGTGGTTAGCATTTCTGCCTCACAGCACTGGGGTCATGAGTTCAATTCCCGACCATGGCCTTATCTGTGTGGAGTTTGTATGTTCTCTCCGTGTTTGCGTGGGTTTGCTCTGGTTTCCTGGTACACTCCAAAAACATACAGGTAGGTTAATTGGCTCCTATCAAATTGACCCTACTCTGTGTGTGTGTGTGTGTGTGTGTGTGTGTGTGTGTGTGTGTGTGTGTTAGGGAATTTAGACTGTAAGCTCCATTGGGGCAGGGACTGATGTGAGTGAGTTCTCTGTACAGTGCTCTGGAATTAGTGGCGCTATCTAAATAAATAGATGATGGTGATGATGATGATTGCATGACTGTCCCACTCTGTTAGTCCTGACTGAAAGGACAGTTAGGAGGTCTGTTCTGGTTTACATGGCTCTGAGCATGAAGAGGGAGTTGTTCTCATTACTGTTAGGTGCATTGTATTTGACGTTTATGGCAAGGGATTAGAGCACTGGCTAAAATGAATTCCCCTAGTATGATGTTGATGACCAGTCTGTGAGCATGTCATGGGAATCCCCCTCTGTGTTTGTTCTTGCATTCATGTGAGGCAATCAAATGACCCATTGGTGCTTTCCTAAGCATTATGAGATTTGTATTACCAAATAGGATTCTCTGATTTCTGCTACAAGACTCAGGGACCTTGTGGTTCAATTGAGCCTTGAGAAGGTCAAACTGGTGCTATATTCCATTTGAAAGTGGGTGTAGTGCTAGAATGGTGACCACAGTGCTTTCCTAGCGGATCTTATTGGACAGTGTAATTGAAGGGAACATCACCCTTGGATTTCAGGGGGGATTTCACAAGAAATGGTCAGTAAGCGATGGAGCAGGAAGAGCAAATACATTCTTAGTTAATTTTTGTATGTTATACATTAGTCAATGAATATGTTTAATCTCCTGTCTATATTGAAATAATTTACTCCTCACTAATTTCATTGATATCATTTTCATAAGGAGTCTCTTTATTTTGATTGACACCATTTATATGCAAACCAGTTTACATTTATTAATACCATTTATATGCCGCATATGTTTTGTAATCCGTCATGGTTAGTAAAACAGTATAACTTTAATTCTCAGCTGTCCTGACTCCATCAATACAGCCCTGATTTTGGGGACTATCCTGCCCAGCCAGGAATATGCAGAACAGTTGGGATGTATTTGCCAATCTTCACTTTTCTTAAATATAATAATGTTTATTTAAGTGTATGTTAGTTCAATATAAACCATTTACTAAAAAGGTAATATGCAAGAATTCCTTTCTCTTTGGGTGATGTTTGATCCAGAAAATATCTGTGATGTGCTGGTGTGTACCTCATTATATTTTGGCTGAAACCCAGAGTTGGCAGTTTTTAGCACCAGATTCATCCTGGGCTTTAGCATGAAAACCCTGTAGCAGTGGAGTGGCTGTGCCATTTCACAGGCATGTGTGCTAGTATTGAAGCTTTCAAAACATATTTAACTTGCATAGCAGAGCCAGTCAGGGACTACACCAGCTCAAGGACAATTTCCTTCCAGCTTTTTGCAGCCTTACTCACAGTTGCAAGCAGATCAGGAACCAAAACATGGAAACAAACTGTGGACTGCTATGTTTTCATAATTACAGATTTTGGAAAGAAGTGTCAACTATTACCATCAAATCTGCCCCAGAGAGGTCTTTTTGAAATTGTTTCCTTAACCAGCACCACACCAGGTTTGCTAGAAAGAGCCATTTCAGTATTTGTGAATGGGGTCCCCATGTTGTGGGTAATCCCAAAATCATGGTGCTGATAGAGTTTGGCTAGCATAGGGGCTGCTGTACAATGGACATAAGGGTCTGTGGACCTTTGTCAGTCCTGCTTTTTAACCCATTAGTGCAAAGGGCAAACCTTTTTTCTTTGGTCCCCTCCTACTAAAAGCAATTTAGCAGAGCTTGCCAATGTGATTAATTCGACCCAATGCTATGGGTTGCCCCAAAAGCATAGTAGGGAGATCAGTCTGACTGATGTAGGATCCACACTGGAAAAGGGGATTAGTTTCCTTAGCCACCATTGATACTCTGACTAGGAAGAGCACTACCATTTTCAATGCTTGGGGTTGGTTGCAATTTTTACAGGGGGTCTATTCTGTCTATTAAAAACAATGACCCTCATCTCTGATGAGCCTGTGTTCTGTTCACTCACATTGATTAGGGGACATCTCTTCCCATCTTTCAGATCTCTGCAAACTCTTGGTAGTTAGCACAGGTCTTGTACATATCTGTTGCTTTCAATGCATTTTGCTAGCCAAAATCAACTTCAGGGTGGCAATGAAGATGGAGTGGATTTCCTTCTTCTAAAGGTAGCCAGACCTAAACAGACTAGCTCTGGGTTTATGCTTTAATTTATTGCCAAACCCCCTATTTACTAAAAAGCATCCCTATGGCAAGGTTAGAAACTGCCACATCTGAGGAAAACTTATCTTCGTCTGAGTCTGGAGAAAGTCCCAACTATTTTCATAGCTGATGTGTTTGGGTCTATTTAAGAGTGCAAATTCAGTTTCATCCTGACTGGTATCTAGGGAGGGTGGAAGTCTGACACCTCTCCACTGATGGAGGCAGTATAACCTGAACCTGAATCCAATTCATGTAGGGTAAAGGGTTGGTCTAACGCACGGTCTCTGGTGATAGTTTAGGGAATTCATTCAGGTTAAGGTAGTTAAATATACATGTTCGATCGGTGGATTAATTTTTCACTTGCGAATCACGGGCAAAGTTATAGAGTCTTGAGTAACATATGTGGAAGGCACACTCTATCTTCTCTGCTATGGGATGGGCTGTGCCATGTTCATCCTTTATGGAAGATATAAAAGTCATGGCTCGTTGCGCTCTGAGCGCACTGGTGAATAATCTCCCATACTTATTGCCCCATTGGTAATATCTATTTCAACATTTCTTATATGACAATTTGATATTGTCATTTATTAATTTGTTTAGGAAACTACAAGCCTTAGTTGAGTCAATTTAGGTTTGTTGTGAAAGTTTCTTTTTCTGACAGTTTTCAAGTCTTTTTATCTTAATTAGGAGAGTGTCTATTTTTGTCTTTTTTTTTTTTAGAAATGCGACCAGCTGAATATACTTACCTCTTAGTTTTTGGCACAGCTTAAGGAGCTGCAAGAAACAAGAGTACAGCAGCAGCTCCATTAGACCCAAAACAAGTAGAAAACCTACTCATGCCCTTCCAGGAAATGAGGATTGCTAACCAGAAGGGTTTCAGGAGACTGAGAGATGGGTCAAAAGCTGCCTCTGCTTACCCTTCAATAGCTCATGTAATCCCTAAAACAAGGGCTGACAATGTTGTTGATGCTTTCCTGACCACCTTTGAGTTAATGGCTACCGCTCAGGCTAGGTTCAGAAACTACTGGACTATTCGAGTTGCTCCTCTGCTAAAGGCGGAGAATCAAGAGGCCTGTGTGGTGCTCTCCACTGCTGATGCTGGTGATTATGGAAAAATGAAAGCAGCCATCTGTGACCGGTTTGCACTTAATCCAGAGGCCGACCGACATCAGTTTCAGTGTTCTATAATCCATCTGACAGGCCACGGGCCTTTGTTCAGAAATTGTCTGACTTTGCAATCAAGTGGCTTCACCCGGAACTTTATACATCCATCCAGCTGGTGGAGACCGTAGTCTTGGATCAATTTTCCAGTTTTGATCCCCAAAGCCTTGCTCGCTGAGTGCGTATTCATAAGATGGAAAAGTTGGCATCAGTGTCACTGTAATCTCTGTCTTTGTGATCTGCAGCCACATCCCAGCTGTTGCCCTGGCAGCCAGGACGTCACTGCCATTCATCACATCCCAAATGTTGCCTGGGTGATTGGGACACCATCTTCATTGCTGCTGCATTCTGGCAATTAGCAAGCAGCTGGCTCTAATTATTATTATGCCTTCTATGTGTGTGTGTGATGTAGGGAGGTGTGTGTGTACATAAGTTATTGTCTGCATGGGTCTCGGGTGCTAGCCATGGTTGGTTGTGTTCCTGGAAATAATTATGTTTTGACACTGAGACTAGCATGTACACATGCTCTGATTGAACTAACTATATAGACTCAGGAGATGCATCATCACCGGCACTGTGCAAAGCTCAGCCGCTATATAACATTGCCAGGTTATTGTGTCTATGTACCATCCCGTACTCTAGAATCTTCTGTTTCTCCCTGGACAGATTATCAAACCTGACCATGGTAGCTATTCGCTCCCTGGCTTCTCTGTGTACCAATCCTTTGGCATGAAATCTGACCACAACTATTGATCAATCCCTGACTTCACTGAGTACTGAAAATTTGATTTTCCTAGGCATTGGGTTCCATTATTGAGCTTAAGAACACTGCAAACAAGTGTCATATACCATTACAATAAGCTTTCACTGGCTGGGTCCTCTCTACCCTATGTTTCATTAAAAAAAACAGGACAAGAGAAGCAGGCCTAGAGGTAAAGAGGGTGATTCAATACTAGAAGGAGAACACGAGGAAAGAGGACCCTGCTCATGAGAGCTTACATCAGAAAGGGAAGGGCAAGACACCAGTAGGGTGGCACCAAGTGAGGAAGTGGATGTGATAGCCAAGGCAAATAAATTAGGAAAAGGGTTGATAGGTTTGAATAGTGTAATGAATTTTAAGGGCACACTTGAAGCATTGGAGAGTAGAGGGTAATCTGATGTTGGAGATTGTTCCACAGGTGAGGAGCAGCCCAGGCAAAGTCCTGGAAAGAAGTGTAGGTAGACTAGAGATGAGGTTGGAGATGTAGGGGGGAGGAATGTTCGAGAGCGTTGTCGGTTAGGGTGAGCAGTGTTAATTTAATTCTTTAAGCCACAGAGACCTAGTGTAGCGACTAGCAGGTAGGGAAGGCAGAGATAGAGTGGTAAGAGAGGAAAATAAGGTGGGCATCAGCATTGAGTATAGACTGAAAGGAGGCAAGGCAGGAAATGGGTAGGCCAGGAGGTTACAGTAATCAAAGTGAAAGATAAGGGAGTGAATTAGTGTTTTTGTGACTTCCTTGGTGAGAAAGGGCCAGATCTGGGGTATATTCTTGAGGCAGTGCAGGATTTGGTTAAGGACTGCATGTGAGGTTTGAAAGAGAGGAAGGAGTTGAACAAAAACCCTAGGCAGGGGACTTGAGGGACAGAGAGTGTTATCAACAGAAAGAGAGAGAGGTTAGAGAGCACTGGAGGGAAGGAAGATTATGAATTCAGCCTGAGAAATATTGAATTTAAGAAAGTGCTGGGACATCCTAGATGAGATGGGTGAGACACAGAAGGAGAGATAAGAAATAATGGATGGGGAGAGATCAGGGGGGTAAATATAGATTTGGGTGTCAAAGGAGCTGATTATTACATTAATAAATTCAATTAATAATTAATTAATTAATTAATTAATAGTTGGACTATGTATCATCATATATATTCACAAGTTATCATCTTTATTTAATTCTCGTTAAAATGTGTTACAGCAAAATAATAATTTAAAAAAACAACTAAATCATTTAAATCTAATAATAATGTGGACAGAAAATAATTGTGAATAAAAATATACTGTTATAACCAGATATCATCTGTTATTATTTTTTTTTCTGGGTTTCTATGGATAGTGATCCACTTGTTATAATTCCAGAACAACCATATATTTCAAATAATTATGTCTTATTTTGTACACAAGAAGTCTTTAAACAATCACGTTAATTCCAAGTAGCTTATTAAGTTTTACTGTCTCTTTTCTGCTGCTTCTCACTTTCCTGTAATTCAGCCACACTTTTTTCATTAATAGGAGATAGATTAAATAACATAAAGTATTATGTGTGTTTCCACTACATTACTAAACATCTGCCTTATTAGATAATTAGTTGTGCTGTTATTGACTGGAGAATAAATTCATAGAGGCTCACTAAAACATCTGATTGCTCTAATATATAAATATTCCTTCCTGATTATACTTTCTTTCATTGTTTAAAATTTCCAAAGAACCTTCACTAATGCCATTTATTTCCTTAATTTATTATCTGATATACAAGTCTTTGTCAGACATTATTTATATACCCATTATCAGTCAATGTGCTATCTCACCATAACTGCCCTAAAATATCACGCTTTACAGCATTCAGCTACAGCTTCTAAATGTATCTATGATATTAGAGTTTCCAACTCCTGCTATAATCTATAATAACAGCAGATGAAATTATCTGGCATTGCACTAACAGGTTTAACTTTCATGCCATGACAAAGCATAATTACAAAATGCACATCAGTGCAACAACCAATCTAAACTGCTATTATTATATATTATAATGGGGGTGGCATATTTTCTGTTGCAATGATATATACCATCAAACACATCGACAGTTTTCAATTTCCAGGTGGAATTGTATAAATGCATTATTAGTTGAAATCAAACATTTTTTGCTCTTGTGATATGAATTTGAATAGTGATATTAGTGAGGTTCAGTGTAGTAGGAGAGCTGTGCAGAAACTAAAGGTAAAAAGCAATTTTGTACCTCTAGAAATAAATTATTTACTTGTCCATTTATAGAATATCGTTAAGAAGGACACCAGTAGACTTTATTCAACAGGAGGTAGAAGGACATATAATACAATCTGTATATAATGAATACCCATGATAAGACCCCTAGAACCTCTTTGCGGGAGTTGTCATTTTTACTAGCCTCCTTTTTTACATAATGCTATGTGTTCACCAATACTTGGTTGCCCTCAAGCCTTCACCATAAGTACAGGGGCTTATCAGCTTGGGGTATTTATGGATATGGATAGAACACAGCAGGGCAACAGCAGGGAGCAGGATAAAGACATGGACAATGCAGGGACACTGCGAATCCTGGTATAGAGTACAGAGGCAAAGTCCATTGGCAGGGATAATAGGCTGAGAAAAGGGACTGGCATTAATGTGAGACAAAGTCAGGAATCAGGCTAGGGTCAGTGCTGGCAGTGACACAAAGCAAAGTTTTAGAACAGGCTGAAGTCAGGGCTGGTAGCAGACTAAGAAAAATCCAGAATACAGGCTAAGGTCAAAAGGCAGACGACACTGAAAAACAGGGTCAGTAAATGGTTTGAGTCAAACACAGTCAATAGAATGCCCAGCAGGATTTGCAGGAACAAATGCACACTGAGTCGGACAGAGCTATACCCAGAACAAATGGTAGGGAGAGGTATATAAAGGTTGAACAACTAATAAGAATCAGGAACCATATATTTAATTAGCCTCCACCTGTTAGGAATAGCAAGACTAAGCAGTTGTGTTACTGCTTAGCAACCAGCTAGACACAGAAAAGCAGGAACACTGGTTGCTGTTGTCTAAGCAACTAGCCAAGAGCGAGGTGGAGCCTGTGTCCACTGATTGGACTCTTGACACCGGTTATCATTACCATGGATTTATCATATTAACGCCTTCTTGAGCAAGGGTCAGGGGACCCAATGTTGAGGTTTTTAGCTTGTGAAGTTCCCCTTGAGGCTATAAGTAAGAATTCAGGATCCCTCCTCTGAACCATACCACTTCTAATGGACAAGATAATGAACTTGACCCTGCACTTTTTCGGAGTCCAACATTTTTTCCACAACAAACTGAGGCTGACCATCTCCCAGGACTGAGGATGGTTAAATTAAATTTTGGGCTTGAAGCCCTTCGCTCAGTGCACTGACTTGAACAATGACCAATGGAAGATTCAGGGAATGTTTAATGGCATTGTAAGGTATAGTTGAAAGCAGACAGGTTTAACCTTCATGACAATTCTAAAAAGTCCAATACACCTTGGTCCAAACTTGTCTGAGGGTTGCTTCAACATGATATATTTGATCGACAGCCGTACTATGTCACCAACCTTGAAGCTGACAGTTCTCCAGTGTCTATGAAAACAAAATTTGATTGAGCAGCTGCATGAGAGAGAGCAACTTCCTGGATGTCAAAAGAAGAACAGGACATTGTTTTTTGTCCAAAAACACAAAAAAATGGAGAGGCTCCAGAAGCCGTTTGAGGTGCATTGTTATAGGCAAACTCTGCCAAGGGAAGCACTTCTGCCCAATTGTTATGGATATGAGAGTTGTAACACATGATGTATTGTTCCAATATCTGGTTTACTGTTGCAGTCTGGCCATTTGTTTGAAGATCTTAAGCAGATAAAAAAATTTACTTTACCCCCAGCATGGCACTAGAAAACTTGCAAAACTGGGCAAGAAATTGCAAACCTCTGTCAGAAACAAAACAAAAAGGAATACCATGAAACTGGAAGATGTATCGAATCAATAGTGAAGCGAAGTACTTAGCAGACAGTAGACAAGTAAGAGGGGTGAAATGTGCCATTTTACTAAACCTGTCCATTGCCACCCATATAGTGTCATTCCCCTTGGATGGGGGAAGGTCAACAATAAAGTCCATAGAAATGGACGACTTTGGTTTTTTGGGAATTGGGAGAGGCTTGAGAAGCCAAAGAGTTTTCTCTGAGTGATTTCTTGTGGGCAGAAGTTAATAAGGCTATTACAAAATATTTGGCACCCTCCTTGATAGATGGCCATCAAAGTGAACCTGACAAGAGGCTGAGATTTTGTGATACCTGGATATGTAGTCTCATGGGCTTCTGACAAAACAAATTATCTAAGGTTGTCGGGTACAAGCAGAAAATCAGGAGGTGTCTCAGCTAGTACTTGGCTTTGATGTAAATGCAGCTGTGTTGACAAATTTCTAGTGAGAACTGCTCAATATTAGTAAAGGCTATAGTAGGACTAGGAGATACTAGTTTCAGATGTTGTCATAAAAAAACTAATTCACAGGGCATTCATCTTTGATAATGGACTATAGGTTATTGTACAGTTGAATCTGGAGAAAGACAGTGCTTAGAGGGCTTTATGATTATTTTTTTGCTGTTTCAATGTAGACTACTGAAGGTTCTTATGATTACTATAAATAGTAATGCTGTATTTATCCCCATTCAGCTAATGTCTTCATTTCTCCAATGCTCATTTTACTTCCAGGAGTTCTCTACTGCCTACATCACAGTTTTGCTCTGCTGAGGAATTTTTTTTGAGAAAAGAAGGTGCAAGGGTGAAATTTCCCATCGCCTGGATTAACAGTATAGAAAGGCCCTAGTCCCCACATAAGAGGCATATACTTCCACCATAAAAGATAACTCCAGGCTTAGATGACAGAGGATGGAGGCAATAATTTTTTTTCAGAAGCATTAAATGGTTCATGACCTCAACAGAGGAGTTTGATGGATCAACCCCTTTCTTGGTCATAGCAATCAGTAGGGCAGCAATGACTAAAAAATATTGAATAAATATAAAATAGTAGTTGGAGAAGCCAAGGAATGTTTGGACAGCCTTTAACTTATTGGGTCTGACACATTCTTCAATAGCTTGGACTTTAGATGGGTCCATAGAGAAAGTATGTGCAGAGGTAATGTATCCTAGATCCTTATAAAGATATAAGAGAGCTCTCAAACTCACATTTTTTTCAGTTTAGCATAGAAGTTATTGTCCCTCAATTTTTGAAGGACTTGGCAAATATGCCAAGTCCTTTACCAGTAAATATGTTTCTGGTGATGATCCAATGATGAGGAATATATTAAAATGGAATCCAAGCAGACAACCGCACATTTTCCAAGCCTTTCAGGGAGTATATCATTAATAAGATATTGGAACACTGTTGATGCATTACTTAAACCAAAGGTCATTATGAGGTATACTTTGTGACTGGTGTGAGTATTAAACAAAGTCTTCCACCCTTCACACACATGCTTCTTAGGTCAATTTTTGAAAAGATGTTTGCACTTTTCAGCTGAACAAAAAAGGTCCAGGATGAGAAGAAGGGGGTATCTGTTTTTAACAGTGATGCAATTTAGTCCTATATAGTCTATACATGGCTGCAACCCACCATCTTCATCGTCATCATTTTTTTATATAGAGCCAACATAGCGCTTTACAATTGGGGACAAATACAGTAAGAAAACAAACTGGGTAAAACAGACAAAGAGGTGACAAGGCCCTGCTTGCAAGCTTACAATCTATGGGTCATTCTTGGATACAAAGAGATTTCGAAGGTCAGATAAATCCTTTCACTAGGCTTTATATGATGTAGTCTTTTAACTGACTTGGATGTAACAAGGTGAACAACTGACCTTAGGTCTTGATCTGGTAATACGTCTATGGCACAGTCACAAAGCCTATGAGGTGGTAAAGAATTGGCTGTCTTTTTGCAAAAAACATCTGTGAACCCCTGGTAAGCTGCAGCAATTCCTCTAACTGTAGTTTATGGAAAGAAAAAGACAGAAGTTTTAACAATTCTCACCAAAATTAATTATTTGTCTAGCTGACCAGCTAATATGTAGGTCTTATTGGGATAATTAGAGATAGCCCAAAATCCCTGAAAATTTAGGGGACTGGACTTCATAGAACAACATGGACTCCATATGGAGACAGCCAATTGAAAGTGTTCTTCTGAGTATCTGCTGGGGCTGTTGCATGTGCAGTGAATCTCCAAATTGGGTTTCATTGCATCTGCATTGCCCCCAAAGCATGCACATAAGATGTCTCACTTTTCTCTTCTGAAAGTGTGTTGGGTTGCACAATGGGGACCTCAGGAGGCCCCCATTGCTTAACCCTCCCCCGAATTCTGCTACAGGGCCCAGTAATGCCATGTTCTGCTCATACACTGTCTTTAAGGACCAGGAGACTGCCTAAATAAAAATCATTCCCGACTAACAAACTTTGCCACCGTGCTGCCCTAAATGACTCTTGTTCCATATATCTTCTTATTATGTTGCATCAGAACTCATTTACTAATTGTACACAATATCATGTTAAAGCTAGCTGCACATATAGCAGCAGATTGACTTGTTTTACACCTTATTGACCCAAAATTTGTGGGAAACACACACCTTTCTGCCTGTTCCAATTACAATGTTATCAGACTCTGGACAACCTGTGTGTGGTCATCAGATGGCAATGTGCACTTTTACTCTGTTTGTACAACCAGCCAACCAGATTTGTGACAATTGTGCGTTTATGTGTGCGGTCAACCCGACTAAATAGTGTGTAGTGCATATGGCCAGATTTAGTCATTCCAATCTATTTGTGCTTCCTTAGAATGAACTGGTAAATCACTTTTCTTCCTCTATGTCACATGTCAAAAGGGCATTCACAAGTTAGGAGTCCATTTATATCCATGTGCCTATGAAATCCTAAAGGTGACTCCACAGATCAGAATTTGTTGTAGATTGAATATGGAATTCACTGTATCAATTATTTTAAATAATGTGACCAAAGACTGAGTGCATACATTCATTGCTGATTGTTGGCATTCCAGAGAAATTAACATATCTTCATAAATTAGAGGAATGACAATTAACAAATTAATATAAATAGAACAGTTCTAGCACAGTAATCATTACATACCGGCACTGTAGCTGCTTGGGCTAACACTGAGGATCATTACAGGTATTTGTTTCATATACTGCTTGCATTATTGAGAGGAAAAGAAGGACATGAGTTACTGATTTACAGTTATTTATAAACTAGTATGGACTCTTGTAGTGGTTTGCTATTAGTGCTACGTTTCAAGGTTATAGTCTGGATACAGCTTGTGTGACATTTACCAGACCCATCCACCATAGGGGGCACAGGCAATACCTATGCTGTTGTATACTGCTCTTTAGTATTATGTGCTTCTATGTGATGCTATATGTCACTATATATTGCTATAGCATAGGAGCAGTGGCCAATATACTACATTTGTAAATCAAGTCCTGGGGGAATTTGACATATTACAAATCTGACCCACTATGCTAAATGTCATTTTTAGTAGCTATTCTAAATTTGTATTGTATATAATGTAAAACTAGAAATATGGCAAGGAAAAGGCAGTAATACAGTTATATTGTTTTACGCGTCCATTTTACTCCATGTGTGATATTTCTTGGTGTGCTTTCAGCAAAATGCCGCTGGAAACTGTATTGGAAAGGTTGATGACTATTCATGTGTTAATATGTCGCTTAATGTTGCCTTGCAATACTTATTGCTTAGGGGTGAAGTAGTAGCAAGCAGCAACATTTTATCTACGGACTTAAACTGGACATTACATTTGGATTAAGCTTCTTCAGTGTGTGGACCAAACTCCCCTTGTCTCTCTTCCCTTGTTTTTTTTATCCAGTTTAGTTAATCTCCCATGTTTGTGCTCAATTATATACTGCCTATTATTGTATAGTTTTGTTAGTGCTTCTTGGTATTTATAATGCTGTCTGGTAATAATTTGTATTTGGAAGTCTGCTAAGATGCATGTGCATCAAAAAACACAGAAACATATATATTCAAAATCTTAAGTGTACGTCGTTGGGAAATTGGTTAAACAATTGTAATATTATTATAGAGTTCTACAAAGCAACGTGCCATTCTACACTGTACTTGTAAACCTATATATTTTTATTTAGCTGAATGTCTAGTCTACTGAATACAGCTAAGACGACGATGGTCACTTCATTTGGTTGTGTGATGTGGTTGGTTTAAGACTGGGAACACTGTAGGCCAGTTCTGCAACAAAACTTGCAAAATATTTTGCTAAGCAGTTTCAAAAGGTGTCACAGCTAACAGTAATATCTACAGGCTACAAGAAGCCTACATAACTTAATAAAAGAGGAAGACAGCAACATAAAATAATGCAATAATATTTATGATTTCTAATAAAATACATGTGAATAAATTGGGCTTCACTTACAGTAAATCCAGCAAGTTTAAAATGTGTAGATAAATTTAGAGTTGGGAGAGGGTGCATCCCAGCTCAAAATGAATTGTAAAAATAAAGCTTCCCTGTATTTATGTGCTACACGCAAAAGCAGGCAGTATTTACACACTATGCACTCTTTGCATCGCAACATAATTTGTTTGGGTGCAAATTTGTACCTTTTGGCTGGATTTTCTCCTAAACCTAAATGAAACCCTTTATGTTTATTAAATATTGCCATCTTGTGGTAGGATTAAAACAGTTAGGTGTGTACACAAGTTAGAATTTAAAACATTAATAATAATACATCATAACAATTTAAAATCTCTATTAGGAAAAGAAGATATAGGGATCTACAGAAGTCATTATGGCAGGAGGAGATGCTACAGAAAAGCTAAGCGAGCGTAAGTATTTGACAGTAAATTATACTTCAAAATAAGGCATGAAATTGGGAGACTATGTTGTAGTATATTGGTTTGTATGAAAACATTCATAGTTTGCTCACTGCATGCATCTATGTTGCTGAGAAAGTCTGCTTTACATTGCTTTACATTGCAAGTTACTGAAGTCTATCAATAAATTGCCCTGCTAAATGGCAATGAAATTACATGCCACAGCAGACTATTAACCTCATTTGAGATGCAAACTCCTGTTACTGGTCATTGCAGATATGCAGGGGTGTTTTTGAGAAGGGGAGTTAGGTATGCCAGGGTTGGCATGGTTTGCCCCAAAATGACATTGCTCCCACACAGGACCAGCAGAACACAGTAAGCCCAGTAAATGAGACAGGAGGGCGCTAGGTGCCCCTTCAGCATGTCTGCTACAATTTTTTTTTTCTGGCCCTGGCGACGCGCCAACCTAAGTTCAGAGTCCCTTCTCTGTAGATAACAGAGCAGCTATCAGAACAAGTGCTGAGGTATGTTGGAGCAGTGCATGCTCAGTAGAGCCACATCTATGCATATGCCATACAGTGCCAAAGGGGCACACCGCATACACCAACTCCAGGCAGGGTACACTAGTGCATCTAGTACTGGCCCTGCACGTTCACATATTGGAAAGGGACAATATTAGGAGTTATGCTACTGACTATCTTCTTTTTCACAGACTAAATCCATAACGTTCACAAAACGACAAAAAATAATTAAGATGTCAAGGGTTACTATTAGTTTACACTGTCCCTCAAGGAAAGCTTGTACCATCAGATTGGTAATAAATAATAGAGGGATTAGAGGTATACTCAGGGGTTTTAAGTAGCACATTTAGGTCACTTTTTCACTTTTGTTGTTATTTCACTGATTTTAATGTCCACATTTTTAAATATAAGAAATAAAGGTTATTTTTTAAAGAAATGGAACTCAGTATCATTAGTTAAAAGGATACAATTATGAATCTGTTAGTGCACTACACTAAACAAATGATGTTTCTTTAAGATTTGTAATCAATCTAATTTGGTAGTAACACCTCAAAAAATCTGATAGATATTCAATATTTATTTTGCGTTTCACATACACAAAACTTTAGATACAACTGATACTGGTTATACTGAGCAACAGTCTCCTAACAAATAATGGTGCAACAATCCGTTTGTCTATTGTATACCATCAGATTGGAACTCAGATTTACGGGTAGAAAAAAGCTAAAACACTAAAAATATAAGAAAAACTGTCAGTATGCAAAAATCTTACAATGCTTTCTTTTCACATTTCAGGCTGCTGCAATTGCAAGTTTTGTAAGTATAATATAACCCTTTCAATCTAAATAATGAAACTTTGATGAAATATTGTTACTGCAGTGCTATGTGTCTTCTCACATCCACGTCTGTACTGTATTTGTCATGTAGTGGAGGAATATGAAGTGGCATATTGGTCATACAAATTAAGGTTTTTAGGTTTGGACTATTAGAAGTATTTGTAGAAAGCAAGCTTAGAAATCCTTCCTGTGCTTGTCCATACAGTTGCTAAACGACAGAACACATTTTACCATTACATTTTTTGTAATGGCTGTGAATGGAGGTGTGAGCAGAAGGAACAATCAGAGTCTGTAATATCCGTGATTGTGGCTTCTGAATTGATTCTCCCACTCACAGCCCCAACTATCCCTCCACAATATCACCCCTCCCCGGTTTTCCTCCAGAGGTATGGGACAAACCCCAAAGCCCTGGGAAAAACAGCTGCACGTAGAGGTGGAGGAGCTACTTAGTTCCAGATAGTTTGCAACTTTGTGTTCAATATAGAGGATTAATAATATATTAACAATGTTTGTTTTGTATTTTAGTGGTTGAGCTGATATTTGCCTTAATATGGACTGCAATTTGCATTGCATTGATTGTCGTAGGTAAGTGGAAAAGAAAACATTTTCTATGTAACTGGATTATTATCATTTATTTATATAGCACCACCATATTACACAGTGCTTTCAAGACAATATTGAATCATTAACTTTACATATGTGTTTGGATGGCAGTAGGAAACCCATGCAAAACACATGTAGCATAGAAACTCCACACAGATAGTGCCCTGGTTAGAATTGAACTCATGATCCCAGCAATATGAGACAGCAATGCTAACCACTGTGCCATCATGTTGCTTTAAAATGAAGCATTACAAATTTTATCTTCTACTAAAAAATCGCTGTCATTTAATCCCTTCACTCCTAGGGTGGACTATATAATGATGATGATTTTGCTCAGTTAATATTTTATTCCTATGGTATTTTTATATTTCCTTTCTATCACCATTAGGTGCTTTAAACATAAATAATTGCAACCAAGAACCTAATATTCCAATATTCATGATTGTCGCGGGGGCATTCGGTCTTGCATACTGGATATTCTTACCATTTGACTGTTGTCTTCCCACCGTCAGAAAAGTCTTCAATATACTTGTTGCTCTTTTCCTCTTTGCCTGGTTTATTGCAGGTAAGAAAATGCCTTATGCAGAATTATAATAGATGTGATAATTATTGTTACAGCTCACATGCTAAATAAACCTGTTGCACAAAATCACATTTTGTTTTTTTTCACTTAAATATTAAACTAGGTACACGTACAAGAATAATCGACACTTAGCAAGGAACACTCCTGATACGCCAATCTCCTCCCATCAGATGGTACAAGAGTTTTCACTCCAGCAGACACCACCTTATTTCCATGAAAATCTTTGCACCTACCCATACAAATGGGTGCATTCACACAAAACGAGTCGCATGATATTATTATTATGATTGCTGTACATAGAGGGGATCATAAAATAAAAAAAATTACATACAAGGAGATAAAACAGAAGGTAGACGGCCATGCCCAATTTACAGTCAAAGTGGTGTGGCGGTTCCTAAGAACTCACCCTTTGCTGTGATGTAATGTTTTTTAAGCCCCCATAGGTTGGCTGCACAGAGATGCATGTTAGAAGCTGGTCATGCTGAGACAGAAGGTCCCTAGTAACAGATATAATCAACTTGTGTTGAGGACAACACAGCCACAGCACATGGAGACAGACGAAGACCCCACCACATTATGTTGACATCCTGGGGACTTTCCTCACAGTTATTGTACGGCGTTAATGTACCGAAGGCTAACTCCATCAAAGCACCAAAACCCGTGTATTGGTGGAGTTAGCCTTTAAGCAGGCCTGTACCATTCTATAGTGTTACAGGCAAAATGGGGGAAAGGGAGATCTGCTTTGAAGGCCTCCTACTCTGTTCTTCTGAGTATGCACTGGGCTGGCATATGCACGGGCAATGGCACATGCGCAGTGAAGTCCTTTTTGGACATGCTCAGTAGAGCAGAAGCCTCCATAGTGGATAAACCAGAATCACTGGGACACCTAATTTACAAGACCCATAATGACTGAATAGGCTGCTCTGGCAGTAATTCTGCCACAACATTTACGCATCTTCAGTATAGGGAAGTTTCTCCATATGTTACATATGTATTTATACTTGTTACTATTAGCTTTTTATACAGCTGCACAAACTGTTCATATACTGCTTAACAAATATTTTAATGCATTGACAATGTGTTTCATTTTTCAGGCAGTGTGTGGGTGTTCAGAATTTACCCCACACAAAACAGGGCTTGTGACAATGGCATGTACCTCTTTGCTTTCTCCATCCTGATCATTTTTTACCTCTTTATTGGTCTTGGAATCATTGGCAGCCTCATTGCCTGTTGCTGCTGTGAGAATTCAGTAAGTGTTTACTTGATTTTGACATTACATTTTTTGAGTGGCTGTATAATATTTTGTGATGTGTACATCTGTATAAGTATGAGGATTAGAAAATGGGGTTTGAGCAGGACTTATGTTGTCTTGATTTTGCACTTTTAGATGTTGGGGGGGTATACAACTCTCCTAATGTCACAGAGTGTGTAGCCAAAAAATGATCTTGATGTCTGATAATAATCCAATAACAATCAAGTGAACCATTATTAGACCTGTTGGAGAAAGCAGTCTGAAACTGATTTTTATCTAACAACCAAATTAACTGGCCCCAGCGATGCTAGAAGTGATTCAACCACACAGACTGAGGGTCCTGAATGGCCGGATCTCCTCCAATCTAGTCACATACATGTTGCACTTGCACCAGTGGGCAGAATTGTCCTGTGTGGGGCCAATTTCAAGATGAAAAGTCTTCTACTTGTTAATCTTTATAAAGTATTCTTCAAACAACTGTTCCATAATGTCTTATAGAGTATATAGATATATTTTGCAATTGTTATCAGACATGGGGAACTAATGTCACTTTTGCATGATCTCCTTGTTTTCCTCTGGTCAGACATACTTCCAGAACTATTTAAGTTTGGCATTGTATATTCCCTGGTAGTGATCAGTCTAACCCTGTACACTGGTCCCATCACATATTGCTAAATATCTTCTTGTATATTTGTGCTTCATATCCCTAAACATTTTGTAACTCATTTTCTTGTTTTATTACAGTGTTTCACTGGATTTTTCAAGTGTTTTGAGCTATGCAACTGTTTAAAGTGCTGCAAGAGTATCCAGTGCAGCAGTTGTTTGAAAAGCTGCATATGTTGTAAGTGTTCACAATGCAGCGTTGAAAAGGCTTAAGCACTTATAGAACAGATCATTGTATTTATAATAAATCTAAAATAGTATCATGATTGTTGCAGCAAAGCCAGCAAAATATGGAGGCGATCACATTAGAGTATTTAAAGGATTTTTTTTACAACATATATGATGTTTATTTAAACAACTCATTTTCCCTGGTATATTCTGTGTATATATTCTATGTTATTGATGCTTACCTCCTGCTATGAAAACAAATACACTATAAATTACCAGTGAATAGCATGTTAGAATCAAATATATATTAGAACAATATACCATTATATATTTGTATTTGGGCCCACAATTACAGTTGCTTATTTTTCAGAATTTCCATAGAATGTCTCTTTATCATTTTATATGACTGCACTTGGCCTATTACCAGGATAAAATTTAGAGAAAAGTCTTCAAAGGCTAGGTTGTAGGGTAGGGTAAATCTCAGTGTCTGTTTTATATATATATATATATATATATATATATATATATATATATACATATAAGTGTATAATGCCACCCTACAGCACTTTTACAAATGTTATATTGTTCTATTGTAACCCAGTCGTCATAGCATTGGGTGAATTAGCATGGTGATAGAGGGGCATGGATTGATGAAAAAGAATATGGCCAAAAAAGTGGGGAGGTTATTACAAAACTCCATACATAGGGTGTGTAAGTTCCTGGTTACACCTATGGATGAGCAAAGACTTACACCCAGATTTACCTTAATGTGTAGAGCCCATGGGAATGTAACACTTCCGCCTACTTGTTAAAAGAAGGGGAGATTCATACTAAAGGTAACTGATAGGCAGTGCCATCCATGCTGATTACAGAGACAGACCATGTGGTGCCTTGGAGCAGCCAGACTGGTTAAACCTTGTTTATGGTTTTACCACATGTATATATTTACAATTTACGTTGTCACTGGTGTCTGTGTAAATTGCTCTTTACTGTTTTCACTCATTTAAATTAATGGATAAATAAAATCATTTAATAAATTCATGTTGCTTTGTGTTTGTATTCAATTGTCTGTTTTACTGGTTATTATTATTATTACTATTATTAATAATAGTATTATTATTATTATCATCCTATTATTTCTTTTCTGGGTCCTTCCAACCTTTAGTTGTAAGAACTGCATCTCAGACCCAAGCTTTACTTTCTTTTCACTCACACATCCCATAATATATATGGTTACAGAGCTCAATAGTCCAACCTCCACACCATCGCAGAGACCATGTGAAGAGACCAAATACATGTATTCTTCCTTGATTAAGTGATCATTAGTTTTCTATTGTCAGGCATACATAGAGAAAAAGAGTGATATTCTGAAGAAATAGCCTATTGGAGCTGCAGTTTTGTCACCCTAAGTCTAGACATATGTGTTCTTTCCACAAATCCAGGCTTGTTGCATCAAAACTAGAGGTATCTTCAGCTCTGGTTCTTGTAAAAAAAAGAACCAGATGTTACAAAAAATCCAGAAAAGACTTTTAAAAAGGAAACCAAAAAGCATACTTAACTTTAGCATGAAAATAAGCCAATTTGAACCAACTGTATCTAGCTCTCTCTTTACTAGATTAGTCTAGAACATTAGCTTTTAAACTGGACCTTGTCATCAACATATACATGTGTCACCAAATCAAAGATTAAATAAAAGATAAATATGCACTGTGTAGCAGTACGATTAGTATGAGATGCCTGATTTTATTTGGGCCAAAAGAACGCTTTAATCCTAAAAAGACAATCTGTTTATATTTATATAAGGAAGAACCAGGGCGAAGACCGGTTAGTTGATACAATTACATGGTTTACCTTAATAAATCAGGTGTAGGCACTACAAATATGATATGCTGGTTAGTGTGGAACTGGTATTCTTAATTAATAAATGAAATAAATATTAAGCATACAATTTGTAACAATAATAATAAAATATGCATTGCAAGTCCATTATTATGTTCCCTAAGGCACTAGAGCTCTTTACATATGTAGTCAATCTCAAGGTCATAATGGCCAAGCCATCAATTTTTGATTCTCTCTTCTACTGTAGTACGCTATTTGACATGCAAAATATAATAAGAGATGAGTATAAGTTTGAATTTGAACTTCTAAATACAGCGCTTAATGTAGCCTTATACTTGTTCCCGGATCTGCATAGTCTGTTAGCCAGAGATATGACTATTGTGATAGCGTGGAGGGAAGCAGAAATAGATCATCCTTGCAGCCCCATTGTAAGCACAGTGCTTCCTTCTTCTTTGTATATTTGTAGCACCTGTTCCCCTTAGTGGCCTGTAAGCAACCATGAATGAGACAATTTCTATTGGGTGTTGAGCAGCTAAGAAAGAGTGCGTCTTGTGAATATCTGGATGGATCTTAGATTCTAAGCCCTGGATGTAGTCTGTGTGAATACCAAAGAAATATTATACCACAACACATTAAGCTACACAAAAATGACTTTTGCCAATGGCTGCTCTAATATTGGTGGCTGATAATGTTTCACACACACCTTCCCTACAGCTGCAGTTGCTATTCAGCTACTTTACATTTGCAAACATTACCCACACCTTTATAATTGTAAGTTCATATGGGCAGGACCATCTTTACCGTATGTTTCATGTCAATATATGTACTGTTAATATCATGATCTACTCTATGTAAAGTGCTATGTAATATTATGACTTTCAAAATAAAAGGATAGTAATAAAGAAGTCTAATGGATCCAATACCAAGTACATTAACTTTTTTTCACGCATTAAAAATCCCATTTTACACTTCCGACATTCTCAACTATCCAATGGGAAAACAAGAGGGCAAATAGTATCCAACAACCTAATTTCTGCAAAGTCTATCTGCACACCTGCATGTCTTACAACACAGTGTTTCATATTCCTGGGGGTATATTTACCAAATTTCGGGTTTGAAACAGTGGAGATGTTGTCTGTAGCAATCAATCAGATTATATCTGTCATCTTGTAGACTGTACTAAATAAATGATAACTGGAATCTGACTGGCTGCTATAGGCAACATCTCCACTTTTCAAACCGTCGGAAACTCGCTGCTTGATACATTTACCCTTTAGTCTCAGCTTTGTCTCCATTCTAAATACCACTGTCTGCTCAGTACAGTGGTAGCCAACTACTCTGCAAGGGATTTTAAAATCAGTGTTCAATTCAACTGGGAAATTAGATCAAGGGGTATAAATGTAGATTTTTATCTTAGTCTGCAAGAACATTTTCAATGAGACCAGGGGGTAAATGTATGAAGCTCCGGGTTCTTCAACACCCGCGAGTTCGGCGTCTTCAGCACTTAAATTTAAAGTGGCGCTGCCTTGTAAACGGAAGTTTCCCTTTACAAGGCAGCGCCGCTTTAAATTTAGGCACTGAAGTAGCCCGTGACAGTAAGAACAGGCCATGACAGACCCAGGATCGGAACCAACAGCTAGGGAGATGCTGCAGCATCTGGTTACTTGGATTCAACAACAAGATGTTCGGCAGCAACAGCTGTTCCAATGTTTTCAGGCCCTAGCCGCCCGATAGGACCCTGTGCAAACTGTATCAGCTACTGTTGATCCTCCAGTGTCTTCTTCTCCCCCAGTGCCATCCCAGGTGTCTACCACTTCTACGCTACACCTGCCTACTCCCGCTAAATATGATGGAGACCCGAAAACTTGCAGGGGTTTTCTCAACCAGTGCTCCATTCATTTTGAACTTCAACCTCACAATTTCCCTACTCATCGCTCTAAAGTTGCCTATCTAATTTCTTTGTTTTCCGGACAGGCTCTGGCGTAGGCCTCCCCTCTGTGGGAAAGAAATGACCCATTATTAGAAGATAGTGCCATATTTATTTCAACTTTCCGAAGAATTTTTGACGAACCTGGTCGTGTTATTTCTGCTGCCTCCAGTATTCTCAGACTACGCCAAGGATCCCGTTCAGTAGGCCAGTACATAATCCAATTCGGTACACTTGCCTCTGAACTCCAATGGAACAGTGAGGCGCTGATAGCTGCCTTCTGGCAGGGTTTTGCTGACAAAATAAAAGACGCTCTGACCTCACAAGAGTTACCCTCTTCCTTGGATGATTTGATTTCTCTGTGCCACAGAGTAGACATGAGATTTTGAGAAAGAGATTCTGAAAGAGAAAGTTCATCTAAAGTCTCCATTCACCCGACATCTCGAGTTCGTCACCTTCCACCTCCTGTTGAACCCATGGAGATAGGATGCTCTAGACTAACTTCTGAGGAGAGAGAGCGACGAGTGAAAAATAGACTCCGTATCTATTGCGCTGACCCTACTCATATGCTGAACTCTTGTCCCAGAAAGTCGGGAAACGCGAGTCCCTAACCTGTTCCGGAGAGGTAAGGTTAGGGTCCCTGGAATCCTCTCCATGTCACATGGACTCTAAAATTTGTTCTTTCGCTGTTACTGTTTCCACTTCTACCAAGTCATTTACGTCTCAAGCACTTCTGGACTATGGTGCTGCCAGAAGTTTTATTTCAAGTTCCCTAGTGTGTCAGTGTTCCTTACCAGTGATTCCTTTAAAAACAGCTATTGTTGTCACCTCTATAGATGGCTCACGAGTTATCAATGGAATTATTACTCAATGTACCATTCCTTTGACCCTTCAAATCGGAGCTTTACATCGAGAGCAAATTTCTTTTTTTGGCCTTCCCGTTACTACCAGTCCTATTGTACTTGGCTTTCCGTGGCTTCAACTCCATTCTCCTCAGATTGACTGGAACACTCCGCAAGTCATTTCCTGGGGTCCGAATTGTCATCACAAATGTCTGACTCGAGTTGTTCCAGTAAAAATAAATAAATCTTCTATAGCACCTTGTCCGCCCGGCCTTCCTCCACAGTATGCTTCCTTTGCGGATGTATTCGATAAAGCCCAGTCAGAACGCCTTCCACCCCATCGGGTTTGGGATTGTCCGATAGACTTACAACCTGGCAAGAACCCTCCTAGGGGTCGTGTATACCCTCTGTCCTTACCAGAGACTCAGGCGATGTCTGACTATGTCAAAGAAAATCTCCATCGTGGGTTTATTAGGCCGTCCACCTCTCCTGCTGGAGCGGGGTTCTTCTTTGTTAAGAAGAAGGATGGGTAATTACGACCTTGTATAGACTATCGAGGCCTTAACGCCATTACCATCAAAAATCGCTACCCTATCCCGTTAATTACCGAACTGTTTGACCGCATCAAGGGAGCTCGAATATTCACTAAACTAGATCTTCGTGGCGCCTACAACTTTATTCGGATCAAGGCTGGAGACGAATGGAAGACAGCTTTTAACACCAGGGATGGACACTATGAATATCTAGTCATGCCTTTTGGGTTGTTGTCACGGGCACTAGGAGTCTTTACCCAGGGATCACCAGGTGATAGGCTTACCAGAGCAGTATAGGTGGTAATATGGTACTCTGGTAGCAGGGTGATCACGGAACAGGAAATAGCAGATGATGAGATGCTCAGGAAAGTCTATGACTAGCAGCACTGGCAATATGGAGATAGTAATACACGAGGAACTGTATGGACAAAGGACACGTGAAGGTAGTCAGTGGTCTGCGATAGCAAGTTGTACCACTGCTATAGTGAGGAGAAATGTCCAACAGAAACGAGGAGGTGATGAGAGTCAGCGGTCTGCGGATAGCAAGTTGTACCGCTGTCTGAGTGAAGGAATGGAATCCAAGTGGAGGTATCCGGGGAGTCAGTGGTCTGCGTTAGCAAGTTGTACCACTGCTATGTGAGAGGATACTGGAGCAGGTGAAACTGGAAACAGGGGTCAGTGGTCTGCCACTAGCAAGTTGTACCACTGAATATATATGTGAGGAGGTGCACGGGGAGAGACTGCAACACAATATATACACGGGCACCTTGACTTTGATCCACAGTAATATGCACAATATAAATGTATAAATGACTGAACAACACTGCCAATATAGAAAGTCTCTTGAAGTAATCCAGCATGAGATAACACAGTCAATGATGGCAATAGACTCAGCGGATAGTACACTCCAGAGGAGAACCAACACAGTCCAGCAAGGGATGCAATACACAGCACAGTCAATGGGAAGTATGCATACCGTGGTTCAGGAGAAGGCAGTCAGACAGAAGTGCAGAGATACCTGAACGGCAGGAGGCCGGCAGGATGCAAAGTCCCTGGATGGGTGAAGCGGTGATCTAGCAGGTGCAGCGCACAGGTAGGTAGACCAGCAGGGAACCCAGGAAGGCGTGGAGAGCGGATCAGCAGTAGATGGATGCGTAGCGCTGAGAAGTAACAGCAGCGGGTCTCTGCGGGAACACGGAGGTAGCCAATAGCAACCAGCAGGTGCAGTAACGATGGGACACCAGAGCAGAGTTGAACTGGAACAGTTGATCACGGAGAGTAGCGGGTAGCAATAGTGGCAGCAGACTCAAGGAAACACGGGAGAGTTGACAAGGGCTGAAGACTGAAGCGCACAGAGGCGGCGGATAGGAATCAGCTAAACAGTCACGATGAAACACAGACGGGTTGCAGGTTGAAGACTGTAGTGCACGGAGGCAGCGGATAGAAATCAGCCAAACAGTCACGATGATGAAACACAGACGAGTTGCAGGTTGAAGCCTGTAGTGCACGGAGGCAGCGGGTAGGAATCAGCTGGCAGTCACAATCATGAACAGGTGAGTGGATGTGAATGAAAGACTGTAGTGCACGGAGGCAGCGGATAGGCATCAGCTAACAGTCCCAATGATACAAGGTAGAGTTGAAGTGGTTAGAAGACTGTAGTGCACGGAGGCAGCGGATAGGAATCAGCTCACAGTCATGATGATACAGTAGATGGTAGAAGTGGTATGGGAACCACAGTAGTAGAAGTGGTTTGGAAACCACAGAGGTAGAAGTGGTTTGGAAACCACAGGAATCAGCTGGGCTGAATAAACGAGGAAACACAGGAACACCTTCAGAGACTCATGGGGAATGAGACTCCAAGATCAGGCAACGTGGTGTTGACCACAGGTGCTTAATATAGGGAGTGTTGCCTGATCTGCCAATTGAGTTAAAGGGACATACACTGAAGTATAGGAAAGGGCTGCGCATGCGCAGACCCTCAGGATGGAGGACGGCCACGGTTCCTAAATGTCCGGGAAGAAGCACTCACAGTCCGGTGAGTGACAGTACCCCCCCTTTTAAAGGTGGGCACAGAACGCCTGGAACCGGGCTTGTCCGGATTTTTGGAATAAAACTTCTTCAGAAGGGCAGGAGCATTCAGATCTTCAGCTTTGATCCATGAACGCTCTTCAGGACCAAAGCCCTTCCAATGAACGAGGAAACGGAGGACTCCTCGCGAAATTTTTGCATCCAATACCTCAGTAATCTCGAAATCCTCCTCCTGATGAACTTGAACTGGCTGCGGTGCTGAGGGAGGAGTCGAGAAACGATTGATGATGAGAGGTTTGAGCAAGGACACATGGAAGGCATTGGAAATCCGAAGATTCTTAGGAAGAAGAAGTTTAACACATACTGGATTGATAACTTGAATGATCCTATATGGACCAATAAAACGAGGGGCGAATTTCATAGATGGAACCTTCAAACGAATATTTTTGGTAGATAACCAGACACGATCTCCAATTTTTAGTGGTGGAATAGCCCGCCTCTTCTTATCTGCGAAAGACTTATATTTATTAGATGTCTTCTTTAAACAGGTTTTGACCTGAGACCAGATATTTTTGAAGGTTTGACAAGCAGTCTCCACAGCAGGAACTTGGGTGGGCGGGAGGGCAGGAAATTCCGGAAAAGACGGATGGTGACCGTAGACCACAAAGAATGGAGTTTTGGATGATGACTCATGGTACATGTTGTTATGGGCGAATTCAGCCCAAGGGAGCAATTCTACCCAGTTGTCTTGGTTGGCTGAAGAGAACATCCTAATAAAAGTCTCAAGATCTTGATTGACTCGTTCCGTTTGTCCGTTAGATTGCGGATGGTAAGACGATGAGAGTGCTAATCGTATGCCCAAGGTTTTACAAAGGGCCCGCCAGAATCTGGAAACGAATTGTACTCCTCTATCCGACACAATCTCAGACGGACATCCATGGATGCGGAAGATTTCTTTAATGAAATGTTCAGCCAGAGTAGACGAGGAAGGTAAACCGGACAGAGGGACGAAATGGGCCATCTTCGAAAATCTGTCTACCACTACCCAAATAGTATTGTGATTCTTACTTGGTGGCAAATCAGTAACGAAATCCATACTAATATGGGTCCAAGGCTTGGACGGAATGGGTAGTGGTCGCAGCAACCCTGCTGGAGTTCTGCGGGAGGATTTGAACTGAGAACATAAATCACAGGAAGCAATAAACTCTTTGACGTCTCTCCTCATTGAAGGCCACCAGTAACTACGAGAGAGAATCTCAAAGGTCTTGTGTTCACCGGCGTGTCCAGAAAAACGAGAGGCATGGAACCACGAAAGGATTTTCCTCCTCAGAGTAGGAGGCACAAGGGTCTTCCCAAATGGTAGCATTTTGGTGGATGAAGCAGCCAGAGAAATACATTTGGGGTCTAGAATAGCATGGTTGGGAACCTCTTCTACATCAGAGGACGTCACAAAAGCTCGAGATAGAGCGTCAGCTTTCTTGTTCTTAGCGGCTGGTTTGAAGGTTATAATTAATTCAAAACGGGAAAAGAAAAGAGACCATCTTGCTTGACGAGGGTTCAAGCATTGAGCAGATTGCAAATATGACAAGTTCTTATGATCCGTGAAGATCGTCACCGGATGGCGAGCTCCTTCCAACAAGTATCTCCATTCCTCTAATGCAGCTTTGATGGCCAGCAACTCCTTGTCCCCGATAGTATAATTTTTCTCTGCGGGCAGAAGACCCCGAGAGTAGAAGGCACAAGGATGTAATTTTTGTTGCTCCGAGCGTTGAGAGAGAATAGCTCCTAAGCCCACATTAGAGGCATCTACTTCTAGGAAGAAGGGGAGTGTCACATCAGGCTGTCGCAGAATGGGAGCAGACGAGAAGGCCTCTTTGAGGATTTGAAAGGCTTGGAGAGCCTCAGATGACCATTGCTTAGTATTAGCCCCTTTCCGAGTTAGGGCCACAATGGGAGATGCAATGGATGAAAAGTCTTGAATGAAGCGTCTATAGTAATTGGCAAAACCTAAAAAACGCTGGATGGCACGAAGAGTAGTTGGCTGAGGCCAATGTAGTACAGCATTTACTTTGTCTGGATCCATCTTCAGGCCAACTCCGGAAACTATATACCCCAAGAATGGAATCTGGGGTAACTCGAATGAACATTTTTCCAATTTACAGAACAACGAGTTTTTCCGTAGTCTGGAGAGGACCTCTGCCACATGTTGGTGATGAGAAGGCAGGTCCTGTGAGAAGATCAATATGTCGTCTAGGTAGACAACGACACATACATATAATAAGTCCCGAAAGATCTCATTGATGAAACCCTGGAAAACAGCGGGGGCATTACACAGCCCGAAGGGCATTACTAAATATTCGTAATGCCCATCTCTGGTGTTAAACGCGGTCTTCCATTCGTCACCGGAACGGATTCTAATTAAATTGTAGGCACCACGAAGATCCAACTTAGTAAATATCCGAGCTCCCTTGATGCGATCAAATAGCTCAGTGATCAGCGGAATGGGATACCGATTCTTGATAGTAATGGCGTTGAGTCCACGAAAATCTATACAAGGGCGTAATGATCCATCCTTCTTTTTGACGAAGAAGAACCCAGCTCCAGCGGGAGAGGTGGAAGGTCGAATGAACCCACGCTGGAGATTCTCCTGTATGTACTCAGATGTGGCTTGAGTTTCAGGTAACGAGAGAGGATAGACCCGACCCCTGGGAGGAGTCTTGCCAGGTAGAAGGTCGATCGGACAATCCCAAGAACGATGAGGAGGAAGACGTTCAGACTGAGCTTTATCAAACACATCGGCAAATGAAGCATACTGAGGAGGGAGTCCCGGGGAGGAAGATGAGATGGAAGATCGCTGTACTTTAAGAGGAATAACTTGAGAGAGACAACGATGGTGACATTCAGACCCCCAAGACGTAACTTGAGGGGTGCGCCAGTCAATCTGGGGAGAGTGACACTGAAGCCATGGAAGGCCTAAGACAATCGGACTTGTCGTAACTGGAAGAATTAAAAACGAAATTTCTTCATGGTGTAGTACACCAATCTGAAGGGTTACTGGAGACGTACTCTGGGTGATGAGACCATTGATGAGGCGTGATCCATCTATAGCCGTCACAGTAATGGGTGTTTTTAAAGTGATCACTGGTAGGGACCATTGATTCACTAGTGATTTAGAAATGAAATTTCCTGCTGCTCCGGAATCAATCAATGCCTGTGACTCAAAGGATTTGGTAGCAAAGGAAATCGTAACATCAAAAGCGCAGACTTTAGATTTCATAGACAATGGAGAGGACTCCAGGGACCCTAACTTCACCTCTCCAGAACTAGTTAGGGCCTGGCATTTCCCGATCTCTTAGGGCAAGAGCTGAGCATATGCGTGGAATCAGCACAATAGATACAGAGTCTATTCTTTACTCTTCGTTTCCTTTCCTCTGAAGATAATTTGGAACGTCCTATCTCCATGGGAATCACAGAGGATGGAGCTGGACGAAATTGAGGGTTTAAACGAAGAGGTGCTTTGACAGCTGTTGTTTTCTCAGACTCTCTTTCACGAAATCTCATATCTACACGATGGCAAAGAGAGATCAAATCTTCTAGTGACGAAGGAAGCTCTTGGGTAGTCAGTGCATCTTTAATTTTATCGGAGAGCCCCTGCCAGAAGGCGGCAACTAATGCTTCAGTGTTCCACTGAAGTTCAGAGGCTAAGATCCTAAATTGAATGACATACTGTCCTACTGTATGGGAGCCTTGTCGCAAACGAAGAATGCTGGAAGCAGCGGAGGTCACACGACCTGGTTCATCGAACACACTTCGGAACGTGGAAATGAATTTGGCACTATCTTGTAGAATTGGATCGTTTCTTTCCCACAGGGGGGAGGCCCAAGCCAGGGCTTGACCCGAAAACAATGAGATAAGATAGGCCACTCTGGAACGATGGGTAGAAAAATTTTGAGGTTGGAGTTCAAAATGGACTGAACATTGGTTAAGGAAACCTCTACAAGTTTTGGGGTCCCCGTCATATTTTGACGGAGTAGGCAGGTGAAGCGTAGGAGCTGTAGACACCTGGGATGGCACTGGGGAAACGGAGGAAAGCACAGGAGCTTCAATATTAGCTGTAACAGTCTGTCCAGATGTTCCTTGGGAGGTTAATGATTGGTAACATTGAAGTAACAGCTGTTGGCGAGCATCCTGTTGCTCCACACGGCTGACCAGATGCTGCAGCATCTCTTTAGCGGTAGGTTCCGTATCTGGGTCTGTCATGGCCTGATCTTACTGTCACGGGCACTAGGAGTCTTTACCCAGGGATCACCAGGTGATAGGCTTACCAGAGCAGTATAGGTGGTAATATGGTACTCTGGTAGCAGGGTGATCACGGAACAGGAAATAGCAGATGATGAGATGCTCAGGAAAGTCTATGACTAGCAGCACTGGCAATATGGAGATAGTAATACACGAGGAACTGTATGGACAAAGGACACGTGAAGGTAGTCAGTGGTCTGCGATAGCAAGTTGTACCACTGCTATAGTGAGGAGAAATGTCCAACAGAAACGAGGAGGTGATGAGAGTCAGCGGTCTGCGGATAGCAAGTTGTACCGCTGTCTGAGTGAAGGAATGGAATCCAAGTGGAGGTATCCGGGGAGTCAGTGGTCTGCGTTAGCAAGTTGTACCACTGCTATGTGAGAGGATACTGGAGCAGGTGAAACTGGAAACAGGGGTCAGTGGTCTGCCACTAGCAAGTTGTACCACTGAATATATATGTGAGGAGGTGCACGGGGAGAGACTGCAACACAATATATACACGGGCACCTTGACTTTGATCCACAGTAATATGCACAATATAAATGTATAAATGACTGAACAACACTGCCAATATAGAAAGTCTCTTGAAGTAATCCAGCATGAGATAACACAGTCAATGATGGCAATAGACTCAGCGGATAGTACACTCCAGAGGAGAACCAACACAGTCCAGCAAGGGATGCAATACACAGCACAGTCAATGGGAAGTATGCATACCGTGGTTCAGGAGAAGGCAGTCAGACAGAAGTGCAGAGATACCTGAACGGCAGGAGGCCGGCAGGATGCAAAGTCCCTGGATGGGTGAAGCGGTGATCTAGCAGGTGCAGCGCACAGGTAGGTAGACCAGCAGGGAACCCAGGAAGGCGTGGAGAGCGGATCAGCAGTAGATGGATGCGTAGCGCTGAGAAGTAACAGCAGCGGGTCTCTGCGGGAACACGGAGGTAGCCAATAGCAACCAGCAGGTGCAGTAACGATGGGACACCAGAGCAGAGTTGAACTGGAACAGTTGATCACGGAGAGTAGCGGGTAGCAATAGTGGCAGCAGACTCAAGGAAACACGGGAGAGTTGACAAGGGCTGAAGACTGAAGCGCACAGAGGCGGCGGATAGGAATCAGCTAAACAGTCACGATGAAACACAGACGGGTTGCAGGTTGAAGACTGTAGTGCACGGAGGCAGCGGATAGAAATCAGCCAAACAGTCACGATGATGAAACACAGACGAGTTGCAGGTTGAAGCCTGTAGTGCACGGAGGCAGCGGGTAGGAATCAGCTGGCAGTCACAATCATGAACAGGTGAGTGGATGTGAATGAAAGACTGTAGTGCACGGAGGCAGCGGATAGGCATCAGCTAACAGTCCCAATGATACAAGGTAGAGTTGAAGTGGTTAGAAGACTGTAGTGCACGGAGGCAGCGGATAGGAATCAGCTCACAGTCATGATGATACAGTAGATGGTAGAAGTGGTATGGGAACCACAGTAGTAGAAGTGGTTTGGAAACCACAGAGGTAGAAGTGGTTTGGAAACCACAGGAATCAGCTGGGCTGAATAAACGAGGAAACACAGGAACACCTTCAGAGACTCATGGGGAATGAGACTCCAAGATCAGGCAACGTGGTGTTGACCACAGGTGCTTAATATAGGGAGTGTTGCCTGATCTGCCAATTGAGTTAAAGGGACATACACTGAAGTATAGGAAAGGGCTGCGCATGCGCAGACCCTCAGGATGGAGGACGGCCACGGTTCCTAAATGTCCGGGAAGAAGCACTCACAGTCCGGTGAGTGACAGTTGTGTAACGCCCCAGCTGTCTTCCAGGGATTCGTGAATTAAATCTTCCGGGATCTGTTGTATGTTTGTGTCGGCGTCTATCTGGACGACATATTGATTTTCTCACAAGATCTGTCCTCCCATCAACAGCATGTGGCAGAGGTCCTTTCTAGACTCCGAAAAAATTTACTATTCTGCAAGTTAGAAAAATGTTCCTTTGAATTATCCCAGATTCCATTCTTGGGATATATTGTTTCTGGAGTTGGTCTAGAGATGGATCCGGAGAAAGTCAATGCAGTGCTACTTTGGCCCCAGCCAACTACTCTCAGGGCGATTCAACGCTTCTTAGGATTCGCAAACTATTATCGACGCTTCATTCAAGGTTTCTCCTCCATTGTCTCCCCAATCGTGGCTCTGACCCGTAAGGGCGCCAATACCAAGCAATGGTCGGCTGAGGCACTTCAAGCATTTCAATTCCTTAAGAAGGCGTTCTCCACCGCTCCTGTTCTTCGACAACCTGACGTGACCCTTCCCTTCTTCCTCAAAGTAGATGCTTCTAATATTGGACTAGGGGCCATTCTATCCCATTTGATCAGAACAAAGGAAATTCCATCCCTGTGTTTTCTACTCCCGAGCTCTTCTACCTGCCGAGAAGAACTATACTATCGGGAATAAAGAGCTATTGGCCATAAAAGTGGCTTTAGAGGAGTGGAGATATTTACTGGAAGGGGCTCGTCACCCCTTGACTATTTTTACTGACCACAAAAATCTTCTCTATTTACAGTCAGCTCAATGTATGAACCCCCGACAAGTAAGATGGTCACTTTTTTTCTCTCGCTTTGATTTAATCATAACTTTCAAACCGGCTTCAAAAAATAAAAAAGCTGATGCATTGTCTCGGGCGGTTGCTGCTTCCGCTGACGTTGAAGAGTGTTTTGACCGTCCTATATTGGATCCTAAATCTGTGAGTTTGGCCACTTCTTCCACCAATGTTCTACCATTTGGGAAAACCCTTGTGCCACCACCTCTGCGTAAAAAGATTTTGTCGTGGTATCACTTCTCTCGTTTCACTGGACATTCTGGAGAACGAAAAACACTAGAGATTCTCTCTCGGAGCTATTGGTGGCCCTCGATTAGGAAAGATGTCAAAGAATTTGTGGCTGCTTGTGACATTTGTTCCCAATTTAAAACCTCCCGTAGAACACCGGCGGGCCTACTCCAACCACTACCTATTCCTTCCAAACCATGGACCCATATAAGTATGGACTTTGTCACTGATCTTCCCCCAGCAAGAAATGTAATACCATCTGGGTAGTGGTAGATAGATTCTCAAAGATGGCCCATTTCATTCCTTTGACAGGATTACCCTCTTCATCTAAATTGGCTGACCATTTCATCAAGGAAATTTTTCGGATTCATGGATGTCCATCTGAGATCGTTTCGGACAGAGGAGTGCAGTTCGTCTCCAGATTCTGGCGAGCCCTTTGCAAAACCTTGGGTATTCAACTGTCGTTATCATCATCATACCATCCTCAGTCGAATGGGCAGACCGAGAGAGTCAACGAGGATTTAGAGACTTTCATAAGAATGTTTTCCTCAGCCAACCAGGACAATTGGGTAGACTTGCTTCCTTGGGCTGAATTCGCCCACAATAATATGTATCACGAGTCATCTTCGAAAACACCTTTCTTTGTGGTATACGGTCACCATCCGTCTCTCCCAGAATTTCCTGCCCTCCCTCCCACCCAAGTTCCTGCTGTGGAGAATTTATGCCAGAGATTTAAAACTATCTGGTCTCAGGTTAAAACCTCCCTGAAGAAGGCATCTTCCAGATATAAATTTTTTGCTGACAAAAAAAGGCGAGCAATTCCACCACTCAAAATTGGAGACCGCGTATGCCTTTCTACCAGGAATATTCGCCTGAAGGTTCCTTCCATGAAGTTTGCCCCACGTTATATCGGTCCATATAAAATCACTAAAGTGATTAATCCCGTGTGTTTCAAGTTGTTATTACCAAAGAACCTTCGGATCTCCAATGCCTTCTACGTTTCATTACTCAAGACTCTCATCATCAACCGATTCTTGGTTCCTCCTTCAGTACCTCGCCCAGTTCAAGCTCATCAAGAGGAGGAGTTCGATATTACCCATATACTGGATGCCAAAATCTCTTGTGGAATCCTTCGCTTCCTGGTGCATTGGAAGGGTTTTGGCCCTGAGGAGCGCTCTTGGATCCTCGCAGAAGATCTCAATGCTCCAGCTCTTCTAAAGAAATTTTATTCCAAATATCCGGGCAAACCCGGTTTCAAGCGTTCTGTGCCCACCTTTAAAAGGGGGGGGTACTGTCACTCACCGGACGGTTAGTGCCTCTGGTCTGGTACGTGGCTCTCTCTCATTCCTGCCGGCGCCTGTCCTAAGCCGCGGCCGTCCGCCATCTTGACTGGATTGCGCATGTGCAGGACTCTTGAACTTAAAACCTTGCTTTTAATCCTATTGGTGAATCAATCACCACTCACTATTTAAGGCACCTGTGTCCTTAGTATCGTTGCCTGTTCTTGGTTCTCCTTACCTTGAGACGCCTAGGTGTTTCCTGTGTTCTGCTCGTGTGATCGGTTTTGCTGTGGACAAGTCCTCTCTGCTCATCCATGGTAAACTTGCCCGCTACAGACTACCTCTACTCCGCTGCATGCCTACACCTGGACAAGCCTTATCTGCTCTTCTGTGGTAAACGTACCCACTATAGACTGCTTGCCATTCCGCTGCATACCTGCACCTGGACAAGCCTGCTCTGCTCATCAGTGGTAACGTAACCGCCACAGACTATTTGCTATTCAGCTGCTTGCCTGCATTTGGACAAGTCTCCCTTGCTCATCAGTGGTATACTTGCCGCTACAGACTACCCGCTATTCCGGCACCTACCTGCACCTGGACAAGTCTTCCCATCACCGCAGTGGTACAACTTGCTATCCGCAGACCACTGATGCTCCCGCTACCTACCTGCACCTGGACAAGTCTTCCCATCACCGCAGTGGTACAACTTGCTATCCGCAGACCACTGATGCTCCCGCTCCTACCTGCACCTGCACAACTCTTCCCATCACAGCAGTGGTACAACTTGCTATCCGCAGACCACTGACTCTCCCCGATACCAACCTGCACTGGCACGAGTCTTCACTGCACATTAGTTGTTATACCTACCTCCGCATTATAGTTGCAAGTCGCTGACTCTCCTGCTGCATAGCTGCAAGTCGCTGACTCTCCTGCTGCATAGCTGCAAGTCGCTGACTCTCCTGCTGCATAGCTGCAAGTCGCTGACTCTCCATTGACATTCCTTATCCTAAGTTGTTGTACTAATCCAACCATTCACCATACTGCCCAGAGGATCGCTGTGATAAACTCCGCCCCTCTGGTAAGCATAATCACACCTGGTGAATCCTGGGTAGAAACTCCTAGTGCCCATGACAGTTCCTAATTATTCAATCCACTTCAGTGCCTTCCTGATTATTTCATACAAGTCAGGTTCTTCCTGGTTATTCCATCCATGCCAGTGTGTTCCTGGTTATTCCACCCACGCCAGTGTCTTCCTGGTTAATCCATCCATGCCAGTGTCTTCCTGGTTATTCTATCCACGTAAGTGTATTCCTGATTAAATCTATCTCTACCAGAGGGTTCTGAAATATTTGCTTTCCTGAATTCACACCTCATTCAGTCTTTTTGCCAGCCATTTCCGATACCTGTACAGAGGGCCATGACCTTTGGAGGTGTAGCAGCTAACCTTATACCAGGTGTCGCTGATGAATACCTACCTTCGTTAGGTTCTGTGCCTCCACTTTGGGTACAGTCAAATTGGTCTGGCTATTTAGATCCAAAAATCTAAACATTATTGAAGACCAAGTACACCCCTTCATGGCAATGGTGTTCCCTGATGGCAGTGGCCTCTTTCAGCAGGATAATGTACCCTGCCACAATGCAAAAATCATTCAGGAATGGTTTGATGACAAAGAGTTCAAGGTGTTGACTTGGCCTCAAATTCCCCCGATCTCAATCTAATCGAGCATCTGTGGGATGTGCTGTAAAAAATGGTCAGAGCCTTTGAGGCCCCACCTCGCAATGTACAGTACTTAAAGGATCTGTTGCTAACATCTTGGTGCCAGATACCACAGGACACCTTCTGAGGTCTTGTGGAGTCCATGTCTCGACAGGTCAGGGCTGTTTTGGCGGTACGTTGAGGACCTACACAATATCGGCAGGTGGTTTTAATGTTGTGACTGTTTGCTATATATTGTGGCAAGAGCCCGCTACTGCAGAAGCACACGCGTACAACTTCTTCCTTTTTATGGTTCTTTATTGTCAGGATGGTAATAATGTTTTGACACCGTATACTTGCACAGCAATTATGGAGACCCTCAACGCTTACTATACATAGTCCAGCTCTCTGTCCAGATCAGCCAGCTAGCGTTGATCTCCCTGAACAATGAAACAAGCAGGGTTTTATACCTGACACTCCTCCCACAGGCCTAGCTTGATGGACAGGTGACACACCCACCTTCTCTTTAAAAGGAAATGCCCATCCCTGGCTCTGTTTAACACAAACAACAAAATATGCTGGCGCTAATCAACCTAATTGATGATATCAAGCTGCAGCTGATCTGTGCAGGTTCTGGGTCCTGCTAAAGCACAACATATAGACAGGAAAAATACAGAAATAGTGCAAAGCTTAAAATCTAGTATAAAACAATTTATTAATTCATATATGCTAGTTATACATAAAATATAAACTGAGACTGCAGTATATTGTTGGGAAAGACCAGAAATAACAATATTGTTAATACAATCCTCAATTGGTGTGCCAACTGTGTAGTAGAAGGTTGTAAAATCCAATGAAGGTGTAATATAACCCAATATATTTGATGGTAGATGGTAGGTTATATAAATAAGTTATGACAACTGGCCGCACAATATGGTGTGCATAGCCACTTGCAATTGCAATGAAAAAATGTAAAAAGAAAAAATTCAATTAAAAACTTATATCATTGTTGTGATAGCTGATATGTCATAGTCCCGTTAAAAAAGTCTGCACTATAAAAAGTGCATAGCCATGTGAATATGTATAACAGGTATGTCTAAAAAAGGATTTATGCAATATTTGATTTGGATAAAATATATTCCAACCTGTAGTAGTCTCTGGTAAATCGAACTGGAATCCGCCCGTCAGCATTGGGTTCCTTGTGGCAAAAAAAGAGGGATTTTCAGATAATTTCAAACCCCGGGGTTTAGGAACTGGTCCATAGAATGACAATTTCCAAAAGATGTACAGCTCAGATGTCCTGACGCGTTTCTCGGCGTTCAACCGCCGTTTCATCAGAGGTATGTTTAGACTATCAGACCCACCCTATCTGTTTGCTCAGAGGAAGCAGCTTTTAAATCATGTAAGTAAACCAATTTTAAACTATACATATGTTTTTACCTGGTTTAATCTCCACCTAGGTACATAACTGTGCCAATGTTTTACTCTACTTCCCTGCTTTCTCTGCATATTGCCAACTAAATGCCTCCTTTTGTTACATATCCCTCCCCCTAGCATCTCCAAGTAGTGGGGACGCGGACTTCGCGAGGAGCGCATATTTTCGTGACAACGCTTCTGCATTTTTGTGTAGAATCCCAGGCCTATGTTCTACTGAGAACTTGAAAGGTTGTAGTGCCAAGAAACAGTGGGTTACCTTGGCATTTACCTCCCGGTTGTTCTGCATCCATCTCAATGGTGCATGGTCTGTTATTAGGGTGAACTCTCTGCCTAGGAGATAATAGCGTAGAGCTTCTGTAGCCCATTTTATGGCGAGACATTCTTTTTCCACAGTGGCATATTTTTGTTCCCTTGGAAGCAACTTAGGACAGGAGTTTTTACTCCATTCTTCTCCTGTGACAAGACTGCACCTAAGCCAACACCAGAAGCATCAGTTTGGAGGAAGAACCTCCGGGTAAAATCTGGTGCTTGTAGAACTGGAGAGGAACAAAGAGCTAACCGAAGATCAGACCAGGCGGTTTCTGCAGAGTCAGACCAGGTTAATCTATCTGGACAACTTTATTTTAACATGTCCGTAAGTGGAGCAGCTCTAGTGGCGAAGTGGCTTACAAACCGCCTGTAGTAACCTACTAAGCCAAAAAAGGTTCTTAACTGTGACTTTTTCTCTGGTCTTGTCCAATTTTTGACTGCCTCCACTTTGTCTAGCTGGGGTTTTACATGCCCTCGACCAACAATGTACCCCAAATATTTGGCTTCTCTCATGGCTATGGCACATTTCTCTGGGCTAGCTGTTAACCCTGTGGACCTTAATGAAGCTAAGACCGCCTCAACTTTGGCTAAATGTGATCCCCAGTCTGGGGTATAAATCACTATATCGTCCAAGTAAGCAGCTGCATAAGTGAGGTCGTAGCAATTTATTCATAGCCCTTTGGAAGGTGGCAGGTGCCCCATGCAACCCAAAGGGTAGGACTTTATATTGATAGAGACCATCAATGGTGGAAAATGCAGTCTTTGGCTTGGCCGTGGAAGTCAGGGGAACTTGCCAATAACCCTTTGTTAGATCAAGAGTTGTTAAATAATTTTTACCAGCAAGATTTTCCACTAGTTCATCCACACGTGGCATCGGATAGGCATCAAACTGCGACATACTGTTTAGGCGCCTAAAGTCATTGCAGAACCTAATTGTCCCATTGGGTTTCGGGACAAGCACAATGGGACTATTCCATTAACTAGTGGACCCTTCAATTACATCTAACTGGAGCATCTTCTTGACCTCCTTTCTCACGTCCACCCGTCTGGCTTCTGGAATACGATATGGCTTCTGCTTGACAATGACTCCTGGCGCAGTGACAATGTTGTGTTCGATTAAGGTAGTGCACCCAGGAATGAAAGAGAAGACATCCCTGTTCCGGCGAATCATTTCTTCAGTCTGTTGTCTCTACTGAATGGACATGGCTGGCTCTATGGGCACTTCAGACTTTTTAATGGCAGTACTCACTACCTGAGGAGAGGTTTCCTCATCATGCCAGGGTTTAAGGAGGTTCACATGATATATTTGCTCCTCCCTTCTCCTACCTAACTGGTGGACTCTGTAATTGACAGGACCGACAGCCTCTAGAACAGGCCTGTCCAACCTGCGGCCCTCCAGGTGTTGTGAAACTACAAGTCTCATCATGCCCTTCCAGCTATCAACTGGTTGTCTACCGGCAAAGCATGCTGGGGCTTGTAGTTTCACAACACCTGGAGGGCCGCAGGTTGGACAGGCCTGCTCTAGAACTTCATATGGACCCTGCCAATGGGCGAAAAGTTTGCTTTCTTGGGTAGGAACCAGGACTAGGACCTTGTCCCCAGCCTTGAAGATCGAACAACAGCACTTTTGTCATAACTTTTCTTCTGTCATTCCTGAGCCTCTTTTACATGTTGCTGCACAATGGGCCCTATCTTTCCTAGCCTCTCATACATTTGGGACACAAATTGTACCAGATTTGGCTCCCTGGGACCTTGCTGCTCCCATAAAACAAAAAAGGGAGAAGGAACAGAAATGGGGTTTTGGAGCACTCCTAATCCAAAATTAATAAAATTGAAAATGTCTCATATTACAGCCGCTAGCATGTGCTGATGATAGTGGGGAGCAGTCAGATGAAAACCAATAGTTATAATACTAGGGTAATAATTTTGTTGTACAGGGCAAATGCCTTTATTCGATTTGGTAATAATATCTTAAAAACATATCTCAGTTGAGATTTAACAAGACCTCTTAATGAACAAGTGAAATAAAAGAGAAAAACATTGTGAAAATAGTGCAAAAATGTTAAAAACACTACCACAGAAGGAGGAGCCAGAAAATTAGCTAGGGTATGTGTTCATCTATTATTAATAATCATGGTTCAAAAAATCGTCAACCCCTAATATGAATATGAAAGGGGGATATTGACGAACCAAAAGACTTTCAAAAATGATATAGATATGAGACCAGTTAATCCCTCAGTGGATATGATAAATAACTGGTCATGGAACAAATACCCTGCTAAATAAATTATGGTTGGATATACAGGTGCAATATGTATATGCAAGTAATATTACTTGCTATAAATATCTCCCTCAAACATCAGTATAGCAGTTATCCAATATAGCCTTGACAAATGGACTATTGCTACCATTAGATATTAATAATTGTATCTTTAATTCACCAGAGCGCTAATGATAACAAATGGTTGTTTGCATATTTGTAGTATATCATTAGTTCACTAGAGCGCTAATGAAGACAAATGGTTGCTTGCAAACAGCAAATATCAAAAAGTGACCTGTTTATAAAAATTCTGAGGTATAAAGAATATTAGACCCTTTGATAATTTGCCCCATATTTATACTATCACTTTATTATTATATATTTATTGTTGGTTCATAAGAATGCTGATAGTAGTGGGTAATCACTTATAAACTAATAGTGTAGCAACTGCCAATTAGGACTTATATATATGGAGACTCAAAAATATAAAGGGTATTGTGCCCTTCAGTTAGTTTGAAAAAATATATCTGGCCACATATTCAATGCCATATTGCACTTAGGAATGTCACAGGCGTTAGTGCAACATATTGAGAGCAAATGATGCCGCTTCTATAATAGTCTCACAGAAGCGCTAATGGTAGTAAATATTAGCATCCTGATTGTAATGATACTGCCGCACTGCTAAAGATGATTTAGTTTGGATGATTACTGACCATAATAAAACTGGCAACCAGAGAGCTCCGGCGAAATCGCCGCTCACTGACTCCTACTTCCGGGTATGACGTCAAGCGTGACGTCAGCTACCCATAACCCCCCAACGTACGTTTCACTTCATAGAGCTTTATCAAGAGGAACAGATTGTAGACACAATCAGTGTCTTTATAGGGGAAACAACCAATCGAATGTAAGAATGGTGATGGACAGGGAAAAGCAACCAATAGGAGATTTTTACCAAATACAATGGTTACTGATATTCCATACTATATCTATGTAGATATAAGCGGAAAATAAAATGAAAATAAAATGAAATGAAAAATAAAAAATTATAAAAATGAAAATATGAATGTGTTATAAAAAAGGTAAGTGCATATACTATCATTTAAGATATTAGTTACATATAGAAGAAATATATTTATAGTATAATGAAAATGGCTAACAATCAGATGATATGATATTAAAAATCAGATTGGTTTATGTAGTATAGATGGAAACATTAAATAACACCAGAGATATATGAGAAATATGCAGCAATATGTTGATTGTTGAGTAATTCTTATCCATAGATATAATAAGAAGGAATGTATTAAAGAGATACATATATAAAGACATGGTGAAAACCCTAGATATGATCAGATAGCAAGTGAGATATAGTGGATTTTGAAGAGAATGATCTATATTTACAATAAAGGTATATATGCAGTCAGCCAAGAAAACAAGCATAGTTGGTATTTTCATTTAAACCATTAGGCATGAGGGAGTCAAGCAGAAATATCCATCTGCTCTCCCTTTGAAGGAGTTGCTTATTCATGTTGCCCCCTCTTATGCCCAAATGTATCTGTTCTATGGCAAAGACTTCTAAGCCACGAGCTGAACCTTCATGTTCATTTAAAAAATGCTTGGCTACTGTAGTCAATTGTTTGAATCTTTCCTTAGCTGTCTTTGCGTTCCTGATAGTACCAATGTGTTCAAGGATACATATTTTCATGGCTCTGCTAGTCATGCCCACGTAGTATTTATTACATTGGCACTTAAGGGCATAAATTACGCCCCTAGAGTTACAGTTGAGGAATTTTTTGATATTGTGTTTATCTCCAAACTTATCCCTGAATTGATTAATTTTGATCATATATTTACATGCCTTACACCCTCCACACTTAAAAGATCCAGTGATACTGAGAGTGGTTGTCTTGGTTTTACAGAAATGACTCCGGACAAGTCTGTCCTTCAAGTTTGTAGTTCGTCGCCATGACAGACTTACATTATCATCCAAGACTGTTTTTAAGGTATCAATAATACAATAATAGTACAAGTTCCCTTTGAACGGATAGCTATGGACCTTGTGGGGCCCCTGGAAAAATCTGCACGTGGGCACCAATATATACTAGTGGTGCTTGACTATGCAACCAGGTATCCAGCGGCAATTCCCCTACGAAACATAAAGTCCAGCACCATAGCTAAAGAACTTGTATTGATGTTTACACGCTTGGGAATACCCAAAGAAATTCTCACAGATCAGGGTACTCCATTCATGTCTAAACTGATGAAGGACATGTGCCAGTTGCTAAGGGTTACGGCGCTTCACAAACAGATGGCTTGGTGGAACGCTTTAACCGCACATTAAAGCACATGCTCAGGAAAGCAGTGGCTCAAGAGAAAAAAGATTGGGACACTCTTATTCCCTTCCGAGAAGGCGAATTCTCCTCAGGCTGCAGCCACTTCTTTAAAATTTTAGAAAGCTCAGCCGCTTGCGCTCTGACCGGTTTTTCTTTATCATAGCACCATTGGTGATAGCACTGGGCTCTGCCTGGCCTGGAAACTCCAATGCGAGCCAATATCTCAGACTTTAGACACAGATAATCAGAGGCCCGTTCCTCATCTAGATCCATATAAGCTCGCTGAGCTTCACCAGTCAGATATGGCGCCAGTTTCTCAGCCCAATCTTTAGGAGGCCATTTTGTCCTTTCTGCAAGTCTCTCGAAAGACACCAGATATGCTTCTACGTCATCAGCTGGTGACATTTTCTGGAGAAAAGGACCAGGTGGTTCATTTCTGTCATGCCTCACCTGGCTTAACTCTTCTCTTAAGAGCCTTGTGTTTTCCACCTGTGCCTCGGCGACTTGTAGCATCTGAGCTTGCTGCTGTTGCTGCGCAGCGGCCACATTCACGAGGGTTCTCAGTACTTCCTCCATGTTGACGTCTGTGCGGGTTGGGTAGCGGAAACTTGCTTCCCGGAGTATCCCACTCCTGACACCACTTGTGGCAAGAGCCCGCTACTGCAGAAGCACACGCGTACAACTTCTTCCTTTTTATGGTTCTTTATTGTCAGGATGGTAATAATGTTTTGACACCGTATACTTGCACAGCAATTATGGAGACCCTCAACGCTTACTATACATAGTTCAGCTTTCTGTCCAGATCAGCCAGCTACCCCAGCGTTGATCTCCCTGATCAATGAGACAAGCAGGGTTTTATACCTGACACTCCTCCCACAGGCCTAGCTTGATGGACAGGTGACACACCCACCTTCTCTTTAAAAGGAAACGCCCATCCCTGGCTCTGTTTAGACTATCAGACCCACCCTGTCTGTTTGCTGAGAGGAAGCAGCTTTTAAATCATGTAAGTAAACCAATTTTAAACTACACATATGTTTTTACCTGGTTTAATCTCCACCTAGGTACATAACTGTGCCAATGTTTTACTCTACTTCCCTGCTTTCTCTGCATATTGCCAGCTAAATGCCTCCTTTTGTTACAATATGTATTTATGCACATTAATTAAGTCACCTCTAAGGCACCATTCGTGTATGCATGCGGGCGGCAGTTGGAGATGGCTGCACGTTAGCTCAGCTCTGTGTCTTTCCTCCCACACAATCATCTGTCCACAATTATAAAACATCTAAAAACTTGCAAAGACAGTGGGAAATTATTGTGGGGGTACAGAGGAGTGTCATCATCACTCCAAGGACAAGGCCATACCATCTATCCCTGGCTTATCTACATCAACTGACCTACTGTGTACCGACCCAGCTTGTCAGTTGGCCCTTCTCCCCTTCTGAATCCTTGGCTTATCTGCACCATCTGATCTACTGTGTACCGACCCGGCTTGTCAATTAACCCTTCTCCTGCTGAATCCCTGGCTTATCTGCATTAACTGATCTACTGTGTACCGACCCGACTTGTCAGTTAACCCCTCTCCTGCTGAATCCCTGGTTTATCTGCATCAAGTGAACTACTGTGTACCGACCCGGCTTGTCAATTAACCCTTCTCCTGCTGAATCCCTGGCTTATCTGCATCAACTGATCTACTTTGTACAGACCTGACTTGTCAGTTAACCCTTCTCCTGCTGAATCCCTGGCTTATCTGTACCAACTGATTTACTGTGTACAGACCTGGCTTGTCCGTTAACCCTTCTCCTGCTGAATCCCTGGCTCATCCGCACCAACTGATCTACCGTGTACCGGCCCGGCTTGTCAATTAACCCTTCTCCTGCTGGGTCCCTGGCTTGTCTGCATCGGCTGATCGACTGTGTACCGACCCGGCTTGTCAGTTGGTCCTTCTCCTGCTGGGTCCCTGGCTTATCTGCATCAACTGATCTACTGTGTACCGACCTGGCTTGTCAGTTAACCCTTCTCCTGCTGAATCCCTGGCTTATCTGCACCAACTGATCTACTGTGTACCGACCCGGCTTGTCAATTAACCCTTCTCCTGCTGAATCCCTGGCTTATCTGCACCAACTGATCTACTGTGTACCGACCTGGCTTGTCGATTAACCCTTCTCCTGCTGAATCACTGGCTTATCTGCATCAACTGATCTACTGTGTACCGACCCGGCTTGTCAGTTAACCCTTCTCCTGCTGAATCCCTGGCTTATCTGCACCAACTGATCTACTGTGTACCGACCGGGCTTGTCAATTAACCCTTCTCCTGCTGAATCCCTGGCTTATCTGCATTGACTGATCTACTGTGTACTGACCCGACTTGTCAGTTAACCCTTCCCCTGCTGAATCCCTGGTTTATCTGCATCAACTGATCTACTGTGTACCGACCCGGCTTGTCAATTAACCCTTCTCCTGCTGAATCCCTGGCTTAACTGCATCAACTGCATATAAAACATTATTTTATATGCCATTTTTTTTTATTTATTTTTTCCCCCTGATTGTACATTTACAAGTAACTAATTTTACCTGTTATTATTCTACTATTTATATGCCTTTATCTTGTTTTTCCTGATTTTATATTTACCAGCAACTACTTTTACCTGTTATTATTCTTGCCTATTTCCATTGTCCTTATTACCTCTCCTACTATTATTCCTTGCCTTCCACGCCCTAATTGGTTATTGTCCTCCATCTTGCTATTGTCTCCCTGCTTATTCTTACCTGTTATCCGCTGTCCTTATTATCTTACTGTTCTGCTATCATTCTTACCTGTTTTCATTGTCCTTATTATCTCACTGTACTGTTGTTCCATGCCCTCCATGCCCTAATTCGTTATCATCTTCCACCTTTTCATTGTCTTCCTGCCATTGTTCTTACCTGTTTTTCACTGTCCCCACTATCTCACTGTTCTGTTACTCTCTCTCCCTACTATGCCTCCCCGCTCTCACTCCATACCCATACTCTCCCCCCGCCCTACCTCTCCCATTCCTCCCCGCCCTCCCCCATGCGCTGCTCATCTTGCTAACCTCCTCCCCATTTCCCCCCTCTCCTCTCCCCCTTTCTTCTGTGCCCTCTGGAATGCCAGATCCGTCCGCAACAAGCTGATTGCTATCCACGACCTCTTTCTATCCAACTCCTTTAACCTTCTTGCCGTTACTGAAACCTGGCTCTCTGATTCTGATACTACTTCCCCCGCTGCCCTCTCCTATGGTGGCCTCTCCTTCACCCACTCCGCCAGGCCTGGTGCCCGCCCAGGCGGTGGAGTTGGCCTCCTTCTCTCCTCCACCTGTACTTTTCGTGTCATTCCCCCTGAACCCTACCTCTCCTTCTCCTCCTTTGAAGCTCACTCCATCCGTCTCTTCTACCCCATCCACCTCCACGTCACTGTCATCTACCGCCCCCCTGGCCCCACCTCCCTCTTCCTTGACAACTTTGCTAGCTGGCTTCCTCACCACCTCTCCTCCGATGTCCCCTTGATCATTCTCGGTGACTTTAACATCCCCATCGACAACCCCACCTACCCTGCTTCCAGCAAACTGCTCACCCTCTCTTCCTCCCTTGGTCTCACCCAATGGACCTCCTCCTCTACTCACTGCCTTGGTCACTCCCTTGATCTTGTCTTCTCCTACCTATGTAGTCTCTCCGACTTCTCCATCTCTCCCTTTCCTCTATCCGACCACCATCTCCTCTCCTTCTCTCTCTCCTCTTCTCCTGCTCCCCTCCCCCTGCCCAAACCTACTCTGTCCATACGCAACCTTGACGATCTTGACCCTGCCTCTCTGTCCTCCTCTCTCGATTCCCTCCTTTCTCCCCTTTCCTCCCAGGCCTGCCCCAACCAGGCGGTCTCCCTCTACAATCACACCCTCACCTCCGCTCTGGACGCGGTCTCCCCTGCCCACTCCGTCCACCCCTGCTTCTCCAAACCCCAACCCTGGCACTCCAAATTTACCCGCTTCCTCCAAAAATGCTCCCGTACCACCGAACGTCACTGGAGAAAATCCCGCACCCTGGCTGACTTCCTCCACTTTAAATTCATCCTTTCATCCTACAGCTCTGCCCTCTCACTCGCTAAACAATCATTCTTTAAATCCCTCATCTCTTCCCAGTCCTCTAACCCCCGCCGCCTCTTCGCCACCTTCAGCACTCTCCTGGCCCCCTCCCCTCCCCCCCTCCCTCCTCCCTGACTGCCTCCGATTTCGCCTCCTTCTTCTCCTCTAAAATCGAGGCCATCCAACTTGAAATCTCCTCCTCCACTCTCTCTTCCACCCCTCCCACTCTTCCGTCCTCCCCCCAACCACCTTCCCCTCCACTCCTTCCGTCCCACCACCGGCGAGGAAGTCCACTCTCTCATTTCATCCTCCCCCCCACTACCTGTCCCCTGGATTCCATCCCCTCCCACCTTCTTCGCTCCCTTTCCCCCACCACCTGCTCCCACCTCGCTCACCTCTTTAATCTCTCCCTCTCCACTGGCATCTTCCCCTCCTCATTCAAACATGCTCTCGTATCCCCCATTCTTAAGAAACCTAATCTCGACCCCACTTACCTCTCAAACTATCGCCCCATATCTCTTCTCCCTTTTCCTTCCAAAATTCTCGAGAGGCTCGTCTGCAGCTGTTTCACCTCAAACCTTTCTGAATACTCCCTCCATGATCCTCTCCAATCTGGTTTCTGCCCCCTCCACTCCACTGAAACTGCCCTGGCTAAAGTCACCAATGACCTCCTTTCTGCTAAAGCCAGGGGCCACTTCTACCTTCTCATCCTCCTTGACCTCTCTGCAGCCTTCGACACCGTTGACCACCCCCTCCTCCTTCACACCCTCTGTCACTCACCGGACCGTGAGTGCCTCTGCTCTGGTGTGTGGTTCCCTGTCATTCCTGCCAGCACCTATGCTGAACCGCGGCCGCCCGCCATCCTGTCGCATTGCGCATGTGCAGGATCCCTGAACTACTAACACCTTGCTTTTAAACCTAATTGGTGGATCAATCACCTCACCCTACTTAAGGCACCTGTGGCCTTAGGTTCATTGCCTGATCTTGATTCTCACTCCCTGTGAGTCTCTGAAGGTGTTCCTGTGTTTTGCTCATGTCTTCAGTTCCAGCTGATTCTCTGCTCTACTCCTCAAACGGTTCCCATACCGCTACATACTGAATAGTCTGCAGCTCGTGTCTTCAGTTCTCCAGCTGATTACCTGCTCTGCTTTCTCGAGTTACACATTGTTGCTACAGACTATTCGTTGTGCCTGCATATCTGTGTTGGACAAGCCTTCTCACCACAGCGGTGGTACAACTTGCTACACGCAGACCACCGACTACCCCGCTACCTACCAGCACCAGTACAAGTCTCCTCATCACTACAGTGGTACAACTTGCTTTCCAAGTCACTGACTCATCTCATCTATAGCTGCAAGTCACTGACTCATCACATCTATAGCTGCAAGTCACTGACTCATCACATCTATAGCTGCAAGTCACTGACTCATCCCATCTATAGCTGCAAGTCGCTGACTTCCTCACTCATCTCCTATCTACTTGCTATTCCTTATACTCCAACCATTCACCTCACTGCTCAGAGGTTCGTGGTGTACCTCCGCCCCTCTGGCAGCATTACCATCTGGTGGAACCTGGGTAGAAACTCCTAGTGCCAGTGACACCCTCCAGTCTTTCGGCCTCTCCGGCCCAGTCCTGTCCTGGTTCACCTCTTACCTTACTCACCGATCCTTCTCTGTCACCACCTCTGGGTCTCTCTCCCCCCGTCCACCCTTCCAGTCGGGGTCCCTCAGGGCTCTGTTCTGGGACCCTTACTCTTCTCTCTATACACCTCCTCCCTGAGTGAACTGATCAGCTCCTTTGGCTTCAGCTACCACCTTTACGCTGACGACACTCAACTATACCTCTCCTCTCCTGATCTCCCTCCCTCCTCTCTAGGGTGTCCGCCTGCCTCTCTGCTATCTCCTCCTAGATGTCCTCTCGATTCCTCAAACTTAACCTCGCCAAAACTGAACTCATAGTCTTCCCTCCCCCTCGCACCTCGCCCCCTTCTGACCTCTCTATCACTGTCGACAACACCTCTATCTCCCCTGTCCCCCAACTTCGCTGCCTCTGGGTCATCCTCGACTCCTCTCTCTCCTTTGGCCCCCACATTCTCTCTCTTGCTAAATCCTGCCGCTTCCAGCTGCGTAACATCGCACGCATCCGGCCCTTCCTTTCCCTAGATGCCACTAAATGTCTTATTCACTCTCTGATCATCTCCCGCCTGGACTACTGCAACCTCCTCCTCACTGGCCTCCCCCACCCTCATCTCGATCCCCTTTGATCTGTTCTTAACGCTGCCGCTAAGCTTGTTTTCCTTTCTCGCCGCTCCTCTTCTGTCTCCCCCCTCTACCTAGCCCTTCACTCTTTCCCATTCCCCTTCAGAATGCTCTTTAAGCTCCTCACACTCAACTAAAAGGCCCTCACCAACTCACTGCGCCCTACATCTCCACCCTCCTCTCTATTCATGCTCCATCCCGCCCTCTCCGTTCTGCCTCTGACTGTCGCCTCTCTTCCCCGCTTATAACCTCCTCCCATGCGCGTATCCAAGACTTCGCCCGCGCTGCCCCCCTCCACTGGAACTAGCTCCCTCCCTCCATCAGAACTTCCCCTAATCTGTCCAGTTTCAAACGGGCCCTAAAAACCCACCTTTTTCTTAAAGCCTTTCTGTCTCCCACTTAACTTCCTACCTTATCTTCTGCCTCCGTCCCCCTACTCTCCCTCTCTCCCTCTCTCCCCTGCGTCTCTCTGTCTGTCCACCCCTCCCCTTAGATTGTACGCTCCTCTGAGCAGGGCCATCTCTCCTCCTGTTTCCACCACTTCTAACTCTGCTCTCCAGCTACTTAGCCCTCCTCCTCGAGGGTCCTCCACCCCACTTCCACTCTCGCTCCCTCCTCCCCCCTGGAGGTCTCCCTGTCTTCCACGCCCTCCTTCTTGGGCCCCGTCGTTTGCGGATCCTCCCTCCCCCTTCCCGGCCCTCTCTAGCTGTGCATTGAGCTTACTGAGTTGCTGTGCTTACTGTTTACTATACTGTGCTGTCTCCCATTGTATTGTAATTTGTTTGTCTCTGTACGGCGCTGCGGATGCCTTGTGGCGCCTTATAAATAAGAATTAATAATAATAATAATAATAATTCTTCAAAAGTAACAGATATAGTTTCCCTAACCACTCTTTATAATTTAATCCTTCCATTCCCTTTATTCATGAAGTTTTCCGCTATACTATTGCTACATAATGTCTTTCCTGGTATTTTTTTCCTCCTTTGTGAATAGAGATGGAAAAAACATATTTAACAGATCTGCTTTCTCTTTATTGTCTACAATTATTTTTCCTACTCTACTATTTAGTAGCCCAATATTGTACATTCTTTTCTTGCTGTTCTCCTGTTTATATACTTGAAAAGCACCGTGAGTTTACACTTGGTATCATTAGCAATTTGTTTTTCTAACGTGTCTTTAATGATTCATTAAGAAACACAAAAAGAATGCAATTTGTGTATTTTTCAAAAGCAAATATATCGAGCATCACCCCGTCCGTATTATCATCATCATTGTAATTTATTTATATAGCGCCACTAATTCTGCAGTGCTGTACAGAGAACTCATTCACATCAGTCCCTGCCCCATTGGAGCTTACAGTCTAAATTCCCTAATATAGACACACACTCACACACAGAGAGGGAGAGACTAGGATCAATTTTGATAGCAGCCAATTAATTGATCAGTATGTTTTTGGAGTGTGGGAGGAAACTGGAGCACCTGGAGAAAACCCATGAAGAACATACAAACTCCACACAGATAAGGCCATGGTTGGGAATTGAATTCATGACCTCAGTGCTGTGAGTCAGAAGTGCTAACCACTAGGCCACTGTGCTGCCCACAGTGACAGTTAACTATTTAAAGCTAAGTCTATGCAGGACATACCGTTCTTGATGAATACGGGAGTAACTGACGTGATGGAAAATCAAGCACACATAGTAGAGCATTTTAAGTGCTCTTCTCTCTGATTCACAAGTAGATGTACCTTTCTGCACTACATTCATCTTTATTACTGATTGACAGAGGAGCGCACAAGCGTGCAAATCTTTCATTATCCTCATTCAACGTATTAATTTTATACATTCATGTTTCATGACATGATTGTCATACAAACCCTGCATATTAACCCTTTGTATGATTAATTAACATATCAACCTCTGCTGTTGCAAAGTGCAATTACATGACTTCAAAAAAAACATATAGAACATACTTCAATCACATTAGTACACATTTGCTTTTAAAGAAATAAAACACACACATAGCTTTTTTTTCAACTAAATACATTTTTCATAAACAAATGTAGAAGAGAAACGTTTTGAAAATAAAAACAAATATAATACTGTCATGTTTTTTTCACAACTCACTTTTTTAAAAGAAAATTTCATCAGAATGTGAATGGGTGCTATTTCCCCACCTGGAAAATAAGAAAAAAGGAACATGTTAAAATCACAACACATGGAGCATTATTCCTCCATTAGCCAAATACATACACCTCTATACCACTTGCATATGGACTTGACCTAAGAGGTCCATAAAAATTTCAGTATCCTAAAATAATCACTTAGTGATACTGAAACATCACTATCACATAGCAGGTCTTGTACTTTGTCCAATGAAGGGTATTACTGTTAGGCTAACGGTCTGATCACCAACTCACAGAACAAGATGGCAGAGGTCTTCACCTATAGCAGCCGCCTTTCCCCTATAGCTTTATATGCTCACCGATACTTAGATGCCTCCAGGACTTAACTCCAGGCGTAGTGTGAGTTGATAATACAGGCCCATAGCGGCAGGCCAGGAGGCTGGACAGGAGGCAGCGGATAGTCAGATGGTAGCTGAGGTCAAGGGTCACAAGCAGGCAGAGTATTCGGTAAACACGCCAAAGGTCGGGGTCACAGGCAAGGTAGCGGAGTCTAAAGTACAGGCCAAAGGGTCAGGGTCATGGGCAAACAGGCAGAGGCCAAAGTCCAGGCAGAAGGTCACAACAGTAAATCCAACAGAGTGTCCACAGGACAGGGTACAACAGACAGGAGCAGGGCAGCAAGACTGGGTCAGAAGCGCTATAAACGGCAGGGAGGTTAAAAGCCCTCCCTGCCTTAAATGCTCAGACCAACCAATCAGAACCTGGTTTCCACCTACATATATGTGTGGCCTAATAAATGGTGGAACTGTTTAATCCGCCCAAAGGCTGTGATCTGCACATGCGCCCGGCTGATAGACTTGCCGGGGCACATAGAACCTAATTCAGCGTCGGACGGAACTTCCGGAAGTAACGTCATACCGATGGCCGGGATGGCCAGAGAGAGGGAGGCGGTGAGTCGCGGCGGTGCACGCGGCCGCTGCGGCTCTCTAACAATTACAAATAAAATTATTAGATACAAAATTTTCTCTTCTGCACTGGCTTCCTTGGACCTCAGTCCCCTGGAGACTACGGCATTGGTTTGCATCAGTGATCATTTGGTGCAAGGCGTGGGACGCATTGATACTGGTGAGAGCCCCCCTCTGCATAGCACCATAATAAACAATACCCTATAGGTTAATTTTCTAATCACAATACATACATTATTCAAATGACTGTAATGATGTGACTAAACAAATCTAAACACAACCACCAACAATGTATATATTCACGTATATTCTAAATTAATCTCCACTTGCCTTTTACAAATTAAATTTGAGATGTCAATTTGTTATCAAAAACCTCACCAAACCCTAGCGCCCTAGACTGCAACCTAGTTAGCCTACTGACTAATCTGGACATGGATACAAGATTACTATGTGATGATCCCTTGGAAAATAGCAAAGTTATACATGGATATATAGGTAAAATTACCATCAAGCCAAAGATATACAGTTTGCACTTTTTTGCCTAGTGGTTAGCACTTTTGCCTCACAGCACTGGGGTCATGATTTTGAATCCCGACCATGGCCTTATCTGTGTGGAGTTTGTATGTTCTCCCTGTGTTTGTGTGGGTTTCCTCCGGGTGCTCCAGTTTCCTCCCACACTCCAAAAACATACAAGTATGCTAATTGGCTGCTATCAAAATTTACCCTAGTGTGTGTGTGTGTGTGTGTGTGTGTGTGTGTGTGTATGAATTTAGACTGTAAGCGCCAATGGGGCAGGGATTGATGTGAATGAGTTCTCTGTACAGCGCTGCGTAATTAGTGGCGCTATATAAATAACTGATGATGATGCCTATTGTCTAATAATGGGTTGCAATATTTTCTCTGCATGAACCCACATATACATACATGATATAAATAAAATATTAATTTCCCAAGTCAACAGAGTAATGTGCGTAATAAAATCTACTAATACGATGCAAAAACTTGAATGTTATGGACACAATCATACATGCTTATTGTCAGGAAGCTGCCTTGTCTCAGCAGCTCCTGTCTCTTGGACTGTATTGGAATTTATTTATCCTGCAGTACCTCTGAACCACCAGAGGTGCTGCTATCATGCCATTGCCTTGTTTCTTTTCACTACCAGGGGTTAACCTGCTGCACTAGCTTATCATTTGCAGCTGTCATTAATGTTGTTTTGTTGCTATTTCTTATGGTTGTGTTCTCCTGCTTCTCCTGCGCTCTAGGACTTTCACATGCTGCTGCTGGTATCATTACACTGGAGTTCTATCTACTCAGTCGTTTTACCTGCATTCACTGTATTGCTTTGCTACCAGTATTCAGCTTTACTCAGAAATCCCTGTGCAGTAACAGCAATATTCGGTTAGTACTATTTTCTGTATTTAAACCTGCTCAATAAACAGCTTATGCTTTCATCACATCTATGGCTCTGTAGCTGTGATTTCCATTGAAGCGTGACACTCATGATGTTATTTTTTTCTTATAATATGTTAGCTGGAGATGCTAAGGTTCAGAGTGAACTAAAAAAGGAAGCAACAGGGAACGACACCTGTGATGGGTCAAAGGAACAGTCACCCCAGGATGAAGAGGCAGAAGATAGTGGGCAGCAGTCAAATTTTCTTTATTCTTTAATAAAATGTATCAAAGTAATACAACTTTGGAGAGACAAATGCACAAATTGAAAAGCATCATGATCCATGCAACATGGGAGCAATTTACCGATATAATTATTTTTTACCTCTATAATCGACCTCCATAACTTTTGCCCTTTTGACACATTTTGCCCCTCCTAGTCCTCCGCCACCTTTTCCCCTCCTTCCCCTGTGCCACTTTTTACCCTTGTGCCCTGTGCCAATTTTTTCACCTCTTTCCCTTTTGTCCCTGTATGCTCAACCTGTCCATGTGCCACCTTACATTTTGCCCATCTTGTCCCTGTTCCACTTTTTTCCCCTAATGCTTCTATGCCACCAGTCTACCCTTACTATTGTCAGCCACCTGTTTACCCTCCTGCCCCACTGCAATCTACTGCGATATTCTGCCCCTCCTGCCCAACTGCCATCTTCTGCCCCTCCTCCCCCACTGCCATCTTCTGTGGGACCTGATGCTTCTATTGTCCGGGTGGGACTTGTTGTCCATCCTGCCCTAATGGGATCTGTTGCCCTCCTGTCCCTCTGGAACCTCTTGCCTCTCCTGTCTCCTGTCCCTGTGCCACCTTTCACACCTCCTCCCCGTGTGGATCCCATGGTGTTTATTTGCTCATTTGATGGTTTACAATGCACTAAAAACTTTTTTTATTCCGTTTATTTGTGTACTACTATCTCTCACATATTAGGATATTTCATTCTGTTATGTAAGTGTACTGTTGGACAGCACAGTGGCCTAGTGGTTAGCACTTCTGTCTCATGGCACTGGGGTCATGAGTTCAATTCCTGACCACGGCCTTACCTGTGTGGGGTTTTCCCTGTGTTTGTGTGGGTTTCCTCCGGGTGACCCGGTTTCCTCTCACTCTCCAAAAACATACTGGTAGGTTAATTGACTGCTATCAAAATTGACCTAGTCTCTCCGTCTGTGTGTGAGTCTATGTTAGGGAATTTGTCTATGGAATTTCATGGCTTTTTGTAAAGTAAAAATATTGATAATAAATTTATAAGCCTAGAATCGTACAGCCGTTAAGAATAATTTGGACCATCTAATTTCCACTATTTTCCTTAATCCCTAAAAAACAAGAGTTTTAATATTGCTCTATGATACTAACCTCTACCACCTCTGTTGGATGACTATCCCACCTATCCACTACAGTTTTAATAAAGTAATTTTTACTAAGATTTCCTCTAAACCTAGCACCCTCCATTTCCAGTTCATCGCTTTCTCTCACACATAATCTAATGCCCACCAGCTTTGTGATCACATGTACACATGCCATCACCAAGTGCACCAGCTTTATTCTCATGTCACCCCCTGCGCACCAGCTTTCCTATCACATCACACCTATGTGCACAAGCTTTTTTAGCACTTCACACCCTGTGGACCAGCTTTTATCTCACTTGTAACCCCCATTTGCACTAGCTTTTCTCTCACTTGTCACCCACTGCACACTAGATTTTCTCTCAAACCACCCCCTGCGCACCAGCTTTTCTATCATGTCACCACCTGTGCACCAGCTTTTCTCTTACGTCACCCCCATTCATACTAGCTTTTATCTCACTTGTCACTGCCTATGCACCAGATTTTATCTCACATCACCACTTGTGCACCAGCTTTTTTTTCACATATCATCCCTTGCACACCAGCTTTTTTTTTTACGTCACCCATGTGCACCAAATTTTCTCTCAATTGCCACCCCCTGCACACAAGCTTTTCTTTCTCATGTCACACCGTGCCCCAGCTTTTCTTTCATGTTGCCCCTTGCGTAACAGCTTTTCTTTCATTTGTCACCACCTGCTCACCAGCTTTTCTATAAATTGTCACAGCCTATGCAGCAGTATAATTTTCTCTCACATTACTCCTATGTGCCCATGATTTTTTATCACATCACACCTTGTGCCCCAGGTTTTATCACACATCACCGCCTGCGCACCAACTTTTCTCTCAATTGTCAAAGCCTATGCACCAGTATCCTGCATCCTTTATTGCAACAACTATAAAGAAAACAAATTAAATCTACACTCTGTGTGTTTGGTAAGAAATCCAGAGAGATATTCAGTTGTGTGTCTGAGGTAGAGATGGTCACTGACCCCCGTGTTTTGGTTTTGGATTCGGTTTTGGATCTGGATTACCGTCGTGTTTTGGTTTTGCAAAACCGCCATTGCGTGTTTTGGTTTTGGTTTTGGTTTTGTTTGGTTTTGTTTTGCTATTTTTTTGGAAAATCCATGTTTTTGGGCCTAAATTAACCCAATTTAGTGCTCCAACTGTTTTAGAGACAAGTAATCTAATTGTTGAGGTAATAAATCATCCAAAAAAACAGTTTAATTCTTCGTTGGTAGGCCTATTCTACACACAAAACAGATTGTCTTCCTCTCCATCTATGCATATTGGCAATGCAGCCATCGTCTTTGAATGTATATTACACCCTACACTTATAGTTAAATATGTAAAGAAATGGAAAAAGCCAGTTTGGTTTCTGTCTCTCAAGGCCCCCCTCCACTTGTATAAAATACTAAAAAATTCAGCCATTATAGACTGTACAATATTAATTGACATGGAGAAAGACAGTTTGGGGTCACTCTGTCTCTCTAGGCCCCCCTCCACTTGTATAAAATACCAACAAATTCAGCCATTATAGACTGTACAATATTAATTGACATGGAAAAAGCCAGTTTGGTTTCTGTCTCTCTAGGCCCCCCTCCACTTGTATAAAATACCCAAAAATTCAGCCATTATAGACTGTACAATATTATGAAAAATGGACAAAGCCAGTTTAGGGTCACTCTGTCTATGACACCCTACCCTTAAGGATAAATTGCCCTAACAGCAGCCTTTCAAGATGGTATGTGATATGGAAATGCCACAAGTCCCTTTCCTCTTTGGGGGTAGATTGCACCCTACACTTACATAGAAAGTTTTAAAAAGATGTTATCGGCATCATCTTCAGCTTAATCCTCACCCTCATCAGTGTGTACGTCATCATCACAGACTATCAATTCATCGCCGCTTGAATCCGCCATTAGAGAACAGTCAGTGCTTGGATGTCTTGGGTGGTGAAGGCCTTCCTCGTGGAAGATGTAGTTCATTTTTATAAACATCATTTTCTCCACATTTTTGGGAAGTAACCTCTACGGCGATCACTGACTAAGTTCCCTGCTGTGCTGAACACTCGTTCAGAGTACACACTGGAGGGTGGGCAGCTTAGGTATTGCAAAGCAAGTTTGTACATGGGTTTCCAAATGGCCTGCTTTTCTTCCCAGTAAGGAAAGGGACTGTCTGACATTTCCATATCAACTACCTCTTGAAAGTAATCTTCCACCATCCTTTGCATGTTTATACTCATATTGGATGGAGTTATGGGCAAAGTGACACATTTTTTTGAAAAATCCTTCAAACCAGCCCAGATGTTAAATTGTTCTGGTCTGCCCCCTGTGTCTTCCCTGCTTCTTTTTTGGAAATTTAATTTTTTACGAGCAACAGCTTGAGAAAGTGAAGGAGGACACGTCGTCAAGCCGAGGCCCAGTTCAGCGGCCAACTTGCTGAGCAATAGCTCCTTGCAAAAGTTCACATCTCGCTCATTTACAAGTAAAGTTTTAAACCTTGGATCAAGCACAGTGGCCAAGACGTACTGATCCGAGTTCAAGATCTTAATAACTCGAGGATCATTGTGAAGCGAATTAAGTACTTGATCGACAAGGCCAACATACTTTGCTGAATTGCTTGCTTTCAGCTCCTCCTTCATTTTCTCAAGCTGCTTTTCCAATAGTCTAATTAAAGGAATGACTTGGCTCAAACTAGCAGAGTCTGCACTGACCTCACATGTCACAACTTCAAATGGTTTCAGCACCTTGCACAGCACTGAAAGGATTCCCCACTGTGCAAGAGTGAAATACATCCCCCCTCCTTTCCCAATGTCATGACTTGTGCAATATGCTTGGATGGCTTTGCGCTGTTCCTCCATCCTCTGAAGCATGTACAGGGTGGAATTCCACCGAGTTACCACCTCTTGCTTAAGTTGGTGGCAGGGCAAGTTAAACTGCTCTTGGAGCTGCTGTAATCTCCTACATGCTGTGGCTGAATGCCTGAAATGGCCTGAAATTTTACGGGCCACCGAAAGCATCTCCTGCACCTCACGGTTATTTCGTAGGAAGCTCTGCACCACCAAGTTGATGGTGTGAGCAAAACAGGGAATATGTTGGAAATCACCCAGCTGTAATGCTCGCACTATATTATTTGCGTTATCTGAAATGACATACCCTGGGGAGAGTCCGAGTGGTATAACGCATGCATCAATCACATCTCTCAGTTTGCGTAACAAATTGTCAGCCGTATGCCTGTTAGTGAAGCCGGTGATCCAAAGAGTGGCCTGCCTGTGACAAATGTTACGTAGTGGTATACATGCTGCTGCTGTTCCTGCTGGTGAAGGTGAATGACCAACCCAGTGGGCTGTCACAGTCATATAGTCTTTGGTTTGGCCACTTCCACTTGTCCACATATCTGTGGTTAAGTGAACAGTGGGCAGAATGGCATTTTTCAGCGCAATCTCTACATTTTTACACACTTTTTGGTATAGTTGTGGAATAGCTTTACGGGAGAAATGGTGTCGCGATGGAATTCTGTAAGGCGGACACAAAACCTCAATTAACTGTGAAAAACCAGCTGCGTTTATTGTGGAGATTGGACGCAGATCTAACACTAACATTGCAGCCATGGCGTCTGTGATTCGCTTGGCGACTGGGTGACTGCTGTCATATTTGCTTCCCCTCGCAAATGATTGTTTCACAGTTAATTGCTGAAATGTAGGACTGCTCATTTTATTAACCTGCCTCTGGGATGACGATTCACCCCCAGCAGCAGCAACAGCAGCAGCAGGACTAACGCTTTCTTCAGAGGAATCAATAATAGTGCCGGAGTCATCCAGCCTTAAGTGGGATGCCGGGCTAACTCCGAGCGCTACTGAGGATATTGATGAGGATGGTGTGGTGGGTGTATTTTGTAGCCGTCGGTATGTCGGTGAGCGGAGGGTCTTAGCTGATGAGGGAGTGCTTGTATTCTTTTGGGAAGAACTTTCAGCTTTTCCCAACACTTTGCCTTGAACTCTCGTTAAATGGCGTAACATAGACGAGGTTCCAAGATGGTTAAGGTCCCTCCCTCGACTGACTGTGGCTTCACATACACTACAAATGGCTATACAATTGTTGTCTGGATTTGGGTAGAAATAATTCCACACATAAGAAGTGGATTTTTTTGTTTTATGCCCAGGCATGACAATGGCCTTTTTCTTGTCACGTGCCAGAACTGCTGCCACTGGTGCAGGACTTACGCAAACAACCTCATCCTCATCAACATCCTCATTAGCGCCCTCGTCGCCTACACAAATCTCCCCCTCATCCTCTTCTAATTCCAAAGTGGCATCCTCAATTTGGGTATCACCGGCTACACTCGGGCTATTAAGGCACACATCAGCAGAATGCTCACGATTAGACATCCCACTGTTGGATGGACTCTCCACAGGGATTGTTGTCATTTGTGAATCAGAGCAAATATTCTCCTGTAATGCCTCACTGTTATCTTGCAGCTCGGCTTTGACGCGTAACAGTAGTTGTGCACCAATTGTAGGCTGGGTAACTTTTTGGGATCTGCCACTAATAGCCAAAGGTGAAGGTCTCATTCTCTCTTTGCCACTGCGTGTGTAGAATGGCATGCTTGCAATTTTTTTTTTATCGTCACTTAACTTTTGCTCAGTTACACTTCTTTTTAGCTTCAATACAGTAAATTTTTTTTTGGTTTTTGTTTTTTCCACTAATTTGAAAACACTCTGTTGTTTGACATCGCCTTGGCCAGATGACGTACTGGGAACACTAACATCAGGACTGGTGACAGAACCTGGTTGCTCATTCAGATCATATGTGGACTGCTTTGAATCCATTCTGAGCGCAAACCACTGGGGAGTGCTAAAAATTATTTAGTAGATACTGCTGACAGTTATGACTTTGACAGCCAGAAATATTCATGCACAATTAGGGAGGACACCCCAAAAGCACTGAGGAGTGCTAAAAATTATTTAGTAGATACTGCTGACAGATATGACTTTTGACAGCCAGAAATATTAATGCACAATTAGGGAGGACACCCCAAAAGCACTGAGGAGTGCTAAAAATTATTTAGTAGATACTGCTGACAGATATGACTTTTGACAGCCAGAAATATTAATGCACAATTAGGGAGGACACCCCAAAAGCACTGAGGAGTGCTAAAAATTATTTAGTAGATACTGCTGACAGATATGACTTTTGACAGCCAGAAATATTAATGCACAATTAGGGAGGACACCCCAAAAGCACTGAGGAGTGCTAAAAATTATTTAGTAGATACTGCTGACAGATATGACTTTTGACAGCCAGAAATATTAATGCACAATTAGGGAGGACACCCCAAAAGCACTGAGGAGTGCTAAAAATTATTTAGTAGATACTGCTGACAGATATGACTTTTGACAGCCAGAAATATTAATGCACAATTAGGGAGGACACCCCAAAAGCACTGAGGAGTGCTAAAAATTATTTAGTAGATACTGCTGACAGATATGACTTTTGACAGCCAGAAATATTAATGCACAATTAGGGAGGACACCCCAAAAGCACTGAGGAGTGCTAAAAATTATTTAGTAGATACTGCTGACAGATATGACTTTTGACAGCCAGAAATATTAATGCACAATTAGGGAGGACACCCGAAAAGCACTGAGGAGTGCTAAAAATTATTTAGTAGATACTGCTGACAGATATGACTTTTGACAGCCAGAAATATTAATGCACAATTAGGGAGGACACCCCAAAAGCACTGAGGAGTGCTAAAAATTATTTAGTAGATACTGCTGACAGATATGACTTTTGACAGCCAGAAATATTAATGCACAATTAGGGAGGACACCCCAAAAGCACTGAGGAGTGCTAAAAATTATTTAGTAGATACTGCTGACAGATATGACTTTTGACAGCCAGAAATATTAATGCACAATTAGGGAGGACACCCCAAAAGCACTGAGGAGTGCTAAAAATTATTTAGTAGATACTGCTGACAGATATGACTTTTGACAGCCAGAAATATTAATGCACAATTAGGGAGGACACCCCAAAAGCACTGAGGAGTGCTAAAAATTATTTAGTAGATACTGCTGACAGATATGACTTTTGACAGCCAGAAATATTAATGCACAATTAGGGAGGACACCCCAAAAGCACTGAGGAGTGCTAAAAATTATTTAGTAGATACTGCTGACAGATATGACTTTTGACAGCCAGAAATATTAATGCACAATTAGGGAGGACACCCCAAAAGCACTGAGGTGTGCTAAAAATTATTTAGTAGATACTGCTGACAGAAATGACTTTTGACAGCCAGAAATATTAATGCACAATTAGGGAGGACACCCCAAAAGCACTGAGGAGTGCTAAAAATTATTTGGTAGATACTGCTGACAGATATGACTTTTGACAGCCAGAAATATTAATGCACAATTAGGGAGGACACCCCAAAAGCACTGAGGAGTGCTAAAAATTATTTAGTAGATAATGCTGACAGATATGACTTTTGACAGCCAGAAATATTAATGCACAATTAGGGAGGACACCCCAAAAGCACTGAGGTGTGCTAAAAATTATTTAGTAGATACTGCTGACAGAAATGACTTTTGACAGCCAGAAATATTAATGCACAATTAGGGAGGACACCCCAAAAGCACTGAGGAGTGCTAAAAATTATTTAGTAGATAATGCTGACAGATATGACTTTTGACAGCCAGAAATATTAATGCACAATTAGGGAGGACACCCCAAAAGCACTGAGGAGTGCTAAAAATTATTTAGTAGATACTGCACACAGATATGACTTTTGACAGCCAGAAATATTAATGCACAATTAGGGAGGACACCCCAAAAGCACTGAGGAGTGCTAAAAATTATTTAGTAGATACTGCTGACAGATATGACTTTTGACAGCCAGAAATATTAATGCACAATTAGGGAGGACACCCCAAAAGCACTGAGGAGTGCTAAAAATTATTTAGTAGATACTGCTGACAGATATGACTTTTGACAGCCAGAAATATTAATGCACAATTAGGGAGGACACCCCAAAAGCACTGAGGAGTGCTAAAAATTATTTAGTAGATACTGCTGACAGATATGACTTTTGACAGCCAGCAATATTTATGCACAATTATGGGGGACACCCCAAAAGCGCTGGGGAGTGCCAAATATGAAGAAAAAATAATAAACCTCTATCCTCCTCTCTGCACTAGCGATTTTGGTTAGAGCAATTGCAAGAACAATATTGTATTCTCTGTCCCTGCTCTAATTAGCCTATGACTACACCCTGCTCTCTCCCTCTGTCAAATGGCGATGGATTGCTGTGGAGGCGTGTATTTATAAAGTTGAAGTATCGCGAGAACCGAGCCCCGAGATCCGACGACGTCACAATGACGTTCGGCCTCGATTTGGATTCGGAATGGGCGGGAGAGTACCGAGCTGCTCAGCTCGGTACTCGGATACCCAAAGTTCGGGTGAGTTCGGTTCTCGGAGAACCGGAACCGCCCATCTCTAGTCTGAGGGAAGTTGGTAAATATAGACCATGTGTGTATGAAATAGAAATAATATTAAGTATACACACATATAAGTGAATAATGTTCGCTTTTCCCTAAGGGGTATAGTAATACCAGTACAAACAAGTGCCACTCACCTATGGACACAAATTAGTATCCCAAAGGTAGAAAAGTTTGTGTCAATATGAACAATCTGAATAGAATCATCTCAGAGACTCTCCATCGAAACAATAAGAGAATAAATTGATCTGTATCATACAAGCTGACTTCTATTAGTCTCTTAAATTGTAAATGTAAATTGTGCTGTCTTATCCAAAGTCCAGCTATTGGTGGTTTTCCTAGTGGACAGAAGTTTATCTTGTGGTTTCCAATGGAGATCTCCCATGAGTGTTCTCTGTGTCCTCTGTGCCATGTTATCTCCACTATCAGATGATCACAGTCAACTTGCAATTCTGAATGTCTCTGGCAGAGTGCATCTCTCTATATCCTATGCATTCATATGAGAACCATTACATCCAGATACTGCAGTGAGATGGGCACTTGGCTAGATATACATGTGCTCTGCAGTTATGTAGTGCAGTGCACTGAGATTGACAGTACTTTAGAAGAAATTTATCCGCAGTGCAGTGGTCTTGATAGAAATTTATACTGCACGTTGTAGTATACTGCACACTATCTGACACATCGCTCCAGACGGCAGCCAGTGTGACAACTTGAAGTGTATGTCCATCTTTAGCAGCCAGACTTTCCCATCTCCTAGAAGAGATGAACGTAACTGACTTTGGGAACCCCAGCACATAGAGCTATACAACTCAAACAAAAGCATCATATCTTTGCAAAAACAAAGGCAAAATCAAGCACACATGCTTCGATTCCTTTCAAACCAAGTTCATCCACGAAGACAAAATAGATATACTACCACTGATCCTTTCATACCTCGCAGACACAGCAAGACGTTTTGTGAATTTAATAAACGTGAGACAGGATATAGTAAATATATGTAAACGTGTACACCTGTGCATCTATTGGCGTACAGTTAAACGAGGTCCGAAATGAAAGAGAATATTATGTTATTATAATATTTGTAAAACAGTGCAATTTCCAGGGCAGTGAGTGACAGGTAGTGCAGTATGAGGACAGCCAGTGTGTGACATGTGAGCCACGCAATGGCATACACCAAGTGGCTCATGTTTTCCAGCTGTGAAACGCAGCTTGTGAATATCGTGTGCTCCCCAAATTCAGGTTCCGAGGCAGGCAGGAGGAAAGTGTGTGGGCTGCTATAAGGAGAGCTGTGTTATGTTACTCGCTACATACCTCGCTGGCTTTTGGCACAGAACACAGATGATAGATAGGTGATCACAGCAGAAACCTCAGAGCACTTTCCCCCAGCTCAGTGCAGTGAATAAATTTACTAACGTCACTGAGGGGCGGGATGTTTAATCGTCTCTGTTAGTTGCTCTGCAACCACTCAGAGAGATTAAACTTTGAGATGAGAGCACTAATAATACTACATGGTGCACCCTCTCAGCCCCAAAACACTAAACAGCCCCCCGTGGATAGAAAATATGGCTAATTTCTCCAGCTCGGAAATAAAAATCTCTTAGAGAAAAAAGTCAGCCATATTTGTATTCTCATGTGAAGCCAGGCTGAGTACACCCACTCTCTTTGTCATGTACCACAGGTATGGCGCTGCGTTTTCAGCTTGACTGAGATGAATGGACCAAACAGCTGTTAGAAGCAGCAGAACCAAAAAGCTCCGGTTGTCTGAAGTCACCATACCAACACCACAGCCCAGGGTCTGGAGGTGGGGTATGGCCTAACGGTGCTGAGTACACAGACACCACTTACCCCAAAATCTTCAGTCCGGACGGCTGATTCCCGAAGAGGATCCATGACGACTATTTTGTGAACCGGCTTCAGCCAATCCCGATGCAGAAAGACGCCGGTGCGACTTGATGATATCAGTACAATGCAAAAAATGGTCCAGCTGCGCTCAATACTTAATGTACAATACAAAGCTAAGCAAAATGGTGCACCGGTAACAAATGCGAGTGACAATCTGGAATTAGGTGTCTGTGAATGGGTCAGTCTGGTCAGCATATGAACAGCCAACAGCATATACAGCAATGGAAACGATGGCAAAGGCAAAGAGAAAGGAAGGAGAGAACCGGAGTTCAAACCAAATAAAAAACAGAAACAAAAACAAAAACAAAACCAGAGCAGAACAGTTCAAAACAAAACATAACAAATCAGAACAATCAAATCAGATCGATGGCCAATGTAATCTCAATCAAATCGGCCATCGCAGGTAACTCAGGTAATAGTATTGTGGGTGTGTAGCGGTGCCAGAGTGCACGGGTACTACACAGAAGTAGATGCACAGTCAGTGGTTGTAAAGAGTGTGCCAAACTGGAAGCGTATGTAGCACTATGCAGAGATCACTGTAGAGCTGTGGATAGCTAAGGTATCCAGTGTTGCACACTTATGTAATTACCTTATGAAGGGTGTATGCTGGCTCAGAGGTGGGCAGTGGTCTGCGACATATGGTGACTGGAAGCTCCCGCTGTTCTCCGCGATGCGATGGATCACTCTGCAGACTTGAAGGCTGTGATGGCCCGTGGTGTCACTAGAGTGGATTTTCTCGAGTAGCCGTGGATGTCAGTGTACATGGACGGCGAGGCGCTGTGTGCTCGGCGGGTGGTCGGAAGCGGGATCAGTAAGCCGGTGTTGAGTGGCGTTGTGAGCCGCGAATGCGCGGCTCGTGGTAGGGATAAGAAAGGGAGAAGCTACATAGTGAAGCACTGCATATCGGCTTATTTCGAATACAGGAATACACTTACATCAAAATAGCTTGATATATGGCATGTGAACTGAGTAACGATTACAGGTTGCAGGTTTCAGGTTGCAGGAGATAATAGTTGTGTCTACGACTCGTTTCATCGCAAGGGACTTTCTCAAGGAGTGGATGTTTGTGTATTGTGTTAGGGTTTATAAAGGGAGGGTCAAAATCTGATTGGGTGGGGATAATGGAATTTGATAGGTCATGGTGCTGTGGGTGTGACCATCGGCATCGAGCCTTCCAATGGGTGAGTTCCTAATGGGTTAGACCAGGGATTGTGCAGAATTATCGATGTGTGTAGAAACTTACAAGAATAGCAGAAAACATTAGACATTAAAATCATTAAAACTTGAATGAAATAAAACCATATGCGCCTGTGTTACATTTAGATTCTGGTATATGTAACTCCATCTGATGTCATATGTCTTTGTTTTGGCATATGACATCCCACCCAGATCTCCAGCAGACCAACTCTAAAAAGTTATAGACATCATTTGGAATTAGTATTTCTATTAAGTGGAACACCATTCTGAACTAGTATTTCTTTATAATTCTATTTAGTGGAGACAAACAGGGTGCTATTGCTGTATGACTCTGAGCAGCACACCACAAACAATTAGATTTATTTTAGGGATGTACACCGGCCACTTTTCACGTTTTGGGTTCTGATTACCTTCAGGTTTTGGTTTCTAATGGGTTTTGCCAAAACACCCCCTCAAGGTTTTGGGTTTTGGGATCTGATTTTTTTTTTTAAAAAGCATAAAAGCTGCTAAAATCCAGGTTTTTTTGGGGGGTTTTTTCCCCCTCCTACGCTATTATTAACCTCGATAACATTCATTTCCACTCATTTACAGTCTATTCTGAACACCTCACACCTCACAATATTGTTTTTAGGCCAAAAGGTTGCACCGAGGTAGCTGGATGACTAAGCTAAGTGACATAAGTGGGCGGCACAAACACGTGGCCCATCTAGGAGTGGCACTGCAGTGGCAGACAGGATGGCAGTTTGAAAAACTAGGCACCAAAGAGCACATAATGCCAAAAAAAGAGGTGCAAGATGGAACTGTCCTTGGGCCCTCCCACCCACCCTTATGTTGGGGAAATAGGACATGCGCACTTTAACAAACCAATCATTTCAGCGACAGGGCCTACAAAACTGTGGCTGAAATGATTGGTTCGTTTGGACCCCCACAAAACGAGCTGTCAAAGAAAAAAAAAGAGGTGCAAGATGGAATTGTCCTTGGGATTGTTGCGGAAAAAGGACATGCACACTTTAACAAACCAATCATTTCAGCGACAGGGCCTACCAAACAATCGTGGCTGAAATGATTGGTTTGTTTGGGCCCCAACACAAAAAAAGCAATTCATCTCCCCCTGTACAAAGTAAACTGGCTCTACTGAGGCAAGATGTCGTCCTCATCCTCTGATTCCTCACCCCCTTCAGTGTGTACTTCCTCATCCTCACACATTATCAATTCGTCCCCGCTGGACTCCACAATTACAGGTCCCTCTGTAGTCTCTGGAGGCCATTGCTGGTCTTCATTGAAGAACTGATAATTCATTTTGATGAACATCATCTTCTCCACATTTTGCGGAAGCCTCCTTCGCTGCTCACTGACCAGGTTCCCTGCTGCACTAATAACTCTTTCGGAGTACACACTAGAGGGGGACAACTCAGGTAAAATAAAGCCAGTTTGTACAGGGGCTTCCAAACTGCCTTTTTTTCCTACCAGTACAAGGACGGTCTGACATGTCTACTTGGATGCTGTCACCAAAGTAATCCTCCACCATTTTTTCAATGGTGACAGCATCTAATGCAGCGACAGTAGACATGTCAGCAATCGTTGGCAGGTCCTTCAGTCCGGACCAGATGTTCAAATTCGCTCCTGCCTGCTCTGCATCCTCGCCAGCGGGTCGTTTAGGAAATCTCAGCTGTTTCCTCGCAGCCACAGGTGTGGGAAAAAATGAAGATGCAGCTGTTGCCATGTCACGGTCCTCCTCAGATGACAATCTCCTGATCAGCAGGTCCTTGCACGCTGTAGACTTGTGTCCGTCGGAAACAGAGACACAACATATGCTTTAAACCAAGGATCGAGCACGGTGGCCAGAATGTATTCCTCTGACTTTAAAAGACTGACCACCCTCGGATCCTGGCAAAGCGTACGAAGGGCTTCATCCACAAGAGCTACATGCTTTGTGGAATCGCAATGCTTTACCAGCTCCTCCCTCACTTTCTCCAGCTGCTTCTGCAACAGCCTGATCAGGGGAATGACCTGACTCAAGCTGGCAGTGTCGGAACTGACTTCTCGTGTGGCAAGTTCAAACGGCTGGAGAACCTTGCACAACACGGAAATCAGTCTCCACTGCGCTTGACTCAGGCGCATCCCCACTCCTTTGCCTATGTCGTAGGTGGCTGTGTAGGCTTGAATGGCCTTTTGCTGCTCCTCCATCCTCTGCAGCATATAGAGGGTGGAGTTCCAGCGTATCACAACCTCTTGTTTGAGGTGATGGCAGGGCAGGTTCAGGCGTTTTTGATGGTGCTCCAGTCTTCTGTAGGCAGTGACAGAATGGCGAAAGTGTCCCGCAATTTTGCGGGCCACCGCAAGCATATCCTGCACACCCCTGTCACTTTTAAGATAATGCTGCACCACCAAATTTATTGTGTGGGCAAAACATGGCACGTGCTGGAAATTGCCCATATGTAATGCCCGCACAGTTACTGGCGTTGTCTGACACCACAAATCCCCAGGAGAGTCTAAGTGGGGTAAGCCACTGCGAGATGATTTCCCTCAGTTTCTCTAAGAGGTTGTCAGCGTTGTGCCTCTTACTGAAACCGGTGATACACAACGTTGCCTGCCTTGGAAACGAGCAGGCGTTTCGGAGATGCTGCTACTGATGCTGCTGCTGCTGTTGCTGCGGAAGGCGATGCATCTACCCAGTGGGCTGTCACAGTCATATAGTCCTTCGTTTGCCCTGAACCACTTGTCCACATGTCCGTGGTTAAGTGGACAGTGGGTACAACTGAATTTTTCAGAGCACTGAGGACACTTTTTTGTACTTCTCTGTACATCCCGGGTATCGCCTGCCTAGTGAAGTGGAATCTAGACGGGATTTGGTACCGGGGACACAATACCTCCATCAACCATCTAAATCCCACTCCACTGATGGCGGACACCGGGCGCACGTCTAACACCAACATAGCTGTCAAGGCCGCAGTTATCCGCTTTACCATAGGATGACTGCTGTCGTACTTTGTGCTCATGGCAAACGACTGTTGTACAGTCAATTGCTTAGTGAAAGACGTAGCGGTCTTATGACTTCCCCTCTGGGAAGATGACCGACTCCCAGCAGCAACAGCAGCAGCGGCAGTAGTAGGCGTACCGCTGCAGGATCCGCCGGAAGAATCCCGGATTGAAGAGGACTCAGTTATGCCGGTGACATGGCCTGCAGGACTATCTCCGATCCAGATCGAGGAAGAATTTGATGAGGAGGGTGTTGCTGGTGTGGATACAACGGCACCAAGGGATTTAGGTGTCCCTGGACTTCTGACGGTCCTAGCCACAGTTCCTGAACTAAACACAGAATTATGAAGGGTCTTCAGGTGATGTATAAGGGAGGATGTCCCTAGGTGGCCAAGATCCTTACCCCTGCTTGTTGCAGCTTTACATAAGCTACATATGGCAATACATTTGTTGTCCGGATTGGGATAGAAATAATTCCAGGCCGAAGAGTTGGATTTATTGGTCTTCTGCCCAGGCATGACGATGGGCTTTTTCATCCCATGGACAACAACTGTTTCCCCCCCTGGTGCCTCATTTAAGAAAACCACATCAGCATCCTCCTCAGCACCAGCTACATCAATATCCTCCTCCTGGTGTACAACATTGACACCTTCATTATCAAAATCTGAAACTGCACTGTGGGTGATCCTTCCAGCATATGCAGAGGGCGTGCTGCAAATGGTAGAAGGAGCCACCTCTTCCCGTACAGTGCTGGGAAGGTAAGGCATCGCAACCACCAACACCCTTGGACTCTCCTTGGGGATTTGTGATGCCATGTCTTTAGAAGGCAGAGTTGTTTGCTGTGTTTTTGATGACAGCTTAACTCTCCTAAATTTTCTAGAGGGGGGGAGGAGGAGGTCTTATATCATTGGGTGAAGCTGAACCACTAGTCATGAACACGGGCCAGGGCCTAAGCCGTTCCTTGCCACTCCGTGTCGTAAATGGCATATTGGCAAGTTTACGTTTCTCCTCAGATGATTTTAATTTATTTTTTTGGATCATTTTAGTGAACTCTGGCTTTTTGGATTTTACATGCCCTCTAATATGACATTGGGCATCGGCCTTGGCAGACGTCATTGATGGCATTTCATCGTCTATGTCATTAATAGTGGTAGCAGCTTCAGCATTAGGAGGAAGTGGTTCTTGATCTTTCCCTACTTTATCCTCCACATTTTTCTTCTCCATTATATGCAGCACAAAAGAGCGTACCCCTAAACCACACACACTCGGCAAAGCCTTTAAAAATTATATGCGGCACAGGAGAGTACCACTGGACTGAGCAGGACAGCACCACTGGATTGAGCAGGACAGAGCACAGGACACCACCACTGGACTGAGCAGGACAGAGCACAGGACAGCACCACTGGACTGAGCAGGATAGCACCACTGGACTGAGCAGGACAGAGCACAGGACAGCACCACTGGACTGATTTGGACAGAGCACAGGACACCACCACTGGACTGAGCAGGACAGAGCACAGGACACCACCATTGGACTGATTTGGACAACACCACTGGACTGAGCAGGACAGAGCACAGGACAGCACCACTGGACTGATTTGGACAGCACCACTGGACTGAGCAGGACAGAGCACAGGACACCACCACTGGACTGATTTGGACAGCACCACTGGACCGAGCAGGACAGAGCACAGGACACCACCACTGCACTGATTTGGACAGCACCACTGGACTGAGCAGGACAGAGCACAGGACAGCACCACTGGACTGAGCAGGACAGAGAGAGGAGGTGTTTTGTTTCAGCTCTGACTTCCAGAAGCCTGCAGGGTAAAGTTCTGTGCCTAGCCCAGCCTTGATGGAGGATCCTGGGGGGGGAGTGGAGGAGAGCCCCCAGGGTTCTGGGCCTATGGAGTTATGTATGGAGAATAATACTACCAGCCGGCCTGATATCAACCGGGCCACGGATCTGGTCCCTCCAACTGAAGGGGTTTCCCCGGGATCTGTGGATGTGTTTTCCCTAAGCATGATGGAGGAGATGGACGTACACCCAGGGCCTAGTGAACTTACCAGGCCTAAGCTATCCCGTATGAAGTCTAATACGGGGGGGCAGGAGGTGGAGATGTGTACCCTGACTCCAGTGAGGCAACTGGGGCCCGGGGTGAAACTGTCAGCGGGGTTGAACATGCAGCCGTGTGTGGACCTGGAAACCCTGCAGCCTGTGCTGATACAACAGGCTAGGGGAGAATCCTCCCGTACGGGACCCAGGATGGGGTCTGGAGGGGCCCGGGAGATCCAGGCATCTGACTCTGTGATGCAACAGGAGTCGGGATCGGGTGAGGTGGAGGACGGGCCTAATATGGCAGTGGATCCGGCAACAGTGTGTCTGCCCGATTCGGAGGACAGTGAGCCAGATGAGATGGAGATTGGTGCTCAGATCAAGACACTGGAACTGGAAATCAGCGGTCTTGACAGACTTATCACTAAAAAGAGAAAGAAAAGGAATCGCGCTTTTAGCCGCGACAGAGCGATGTACTCGACGGAGATTGAAGAACTATCCGAAACCCTGAAAGAAAAGGAAGAATTGCTGGTTAAATTAAAAGTGATTAAACAGGCAACGCTCCTAGAAGACTCAGCGCCGCTGCCTCCAAACATGGCGGCCGGGTCGCAGGAGGTAACCGAAGATGGCGGTCTCTACAGCGAGATCCGTGTGTTGGAGGGTGAGCAAAGGTCGGTGAAGGGCCAGGTAGGAACCGAAGGTGTCCCCGGTGGGTGTACAGTGCGGGCTTCTGTAGGGGGGACCGTATTGTATTCCAAGCCGCCCGCGGCTTTTCCGGAAGATACCGGAAGTGACAAATCGGCCCAGAGACCGGTAAGCTCCATGATCCCTTCGGACTCAAAGAATGTTAAGATTAATGTAATAAAAGCAATACCTAGCGGTAATGTGGCAGCAGCTGAGGCGGGGTCTGATCCAGGGAGTACCAGGGTGGTAGCCTGTGACACAGCAGCTGTGCTGTCCTCCGTGGCGCAGTCTCGCTGTCGGCCTGACCCAGCGATCCCGATCAATACATCCGTTGCTGACAATGCTAATGCTACTGATAATGCTAATATTATTGATTGTGCTAATGTAGCTGATAATGCTAATATTACTGACAATGCTAATGTCACTGGTAATGCTTGCGTTACTGATAATGCTAATATTATTGACAATGCTGGTGTAGTTATCAATGTTATTGACAATGCTAAAATTGCTGATAATGCTAATGTCGCAGATAATGTTGATGTTACTGATAATGCTAACGTAGCTATTAATGTTACTGACAATGCTAATATTGCTGATAATGCTAATGTCGCAGATAATGTTAATGTTACCGATAATGCTAATGCTACTGATACGGTTGGAGTAGTTAAAAATGCTGTCTCAGTGTGTACAGATGAGAGGGTGGTTGCGATTGAGCATAAGGAGCGGGGGGGGTAATTTGAGGAGTGAACTCAGCCCGACTCAGGCCAAAATCATTGATACTACATATGGTCCCTTATGCATAACAGACAGAGCCAGGAAAGCGGCTGCTTTAATAGAAAGTGTGTCTAAGACTATGCCTAACATGTTGGTTGGTGGTGATGTACTAGTGAGCAGTTCTGGAGTCTGTATGACCGCCTCAGAAGAGGCAGGCCCTTCATCGCGTCAAAACTTGTGGGGGGGTAGCAGTCTTAGGGTACAGGGAGATATTGTTGTCCAGGGCTCGATTATGAGGTCAAAAGATCCTCTCCCGGGGCCAAGTACAAGTTCTAAGAGTCCTCTCCCGGGGCCAAGTATTCACCCAGGGCTGATGTCATATGCGGGTGCAGTATCTAACTTAGGTTTAAGGCCCAGTATGAATACCCAGAATATAGGGCCTGGCCCAACGGCAGCTCAGCCCTTCAGGCGTCGCAACGTTGTACAACTAAAATATATGGGGAAAGACCCCCCTAACAGACCAGATTTTTTAAAAGTTTTCCTAGAGTCATTTAAGTTTGTCCCAGCGGATCTCTTTGCCTGCATCCACCCTGTTAACACTGCGGAGTATGATGTAAGCTTCGTGTCATATCAGGGCCTGCAGACTTTCTGGAGCAGGTGGGGTGGGTGCAGGTCGAGAGATCCATGGGTTAATTATAAGGCTATCGCCATAACTCGCCAGGAGCGAGTTAAAATTACTATATTGGTAAGAAACGAGTCTATACCAGCAGCGGACCTTGGGTTTTGGGTGGGGAGATTTGCAAAGATGGTTTCGCCTCTGGTCAAAGTGCCAGACCCAAGTCATGGCGTCTGGGGTGGCGGATGGTCCACCACAGTAGATCTAAAATGCACGGAGGCTGGCCTAGTACACTTGCCGTCCGCGGCTTTCATTGGTCGAGATAGGATCCAATGTTTCTACCCGGGCCAGCCGAGGATGTGCCACAGATGTGGGGACTTCCGCCACCTCAGTGCCAACTGTCCCCAACAAAAGTGTGGGCATTGTGGGGGCATGGGCCACGAAACCAGGACATGCAACCAAATCAGGTGCAATTTATGTGGCACAATAGGCCACCCCTTCAGTAAGTGCCCCCATGCGGCTCATAACGCCGCGGTTACAGATGAAGAAATAATGAGGGCAGTCGAGGTGGTAGAAAATGTGGAACCAGTGGAGAAACCGGCAGAACCCGTGGAAAGTCCTGCTCCTCCGCCAAATCCCCCACCCCTTGTAACTAAGTTATCAGTACCTTCGATGGCCAAAGTTCAGACAAATGAATGGTCCAGGCAAAAGAGCAAAAGCAAGAAGAAGGGTACGGGGAAGGAAGGGTTAGTTCTATCAAACAGGTTCCAGTTCTTGTCAAGCGAGGAAGAAAGTATGGAGGAGGGGGAGATTAGGGTGAATAAGGAAGGTGCTTTAGTCCAAGTAACCAGGCAAAATAGGAAATCACAAAAGTCAAGGGACCTGCCTTTAGGGGAGATAGCGAAAAAAATGAGAAAGACCAGTGTCAGGAAAACTGCTAGGCACTATTTGAAGGATAAGGTGACAACCCCATCTGGGCCTCCTTCCGTAGAAGACCTAGTTCCCCCCTTGATACAGGATCCCCCCCCTGGCCATCCCATAGAAGCCGGCCCCCCTAGTGGGGTGCCAGAGTCCCCGGTGGTGAGAGATCGGTCTTCAGGGAGTGACCCGGTCCTTGTTCCTCAGAGTCAGGATCCTCCCGTGTGTCCTGTACCTCCTAATCAGAAACCCCTTGAGGTCCCCCATAGCAAACCCTCTGGTTTGCCTCATGATCCGGTTAAGTTGTTGGGAGCAGGGCCCCTGGGTGGCGGTGATCCTGGTGGGTCAACGGGTAGGATGCTAGGGTCAGGCGGAGTCCCTCCCTTGGGGGAAGAAGTTGTCCTCAGGGGGGAGGAGTCTTTGCAGGCAGGCCTTAGTTATAAAAGGTTTGGCTCCTCTGATGAGGATTCAGGGAGGAAAATAAAAAAGAAGTGAGTTGTTACTACTGTATAAAGCTCTGAAGGATGGCTTCCCAGCCCATTAGATTTGCCACTATTAACGTGGCATCTATTCTTTCCGAACGAGCTCGTTATCTGGCCTTTGATTTTTTCAGCATGGTTGAGGCTGATTTTTTATTTTTGCAAGAGACCAGATTAGGTCAACTAGCCGACCTACATAAAGCCAAAAGAGAGTGGAGGCGTGGGCCCTCCTACTGGTCTCTTGCGGCCGAGCCGTACGGTGGGGTGGCGTTGCTTTTTACCGACATGATAACCATCCAGCGAGTCATTGAGCTTGAGGTAGGTAGGTGCATGGTGATAGATGTCAAACTGAGGGGGCATGACTTAAGGCTGATTAATATTTATGGACCCCAAACAAAGTGGGGTCGGAAATGCCTCTTCAGCGCCATAAAGCCATACCTTTTTACAGCCCGGCAGATAGTCTTTGGTGGTGATTTTAACACCGTCACTAGGACAAAAGACAGGGGAGGTTCAAGGACTTCTCTGGGCTATGATTCCCTTTTTTTAGTAAGTATGGTCAGGCAGGCTGGTCTGGTGGATGCACACATTCGTCATTTTCCAGACCACACGGGTTTCACTTTTTATAGAGGTAGTTGTAGGTCTAGGATAGATAGGTTTTTTGTTAAGGAGAGCTCGAAAACCTTGGCTCCAGAGCTGAGGCCGGTAGAGTTCTCCGAACACGTTTACCTATCTATGTCCTTGAATGCTTCGGAGACTCTTCGGAAGGGTAGGGGTCTTTGGCGCCTGAACTCTAAGCTCCTAGAGGAGGAGTTGATAAGACAGTCTTTTAGGGACTTCTTTGAATCCCAGGAATCACTTTTGGAGGCAGGTTGGAGTAGGTCTGAATGGTGGGAGATGCTGAAGAAAAGGACCCGGAGCTTTTTTCGGGGCCTTGTAGCCAGAAATAACTTGTTAAAAGAGAGCACCTACATGGCACTGAGGAAAAAACTTGGGTTCTTGATCTCTGGCCAGGGGGATAGTGGGGAGATCCCCCGGGTGAAGGCTCAGATGAGAGAGATACAGTATGACCGGTATGCATCCTTGGTTCTGGAGAGGGATTATGGGAGGTACCATTCGCCCGATCCTTTCCAGAGCTGTAGGAACTCGGTAGATGCTAAGGAGGTGAGGGGCTTGCGCGATGCTGAGGGTGTCCTTAGGGAGGAGAAGGAGGGCATTCTTTGTGTTGTGCGGTCCTTCTATTCCGATCTCTTATCGGAGAAGTCACTTGACAAAGAGAGGATGGACCAGTTTTTGAGGGAAACTCCTGGCCTTGGTGATTTTAGCGGCCTGCTTGAGTCCTTGGGCGATGAAATAACGGTGGACTAGGTCAGGATGGCGATAGATGGTTTATCTGTCAAGAAAGCCCCAGGCCCAGATGGTCTTACATCTGAGTTCTTTAAAATCTTTGGGGACATCCTGGCTCCGCGTCTCGTGGAGGTTTTTAATGAGAGCCTGGGCAGAGGTTTATTGCCTCCCTCCATGAGGGTCTCTGCCCTTATCTTACTGTCCAAGGGGAAAGATCAGTCATATATTGAGAACTGGCGCCCCATCGCTCTTCTCAATACTGACAGGAAGATTCTGGCGAAGGTGCTTTTTAATAGAGTGATGCAGGTTTCCGGCCAGTTGCTCTCTCCTTCTCAGCACTGCACGGTGAAGGGCCGAAGCACTTTCAGTGCTGTCCTGACGGTGTGGGAGGCCTTTGAGCGGTGCCGTGCGGAGAAGTGGGGGAAGTACCTTTTAGCCTTAGATCAGTCAAAGGCTTTTGATAGGGTAAATCATGAGTACCTTTGGGCTCTACTTCTGTGGTATGGTCTTCCAGTGCGGGTGGTGAATTGGCTTCGTACCATTTATAGACAAGCCGAGAGCTTCCCTCTTGTGAATGGTTGGGTGGGTCAGTCCTTTGAGGTCAGCTCTGGAGTAAGACAAGGTTGTCCCCTGAGCCCCCTCCTGTATGTGTTTGCCATAGATCCCTTCGTCAGAAGGGTTGGTGGTAGCTCGTTGGGAAGTGTGCTGTTGGGTCCGGAGTGCCCCTTGAAGGTAGTGGCCTACGCTGATGATGTTACTGTTGTCTTGTCGAGTTCCGCGGAAGCTGAGGAGGTAATGACTCTGGTCCGTGGGTATTCTGAGGCCAGTGGCTCATTAGTAAACCAGGAAAAGAGTAAAGTTTTCTGGATGGGGGAGGAGGGTTGTGAATTCAACCTTCCAGACAGTCTTCCCCGGGCGAGTGAGAAGATCAAAATTTTAGGGATTCATTTTGGCCCTGGTGATTATGCCAAGCAAAATTGGGAGTTAAGGCTGGAGGAAGCTTCCCGGAAGGTAGTGAGCTGGAAGAGGTGGAAACACTCTCTCCGGGAAAGGGTGGACCTGATCAAGACCTTCCTGGTCCCGGTATTCCTGTACATCAGCTATGTGTGCCTTTTGCCGGAGTCTTTATGGTCTAGGGTTTATGCAGTTTTCTTCCAGTTACTCTGGGGGAATAGGCTGAATCTGGTCAAACGGGCTGTGACCTACCGACTGAGGAAGGATGGGGGCCTGGGTATGATTAACCCTGTGCTGTTCTTTATGTCAACCTTTCTGAAGTTGCACCTTAGTAGTCTCCTAGTTGAGACCCCTCCTCAGTGGGTGGGAGGCTTCAGGGTATGGGTGGATCCCTTCCTCAGTGCATGGTATGGGGGAGGCACCGTTAAGAGTTTCCGGGTCCGGCATGGGTATCTCCCGACCTATGTTTCCTTGGGATTGAAGGTGACAAGGCGTTGGGGCTTAGGGGCGGGGGGAGTTGGGAGCTCTTCTAGAAGGGAGTTGGAGAAGAGAGTCCTGCACTCCCACTTTTGGGTTCCGCTGTCACTGAGAGACTGCCCAGGTGATGTGAGTTCGGTGGGGCTTTCCTTGATTAACTCGAGGAGAATCCCGTTGAAGCTTCAGGACATTGCCTGGCTCTCCTTTCACGGGAGACTTTATGTAAGAGGGAACCTTAAGCACAGAAATGCTGATGATCGTGGCTGCCCACGGGAGGAGTGTCTAGGGGTGGAGGAGACTATGGACCATTTCTTGCTCGAGTGTCCCTTTAATGTAAAGGTTTATAAAAGAGTCTCCAGGTCGCTGGGGATCCCCTGCCTTTCGGGGCTTAGTTACCCTGAATGGGTCTACGGGGCATTCAAGGCAAGGTGGAGGGCTTTTGATTTCTGTACACTTTTTTTAGTCAGTTTAGTGGTCAGGTATTTCACGTGGAACGCACGGTGTCAGGTCACCATCCGGCAGAAAGTCCTTCCCTGTGAGGTAGTGGTTTAAGATATTCTCCACGAGGTGTGGAAATTGAGGGGCATGGAGGGTCGCCGGATGTCCAATGCTAACTGGCTCAGGCTGTGGCGGAGTCTGAGACCTCCTTAGGGGGTCAAAGTCCGGTGCCTCTCCTTTCTAAGTGGCTTCTCTTGCTGTCCTTTCACCCCATTAGATTTTGTGTGGTGGAAAATTTTTTCAAGTATGGCTTACATGCACCTACAACTTGCTTCTTAGTGGGATACGGTGATGTATATGAGTTGGGTTTGTTGTTTGTATGGTGGCACCTTCTTGTTTTATGTGATTTTATCCTTTTATATTTACTGGACTTATGAATTGGGCAAATAGCCCTTCTGGACTTTCGGTTAAGTTAGGCAAATCAGCCTGTGATTTCAGTTGGTCTTTTTTAATATAGGTTGGTGCCACCTTTAGTAAAGTTTATTGGTTTTATTGTTTCATATGTAATGTTATGTTGCAAGTTTTAAATAAAAAAACATTAGCAGGACAGAGCACAGGACACCACCACTGGACTGAGCAGGACAGAGGGCACCACAAAAACACCCTCCCTATTCCCTCTCCAATGCCCGAGTGAAGATGGCGGCGGAAAGCAGGGAATAATATAAATCCGGATCTCGCGAGATCCGACGGCGGGATTATGACATTTTGCCTCGTTCTGAATCGGGTCCGGGCTCGGATCGGCACTGTTCGGGGGTGTTCGGATTTCAAAAATCCGAACCCGCTCACCCATAATTTATTTAATTTAAAATCTAAAGTTTCTTTAGTGAAAGAAGCAATATTGTGAAGGTCAGTTTTAGTGACATCTTTATGAAGCAGGTAAAAAACAGGGATTGACTGTGACGAGCATCCACCAAAAAACAAGAATTTCCATTAAAATCTTTTCTCTTTTGTAGTCAAAGTAATACTACATTTGGTGAGGGGTAGTATCAGTGACCTCTTTATTAAGCATGCAAAAAAACAGGGGTATTGTTTGAGTGTGAACTGCAGTGTAGCAGGACCACCCAAAAAAACAATATAGTTTTTTCTCTTTTGTATTCAAAGTAATTTTGTCAGGGGCAGGCAGTGACATCTTTATTAAGCAGGCAACAAAATAGGGTGTTGTGGTTGAATGTGAGCAGCAGTGCAACAGCACCCACACCCCACCCCAAAAACCAATATAGTTATGTTTTCTAAAATCTACGTTTTGTTTGCATTAGTACTCATATTTAGTAGACATATTTAATAAACAGGTAAAAACAGGGTCTTGTGCTTGAGTGTGAGTAGCAGGATGTTCTTTTCTTTGAGTAGCACAACCTCCCCCCCTCAAAAAAAAATCTAAAATTTGTTTATTGAGAAATAAGAAATAATTATTAAATTGCCATCTATTTTTGCTGCTAAGCTGTCACTAATTTTAGCCAGCCAGCCCACTGCAGACTTTGGCCAAAATTGATGAAAAGTTGACAGTTGTGAAGAGATCATTAAAAAATAGACAGGACATGACTGGAAATGAATGCTAATGATGTAAGTAGTAATATAGGAGAAAAAACAACTCAAAAGCACACCATTGTACCTATTTTTTCACAATTTTTTTTATTAAATCCAGATTTAAGACCAAAACCAAAATCTTTCAGGATTTTTTGGGCAAAACTAGTAACAAAACCCAAAGACGAACATGTTTTAGAACCAAAATCAAAACAGAAACACACAGGGGCCAGCGCACATCTGTAATATACACTATATGGACAAAACTATTTGGCCACACCTGTTAATTATTGAAATGAGGTATTTCAATCAGACTCATTGCCAAAGGTGTATAAAATCAAGCACCTAGCTATGCAGTCTCCATTTGCAAACATTTGTTATACAAAATGGGTCATTCTGAAGAGCTCAGTGACTTCAAGCGTGGTACTGTGATAGGATGCCACCTTTCATCTCTGCTGGATACTCCACAGTCAACTGTAAGTGATATTATTAGAAAGTGGAAGCGTTTGATAACAACAGCAACTTAAGCATGAAGCGGAACACCACGTAAAACCACAGAGCAGGGTCAACTACTGCTAAGATGCATGGTGCATAAAAGTCCCCAACGCGCTGCTGATTCGATAGTTGAAGAGTTCCATACTTCCACTGGCATTAATGTAAGTGTTACACGCCTGGCACTCTTAAATGTTTCCGCATTCCGTCTGTTCCGTCCTGGCCGCCACCATCTTTGTTTTGGGTCTGCGCATGCGCAGATCCGTCCTAGTCATTTTCTCCTCTCCTCTCCTATTGGTTGATGATTTTGGCTTCAAATTTTAAAAGGCAACTCCCCTGGATGTTTGGTGCCTGTTCTTTTAGTTACCTCCTTGGTGCTAATTGTGGCTCCCCTGTACCTGTTGACCACAGAGCTGACACTCTATTTCTGTACTTCACCTCCATTCCAGAGAAGACCTGCTGACTTCAGAACTGACACTTCCTAGTGTTCCTGCCGCCATCCCAGTGGTAACCTGTCATCCGCAGAGCTGACACTCAACCTCTGTACTTCACCTCCGTTCCAGTGGTAACCTGCTGACTTCAGAACTGACACTTCTTAGTGTCCCTGCCACCATCCCAGTGGTAACCTGTCATTTGCAGAGCTGACACTCAACCTCTGTACTTCACCTCCGTTCCAGTGGTAATCTGCCGACTACAGAACTGACACTCCCTAATGTTCTTGCCACCATCCCAGTGGTAACCTGTTGTCTGCAGAGCTGACACTCTATTTCTGCACTTCACCTCCATTCCAGTGGTAACCTGCTGACATCAGAACTGACACTTCCTAGTGTTCCGGCCACTATCCCAGTGGTAACCTGCCATCCGCAGAGCTGACACTCCATTCTTTCTCCGCTATTGCAGTGGCACCTTCTTTCTACGCTTCTCCACGTGTTGTCTGCCATTGCTGACCATCTTTACTTGTTCCTCTGAGGGGTTTCGACTGGTACTTCTAGTGAGGGTTGCGACTTGCGAGATAGACGCAGCAAAGGCCAAACCGCCTTGCGGCTGGTCCCTGGTGAACATCATCTCCTCGTTAGACTCTGCGCCTTGCTTCAGTACTGCAAATCTAGGCAAACCATAGGATCCAGCCCTTTGAACCGTGACAGCAAGAACAGGCCAAATGACGGATCCGGCTGTGGAACCATCGGCCTAAGATATCCTTCAGCATTTACTTAATCGAGTGGAACAGCAGGATGCAATCCAGCGTCAACTCCTTCTGTGTTTTCAGAGCCTTGCAGCCTGCATTGATTCCTTGCAAGTGCCACCTGCTGCACAAGCAGTGAATCGCCCTGCACCCATAGCGGCTTCAGTTCTACCTCTACCCTACGGATCCCAACTCATACCAAGTTTAATGTGGACCCTAAATCCTGTCATGGTCTACTGAACCAATGCTCCATACAGTTCGAGCTGCAACCACAGAATTTCCCAACCCAAAAATCCAGGGTGGCATATTTAATCTCCTTGTTATCGGGTCAAGCCTTTGCTTGGGCCTCCCCTCTCCGGGAACGAGATAATCCACTTCTGGCATACAGTGCAGCTTTCATTGCAGCTTTTCGTAAGATTTTCAATGAGCCCGGAAGAGTAACCTCTGCAGCATCTAGCATTCTTCGCCTCCGCAAAGGCTCACGCACTGTGTCCCAATATGTCTTCCAAACCCAGAACCTATCTTCTGAGCTTCGCTGGAACAATGATGCCTTGATAGCTACCTTCTGGCAAGATATGTCAGATAAATTTAAGGACGCTCTTGCTTCGCAGGAACTTCCAAATACCCTGGATGCCATGATTTCTTTATGTAACCGCGTGGACCTCCATTTCCGTGAAAGATCTTCCGAGAAAGATATTTCTCGGTGCCCATCGGTTAAACTGGCTTCCCGCTTTTCACATCCTGTACTGGAGGACGAGCCCATGGCTGTTCCCATCTAACCCCAGAGGAATGTGACAGAAGGCTTAATAATAAATTGTGCTTGCACTGTGCTGATTCTGGTCACCTTCTCGCCTGTCCCAAGAGGTTCGGAAATGCCAGGCCCTAACCTGCTCTGGAGAGGGCTTTCTAAAACCTCTCCCTCTCTTGAAATTCCCAAAATCTGCTCCTTTCCTGTCATTCTCCATGGGCCTTTGGGTTCCATTCACACCTCTGCTCTCTTAGATTCTGAAGCAGCTGGGAATTTCATTTCTCTTTCTTTATTTTCACAGGGCTCCATATCCATTGTGCCTCTGGAGGTTCCAGGTTCTATCACAGCTATCGATGGGTTCCGAATAGCTAACGGAACCGTGGAGTTTTGTACCAAGCCAATCACCCTTAAAATCAGGGCTTTACATCGTGAACAAATTACCTTCCAAGTACTTCCTACAACAACCACTCCTATCATCCTGGGGTTTCCCTGGCTCCGATAGCACTCTCCTCAGATGACTTGGTCCACATCCCAGATCCTGTCCTGGGGTCCTGCTTGTTTCCAGAGATGTCTTACCCGAGTTCAACCTCTCAGACCTATCTCCACCCAAGCCCACAAGCTTGCCCAAGCAGTATGATTAGTTTCTGGACGTGTTTGACAAGATCCGCTCGGAGCATTTTGCCTCCTCATCACCTGTGGGACTGCCCCATTGAACTTCAGCCGGGGAAGATTCCTCCTAGAGGTCGTGTGTACCCTCTGTCTTTACCCGAGACCCAGGCTATGACTGAGTACATCTAGGAAAACCTTTAACGGGGCTTCATCAGACCCTCCTCCTCGCCTGCCGGTGCGGGTTTCTTCTTTGTGAAGAAGAAAGATGGCTCTCTGAGGCCGTGTATTGACTACCGGGGACTTAACGCAATAACCATAAAAAAAGTTACCCCTTTTATTACAGAGCTTTTTGACCGTATAAAAGGAGCTCAAATCTTCACCAAATTAGATCTTCGAGGATCCTATAATCTCATCAGGATCAAATCTGGGTATAACTGGAAGACGGCGTTCAATACACGGGACGGTCATTACGAATATCTTGTAATACCATTTGGTCTGTGCAATGCATACGCTGTATTTCAAAGTTTTGTTAATGAAATATTCAGAGTCCTTCTCTATGCATGTGTGGTCGTATACCTTGATGACATTTTGATCTTCTCTCAAGATATCTCCTCTCAACATCTCCATGTGGCTGAGGTTCTCTCTAGGTTACGCCTGAAACAACTCTTCTGTAAACTCGAAAAGTGTGCCTTTGAATTTCATTAAATACCTTTCCTAGGCTACATTGTATCCGGATCCGGATTACCAATGGATCCAGATAAAATTAAAGCAATTCTGGATTGACCCCTTCCATTAGGTCTCAAACCATTCAGCGGTTCCTTGGGTTTGCCAACTATTACAGACGCTTTATCAAAGCTTATTCCACCATCGTGGCTCCTATTGTGACCCTAGCACGGAAAGGTTCCAATTCTAAGTCTTGGCCTTTAGCCGCCCTAGAGGCCTTCGAATTCCTTAAGGTCGCAATAGTTTCAGCACCTATCCTCAAACAACTGGATACCACTGCTCCGTTCTTTCTGGAGATTGATCCTTCAAACGTAGGTATAGGAGCAGTCCTCTCTCAGAAGTCTCTTTGAGGACAATTTCATCCTTGTGCCTTTTACTCTAGGAAGTTTCTCCCTGCGGAGAGGAACTATGCCATTGGAGACAAGATGTTGTTGGCCATCAAGGTGGCGCTTATCGAGTGGTGGTATCTTCTGGAAGGCGCTCGACACCCAGTCCCCATTCTTACCAACCATAAGAACCTTCTGTATCTCAAATCGGCACAATGCCTGAATCCAAAACAAGCACGATGGTCACTCTTCTTTTCCCGCTTTGATCTCCGTATAACCTTCAAGCCAGGTAATAAAAACAAGAGAGCTGACGCGCTATCTTGTGCATTTTCTTCGGATACTCTTGTGGAGGACGGTCCTTCTCATCCTGTCCTGAACCCTAAATGTCTTGTATCTTCTACTGTACTCAAGTCCCCTGTTCCTTAACCTGGGACAACTTTCATTTCCTCTGGTCTCCGCAAGAAACTCTTGAAACATATCCATTCTACTCATTTCTCCAGTCACTCTGGGATTCGTAAGACCACCGAACTGGTGCCTAGAAGTTACTGGTGGCCAAGCCTCCACTCTGATGTCTGGGACTTTGTTTCCTCCTGTGGCGTCTGCGCCCAACACAAGTCCTCGCACCAGCCTCCATCTGGTCAGTTACTTCCATGTCCCATTCCACAGGAACCTTGGACCCATATCAGTATGGACTTTATTTCTTATTTTCCACCTAGCAAGAATTGTACCACCATTTGGGTCGAGGTGGATCGGTTTTCCAAAATGGCCCATTTCACCCCCCCCCCCCCTGGTCTTCCATCCTCTCTGGTGTTGGCATCTCACTTTGTTAAGAAAATATTCTGTCTCCATGTCTGTCCGGCTGAAATGGTCTCGGACCGGGGCGTCCAATTCGTGTCTAAATTCTGGAGGTCTCTCTGCAAATTGTTGGGAATTAAGCTGAGTCTGTCCTCCTCTTACCATCCACAATCCAACGGGCACACCAAACGAGTGAACCAAGACTTAGAGACTTACCTCAGGATGTTTTCTTCTGCCAATCAAGACAACTGGGTGGACCTCCTACCCTGGGCCGAGTTCACCCACAATAATGCTTTTCATGAATCTTACACTACATCTCCCTTTTTTGCGGTCTCTGGACATCATCCTCCTCTTCCCAAATTTTCATACCTACCACCCATCCACCAAGGTTTCTGCTGCTGATACATTACACCAGAAGTTTCCCTTTACAAGGCAGCGCCGCTTTAAATTTTAGCTGTCATCTCGCCGAACTCCCGCGAGTTGAAGAAACCGGGGTATGATACATTTACCCACTGGACTCAAGTAAGATCATTTCTAAAGAAATCCTCCACTCGCTACAAATTATCTGCGGATAAGAAACAAAGAGTACTCCCTATTTTTAAAGTCGGAGATAGGCTATGGCTTTCCACCAAAAATATACGGCTCAAGGTCCCTTGTATGAAATGCGCCCCGCGGTTCATTGGCCCTTACAGTATTTCTCGAGTCATTAAACCTGTGTGCTTCAAATTGCGGTTACCTGCCTCCCTTCGTATGTCTAATTCCTTTAGCATTAGAAATACGAAGAATTATTGGATGATCTTTAGGGTTAAATTAATTTCTTGTATTATTTGTACATTTGTTTTTTGCTTTGCAAATTTTTGCTTCAATATTATCTCATCAAACAGAAACATTTATGTGCGTGTCTTTATTAATATATTACAATTGCACAACATGTGGGTATTAGGACAATAAAGAATAGAACCTATTTCAATAAAGCATTATTAACATTTAAACTAGATATTTTCGTTACTACTACATCATCATTTCTGCATTTATATAGCACCACTAATTCTGACTTGCTGTACAGAGAAGGCAATCTGTCCCAACATAGCTTACAATGTAATAGCCACAACACAGACAGCCTTGGGACAATTTGTTAGCAGCAAAGGAAGCTACTAGTATGTCTTTGGATTTGAGGTGTAAAGCCACACTAACATGGGGAGAACACTAACGCCACACAGATAAGGAAATGGGCAGGAATCAAACTCGTGACACCAGCAGTGGTGCAACACAGTAAGTCGCCATGTAGACCCAGTGTTTATTGTAGTGTTTATCTTTAAAAGATGAGGACATAACATACAAGCAGGAGATGATGAAATAAAGGTTGCAATTTGCTAATTGCACTTTTACAAAAAATTGCCTGTGCTTTCAACCAGCAACCCCCCCCCCCCCACCCCCTTCAAAAGGTAGGCCATTTGTAGTAATATCATACACATAAGGTGCCCTGGGGGCCTGAATCATTAATGAAGGTATATGGCAAATGGCAAACCAAATCACACCTTTCCAAAACCATCTTGCATTGAAGGGGGAGATAAATGTTAAATATGAGGTCAGATTAACATTTTAAACCGAACATAGTGTAAATCAACTGTTTATAATGTCAGAGTATACCTACACAAACATGGAAGAGAGGATAACAATTGTAGTGGGAGAAGCCATGCTTCCTATTGGATGTAAGTGCAGCCACTAAGTAGAGCCTATTTAATTATAGGGGGAGTTCTCACTCTCTAAAGGTTAATACAAAAATTGTTGTATTAGGTTCTAGGGCGCATGTGTCACGAACCAATGTAGGAATACAGCCAAGGAGCCATGGATAAGGTGAAAAAACATACAATGTTTATTACTGGAGAGTATGAACAGAAGATGTAATAATAAGCTTGCAGAAATTACCAGATATACAGCAGTTGCAGGTAAATGTGAGGTGAGGAAAGATTTCAGGCAGCAAGTACAGGGAAATGCACAGGTAAGTCCCAGGTTCACAGATGAAACAGGTCAGCAGAATGTATTTTGAGATAGATCTCAAGCAGCACAAATCCAGGAGCACAACAGGAGGAAGTGACCACAGAGTGTAACATCAGGATGTGACAACAATAACCAGCAATGACTGCTGGGAGAGACAGGTATACATAGTGAACACCCAGGTGCCAGGGATAATTAGTGCAGCATGGTTAACTCCTAACGAACTTGAAGCAGGCACAATAGCAGCACCTCTGGTGATCAGACACATCAAATGAACACAAATACTGCACAGTTCAAAACAAACAGGGACTGCAGGATGCAAGCAGCATTGAAAAGGGAGATGTTGCAAAGCAGACGGAGGCAGACTGTGACAGCATGAAGGTGTGTTAAAATTAAATGAACTTTAATGTAATAAGTATCACTGTGACATCAAAATAATCAATTCTGGCCAGAATAACATACAGAGTTATGACATGCATAAGCAGCAATATGTTGAGATGCTGCTAATATCACAGGATGTGGGCTGCATTTAATTTAATAAGATTTAAATGAAAGCAGTTCAAGTCAAATAATCACATAAAAACAAAATGCATATATGAAACTTATATCTATGCAGAAATAAGTCCATCCAGTGGATGATGCACAGTATGTGAAGATATTTCAGAATGGTTCAATAATGGATAGTTCCATAGATAGACTGTTGAAGTCAAATGTGTCCAGGGGGTAAATGTATTATGCTCCGTTTTTTTCATCTCGCGGGAGATCGGCGACTTTGCATGTAAAATTTAAAGCGGCGCTGGCTTGTAAAGTTAACTTTGCATGTAAAATTTAAAGCGGCGCTGGCTTGTAAAGGCAAGTTTGCCTTTACAAGCCAGCGCCGCTTTAAATTTTACATGCAAAGTCGTCGATCTCCTGCAAGATGAAAAAACCGGAGCATAATACATTTACCCCCAGATGTTGTTGTGGGAAATAATCCCAATAACTCACGTTTGTAATAAGATGTTTCTTTTAGAGTAGTAACGTTCTTCTTCTAAAGTCCGGGTACTCCTTCCCTCCCCGAATGTGGGTGGTGCTGCTTGCTTGTGGGTCCCGTCAGAGACACCTAGTTTCCAAGGCTGCGCATGCGCAGTCTGACCTCGGTGTTTGCTGGCTGGTGATGAAGCCACGACTGATGTGGTTGCAGCATGCGTGTATGCGGGCAATGTTTGAATGATTGTGGCTCCTGGTGTTGAGGGTGGGATACTGCCAAGGCTGGTGTTGAAAGTTGAGAAATATAACGTTAAATGAACGCGTTTCACCACCTCAAAAGAGTATGGGCTTCCTCAGGGATATGTGCAAACATACTGACTGCTTGTCCTTGCCTATATGACGAACAGGACGTAACTCTAAGGGATGGGTTCATAGAAAGGGACTACGACAAGGAAGTGGTAGAAAAGGATATTACAGTGATACTTATTACATTAAAATTCATTTATTTTTAACACACCTGCAATTACACATCTTCATGCGCCCTAGAACCTAACATAACAAAAATGGAAGAGAACATACAAACTCGCCACAGATAAGGGCATGTTTGGGAATTTAAATGAAGACCCATGTGCTGTAAGGCAGTAGTGTGAGCAACTAAACCGCCGTGCTGCTCCACTGTGGTCTGCATTGATTTTTGGTAAAGCAGAGTACATAACATAACATACAAGCCGTAGTGTCACACTTCTGGTATCACAAACGGAACCCAATAGCCAGGTAGTTCTGAAATAAGCAGGATTTATTTTGATATATAAGTAATTATCAAGAGTCCAACAAAATGTCCAAAGCATCAACAAGATAAAGGTCTTGTAGAGGTATCAAGGAATTGTATTCCAAATCACAAAGGAGCAAGGTTCTGTGGAAGCATCTGGTTCAGACACAAACACAATACTCGAGCAAAGGCTTCATAACAGGAAGTGCCTTTTCTAGGCCCAAACAGGAAGTGAGATCCAAGATGGAATCTTCATGAGACAGTCCCGGCCATCTTGGATAAGGGCTATTGTAAGGGCAAGTTCAGAACAGAGATCCAAAAGGGAAACTTCATGAGGCAATCACGGCCATGTTGAATGAGGGCAAATCTAAGGGCAAGTACTTAACACGTAGATGGTGGAAAAGCAAGGTTTCAAGACAATGTTGCTTTGAACTCCAAGCAGCCTGTCCCCTCCGAATCAACCCCCCCTCGTAATCTTAGGCCATTAATAGTAATAGATGTCAGCATTCCCATAATAATGTGAATGTGACCTGTGGGCCAGAATCCTTTTTGAAAGTAAAACATTAGAAGGAAACAAAAAGTTTTTGTTTTTGCTTACTTCTGTTTATTTGGTTACTGGATGCTAGCACCTCAATAAAAGAATGATCGCAACATATACCTAAAAATGTTGAGAACATGATACCAATGAAATGTATAAAGAGATGTGTAGTTTTTGTGTCTAACTAGTGTGACAACATTCTCCTTTTTCCGAAAGTAAAACATTGTAATAAATTAAAAATGCACCTTTCCCTAACCAAGTTGCATTTGAGGGGGAAATACATCTAAAATATGAAGACAGATTTATCATTGTAGTAGAGCATGTAGTAGATGAGATTTGAATGACAGAGTAAAAATGAAGCTATCAAGTGTTTGTGTGTTGCGTGAAAACAAACCATTACTTTACTTAATATCTAAATACTGTCCTAATTCTAGTCCTTGCAAAAAAAACAAAAAACATAGGCTGGTTTGGTCAGAGTTCCTGTTGTGTTCCTTTCGTTAATGAATAAGGGCCACAAGCTGCACACAGATGCTACGGCCATGCTTGGTATTTAAACTCATGACGTCAGTTTTGTGAGACAGAAGTTCTAACCTCTAAGTTACCCGTGCAGATTGTAACTGGCATATATTTTTGGGTAATAAGGAAGAGTACTATTATCTTGCTCTTACATCTGTTGCACACATGCTGTATTGTTGTGCTTCTCGCTTTAGTATATAGATTTATTCCAACTGAACATTGCCTTGGTGGTTAGTCAATCCACCTTCCAACAATGGAGTCATGAGTTAGATTCCTGACTCATGACCTTTATCTGTGTGGAGGCTGTATGTACTCTATTATGTATCGATTAGGGAAGAGTACGCTAAGCATTTTGTAACATTAATTATATAAATTTTTATAATACACTACTGTTTATTTTAAGATGCATGTTTACTTATGCTAGTAAATTATTATTCACTGATTGTGCATCCACCTTCTTAGTTCAAATCAAACTCATTACACAAACTTTCATGCAGGTGAATAAGAACGTGTGTTAATTTAGCACATTAAAAACACTTCAAAGTAATTTTTCCCAGGTTATATAAACATGTAAGTGTTAAAACGAATAATTAGATTACAACTGTCCTGCATAATACACTCCCCCCACCACCACCACCAGCCCCCTCTGTGTCAACCCCCCCTTTTCCACCACCCCATTTTATCCCTCCTTCACCATACTTAAGCTTTTTGCCCCAGCCCTCCTTTCTGTAGCTTCTTCTGCTGCTCTACCCCATTCCTTCCTCACCTCCAACCCTTTATCCACCAATTTAATCAGACCAACCCCTATCCTACAGCTCCCCTCCTGCCTCATAACCACCTAGTGAATGGCCTTATTTGCCTCCTGTTTTTTCCTGCCCCTTTCCTTCTACCCCATTCCCCTGGTTTCCTGGTAACCTTTCCAGTATGCCCACTCATTCCGGCTGGTGCAAGGAAGCATGGCCCCCCAAGTAGGTATCCTCTGATCTTACCTGCAAATTGATATTGTTGAAGCTTTTCCCCATTATGTTCGAGACTATCAACAATCAATGGGCTTATACCCAGCGGCTATCCAGTTCCTGCATCATCTCGTGCTGCGATGTTTGTATTTTGATATTGTTTTCTGGGCCAAGTTCGTTCCAGGGGTTCACAATCCTATAGCTAACTCCCTGTCCAGGTTTCAATGAGAAATGAGTTAACTGTACGCTGTGTTCCCTTTATGTTTGGCAGATGATCAGCCTGACTTAGCAGGCCTGGCAGAAAATTCCCTGGCTCCACACGCAGGGATTATGGTGCGGCTTGGAGAGTCTGGACAAGGATGGCTTTAGAGGTAAAGGGCTGCAGCACTTTATGTCTCCCTTTATCTGGGACTGTTTTCAATGGAGTATGCCTAAGGCAGCCATTTCCACCACCTTGTCAGGCATTTCTTTTTACTCCAACTCACAGGGTCAGTGTGACATTACCAAGGGTTTTGTGGTTAGGAAAGCATAAAGGGATAATTTAGACTGTAAGCTCCAACGGGGGCAGGGACTGATGTGAGTGAGTTCTCTGTACAGCGCTGCGGAATCAGTGGCGCTATAGAAATAAATGGTGATGATGATGATGATGATGAAAGGATAGGCTAGAGAATATAGAGAACAACCGATGTTGAAGGATAGAAAGAGGCCCATTGATGAGTCCATGCTTGCTGATATGATGGCGTGTTTGGAGGGCATTGCCACCGGAGCCTTGAAAAAGCATTGTGCAGGGCAGCCTTTGCTATGGCTTTCCTTGGTGTTTTCCATGTGGACAAGCTAGAGGCTTCCTCTGGGAGTTAAGTTACATCTGGGGGTAAATGTATCAAGCTGAGAGTTTTCCGGTGGGTTTGAAAAAGCAATCAGATTCTAGCTATCATTTATTTAGTACATGCTACAAAATGACAGCTAGAATCTAAATGGTTGCTATAGGCAACATCTCCACTTTTAAAACCCGCTGGAAAACTTTCAGCTTGATAGATTTACCCCCTGGTCTACTTTACAAGTATGGGGAATTGCATGAGTCTACTGTTAGTTGTATTCACAGGTTCAAGACGGACCAGTTGGGTAAGAGGAGAAGGATCTGGTTGTTTGCACACGCTATTTCTGCTATTTGTCCTGTTGCACTATGTTATACTTACTGGAAATTCATCTCACAGATTTTCCTGTCCTTAACCCAGCTTTCTCAGCTAGGCTGTCTGGTTTAGATCGCCTCAGACTTTTTAGATTTTATTTGTTTTGTTATATAGAGGTGGACACAGGAAGGCAACAGAGACTAATACAATTAAAAATGCAAACAAAAATGAAAATGCAGGTGAGGGTGAGATGCAGACAAAAAGTGGCAGATAAAGATTAACACAGAAAAGAATGTATATAGTAAAAGAGTATAGTTAGTACGTAAATAAAGTAATAAAAAAAAATATTAAAAATATAAATTAAATATATTATTAACAAGGACACTACAGGCCTGATTCAGTGTGGAATGTAAGCTTAAGTGTAACTTCCGATTGAAAATGTTGCACACAAGTGTATGCATATATATATCATATATAGAGCTAAAGATGTGTCCAGGTCTGAATGAGTAGCAGATGTGTCCACTTGACAACAGACACATCCCTCTGACTTACTTACAACTTATGAACATGTACAAAAACCTTTTATCTTATATGTTACAAACACAATTGCTATGAAGTAGGGATGTGCACCGGCCACTTTTGGTGTCTCATGTTTTGTGTTTTGGATTCGGATTTGCTTGAGGTTTTGGGTTCGGATTTGTTTCGCAAAACACCCGACGAAAGGTTTTGGTTCGGATTTAAGGTTTTGGATTCGGATTTATTTTGAAAAAAACATAAAAAGTGTAAAAAACAAGTTTTTTGGTTTATTTTCACTCCTACACTATTATTAACCTCAATAACATTCAATAACAATCATTTCCACTAATTCCCAGTCTATTCTGAACACCTCACACCTCACAATATTGTTTTTAGTCCAAAACGTTTCACTGAGGTAGCTTTCTGGACTGCATAGTGCAGTGGTCCCGGTACACAATTTGGTACCGGGGCCACAATACCTCCGCCTTCAAATGGTCTGAATTCCACTGCACAGCTGCCTGCTCCTACATCCTCTGCAGCATATACAGGGTGTAGTTCGAGCGTGTCAATACCTCTTGTTTTTGACGATGACAGGTCATTTTTATTAATTTATGATTTGGCAGCAACAGTCAACGTTGTTTAATATCTGATACGCCTCTATCTGGACTGCATAGTGGAGTGGCCCCGGTACCCAATTTGGTACCGGGGCCACAATACCTCCTCCAACTTTCAAGTGTAGTGTTTATAATTTATAAAAACTACAGTAGTTATAGCACGTCAATAACTCTTGTTTTAGACGACCATGGTACAGAGCATTCATCATTGAGATCCCATCAAGTATGTGAAAGACAGACAGGGTCGAAGTGTTATTTGTTGACTTTGTTAACAAAAAAACTGTCCCTGTTGCAAATATTCGTGCAATGAAGAGTGACTTTTTCATTTAAAGGCTCAAGCTTTCAAGTGTAGTGTTTATAACTTATAAACACTACAGTAGTTCTAGCACATCAATACCTCTTGTTTTTGATTATGACAGGGCATTTTACTTTTGTTTTAATTTGTTGAATTTGTTTTAATTTTGTTTTACTTTGTGCTCATGGCAAACGACTGTTGATTGGTCACATAATGGCAAAAAAAGAGTTGCAAGATGGAATTGTCCTTGGGGCCTCCCACCCACCCTTATGTTGTTGAAATAGGACATGCACACTTTAACAAACCAATCATTTCAGAGACAGGGCCTACCAAACAACTGTGGCTGAAATGATTGGTTTGTTTGGGCCCCCACACCAAAAAAGCTATTCATCTCTCCCTGTACAAACTAAACAGGCTCTACTGAGGCAAAATGTCGTCCTCATCCTCAACCTCTGATTCCTCTCCCCTTACAGTGTGTACTTCCTCCTCCTCACACATTATCAATTCGTCCCCGCTGGACTCCACAACCACAGGTCCCTCTGTACTATCTGGAGGACAGTGCTGTACTTGATTGAGGAATTGATATTTCATTTTTATGAACATCATTTTTTTCAACGTTCTGAGGAAGCAACCTCCTTCGCCGCTCACTGACCAGGTTCCCCGCTGCACTAAAAACTCTTTCCTAGTACACACTGGAGGGGGGACAACTCAGGTAAAATAGAGCCAGTTTGTACAGGGACTTCCAAACTGCCTTTTTTTCCTGCCAGTAACAATATGGACTGTCTGACATGTCTATTTGGATGGTGTCAGCAAAATAATCCTCCACCATTTTTTCTATTGTGACAGCATCCAATGCAGCAACAGTAGACATGTCTGCAATGGTTGGCAGGTCCTTCAGTCCGGACCAGATGTTATCAGCATCCCCGCCAGCGGCTCTTTTAGGAAAACTGAGCTTTTTCCTCGCAGCCACAGATGTGGAAGAAAATGAGGGTGGAGCTGTTGGCATGTCACGGTCCTCTTCAGAGGACAATCTCCTGACCAGCAGGTCTTTGCACCGCTGCAGACTTGTGTCCGCCGGAAACAGAGACAAATCATACGCTTTAAACCGAGGATCGAGAACGGTGGCCAGAATGTATTCCTCTGACTTTAAAATAGTGACCACCCTCGGATCCTGGCAAAGCGTATGAAGGGCTTCATCCACAAGAGCTACATGCTTGGTTGAATCGCAATGGTTTACCAGCTCCTCCCTCACTTTCTCCAGCTGCTTCTGCAACAGCCTGATCAGGGGAATCACCTGACTCAAGCTGGCAGTGTCGGAACTGACTTCTTGTGTGGCAAGTTCAAACGGCTGGAGAGCCTTGCACAACACGGAAATCAGTCTCCACTGCGCTTGACTCAGGCGCATCCCCACTAATTTGCCTATGTCGTAGGTGGCGGTGTAGGCCTGAATGGCCTTTTGCTGCTCCTCCATCCTCTGCAGCATATAGAGGGTGGAGTTCCAGCGCGTCACAACCTCTTGTTTGAGGTGATGGCAGGGCAGGTTCAGGCTTTTTTGATGTGCCTCGAGCCTGCGGTAGGCACTGGCAGAATGCCGAAAGTGTCCAGCAATTTTGCAGGCCACCGCAAGCATCTCCTGCACACCCCTGTCACTCTTGAGGTAATGCTGCACCACCAAATTAACGGTGTGGGCAAAACATGGGACGTGCTGGAAATTGCCCATATGCAATGCCCGCACAATGTTACTGACGTTGTCTGACACCACAAATCACCAGGACAGTATAAGTGGGGTAAGCCACTGCGAAATAATTTCCCTCATTTTCTCTAATAGGTTGTCAGCGTTGTGCCTCTTATTAAAGCCTGTAATACACAATGTTGCCTGCCTTGGCACGAGCAGACATTGTGTAGATGCTGCTACTGATGCACCTGGTGCTGTTGCTGCGGAAGGGGATGCATCTACCCAGTGGGCTGTCACAGTCATATAGTCCTTCGTTTGCCCAGAACCACTTGTCCACATGTCCGTAGTTAAGCGGACAGTGGGTACAACCGCATTTTTAAGCGCACTGAGGACACTTGCTCGTACTTCTCTGTACATCTTTGGTATCGCCTGCCTAGTGAAGTGGAATCTCGACGGGATATGGTACCGGGCACACAATACCCCCATCAACCCTCTAAATCCCACTCCACTGATGGCGGACACCGGGCGCACGTCTAACACCAACATAGCAGTTACAGCCGCAGTTATACGCTTTGCAATAGGGTGACTACTATCGTATTTTGTGGTCATGGCAAACGACTGTTGGACGGTCAATTGTTTTGTGAAAGACGTAGCGGTCTTACGACTTCCCCTCTGGGAAGATGACCGACTAACAGCAGCAACAGCAACAGTGGCAGTAGTAGGCGTACCGCTGCAGGATTCCTCGGATGAATCCCGTATAGAAGAGAACTCAGTCTGGCTGGTGACATGGCCTGCAGTACTCAATCTGATGGAGATCGTGGAGGAAGTTGACGAGGAGGGTGTTGGTGGTGTGTATCCAACAGGACCAAGGGATTTAGGTGTCCCTGTACTGATGACGGTCCTAGGCCCAGTTCCTGAACTAACCACTGAACTATGAAGGTTATTCAAGTGACGTATAAGGGAGGATGTCCCTAGGTGGGCAAGATCCTTACCCCTGCTTATTTGAGCTTTACATAAGCTAGATATGGCCATACATTGGTTGTCCGGATTTGGATAAAAATAACTCCAGACCGAAGAGGTGCATTTTTTGGTCTTCTGACCAGGCATGACGATGGGCTTTTTCATCCCATGGACATCAGCTGTTTCCCCCCCCCTGGTGCCTCATTTACAATAACCACATCACCATCCTCATCATCAAGTTCCTCCACAGCGCCAGCTACATCAATAGCCTCCTCCCGGTGTACAACATTGACACCTTGATTATCCAAATCTGGATCTACACTGTGGGTGATCCGTCCAACATATGCAGAGGTTGTGCTGCAAATGCTGGATGGAGTCACCTCTTCCCGTACAGTGATGGGAAGGTCAGGCTTCACAACCACCAACACCTTGGACTCGTCTTGGGGATTTGTGATGTCATCTGTTTAGAAGGCAGAGTTCTTTGCTGTTTTGTTGTTGTTGCTGACAGCATAACTCTCTTAAATTTTTTGTAGGGGGAGGGAGGAGGAGGGCTTAGATCCTTGGGTGAAGCTGGACCACTAGTCATGAACACGGGCCAGGGCCTAAGCCGTTCCTTGCCACTACGTGTTGTAAATGGCATATTGCCAACTTTACGTTTCTCCTCAGATGATTTTAAGTTTCTCTTTTTGCTACTTTTTGAGAACCTGGGCTTTTTGGATTTTCCATGCCCTGTACAAGGAGATTAGGCATCGGGCTTGCCAGACGACGTTGATGGCATTTCATCATCTATGTCATGACTAGTGGCAGCAGCTTCAGCATTAGGAGGAAGTGGGTCTTGATCTTTCCCTACTTTAGCCTCCAAATTTTTGTTATCCATTATATGTAGCACAAGAGAGCGTACCCCTAAGCCACACACACTCGGCAAAGCCTTTAAAAATTATATGCGGCACAGGAGAGTACCACTGGACTTATACTGCTGAATCATTGAACTTTGTAATATAGCAGTACCACTGGACTTATACTGCTGAATCAGTGAACTTTGTAATATAGCAGTACCTCTGGAATTATACTGCTGAATCAGTGAACTTTGTAATATAGCAGTACCACTGGAATTATACTGCTGAATCAGTGAACTTTGTAATATAGCAGTACCAATGGACTTATACTGCAGAATCAGTGAACTTTGTAATATAGCAGTACCAATGGACTTATACTGCAGAATCAGTGAACTTTGTAATATAACAGTACCAATGGACTTATACTGCAGAATCTGTGAACTTTGTAATATTGCAGTACCAATGGACTTATACTGCAGGATTGTTTTTGGATATTTTTTTTAATTTATTTTTTTTATAATTATTTATTTATTTATTTTTGTAATAACTTTTTTTAAAAAATTGTATAACTTGGGAATAATGGGGAAATAACAATGCCGTTAGAAGGACAGAGCACAGGACACAGCACCACTGGACTGAACAGGACACAGCACAGGACCCAGCAGCACCACTGAACTCAGGACAGAGCACAGGACACAGCACCACTGAACTGAGCAGAACACAGCACAGCACAGCACAGCACAGCACAGAACTGAACAGCAAAGCACAGCACAGAACTGAACAGCACAGCACAGCACAGCACGAGATATAGCAGGACAGAGGACCACCTAACACAACCTCCCTCTACCCTGATCAATGCCCGAGTGAAGATGGCGGCGGCTAGCGGGGAATTTATAGAATACGAGTATCACGAGATCCGACAGCGGGATTATGACTCAGAGCCTCCAGTTGCATACGTTCCTTTTCTGCGCATGCGCAGTGTAACAAAAAGCAATGATACGCTACGCACACTCTGAATTAGATCCTATTTGTGCATATTCAATATTTTTTAAAAAGTGTTTTGTGTAGTCTGTCATCACATTAATCTACGAAGTAGAGTCTTGTACCTTTCTTCTTGAGGTACATTGTAATGAAAGGGTCAAAATCTGTCCTTTTGGGAATACACAGATTGATAAATAGTGTATACTCCCTTATATAACCCTGCAGCAACTGTAATAGAATTGCAGTTCCTTTCAGAGTCACTGCTGTGGGCGGAATAAGCTTTCATGCCTGTGGTTGTGTCACAGAATCCTGTGAGAAAAAGACTTGTTGCTCTCCATTGCTTTTCTTTGGTTGTGTGACAGAATGACTTAAGTTAGAGGTTCCTCCCGTCTGTGTTACTGAGTCACACCCGGCAGCAATTTGGCACTTGTAAATTCCTTCCTACGTAGCTGTATCATTGTACGTGGGAGACAGGCTTTGTCTAAGGAAATGATCTGCAATATGTAAGTTGCTCCTGACGCCTTTCCCCTGACAGATGCTGCCTTATTTTGCTTGCCATCTGCGCTTGTTTATATCTTGCAGCAACTGAGGAGAATGTAAGAGGTTTTTTAGTGTATGTAAGAAATAAGTGACACATTTTCAGTGCCGACTTGCGGTGATTCAGGAACAACAAACAGAAATACAGTGGTTTGGCATAAGAGACTAATAAAGTATGAATGATTGTCCATGAAGGTTGGTTCTTCTATTGTCACTACAAATACAACTCTCCATTTTTATGTGTCAATGTTTAGGCAAAGCAAAATTTGAAAAAAGAATATAGTGATCAGTAAAAACAGCATTATACAGACACTACTTAACTTCACATAGGATAAAATGTATCAAAATTGAGTTTCCAGCAGATTTTCCTATAGCAGCCATTCAGATACTAGTTATCATTTATTTAGTACATTCTACAAAATGATAACTAGAATCTGGTTGCTATATCTCCACTTTTCAAACCCGTTGAAAACTCTCAACATCATACATTTACTCCATAGTATGTCCCACACCAGTGATTATGTATGTGCAGTTTTTTTTAACATTTCTTAATTTGCTTATAATATAGAAGGTGGAAGGCACACCAGGCAGCATAGTACAGAACAACCTGTGACTCTCATGCTAATTGTAGTGCCACAACAGCTTGAAAGCCTCTGGTTGCATGCAGCACTTCTAAATGGGTCATTCATCTTCATCTATTTATTTATATAGTGCCACGAATTCCGCAGCGCTGCCCCATTGGAGCTTACAATCTAAATCCCCTAACATACACAGACCGAGAGAAACTAAGGGCAATTTAATAGCAGCCAATTAACCTACCAGTATGTTTTTGGAGCGTGGGAGGACACAGGAGCACCCGGAGGAAACCCACACAAACTCATGACCCCAGTGCTGTGAGGCAGAAGTGCTAACCACTATGTCACCGTGCTGCCCAATTTGTTTGATGGCTCTTTTGTGACCAAGGTGAAAATTACAAGCTTCCTTTGTAAACATCAGCCCCCTTGGGATTAGTTACATGAGTTGCACACTCAACGACAATCAGAACCAGTTGCACTACAATTGTCCCTTGATAGCCAGGGCCTAATTAAGGGTTAAGGCAGCCCTAGGATTTGACACTCATAGTACCCCCTCACCTTCTATGCCAGACTAATATGTAGTAAGTAAAAAAATTGGCCTTAAATTAAAATCTGGCTTCCTTCACTTTCCGCTTCCACAAAAGTTTATGTTCCCGTGTTTTCAAAACTCAGCTCCACTTGACTTTTTAAAGGGTCATAGCAATATTTGTCATTCATTTAGTTTTCATTAATATCAGAACTGTACAGCGGAACGGAGAATGAGCGCTGCTGAGGGTGAAGGTGGAGGAGGCTGTCATACCTGAGCCTGTCACCATACTTATCCCTACTTGCTTATCTTTAAGCCCAAGGTTGACTCATTGCCTTCAGCCTTTACAATGGGAATGCATTATGATTACAACTTTACATTTTTCTTTTCACTTTGAAGAACAACTATTCTCTTATATTTTTAAATGAAGTTCAATTTATAGCTCTCCCTGTCACAATTTTGTATATAAAATAAATCCATTTATAAGTTGTACTTCCCTGTAAGTTAAATGCAGATGACTTCAAATCAGAGCCCTTCTCTTACATGGTTAATGAACTAACTCAATGTGGCTCTGCAGACCCAAGAGATACAAAATAACATTGACACATTTGTCAGCTTCAAATGCCCAATGGCTTGAACTATGTCCTGGCATAGAAGTGGTTTTTGGCACCTAAAGAGACATTAGAGAGACTTTAGGGAGGTGGTCACAGTTTGTGGTCTTACACAAGGATGATGGCTGGCAATATTGTATATAGGTAAAAAAAATGTGAAGACAGGAGGAGAGAAGACCCTGCACGAAGGAGCGTACAATCTAAGGGGAGGGGAAGACTGACAGAGAGACACAGGGGAGAGAGGGAGAGAAGGAGGAACGGAGGATAAGGATAGGGGAAGGGGAATGAGGGGGAAGAGTCAGAAGAAAAGGTAGGAAGTTAAGTGGGAGACTGGAAAGCTTTAAGAAAAAGGTGGGTTTTTAAACATTTGAAACTGGACAGATTAGGGCAAGTTCTGATGGAGCAGGGGAGCTGGTTCCAGTGGAGGTGGGCAGCGCGGGAGAAGTCTTGGATACGCGCGTGGGAGGAGGTGATCAGGGGGAAGAGAGGCGACGGTCATTGGCCGATCGGAGAGGGCGGAATGGAGCATGAATAGAAAGGAGGGAGGAGATGTAGGGTGCTGTGGAGTTGGCGAGGGCCTTGTATGTAAGAGTGAGGAGCTTGAACAGGATTCTGTAGGGTAAGGGGAGCCAGTGAAGGTATTGGTAGAGGGGGTGACAGAAGAGGAGCGGCGAGAAAGGAAGATGAGCCTAGCGGCAGCTTTAAGTACAGATCGAAGGGGAGCGAGGTGAGAGTGGGGGAGGCCAGTAAGAAGGAGGTTACAGTAGTCTATGCGGGAGATGATCAGAGAGTGAATAAGACATTTAGTGGCATCTTGGGAAAGGAAGGGCCGGATGCGTGCGATGTTACGCAGCTGGAAGCGGCAGGATTTAGCAAGAGAGAGAATGTGGGGCCAAAGGAGAGAGAGGAGTCGAGGATGACCCCGAGGCAGCGAAGTTGGGGGACAGGGGAGATAGAGGTGTTGTCGACAGTGATAGAGAGGTCAGAAGGGGGCGAGGTGCGAGGGGGAGGGAAGACTATGAGTTCAGTTTTGGCGAGGTTAAGTTTGAGGAATCGAGAGGACATCTAGGAGGAGATGGCAGAGAGGCAGGTGGACACCCTAGAGAGGAGGGAGGGAGAGAGATCAGGAGAGGAGAGGTAAAGTTGAGTATCGTCAGCGTAGAGATGATAGTTGAGGCCGAAGGAGCTGATGAGTTCACGTAGGGAAGAGGTGTATAGAGAGAAGAGTAAGGGTCCCAAAACAGAGCCCTGAGGGACCCCGACTGGAAGGGTGGACGGGGGGGAGAGAGACCCAGAGGTGGTGACGGAGAAGGAACGGTCAGCAAAAAATTGGGTCTGTGTGACACTCATCAGGAAAGTTATGTTACATTTTAGCATTGGGAAATAAAACAGGTTGTGGCTTGGCTGTGTTAACCCTTTAAATAGCATTGTGAGAAGTGTTAACTATTTTCGCTATTAGAGTACAGAGTGTGCGCAATTGAGTAACTAAGTCACAGGCCTTCTACGGGCCTTATATGTAGAAGGTGACAGAACCTAAGTGTGTAAGAGGTGTGGAAGTGGGGAGTCTATGTTGAGAAAAGGGACCAGTTAAATCTGTAACTTAAGGGATAGTTGAGCGCAAGGTGTAGGCTGGAAACCCTTGTATTCCTTACAGTAAACACTTCCAAGTCACGAGTGCGCAGAGTGCGGCTTGTGACAGGTAAAGGTGGTCTGGAGCGGTTTCCTGACAAAATACAGATGTTTGACTGTTTGAATCACTGATAAAACTAAAGGTCATTACTCTCTACTAATTCTCCTGTATCCAGTGGTGGATCCAGTGGGGCTTGCTGCCGAGGGCTGCACACTATGTGCAGGTCCGTTCGGCAGAGACAGGGAGAGTGTGCTGCCCGTCTGCTCTGATTGTGATCAGTACAGCCGGTCAGCACACTCTCCCTGCCTGTTTCTGCCAAACGGACCTGCACATGTGCAGCCGTAGGCAGTCTTAGTTTTCAAAAAGGGGGCGGGGACAAAATCGCCCCCCCCTAAATCGCCCAGGTAAAAAAAAAATCTAGATACGCCCCTGCCTGTATCTAAATGCTGCATTTAACACTGTTGACCACTCTCTCCTCTCCTACAAACGCTACAATTCCTAGGTCTTCAAGACACTGTTCTATCCTGATTTCTCATCTTACCTTTCTAATTACTCTTTCAGTGTTATTTTCTCTCGATCCACCGCTGCTCTGCTTCCTTTATCAGTTGGAGTACTACACGGATCAGTACTGGGTTCTCTGCTGTTTTCCATCTACACCACTTCTCTTGGAAATCTAATAAGCTCCTTTGGATCATCTCGATGCGGATGATCTTGGATGTCCTTTTGACAACTCAAACGCAATCTTTTAAAAACATTATTAATATTATTATCTGCCAACTGAAGTTACCTACCTGACATTTCTATTTCTCTTGACAACATGACCATAAATCCCACCCTGCAAGCTCGCTGCTTAAGTGTGATCCTTGACTCAGAATTATCCTTTGTTCCACACAATGACTCATATGTAAATCATGTTGCATACATCTAAAAAACGTTTCCAAAATACGCACATATCTTACAAAAGACACTGCAAAAACTTTAATTCATGCACTCATCATCTCCCGCATTGACTATTACAACTCCCTCCTTACTGGTCTTCCTGGAATTAGACTCTTACCCCTACAATCTATTCTGCTTGCAGCGGCTAAATTGATTTTTCTTGCAAATCGTTCTTCCTCTGCTGAGCCACTCTGTCAGTCTCTACATTGGTTGCCTGTTTTTTATAAAATCCAATATAAAATACTTCTATTAATACACAAAGCCATCAACAAAACTTTACCAACATACATCTCTTCACTTGTCTCAAAATATCTCCCAATTCAACACCTCCGTTCTGCACAAGATCTGGGTTTCTCATACACTCTCATTATATGTGCCAATGCACAGTTACAGGACTTTTTTCGGACTGCACCCAATTTGTGAAAATCCCTCCCTCGCACAATAAGATTTTTCTCTGGTGTTCAAACCTTCAAGTGTTCTTTTCACCTCTTCAGGCAAGCTTACATTATTCCTCAACAACCTTCGTGACCTCACTAGGTTACCGTATTATTAACACTTTACACAGTTCACACAAGACAGCAACTCTCTGACACCCTGACCAACACTGCTGTGTGACAGGATCATATAGCCCAATGCGCAATTTTTATCTTTACAATCTCGCTGAACCAATATGCAATATATATAACATTTATCAAACTCTATTTGTCCCATAGATTGTAAGCTTGCGGGCAGAGTCTTCCTACCTCTCTGTCTGTCTGTATTACCCATTAATGTTTTATTACTGTGTTTGTTCTCAATTGTAAAAACCCTATGGAATTTGCTTGCGCTTTATAAATAAATGTTGATGATGACATAGCTTGTGCAAAGAGCAATCTCACATCTCATGTTCCTGTGAATGGCATGAATCTACCTGAACCACTGATTTTGTTCAAGACAAGTTTAGAGAGGTATCCGTCACTGTGTTTCCCATGTCCTCATGCAGAAGTGCAATACTTGTAATTTATCACATCTTAGCAGCAGACTTTTCCTGAAGTTACACCATAAGGGGTTAATGTTTCCTAATGTCAGCAGGAAATGTGGCTTGGGATTGTGTAACTATGATCTATGTACTCATAAAAGGTGAGGAACACACAAAAAAGAGAAATGTGCAACTTGTTAATACAGACTGACATTCTTATGACTGCATATTTGGGTGAGTACTAAGTACTCTGAGTACTTTTTGTTTTACTAAAAAAAAAAAAAAAAAAAAAAAGAGAGAGGGTCAGATAGAGAAAGAGACAGAATGCAGGGAATGGAGAGACAATGCATTTATTATGTGTACTGTATAACTGTAGTGTACAGGAACAGGTACACATGCAGAAAAAAGGAAACAAGGGGGAAACAGAAAACAGATCCGGATAGACAGACAGACAGATTGACTAAGAGAAAGTCTCCTATAGAGGGAGGGCGATTTATTGAGAAGTAGGTGTAGCTCTGCTGTTCATCTCATATTCTCTGCTGTTGCTATGGGAAGAAGACATTTCAACGCACGATACTTCGATTCCAGGGGTGGGAGAGGGCGGCTGGTGGGAATGGGATTCTAGAGGGAGGGGGAGTACTGCTTGTGAGGGCAAGCACAGGGGCAGGACTTACACCTTTTGAAATCGCTCAAGGAATCTCAGCTGCAAATTATATTCTACTAGTCACACTCACAAAACAGAAAGAAAGGAGGCAGGAAGGGGATGAGGGCGGCAGAACATAACACTGAGTGTTGGGAACATAAAAAGGGAATGCTAAGAGGATAAGAATTAAATGAGAAAGTGAGATAATACAGAAGGACAGGCAGAGGAAGGAACACAAGCTTGCAAATGAGAGAAATATTGTTATATTCCATTGGTTTGTAGAACACACACATATGTCGTGGGAGAGATTATGGGTGTACAGATGAGTCAAGGTGTACTACCTCTGTCCTTATTGCCTTCCAAAGGACATGAATGCACACTTACTTTAAACCCCATTCTTCATATTTTATTTTCATCACGAAGCAGTTGTTCTGTTCTGACTAGCCGCGTCTCCAGACGTAACGTTTCTGTATGTGTTCTTCTGATTGTTATCACTGTCACTGAAATAACTTTCTATCTCTCCGTTTTATTGTTTTCCTAGATTGTTCTACTGAAAAAAAACAACCCGGTTCACCCGACGCCTTTACACATCAACTCAATCACCAATGGCAGGGGTAAGATTCTGAAGGAATGACTCACAGCTTACCTAACAAATACAAAGCAACAGGTTTCCATATCGTAAGCAGTGTTCTCAGATGATAAATAATGGCTATCTGTCATAGTTGCTGCTAAGTTGTTTCTTACAGACAGACTGAATGTGAAGTGTCAGCTATTCCCCGGAAAGTGGTGGGATGCAGGTAGTGCCCACTGACTGACAGACTGCAAGACTGTCATTGTCACTCCTGTTGCTTTTCTGATAAACAGCTGGAGAATTATAGGCTTCTGGCCCTACTCTAAATCAATCATTTTGACCTGGAAATCTACCATCTTTTATCTTTCCCTCTAGAACAAATTATGCTGCAAGCCAGATCTCTACATTGGTAAGTGAACTCTAATATTTTGTTATAAGTCAGTGATTATAGCCCCACATACCTCTTTTGGGCTGTCCAGTTTAGAAGGGGGATGATATTTAGGTTAGACTAACTAAAGTGATCTGGCTGTTGCCCATTGTATAGTTATCAGTAAAGAATAATAAAAAAACTCATTAATTAAATTATGGTTATGGTATTACAATTTTTTATTTTCAGATGGATGACTATGGATTGAAGTGTAAATACTGTTAATGATTAAGTAGATGCTTAAGGATGTTTAGCAGAATGTTGTATTTTATAGTCATATAATGGTGAAATGGTTAAATAAAGTAACAATTTATTATGATGCGCATGAATTGTGGGGTAAAATATTTTTCTGTGAGTAATATAGCTTGGTGTGAGCTCAGGTGGGTACAAAAATGGAACAGTGTGCTATACAGAACTGTGATGGATAATGGGAATTATTATTTCAGAATTCCTGAACATCAGAGAATGTATGCATGAATGATGTAATGGAATGCACAGATCAATTGTTGTAATTTATTTAATGGAAATATTTACAACTAGGCACAGTATATATTATTATTTTCACAATTATTTTCAAATATTTTTATGTTGTGTTATTACTGATATTGTCTTCCCAGCAAACATCTTCATTCAGACCCCTCTGCTAAATAAATGTTTTCCCCTTACTAAGGATAGGCCCATTACTCACACTTACTGACGAGCACAGATAAATATATGGAATCACAGATAAATAACTGCTTATGAAATCACAGATTACACAGTGTTCAAAAAGGTGTTACTATATCTCACATGACATATATTATATAAAAGGCTGTATGACAAGTAAACATGATTATACAGTGGCATAGGTTATAGTAAGCATATGGTATTAAAATTATTAGTGGTATGGCAAAACACAGTATGGTATCACAGATAAGCATGAAATGACCAAGTACATCATGTGGTATCACATACCTAAAGTAGTGGACAAACAAAATAGAAATAACAATATATATTGAATTGATAGGATTTTTTGTGTTTGAAATAATGACTGCCATATAACAATTACATTATAATGTCACACTTCAGGTTGTTATATACCCAATCTGTTCTCCTCCAGTTGTTAAGCATATAACACAGCCACCAGAGTCAGGATTATTCCTATTGGGTAATAGTAAGCAAATTGGGCCTCATGTAGAGTTGGACATACATCTTTATTTTATGTAAAATAAGCATTTTTGAACTGTGCATATACACCAGCAAATGTGTACACATACTGTACTTCCGTATGCAGATTACTATACTTATGACTGGAGAGGCGACTTCTGATAGGATGTCTGCAGATTCACCTCTCCAGCAGATAGTCCTTAATTCATTAGTGTGTCTGCTATATTATATGAAGTTGCAGCCATATATTTGCATTACTTAACTGATATTTCCATTTGGACTGCGGTGGCAAAGGATTTTTAAATGGGAAAATATCAGATGTTTGCATTTAATGTGAGTTCACTTCATTTAATTGCAAATGTGTGTAATTATGTTTTTACAAGGTAAAAGCAACTTTTGCATTTATTAATAACACTATTCTCTGTTGTGTATTCCATTATTTGTGTAGACATTTGGTAATGTGATGTAAACCTGATGCCTTTACTAGTATTGTAGGGCTGAATGCATCCTGAGGTACCTGGGACTGTGCATTTGCATGTAAATGCTCTTTTTCATGCATGCAACCTTTCTTTCTAACTTTTGTGGTGCAAATGCATCCAACTGTACATGAGCCCCATTGTGGTTGTGGTGTGGTTGTTATAAAATAACAAAGCATGCTATGTCATTGTTACCTTCACTAGGAAGATTATTCCCGTTGTCACACCATGCTGTGATCTTCTCCACCAGCCTCTCGTTTATTACAGTTTCTTCTGTGATTCAGCCTTTTCCAGCATGGTAGCGGTATGTCCAAGCTACCTGCACAGTATGCAACCCCCACTAATATTCCTTTATCTCCCTTCCCCCCATGTCTTCCACCTTCCCTTATTTTTGCTCCCCTTCATTCTGCCTGGTTGTGCCCAACCTATTATACAGGCCTAAGAGAACTCATCATACCAGCCTTTTCATGTTTCACCACTTTCTGACCATCATAATACACCAGTCTGTGTAAAACACATTTTTCCAGTGTGTGATCCTAAAATGATACTAGCTTATGCTGATAAGCTTTGCTTTAAATGTTGCACAAATATGGGTACATTTCTACATATGGTCTTGAAAGACACAATTCCTGATCACAAGTTTCTACTTTTGGAGTCCAGTATTGATTTTGCTTGTGTTTGCTTACCATATACCTGTTTGCTAGGTTTACTGGACAAGTTAGTAATTTTGACCTGTGAACAGCTTTTCGTTTGTTTAGTTTTGTTTTAAGCTAGGATGGCATTGGCAGTGTCCTCTTAATCATCAATAATTCACTAAGGAAGTATAAATTAATGTATTGCAATAGGAGTGGAGCTCATTCATTTGGTAGAATTTGAGAAACATTTTTGGGCTGTTTCAATGGAATTTTTATTACATTGTGACACAAACACTTTTACGTGTTTGTATGTGTATATGTGCCAGGCATTTCAACCTTTAAGATTACTTTTTAGCAGAGGGGAAAAAAGCAGCAAACATTAAACCTTTTAGAAGAATTTTACCAGTCTGTTCTGAACACCAGCCTCAGTACCACATCTACCAACCATTGTCTCCATCACCACATTATAGCAGCCTGTGCCTCCATCAGCATATTATATCATCGAATGTCTGCATTATCTCATTGTACCAATCTGTGTCCTCCCAGAGTCTCTTGCTCTATTACTCTCTGGTTTACAGGAACATATGCACTGTATTACAGGTGGCATTATGCTCTTGTGCGTTACAAGATTTGAAAGCCCACTGTCCATGGTCCCATGGGTAACGCCATGTATAGATTGTAAGGGGTATATTTACTAAACTGCAGGTTTGAAAAAGTGGAGATGTTGCCTATAGCAACCACTCAGATCTCAACTTTTCAAACTCGCAGTTTAGTAAATATACCCTTTGGTTTCACTCACAGGGTATTGGCTAAGGAATGTCACAACAAGTATAACAGACATGATGTGTTTTAGTTTTGAGCACCCTTTCATCCATTGTGTAACTTTTAAGCATTTTGTGGTTTGTGATGTGGTTAGAGGAAATGATCCAACACACAGAGCTGTAATGAAGTCAGAGTAAGGCTGGTTATGCCATTTTCATTTTTCATATAATACAATTTGTACTTTTTTACCTTTCAAGTTATTGTTGTATATTACTATAGTTCGATGATATTTTGAGGTTCAACAAATGAAATTAATTCAATCGAATTGATTCTTGTCCTTTTATACTAATTCTCTTTATTGTGTGTATGTCCTAGAATTGTAAGTTGTACTATGCAAGCTTTTCTCCCTTTCTGTTTAATATCTGCATTGTTGTCAGGCTATGTTTAATATTTCTCCATTGATTACTGCTGAGTATGTTAGCACAATTAAAAATCAAGGATAACATTCCACTCAAGGGCAACTCGGTTAATAATCAGCTTTCATGTATATTATATTAATATATGTAATGGGGATTTCATTGATATTTTTGCTTGTCTTTTCCTGTTTCCGCACAAAGTCATGCTGTACATTGAGGACCTCATTTAGAGTTGGACGCAAAGTCCGTTTTATGCGCATCAACAAAAAACCACTACCACGCATGTGCAGAAAGCCCCAAATCCGCCTGCATCTTGGATGCAATTAACACTTGCGATTCACTAAGAGAGAATGGGAGGAACATGGAATTGTGAAGGCGTGACCTTGTAAATACATTCTAGTCGCAGTGAGGCACAGACGCAACACACGTCAAAACAGGGCTAAAGCTGTGTGGCAGGAATTAGGTGGCGCAAGCTTTAGCTATCTGCAGGAACTGTTCGCAGCTTGGTAGGGTATTAAGAGTGGGATGCAAATGGGGTTGCTTGCCACTCAAAATACCCTACAAAGCTGCGGCACACTCCCACTCCTACACTTCTTAAACAGACTTTGTGTCCGACTCTAAATGAGGTCTTGACTGTGTAAGATAAGTGTGATTACATATATAGTATGGGCAGCGCAGAACATTGGTTTTAGTCTTCACTTTTAGTAAAGCAATTCCATGTTGGTAAAGCAATTCCATGCATATATGAGATTATTTTAATGCTCCTGCTGCCACTATTAGTTTATCACTATGTTTATTGGTTTTAGGTTGATAAATGTCCTTTAATTCAGTTATGTAAGTTTACACCCTCCATGTCACTATATGATGGGACAAGAGGGGCTGAAACAGCTGCAGACAACTTTAAACATTTTAACATATTTGTTTTATCTAGAGAAGTTATACATGTATTTATTGTCAAAAGTACTATCTGACCATGAATGCTCAGTTTCAAAAGTAACTTCTACCATGTCTCTTTCAGTTGGTGTGTGTTTAGCGATTGTTGTGCTGAGCATAGCAGGGATTACTTTCATAAGCATTGGTAAGTTAATGTGCCCTGAAAACTATTAAAGATACTACAATCTAACAAAAAAGTAACTTGTTTAATTGAGCCCAAAGGATGGTCATACATATGCCAGACTAAGTTTTATTTTGTCCTTTGCAGCAGGTTATGGGCAAACTCAGGGTTTGTGTTTGCCACCCTGTAACCTTTCTGTGACCAGTCAAAATCACACCCCCAATGATATCATAACCTGTCTCCAAATATGTCTCACACATCCCTTGTCTCAAACACACATCGACAAGCTTTTGTACTGTTGTAGCTGTATATCACAACTTAATAAGATTGACAGTAGAGCCCTGGGAGGATATAAAGTGATTATGGGGAAGTGAAGTCAAACAATGAATGGCAAATAAATACTGAGCTGCCTTATAATGACCATCATATAAACCAGGTATAGTCCTATGACAAAAATGTTTTATACAGTCATGCCTTAATATTTACATTGGACAAATACAAAGGGAAATTACAGGGGCAAAGTCCTTTTAATTTAAACTGGGTAACATTTTTAGGCAATTCCAGATATGAAGTAGGATTAATGGCTTGCCTTCACACAGGGGCATTCTACCTGGGTGAGTGCGAGTTGGAGAGATACATCCCTATCTACGTGCTGGTACAAGGAATAATCTTCCTCCTATTTGGATGCACACTTTTGTTCCTGCTTTCAAATGACAAGTTAATCTTGTTTTCCTTCTTCCTCTGCACGCTGTCCATCTTCTGGTTCTGTTGGTTGATAACGGGTAAGAAAAATCTTGAATAGATTAAATAAAGTTATATTTTATATAATACAATATATATATATATATATATATATATATATATATATATATATATATATATATAGTAAATAGAGTACAGGATTCGGCGCCCAATGGTGTGTTACTGGGGGTAATTAGCCCAAGTTCAGAGGAAAGTAAGAGGGTTCAAGGTGGTTCAATACTTCAAATTCCTGGACAATCCTTTAGGACCATAGGTATTTGTCCATTTAGGTAGGCATTAAAAGACAGAAAAACAAGGTATGAGATCAGTGTGTTAGTGATAGCCCATCACCCTAATGAATACACACCACAAGGAATAAATACACCTCTAGTTAAGACCACTTATACTACCTCCTGAGGAAGTCCTGCTGAGGACGAAATGCATAGAGGCTTATTCTATTCAGTCCTGGGCTATATTGGATCACCATACCATTAGTAATTCCTGTGTGGAGACTGTGGGAGGTTCCTGTTGTACCCGAGGATCTGGTATATCTGTTACCTGAATTACAGATAAGCTTAAATTTTAATTACTCATTTGTGGAGGAGAGTTATGGTGTTTACAGTATGCTGCTGGTGTATGGCTGGAGAACACGCATGCAGTTTTGCTGATTATACTACCTCCTTGGAGAGAATGCTGATTATGTATTATTGAGAGAACAGCCATTATTAAGCTGTGTTCCAGTCTCTGGATAAGATATATCTATGCAGATAAGCAACTTTTATTTATTCCTTGTGGTGTGTATTCATTAGGGTGATGGGCTATCACTAACACACTGATCTCATACCTTGTTTTTCTGTCTTTTAATGCCTACCTAACTGGACTAATACCTATGGTCCTAAAGGATCGTCCAGGAATTTGAAGTATTGAACCACCTTGAACTCTATTACTTTCCACTGAACTTGGGCTAATTACCCCCAGTAACACACCATTGGGCGCCGAATCCTGTACTCTATTATCTTGGACTTACCTACCATTTCTAAGGAAGACTGCCTCCATATGTGGAAGAGGTGTTTATGTGGACTTTTTTCTATATAACATATTTTTACAATACTGCTGTGAGCGCCATTGTTTATTACTTATATTGTGTATGTAATATATATATATATATATATATATATATATATATATAAATATAAATATAACAAGTTTACAAAATAAGTGTAAACATAATGACTGAAGTGAATATAAAAACATTTAACCGCATGGGGCAAATTACATAGAGGCATTGTAACCAAAAGTAAACACTCAGGGATATATTTACTAAACTGCAGGTTTGAAACAGTGAAGATGTTGTCCTTAGCAACCAATCAGATTCTAGTTATCATTTATTGAATACAGTCTACAAAATGACAACTAGAATCTGATTGGTTGCTATAGACAACATCTCCACTTTTTCAACTCGAAGTTTAGTACATATACTCCTCAGACATTTGCTGCCTTTAGTCTCACTTGCACTAGACCAGTGTTTTCCAAACAGTCCTCAAGTACCCCTAACAGTGCAGGTTTTCTAGGTCACCAGTGATGTGATTACTATCACCAGTGGATCTTTCAAAATGTTGGTGCTGTGAGGAGAGTGATGGTGATCAGAAGAGATCATCATCATCGTCGTCATCATCATCACCATTTATTTTGAAAAAGCCAGGGCAACACCACTTGAATTAGGAGCCTAGGTAAGGCCCCAGTGGAGAGACCACGCGGCACGTCCGAGCAGCATGGGACAGAAGTGAGCCATACGAAAGAGGAAACGAGTGTCTGATACAATGTATCACGTAGATTAACCTCTTCAGTGTGCTCACTGTAAGGCAAAACATGGCTATATTGGGAGAGTTACCATGGCTGGTCCCTTCAAGAATGATGTCCTATCAGTGACTTGCCATGTGTGTGTGCGCTTCCCTTCCCCTACAGAATCCTTTTCAAACTCCTCACCACCACTTACAAGGCTCTCTCCCACTCTACTGCCCCTTACATCTCTAACCTCCTCTCCATTCACACTCCTGCCCGCTCCCTGCGCTCAGCCAATGATCGCCGCCTCTCCTCCACTCTTATCACCTCTTCCTACTCCAGAATCCAAGACTTTTCCCGTGCAGCCCCCCTTCACTGGAATGACCTCCCTCGTTCCATCCGTCTCGCTCCTACTTTGTGCTCCTTCAAACGTGCACTGAAAACTCACCTCTTCCGCAAAGCCTACCAACCATCTACTTAACCACCTCACCTCCTCCACTCGCTCTCCCTTCTCTCCCCTTGCCTCTTCTGGCTCCCCTTTTGTCTGTTCTGTCTACCCCCCCTTAGGATGTAAGCTCACATGAGCAGGGCCCTCTTCCCTCGTGTCTCCTCACCTGTTCTTCTGCTCTGTGCTTATTGCATTAGCCTGCCTGGAGTTTCTGAAGTATTGGTATTTTTGTTTATTGTTCTGTACTGTTTTACCCTGTATAGTCTACTGTTTGTACTGTGTACGGCGCTGCGGAAATCTTGTGGTGCCTAACAAATAAATGATAATAATAATATTTATATAGCGCCACTAATTCCGCAGTGCTGTACAGAGAACTCATTCACATCAGTCCCTGCCCCATTGGGGCTTACAGTCTAAATTACCTAACACACACACAGACTAGGGTCAATTTGATAGCAGGCAATTAACTTACCAGTATGTTTTTTGAGTGTGGGAGGAAACCGGAGCACCCAGAGGAAACCCATGCAAACACGGGTAGAACATACAAACTCCTCACAGAAAAGGCCATTTTCAGAAATTGAACTAATGACCCCAGTGCTGCAAGACAGAAGTGCTAACCACTGAGCCACTGTGCTGGAGGCTGTCTGAGGAGTGACAAGAGACAGAGAAGAAGTATATGAGCGGCAGATTAGAATAGAGTGACAGAAGAAATAATCATTTAACAAGAAAAACAAGTCGCTGCTATATCTTGCTGAATGTTTCAGACATATATAAATGTTTAAAGACTTCAGCTGTGACAAATAAGTGAACCAAAGATAAACCAATGAATGGCTCCAGTAAAATAAGTAAAATAAACAGTTTTAAACACACTTTACCTTAGTTACCATGGTAATCGTGAGCTAAAATGCCATACTGTGAAATATCAGTCACTAAATAGAAAAATACAATATCATATTTATTCTGCTGTGTGTAATACTGAATAACGAACTGTTATAATCAAATTCAGTGATTGCAGTATTTTATGGAAAACAATTGTTTAATATTAAGACATTTATTTCTCTGCACGAATTATTGAATAATAAACGGTCATATGAGGTCTTCAGTGATCACTCTTCTCCATAGACTTAAGTGTTGCCCACCATCAACGGACCACATAGTTGCATTAATATATTAGCGATGTTATCACAAGAAAAGAATACCATAGTGAGAACCATAATTTACTAGCCATACCTAACGAGTATCACTCAGAGGAACTAATAAAGAAAAGGACAATAACCAAATAAATTGCTTCCATATACATTAGATCTCGATTTATTATATTGCAGAGGATAATACAGTTCTGATAACTGGTAATTAACCGTCAGATTCACAGTTACAACCGTTGAAGTCTTCACATTTCCCCAACGTGCACAATGTGTCTTATTTATCTTGTAGGATAAATATATATTGTATTGATTCAAACTTGCATATAATTCTATAGATATTTAAGTAAGAATAGAGTGGTATTAGTATAATAACTGAGTATTGCAATTATTAAAGGTTTTAGAGTAACATAGCAAAAGTGCACTGGTAATAAATAGGTTAAGAGAAAAATAATAATAATAATAGTTAATAATCAGTGTTGGTGCAATCACTAAACTTGGTAATCTGTCTTATATCCTAAGAATAGGTAATTCATGGTATATTAATTGTAACCCTAAATTTGATAAATGTATTTCGGATTACAAACATTACCATAATAAAGTTATTGTTAAGAAATAGTTGTGCATTTTTAAAATGTATGGAAACATATCCAAAGTATTGAAACTGCAGAAAATTATCTTATACTGGTAAGGGGCAACTTCAACTTGTTACATTAAACAACACCACACGAGGTGTCACTTAAAGCCCTCAACAACACTACCCCTGCATACATCTCAAATCTCATATCAAAATACTCTCCCTCCTGCCCTCTTAGATCTACCTCTGACCTGTGACTTGTCTTGTCTCTGGTAACCACCTCTTACTCTCGCCTACAAGACTTCTCATGTGCTGCTCCCCACTTATGGAATTCCCTACCACGCTCAGACTTTCCTACAGCCTTCAAATCTTTAGACGCTGTTTGAAAACCCTTCTCTTTTTTAAAGGCGACCTTATCTCTAACACTATTCACACTATTGCATTCTCACAGCTATCCGATTTTCCACTCTGAACCACATTTGTTACTGTACCCTCTTCTACTTAGAATGTAAGCTCTCTAATGAGCAGGGTCCATCATATTCTTTGTTTTCATGTCTGCATTTATTTTTTCTACCTTGTATGTCCGTTTTATGTATGTACTGTTTTCCCTACTGTACGGCGCTGCGGTGCACTGTGGCGCCTTACAAATCTACAATAATAATAATAATAAAATGTGTCAGTCAGTAATGAATACACCTGTGCTCCATCAAGGAGATATTGAAAACAATCACTGTTAGAGGTACTTGAGGACTGGGTTTGGGATACACTGCACTAGACTATGGGTAGCTAAAACAAGTGTTTGCTATGGGTTACAGAACATGTATTATTAGCACCATATTATTAATCTAGCCTTAATATGTTGTTTAAAATACCAGTACACATGTATAAAGGTATACTTTTAATGTGCCAAAAATTTCTTAAAAATAAATATGTTGATGATTGCAGGAAGACATAAGTATATGATTTTTCAGTTTCCAATCTGAACATTAAAACTATATGAAGAGCTACATATTTTTGTTTGTTCATTTTTAGCTTTTTCACAGTGTATGGGCATGCTTAATGTATAGTGAGAGGATATGTTTTTCTTTTGTGCATCGCCAGTCAGTACCATAAATAGTGTTTTATTATCGAAACTTTTAATTAAAGGGGTAATACAATTCCCCGCATTGGTAGTATCCAGCTGCGCTCATTTCCGTGTACTATGCTACTCAAACATTACAGGAAATATCTGTGATGTTACATTGCCACAGAGTACCTTCATGAACGTTCTGAAGGCACTTCACGGCATATTGCGGAGAATTGCATTCCCCCCTAAGATACACACTTATATGATTTAATATTCTAATATTGACCTTTTTTCCCTTTAAAAAATCAGGAAGCATCTGGGTTTTCCATCACTTCCTCTCCTACCATGGACAGTGCCATGATATTTTGTACCTCTTTGCGTTTTGGACCCTCATTGTGCAATACATTGGTCTGAGTATTGCATTTTTGGGTTCAGTTATTTACTGCTGCTTCTTTTGCATCTTGCTGTGGGCTTGTACTGCTGTTCATGGTTAAACACCAGGAATAGGAAAAGCAGGAGCTGTTTGACTAACTCAATCTGTGTGCTCTTTGGTACTAAATGCTGGAACTGATGGAGACAAAGGAAGAGATAATTCTCCCAGACCTTCAAGGAACAATATGGGAAACAGAACCAGATATGGTGCACAAAGTATTAAAAAAAAAAAAAAAAAAAGCCATTGAATGATCTGGAAGGGCTCAATTTCTTAACACAATGCAGCGGATCCTGCTAATCTACTCACAATGGCTTGATGTGGTATCTACACTAGTATAATATTGCTTTGGCATGCTGTGTCATCAAATGATCATACAACAGCAATATAGTCAGTGACAAAAATAAGCTTTGTGATGAATGCTGCTGATTTTAAGACTGAGTGAACTAGACACATGTGGAACCGTAAAACGGGTTTTAAAAATTGTTCACGGAAAAGCTTAAAAAAAAAAAAAAAAAGTACTAGAGGTTTACAAAAGCCTCCATTTCTGAACACTGTGCATGGATACTACTGATCTTCTAAGCACTTTGATGGCTTATCATCGAAAACTCAAAGTGAACCTTGTCTGCATGCTGCATTTAGGTTAAGATGTTAAATAAAACCAGCATTTCTCAAAATATAATGTTCTGTAAGCCACATGGACATTCTAATGGACTTTGAGAGTTAATTTGGATAAGCCAGCACAATTTTAGTCATCGTTTACGATAGGGCAAAAACTGGATATTCTTGAACTCTGCAACCTCAAACAACATTTTAAACCCTAAAGAGTGAAAACAATATATGCATTTCCTATATACTCCTTAGAGAACCAACTTCATGCCAGGAATATACCAAAGTCGACCTATGGAGTTCATGTATAAAGCAGAACAAAGAATGTGTGTACTCTACTGGCAATCTAGATTCCAGGTGTCCAGGATCACATATGTCGGCAATACAGTATAAAATCTACTGGACAGATTCACTAAACCTTCAACATCAATGTTAGCATCTTATCAACAAGTGACTTTCGGAATATGAAATCAGCATAGGATAATACTTGGTACCTTGTGGGCAGGCTGTCTACTGGCAAAATTGTAAGATTATTACAGCTTGATAATCTCCATTTTTTTCTCTACAAATCTGTGGTCAGCGTCTTTTGGAAAATTTTTAAACCCTGCTGCCATCATGTTATTTAATATCAAATTAACAAAGATGCTTTACTTAATGAATTGCTGCAATAGCTTAATTGGTTAACAAATTGGTCTCAATAAACTCTAAATTGTACAACTCAAGTACGTTGTGCCTTCATATTTCAGAACTTCCTGGCTAGATCAATTTTCCAATCTTCTCAGAAATTAAACCCATCTACTGAACGTTTAATTATCAGTCTCAGAGAAAAAAAACAAAAAACATATCAATGCTGGCGATTAAAATTATACCAAGATACCTGTAAACGGTAACTATAATTGAACAATGTACTGTATTTAAGTTTGCATGTAAATTTTATTTTATTATTTGCTTGACTGTAAAATGAGATGTTGAAATCAATCTATATATAAAAATATTTGTTTTTATTGCATGGACTGGGTAATAGTTTTTGCCAAGCAATTAAAGATTAGCTAACTAGGATAAAACTGGTAGGGATGGAATTCCTAGTGCCCTAACCACAGCAGATAGATAGGAAGTCAGGAGCCAAAACAGTGCAAGTCTAGTGTATGTATGTATGTATGTATGTATGTATGTATGTATGTATGTATGTGTCATGTGACAACTGGAACAGACAATGTTGGGCAGTTATCTAGATAGAAATGAATCTGCAAAATCACAAAAAGGGTAAAGGATTACAGCGATAAAAAAATTACCATTGATTTTCATAACAATTCACTATCTGTTCTTTTTTACATTAGTAAAATCAGCGAAGTAAAAAAATTTTTTTTTGAGGTGTTGATGGGAAACAAAATGTCTGCCAATTGTTTTTCAATAAAGAGTATTATCAGAGTATATCAATATTTTGAAGTATTGGTAATAAATTAATTTACCATGAAATTGAAGTCACATATGGCACTTTCCCTGAGCCCGCATCACATGTGTGTGACAGAGGTTTAATCACCTGGTTTGTCTGCAAATTATTAACATCCCCAAAATGCTAGTTTTGTCCAAAAACTGCCACCACCAAGAGTAATTTTCATAGCTTAATCCTTTGCCAGAACTCTTAGGTTCCTCCTAAAAAGTTATATCGCACTACAATCAAACTTTAAATTAACCAGTTATCATTAACCAAAAATCTCCTGCATTTAAAAATTACCTAGCTTAGCGATGACATGAATTTATTAAGAACACAGACAAGAACGTTGTTAAATGGAGTTTAATATGACGAAAACAAATTCACAATGCTTAAGATAAATAAAAAAAAAATTACAATGCGATATACAGTATTTTGAGGCAAACAGGTTTCTTGAAATAAAATAAAAACAGAGGCAGAAAACTCACTTATTTTTGTGTAGCTGAACCTTGGAGTGGTTGGAAAATTGGACAGATCTTCGCTATGAGTTTGACTCCCAAAGAAATGACAATGAATAACAGTTTAACATGGTATTTAAACTCACTGATTTTCTATCCCCCAACCCTGTCCTTTGTGAATGTGATAATGACACCCTTTATGGCTTTTCTGTACACCACTCCACTCAGAATTTACTTAGAAAAATTAATTGTGTGTCTTTGGTACATCCCAGACATATAATTTTGCATCCAATCGACTGGTTACAAATGTGCACACATTACAATATATATATAATACTTCAGAAAATACTTGATTACTATAGTTTTCTTTTGAGCTTAGCATTTAAGTTTGACATACTGTAAGTTGGGGGGGGGGGGGGAATTTGCACTGATTATGGATGCATACAGATACCATCTCAGATATGAATTATGGAGAATATTATGAATATTGGACAAATCTTCAATATAAAATTGACTCCCAAAGAAATGACAATTGTTTCTAGTTTTCCACAGTTTTTAAACTAAGAGATTTTCCATCTCACAATCCCTTCCGTGTGAGACCACTCCAGGTTTTTGCTAATGACATCCTGTATGGCTTTTCAACAAATCACTGTGCTCAGGGTTTCTTATCATATTGAATATTTTTTCTTTGGTGCACCGTAGACATATCATTTTTCATTTAGTCACAAATTGACATACAGATACATATGAAATATGGTATTACAGATACCTACAAAAATATATACCTGTTAAACTGGTTTCCTTTACTCCTCCATGGCAGTGTACACTATGGGGTTAATCCCCCCTTGCACGTGAGTCAGGACAGCCAAGCTATGTATGCCTCTCTAATGCAAGATTTTATACATCTTGCCACTGATGCCTTTGAGGCTGGTCCACCGCTATTATTGCCGATTAAAACAAATAACGGTTTTGTTTTCCTAAATTACGGTGTCCTCCTAAAATAAATTTTAATGCCACTTGCCAAGTCCAAACAATTAAATCTCCTTTCTTTGGTGTCTTTTGCCTTTGGATATAGCGAGGGTAGAACATTTTCTTGATTACTATGAAATCATGATGCTACTTTTGGCAGGAATTTTGGATTGGACTTAGCACATTCCTATCCTCATGCATAATCAGAAAAGACTCCTCTGCCCAGAGTTCTTGTAGCTCTGAAATCTCCCTCAATGAGGTAATTGCTACTAGAAAAATTACCTTTATTGTTAAGTACTTCATAGAAATCTTTTGTAAAGGTTCAAAAGGTGATTCCGTCAGGGTCTCCAATACCAGGTTCAAGTCCCATGGAGCCAAAAGGAGAGCGATAAAAGATCATATTCTCCTTGGAGCCTGCATAAACTTCATTTGATATTTATTTTCGGCCAACCGTCTGTATAACAATGCTCCAAAGAGCAGATATTTTAGAGTATTAACTGCTATTCCTTCGTCAAGCCCATCTTGCAGGAATTCAAGTACAGTATCTAAAGAAGGACCTTTTTGTGAAAATCAGACCATCATTGACAAAAAAAAATGTCCTAGATTCTATATGTCTTGGATGTTGTCTTTTTCCTTGCATTTAAAAGTGTAGTGATGACCCTACTAGAAAAGCCTTGGCATTTCAAATGTTTCCTCTCAGTAGTCATGCTGGTCTCCAGATCCCTAGGTTTGGATGTTTTATCTGACCTTGCTAATACGGATACCCAAATTGCCATTTTACAGAGAAAGCATCCACAGCCTCTACTTCTTTCTACTAAAATGGATAACGAATAATTGCGCACAGCTAGCTATAATTAAGACCATATATGAACAGGCAATAACAACTGCTGGAAATCATAAAGGTAGTCCTAAACTCTAAAACTAATTATTGTAGGGGGTTACATTCAGCGATGTACTATTTACCAAAAAGATAAAGTCATGGCATAAATAATTGCACGTTTCTGTGTGCATTACTAAATTGAAAACACACAGAATAATTGACAAATAAACAATGCATCTCTCAAATGGAACAAAAACAGTGTCAATAAGAGATCAATTCAAACAATCAGTATGATGAAAGTTAGTGATGGAAATAATCAATGGTGTCAGAGATCAGACTGGTTACTGTAACAAACATCATCTGTAGGTAAATATAAGGAAACCGTACCTAATCCGGATAAGGTAATGATGTCACAAGGCTCCTTCTGGTGTCTTGTTAATTCCAGAAAGCTTGTTTAACCACAAATCTTGGGATCCTGAGAGTAATTGCGTGTAGAAGGACTAGAGTCCTGTGCCAAAAACCAAGCAGAAAATGGCAAAAACAAAACAATAATGGAGGGTGAGAAACATAGAAATAACAAGTTACAGTGAGGACAGGAATTGGTAAATGGTGAGTGTTTTATTAAAATAACACTTTATTCAAATACATTAAAATTATGGTGTAAAATAAAGGATTTGTCCCAATATATTTCCAATAGAGACAAAAATAGAGGATGCTGGAAACGACTCATTAGTGAAATTTGTCCAGAGTACAACCACTGCTCGACAGCATGCATCTTAAACACTGGAACGCATGTAGTACGTTCTGGTACATGTGAAGAGTTTGTGGTCCCAAAGCGTTTATGTAGCTATTGCTTGTGTTAAATGGCTATCCAATCCTCTTATATTGCCTGTACAATCACTTCACTGATCCATCTGGACATAGCTTGTTTAGAAGGAGCATATCCTTTCTGACGTCCTGCAGGTATCACAAACTGTTAATTTGTCTTTCAGAATTCCTGTGTTCTAGCCAAGAGTATAAAGGGCACAACCATTAGCATATTCAAGGACTAAACTCAGGTCCCATGGAGCCACAAAAGCTCTGACTGAAGGGCATCCTCATACTGCTTGGAAATAATGTACAATTAGTTCTTCTTAAGTTAATTTGGTATCCAATAAGACACTTTGTGCTGACACTTGGACTTTTAATGTGGCCAAGTCACATTTCCTGGTACCCAGGCCCTTCCATGTTGTTGAAAATACCTAATACCTGGGTTGTTCCGATGCAGACTATTCTTTCTGACTTGCCCACATTAAGAATATCATTCAGATATGGCCGTATCTTTATGCCTGGTTTCCTTAATTCTGCTATGAATCTATCAAATACCTTAGGTTGTCTCCAGCCCGAAAATAGGCATGTAAACTAAAAATGGCAGACCATCATCCAGAATTTGAGAATTTCTGTGCTGTATTGCTACAAGAATATTTAAGTAAGCATCCTGAACGTCTAGGTCAAAAAATCCCGTCTATGGATGGCTTTTGCAATGAAATTCGCTAATTCCATTTGTACATGTACAAACTTGTTGAGTCTTCTCAAATACAAAATCGTGCTAATCTTTCTTGAAAAGGAACAGTCCAAAAAAACAAAACCTGCCTTCTTGCTCTGGGAAAACTTGATAATTTGTATTGATCTTCAATAGAGCCTTGTAAGACTTTTGCGTAACACTTCAAGCATTATTTTGCTTGCAATTTTTCTTTGGGATCTATTCTGTACCCACTGATCTTAAGAGTAAGACCACCCTTCTGCAAGTGTAAAATACTGCCCCCTATGGAGTTGCAGTAGAAATTAGTTTAACTTATCCTCCTAAACATATATATTTGCGCAACATTTCCACATTATCCAGATTAAACAACCTAAGTGTTTCTTTTTTTCGATTTTCTCCCAATTCATCACTAGAAGAATGTTCCATTATTTCTGGAGAATACCACTCAGAGTGTCAATCTTCCATAACTATGCTTCCTACTGATCTGGTTTTTAACTTGCAATGTGTGTATATATATATATATACACATACACACACACACACACACACACACACACACACACCTTCCCCCCCCCATTTAGAGACTTACCTGACAAGGATGTTCTTCAGCGATTTGGGATTGGCATTTTGTGGACACAGTGCTTTCCATTTGGACAGGGAATGCTGTTTGCAGCAGTTCAGAGTCCCGTAACTATTTCCTGGTACCCAGCGATGACTGTGTGTGTGCGCAGATGTGCAAACCCTGCTCCAGCACTCTTTAAGGCGCAATTTTTCAAATTACTCTGCAGTTACAAATGTGAGGGGACGTTTTTGTTTTACCTATCTCTAGCTAAACAAAACTTAAGCAAACCCATAGCATAGGCTGCCATGCAGGAGTGACTTTTTTGTATTCCTTAGTCTACATAAGTACACTTTATATATTTTTTCAGTACAATATTACAGTATATGCAGTTTTATTTTTTTTGGCCTCATGATTATTCCCATAGTTCCTGTCGCCCAATTAGTACAGCCTCAATTTTTTTACATCAAGCTTTAATTATCAAGTCCCCCAAAGATCACAAATTGAGATTTTTTTCTTTAAAGAATATATAAACCATCAGTTCTGTGCTTGGGGACAAAAGGGGGTAGCACCAGGCCAACAAGTTTTTCATCAATTTGGGACATTTACACAGTTACACAAACAAATTACACTCGCACAGAATGCATACAAGATGCATGAAAATGCCTTGGCATGCTTAGGAGGGAAGCTGCATTGTATGTTTTGTTTTTTCTTAAACTATGTTTCTTTTTATTAGTTTTAAAGAACCTTTTTTCCCCTCAGTACTTTTGTTATGCCTCATACAGTGAGGGGGGTAGCTTGATAAATCTACCTTGGTGCTATCTGGACCTATTACCAGCATGCATGCAACTGCCAATAAATCATCATCACCATTTATTTACAGCGGGTGAAATAAGTATTGAACACATCAACATTTTTCTCAGTAAATATACATTTAATGTGACTATTGTAATGAAATTTACACCGGATGTCCGCAACAACCTTTGGAATCAACACATGCAAAGAAATCAAACCATAGATGACCATAATTTAAGTTTTGTTTAATAGTTTACTGAGAAAAATGTTGATGTGTTCAATACTTTTTGCACCCGCTGTATATAGCGCCACCAATTCCATAGTGCTGTACAGAGAAGATTTGTCAGTCACATCAGTCCCCGCCCCATTGAAGCCGACAGTCTAAATATGCTAACAGACACACACTAGTGTTAATTTTGTCAGTGGCCGGTATGTTTTTGGAGTGTAGTAAGGTAATCCTGGATCTAATAATTTTAGTGGCAGATGAGAACCAATCTGGACCTCCTCTACACTCCCCCTGGGACACCAATCACACAGTTAATATATGGTAACAATACGATGACCAGGCATTCCTCTGCCATTGAATATGAAAATGTTTGCACTTTTGAATGCAGTGTTCTTGCAATCGGAGAGGTAGGAGCTGAGTGAGTGGCAGTCCTGGTTAAATGACGGTGGAGCATATAGGAGAGTATGGGAGTCATTAGGAGACAACTTAAAAATAATTGCCCCAGAGTTGCCCGAGACAACATGCCCATAACAATGATTAATCCCATCATCATACAAGCCCTTACTCCTCCTCCAGGCATGCCTCTAGCAGACAGTCACGCAAATTGGCAGTTCGGAAGCAAATTTGGAGGAAAGAATGAAAAGGGGTCACTTTCATCCACACACAGGTAATTACAGAAAATAAATGCAGTTCTTTAAATTCATAAAAGCCTGTCTGAGATTACATTTATGCTGCAACAGGAGATAAGGCTTGCTTTATGCATTCAATACATAGAGCAAAGATAAAATATTTGTTAAGAGGAAATGATATGTTACTATAACAATAAAATGGTTATGTGCTTGCGTAGAGAATATTTATCATGTATGTTTGGTAACCACGTATACTGTTGGCAGAACAAGGTGAAATGAACAATGCTTTATAGTTAACTCTGTATTACTAGAAAGATAACACAATTAATTTGTTTCCTCCACCTCCTTTTTTAATAAATTTAAGAACACATTTACCCCACCCACCCCCGACCCCAGGCCTTGAGGCCCAGTTTAAAAACCAAAATAAAAGAACAAAACCAAATAACTGAAAACGGAATTTAAATTGGTCTGTCCAGAGGCTACGAGTCATAATCCTCCTCTTCTTCGCAGCCAGCGGGAAGCAACGGAGCTGGCATGGTGGGCATAGCAGAAGGTGCCGTGGGCATCACTGGTACAGAATGAAAGTGTAGGAAGGATGGAGCCGAAGGAGGACTGGGAACAGAAAAGAGATGCAACAGTTAGAACATTGAAAAGAAATTGTGTTAGAACTAATGTATAAAAGTAACAAGATTAAAGAATTATGATGGCCCTTACACACCAGAGTTCACTCCAAGCTTAAATATACATACAAGCCTTTATACAAACTCTAGATTTACAAAATCCAATATGTTACAACAGTTTCTCTGAAACCACCAAACGCATGTTTTCCAGGTCTAGAGTGCAGGTATCTATTGACGGACTCATTCTAAGATTCACATTCAGAATATTTTCTGGAATAAACAGACAATTCCTACAGATTTTATCCTCCCACCCATTTTCAGAGTACAACGCAGAGAGGGAAGGCTGTATGTTACTTTCTTATTGAAGAAGCACAAATTGAGAGACATTAAACTCAAAATGTTCTTTTCTTTGTGTGCAGGAAAACAAATGTGAAAGCCTTTTGTTCTATTTTGGACATTTCTGTGAGAGAACAGGAGTTTGCATATACCAGGCAGTCATTGTGACTTTACCCAAGGCCAAGTGGATAGGACATAATAAAATGTAAAAGTTTTCTTTTCATGCAATTGTTGCAGGTAACTGTGTTTTACTTAGCTTTATAGTTAGAACTATGTTTTATCCAAATATATTCGTCCTAAGTTCACAAAGACTTATTGTTTATTATTATTATTATTTATTATTATTATGTAAGGCACCACACAGTGCTCTGCAACGACAGACAGTAGGGAATACAGGACATATAAAAAAGGTAGAAAAAATAAATACAGGCATGAAAACAATTGGTAGGGGCGGCCCTGCTCACAAGAAAGCTTACATTGGCCTATACTTCCCTTTGGACAAAAATATTCTATTGAAATGCTAATAGGCGCAATTTCTCCACAAAAAAAGCAATAAAAAAAAAAAAAAAGCAGTGCAACCGCTGGTGGTTCTCTTATATGTAGAAGGATAACTGGTGGACATTGATGCACAATATCAATATTGGGCTCTTAAATTGCACTTCTAAATGATGCAGGCAAAGTGTGGCACTACGAAAGGGGTAGTACTGGAAAGGGCTTCTAAAGTGATAAACCCTTTTACATTAAATAGTGATTAGAAGCAAATTAAAAAAAACCAAAAACATTCAAATGTTAAATTTACCAATCAAACTGAAATCCAATGAATAAAAAGCTTTATCTTTACCAAGAAATAAATCACACAAATTATACAACTGACCTTTTATGCGAGCAGTAATGAAATACTATCTCCGCTATACAATATATCTTGCGTAACAGCCAGTCAGAATCACAGTACTTGAGAGCTGCAGCTCTTTCCTCAGGATTACTTGCAGTATGCGCAGCCAATCAAGTGGCCACAGCTGGAATCCTGACTGTACACATCAGTCATAAGTAACCTGAAATTTTCAGGCAAAAGCAGAATTTTGCAACAGAAAACCAGATGCCCATGTGAAATGAACTTTGCTCAATTCAGTAACCCTTTCACTGCTTCAAGTTCATCCTAAATTTGCACCTCAGGTGGCCCCCCCTATTTTACACACTGCTGTGCTGTATTCGTATCACCATGAATTAATTTTAGGTTTACTGTGCCCAAGTGAATTTTATATACTTTGTGAGTTATTGAGCTCTCTTTTGGTACCAATGCCATCTTTCTTTTTCATCACCTAAATAACAACAAAAAAAAACCCAACAACAAAAAGCTATTAGAAGCAGACGTTAAAGCCACACTTTTGAATATGTAATGCAGAGGCCAGAATCTATTCCCACTAATCTTTTAAATCAATAAGCATTCTGTGGAAGTGTATCTATGACAATCAGCAACACATGGGAGCACTATGTCTGACTGAAAAGTGGAAAATCTTTAAAGACAATGGTACACTTCAGCATACATACCCAAGTGGCATTACATCCACCCATGGTACGTTGTCATGGATTTATTTAGCTTAAAACCCATCACCTGGAGCCAATTAGCTACTCTCCCTCACCAAAGCCCCAAGGGCTTCTCTATGCAAGTGTTTATTCCCCCCAAGCCTCTGTACATCTCACTGCCCTGGACAAAAAACAGGGCAGTGAAATAGGTGTTATGAGCAGGAGTCACAGGATTCCATGAATGCGGGTTACGATTGGTTCTTGCCATTTTAAAGTGGTGTTAACCACTGTAAACGGTAACGCAGCTTTAAGTGAACCTCAAAATAGTTAGCTGGTGATCAAAATGAGAAATGTGGACCAAATTGAAAAAAACAAAACAAAAACACGGTTCAGAGTCCATCCAAAATTTGTAAAAAGTACAGTAATGGCAGAGATCAATAGATCACAATTTGAAAGTTTACAAAACAGAGCACAGGGCAATGCATTCCATATGGATGTCAAGATGGCCAAGAACTGCAGCTGAATTATACAAGATTATTCATCCACATTTCAGATATCACACACTGTTATATCAGTTTCCCCGTTTATGTAAACATCAGTAACATTCTCAGTCATAACCAAGTTTGATTCATGTATTATCTGGATTGGGGATTGTGAGACAAACAGCATAGGTCTTAGGGGCAGGTCTTTTGGGCATCCCTTAAAGCATCTATATTAGGTGTATTATTTTCTCTATCCGTTTGCAAATGTTGAACAAATTCTGACTAAAAATAGTTCAGTTTCTTAAAGCATTGTTGGTGGCAGATAGGTAATATTTATTACTTGAGGTGTTCATTGTTTACGATACAGAGTAATTGTGCACTTAGGATGCATATCTTGGGCAGAAAGATGGCTTTGGTTGCATATGGTGTAAAAGCAGATACTCTTCACTGTCTTGAACTCTGCCACATAGAGATTTGGAATTTCCACAGTTTTGAAAATTAAGTGAGTGGATAGGGCAGTGATCATCAGGCAACAGGGTGTCCAATCCCCCTGCTGCTCAATACAAACCTTAGAAACCGTATGCCCTGCTCCATGAACGCTGAATTTGAGTGGACCATAAAAGGATGCACTGCTATGTAAGTGGGGAAAGGAACAGGAACTCAAAATGCAGTGGGAAGAGCAGAGACATTCCTTGGACATTAAGGAAGACACTTGACCAGTTTTTGGATGAGTTACAAATCAAAAATAGATAATAATTGATTACATAAGCATTCACCTATTTTTGCTACCTGGGGCAACCAAATGACTTCAGAGGTCACTTAACTGTTTAGAGTACATCTGTGTACAATTAAATTGTGTTCATGGATTTCAAAATAAATACACCTGTCTGTGACAAGTCCCACAGGGGGTTAGTGCATTTCCAATCAAAAAATGATGGAAAAGCAGCAATTATGGTAAAAGGATATAGGAAAATGAAGTATCCACAGAAGCATGGTCAAAACCATCATAAAGAAATTACATTCTTCAAAACTAAGCACCTATGCTTTTGTTATGGAGGCCTTAATTACACGATATTCATAAAAGTCATCATGATAATAATGGAAAATAGGGAAACAGTAACGTTAAAAAACACCCATAATACTGAAAAAGCGTGTATAATATAATAGTAATATAGTACATACAAATTATTTCTCTGGTGTTACTACCTGCTGTGACAACAAAGCAAATACAGCTACCTGGTCCTGGAAGAAAGTGAAATTGCTTATACATTGGGGTATATTTATTTTACAACATCCAAAAACACTGAATATAGCCCGATAACTATTGCTGTGACACATGTCCTTACCTAACTTGGTTTTAAACATAAAGGAAGAAAAATATCGGATGTAGCATATATTAGAATAATTATAAGATCTGCGCCCTACTTCTACCCATTGCCCATAATACAATTACAAAGCCTGGTAGTTAAAATGTTGTGTACTGCAAGTCTGCAATATAACTGCTGCACGAGGAAAGAAAGCACCAACTACCATGTGGGACATGGTTAGGGTCTTAAACTGGACAGCACCTTTAAATTGTAGCGCAACCTTACGCAATGTTATTGCAAAAAAAAAAAAAAAGTTATTTTGAGTTGCTTTCAAAAGTTGCAATACACATACCATATAAAACGCAATCTTGTTTAAGGCTCCACATAGTCTTCAGAGTTACCCTAAACAATCACATGAATTTACCTTTGAAATGTGGCGTGTGATTGGATAGTTGCAGCTGGGGTAGTACACATTTCTTCTTCTCCGTCTGTTTCTGTACCTTCAGAATCATCCTGTTAAGGAGGAAGATTTATACATCAACATTGCTAAAAAGAGATTCACTAAATGGTATGTAAAAAACAAAATGTATAATGATAAAAGAATGGCCCACCTCTTGCTCCGAATCAGTCTCAGATTGTTTTTTATCCTTTCCTTTCATAGTTGTACCTCCATTCTTTCGACTACTTCCTGGTTTTCGACCCCTTAGGGAAAATTCAAGAATAGCCATTAACACAAGATATCATTGTGAATCTTAACTATTTAAAAAAAAATTAAAAAAAAATCACAATGATGTGATCATCAAGCTGCAGCAGCTAAAGCGGACAGAAAAACCTTGTCAGTAGAGGTATATAACAGGTCCATTTCTTACCTCCGTGACACTCTCTCCCCCTCTGTGTGATTGTCTTCATTCTCTCCCTGGATATCTGGGACAGTGGCAACAAGATCCTTTAGGAAGTCAAATTGCTGCTCAAGCTCTATACACTGCTTCCTGTCAATGATGAATGGAAGAAACAAGATTTGTTAATATAAGTCGATTAGGAAAGGTCTTCTTAATATATGAACAGGATCTTCAATGTAAATAAAAGCTTGGCTGACATTATATTGCTTATTTACAATTAGACTATATTAATGGTTTTCCCATCCACAAAGAAGCCAAAATGACAAAGTTAGTGAACAGCGCCACTAAAAAATCAGCACTATAAAAAGTGCTGATGATTATGCTGGTGCTACAGAAAAGAGGATTTGATGATACCCACGTAAAATCAATTTTTCTGAGTAAGCAGTGTCCCCCAGATGGAATCAAACTGCTGACAAGCTATTATTATTATTATTTATTTATAGGGCGCCACTAGGTATCCGTAGCGCCGTACAGGGACAGACAGAAATACGGTACAGGGTGAGACATCACGGAACAGTTAACAAAAAGCACAGTATCTCAGAAGCTCCAAGTACAGCTAGATGACAGGCGAGAGCCCCAGCGGGGTAGAAGGGCCTCACGGAAGAGACAAGGAGCTGGAGAGCAGAGTTAAGGTGGTGGAGAACAGAAGGAGAGGAGGCCCTGCTCGAAGGAGCGTACAATCTAAGGGGAGGGTAGGACGGACAGAGACGCAAGGGTAGGAGGAGGAAAGAGGAGGAAGAAAGCTATATCACCTCTGCAACCCCGTGTAAACTTCAGTGTGTAATACAAAAAAAAAAAAAAAAAAAGCCCGAAGGAAGGGACTTAACACCCAAAGAATAAATACATAGAATAAAGAATAATCAATCCCAGTTTTCCATGAGTCGGGTGCTTCTGCAAGCCCTTGCTCCTTGGCTTATTTGACTCTTTTCATTCTTTTTGAGACCCATAAAACAGGGTTGGCCGGCTTCTAAGCAGACCATCGTTAGGTACATTACACCATTAAGCAGGCTTTTGTCGGTTCTGATCTGCCTGCCGTATTGCAGCCCATTTCACCCGCTTGGTCAGGGTTTCTTGGGTTGCGCATAACGGATTTTCAGTGGATCAGCTTTGTCGGACGGCCACTAGATTCTGTTCATACTTCCACTAAATTTTAGTTTACACAGGTTGCAGAGGGGATATAGCCTGTCAGCGAGTGGCTACTTCTTGTTCCCTCATACAACCCCATGGTAAGCAGTGTCCCCCAGATGCAAGAGAAATATTATTAAATACACTTGTTTGAATATAGTTGTGTTGCTAAGTAATTTGTCTTTTTAAATCACATCCTGGCTTACTGTATATACACTTTAATTCTATTCCTGGCATGGTCAGCCGTAACAAACTTTGATAACATACTCAGTCATCATAATCTAGAGAAATTAATGAATTAGTTGCCCATTGACCTAAGAATTGACCTTTACGGACCCAAATGTCCAGAATTACCAGACCTAAAGATTATTTATAAACTGCAAAAAATATGGGGCCACTTTAAAATACAGCTAATTGACAATTAAGATAAAAGTGCACAACCACTTTCCAGTGTTTGGAAACTCCTTTATAGGTGGATAACGAGCATGGCTGCACAGCCCATTCACTTTTATTTTAGGATCACTTTCTTCATTAATTTCAACTTTCACCCTAAACTACATTGTTTAAAGAACTCTTTCCTGCATAACTGCAACAGTCACCTCTGGTTAGCCAGAAAACTCAAATTATTTTGTGAACAGAAAAGGGCAGTGCGGGTCTCTACACACCAGCTCATTTAAATAATCCTGTCCCACAAAATTAAATGAACCCGCAGATCAAAACTGATCAGCACTTAGAAGGAACATTTATGATCCACTAAACTCCTCAAATCAGATGGTGCTAACTTTTCAACCCATGAAGAGCCTCATATTTTGGCCCCTGTCAGTAGAAAATAAAATCCAAAACACAGTTTGTGGAAAAAGAATATTTCTGTCCTATACCATTCTATTTTGAAACAAGCAAATGTATTTTCAAAACTGATCATTTTTAAAAAAGACTGGTTATCATTGCTTATTGGAGACCATATAAAAGTCCAGGACTGAGAAGTAAAACTATCATCACCTTCATCACAATTGACAGATAACATCAACCTAAAGTGACATTGACCCAGTTCTATTTCAAAGACATGAAGATAAAGCTGAAACTTGGCAGGCGATTCCAATGTTTTGCCAAGACAGCATATGATTACTATGCATGTTATATTTTAATCAGAAATACATAAAAAGGCACATTGCAGAGTTTTCTTTTTTAATCAATGCCGACACAACAACGGCAGTAATACACTGATGGTGTAATAAAAAGTGAAAAGTTATTAATACCCATTGATCAACTATCTTGATGCCACACATGCAGACACAAACAGATTGATATTTTTTTTCTAGAAGAATGGAAAAGTGGGAGACAGCAAAACTCACAGGTGTGACGTAGTCATGGTCTTAGCGCTTCGAGATTGTGTGACCTGACAAGCCTTCTTCAGGAGTGACTCAAGGAACAGCTCAAGTGCACGAGCTATGGGAGTGTCAAGGAGTTTAATTATGCAGTAACATATACAATAGCTTGTGTTCCTGTAACAGTAGTATTAATTTGCTACCTATAAGTTACAAAAATTGTTTGCCTCCAACTTAGTACAACTCTGAATCTGCTAATTCCTTAAATACTGTCCACTACCACAATCGTCCAAGGATGGAGGGGTGTAACTTCCAAACGTCACACCTTACAAAAGTCAGAATAGGATGGAATGAACTCAACAGAAGAAAACTACAGAAACTAAAATTAAAAAAAACACAAGCTCATTTACCACCCTAAACTGGACCCATCAAATCATTATGTCCTTTTAGATGACGATTGTATTAATCTCAGATTTGCAAACAAAATACAAAATTTTATTTTTATACCGCAACCATCTTTTTATTTTTTAAAGAAACTGTACTAGTGCACACCTAAACCTCTACACTTTTTGTTTAATACAATGCCTGCATCATCAGGATGAAACAGGGAAGCCAAAGTAAAACAAATAAATAAATGTTAGGATTGGCTACAACATGGCAAATATTAGTGCGCTATTCCAAAATTGTTAATTCAGGGTCCCTACATAATTTTAGATATACCCAGGAAATAATCATAGCAAGCTGTAAGGTTAGCGTTTGTCAGATAAACAGTGATTCAAAATTCACCTCACATAGTCTGACAATGCATACAGTGGTAAAATAATTCTATACACCTACATAAAACACCAAAACCGCCAAATGAAGAAGAAAAAAAACCAAACAAAACATAAGCTACAGGAGTACCTTTGAGTCACGAAGAAGCAGCTTTACATTGGCTCAAAAAAAGCTTTGTCCTTAGGTTTCTTACATTACCTCTTAATGTCTGCCATGTACATGTACTCCTCCCATACACGCCACTAACATTGGACCGGGCCTGTCATTGACAGCCAAAGGACCCGGAAAGAGGCAGAAACCAACTAATATAGTTCCTGCCTCTTCAATCACCAGCACACTGCAATCAAATAAAACAGTCTATGAATGCAAAAGTGCAAAGAATGATTAAAAAAAGGGTATGATAATAATAAAATGCAAAAATAGGTTGTCATGGATGGATGAAATCTCTCTGGATATGAAGGGAATATCAGATCTTGTACCTATCTATGCATCACGTATTAGCAAAGGATACAAATGATGACGGGAACAGCAGCAGCAACTTTGCCAATTTCTTCATCGGTCTGCATAATCTTCTTTATCCTTGCCTTAAAGAGAATATAGCTCAGGTGAGACAAAAACATATATATATATATATATATTTTTTTTTTTTTACAATACAGAGTGTGTGGGGTAGAAATCTATTATAGGAAGTGATGGGGAGTTCTTTTTTTTACCATACCACATAACCCACACATACAGTTGGAAACTTGGAGGCTAAATCCAATTTGCAAAGTTTGGTGTACATGAAATTAGTTTTAGATTAATATTTTGAATCAGAGCTCATAGAGGAGCCATTCAAGTTTCAAGTACAATAAAGTCAATGGATCCGCAGTTGGTAGAATCCCTGCAGAACCAAAGTGAAAAGATGCACATTAGTACAAAATGCCAGTACTTCTTTAAAATGGTCACAGGACTGGAAATAATAGCAATTATTACAAATGTATTAAAACAAAAAGAAAACATAAAAACTATAAATTCAAACAAAGTTAATAAAGAAAAAACTCCACACTTCCAAAAAACAGTCAATTTATACACAAAGAAGAAAATTATTTAATCACAGCTCACAAAGCCTCCAAACTGCTCTTAAAATAGAGAAAGAAACTTAAAAGGAGATGTCCTGGATTAAATGCGCAATTTATTGTTTATACACAGATGTCCATCACTGGCATACACAGGGAAAACCTTACCAGATCCATAATCAATAAGAGTTGAGAACTGAAGGTAGGATGACACAGCTGGCCAGCTGTAAGTGAAAGCCACACTCATAAATAGAATGAGCTGCACTAACCAAGGAAGGTGGAAAGATTACCACGTGTTTACAAGGACATGAGATACCAAGCTACTGCTTCCATTACGGTCATTGTCTGTGGCCAGATGAGAGAAAAATTCTGTACTTTCCACATGCCTGCAACTGCTATGGGACCAAAGCTGGAGGGCCTCCTCATCATGTCCCATTTGGATGTGTTCATCTCACCCTTCAGTGGAACCTAGGGGTCCATAGAAAATGTTGCTGAGGCCAACAAATATTTAGTTATAGAGCTGCCTCCACTGTTAGCACCATTCACACCAAGGCAAAATGTTTGCAGACATCAGTGAAAATTGTTGTCCACGCTGTTGGATATCTTGGATAAAAGCTATATAATAGTAGAAAGAAGATACCCTAACATGTCATTGGACTGCATTGCTAGATCGTGTAATGGCTTGCGCAAATATACTTGCAGCTCCTGTCAGTAAGGGATAGTTATTAATTGCCCATGTGACAAAGTTGTCCTTTATTCCAGCGATTACAAATCTGTAGAAAAGCCTGTTTGTTACGATTTTTCTTACAAACTCTGGAGACAAGCCGCTCCTGTCCTTGTCAGAGTCCAGAGCCTAATCAACATAAGATATGCTTTTGTCTTGGTGCACTTGAATCCAATGTGCTTAAAAAGTATGTGGGCTGCTGTGATGCATGAATAAAAAAGCAGAGCACTTTAAACAAACATAGTAGTATTAAGAAAAGCTGCCAAATAGCCATTTACAAATTATTCACAGACAAGAATAAAAGAAAATAAGAAGAAAGAGGCATTATATTTATAACAACTGTATGAACAAGAAGAAATAATCATTTAATACACTGTTGAGGTACTCTAAGTGTTGAGTGAGGGAAGGTATAAAATAACTGTTCTAATGGGAGAGGGAAAAAATACATTACTTACAAACACAGCTTAACGAAAAGCAATAAACATAAGACAATATCCATGGATGGGTGAAAATAAGACACTTGCACGGATATTTTAGCAAAAAATACTCTTATGTACAAACATCAACTGTATAACAATGTACTCAAAATGCAAATGCAATAAAAACTCCTGAGGTATAAAGTACCGCGGGGAGGCACATGGTGTGGCCATCACACCTTAACATAAAACATTTAATTAAAGCAAGAGACTGGTCTGTAACAACATATCGGTTGGCATTTCAAACAAGTGTTACAAGCTATAACAAGCAAATCTGAGAATAAAACAGGAGGGAGCTGGGGACTGCACGAGCAGGCTCAGAGGACCGCATATGGCCTCAGGGCCGATTGTTGCCCATCGCAGACATAAAATGTGCCCAACTGAGATCCAGAATGTTCCATTATAGACCCATGGGACCATAAACTCAAAGCTATTCAAATCTCATCTGCACAGAACATTGTGTAGCCAGCACACAGCAGAATATAGTGGTACTATCCATCACTTCAGATAAACTTGATTAGTTCACCCCCCTTACTGCAATTTATTTTTCTTTGTGAATGAAAGGAAAATATATCCGAAGTACACACTCTACAGGGAAAGCACTGTCTGTGCCGTCCTTAAGTACAAGACTATTATGCCAAAGGCTAAACCCAACATCTAGGCCTCACAAGAAAAAGGAGTTAGGTGAAATTATACAACTATATTGATGTGCTGTGGCTTTATGGATTTTCTTGTTGAACACATTTACAAAATACGTGTATCTAAAGCGAGTGGGAAATATTTCCCAAATACATATGGACAGACAGACTAAAAGTAGTAATGCATTTCCTTTCAAGTTAGTTTAATGCTGTCTACAAGATTAAAGAATATGTAATGATTAGAAGAATAGCTATTAGTACAAGTTTATATTACAATTTGAAATTAGTTTTATTAACAAAGTTGTTGTTTTTTTCATAGTACAAATATTAAAAGTAACAGTACAAAATTAAGACATGATGAAATGCAATTGGTAATACTTGAACTAAACAGAAGATAGCCCAATTTGAAATATGAAAATATCAAATTACATTTCCATTGGAAGAATGAAATCTGTCACATCTTGGATGTATATACTTAAAAAGGGGGAATGATTTAGCACACCTTGTATGTAATAAGGGATGACTGTATAGAAACAATATAATTTACATGATGGTGCTAGTAAATCTGCCTGCAAAGCTCCCCATTTAGTGCATCTTCACTATTTGCTTCATATTTCCAATATCCTTTTACCTCCTCCAAAAACTCACTCTGTAATGTACCATAACTTATTTGTGATAATTCTCTCACAATGCAATAGCTTGGGGCATGACTTAATGACAAGGTATTTGTGTGACAGCATTGGTGGTGCAGTCATGTTCAGGATGGTCAGAAAATATGTCAGAGAGCAGGCAAAGATGCAGGAGTCACAACCTACAAATATTTGCTCATAATCTGCTAAGAGGGACAACCGAAATATATGTCTAGCACAGGGCCAAGAACTAGGTAGCCAAAGGTCTACTAAATTATTTCCTAATACTTGTGAGACTTCTCTGTTTAGATCAATGCATCACAAGATACGCGTGATTGGCTCCTGAATGATGAAGTTTTAGGTTAACATCCCTTCAAGATATTGTAAGCAAATTTAGAGTTACACTTATGAGCTGGCTTACTGAAAAGCAGTCCAATAACCTTAACAAAACAGTGCTTTAGAAAAACGTTGCCTTCCCAAATGGAAGGTCTTCATTAAGTTTTTGTGTTATGAAGTACCGCTTCTCCGATTTATGGGGTGAGTATGTAACAGGAAGTCAACCTGCGTAAAAGTGTCCCTAGTAAGTTCCCCTGAAGCCAATGAGACAAGCACCAACAATCTAGAGATATTTGTTAAAAGAGAAACAGAAACCTTGCATAACAAGCACACAAATAGATCCAGTAGATTCTTCGGTACGGAAAATATCTCATAATGAGTGTATATTACAAACATATGTATATCGCTATGTGGAACAAGTTCTGCACGAAAGCCCTCCGTTGACTAGCAGAACAACCCCTTCCGTGCACAAAGTTCCCAAGCATCAATCCATCGGTCCCTCCAGACGGAGAAGCCTGCAGTGGATCGAGAGCTTCTAGTTAGATTGCTTCAAAAGGAGAAATGATGTAGTCCTGCCAATAAGAAGGTATGGGTGATGTCACATGCAATGGTTTACAAAAGCCCGTCACTCACAGCAGCAATCAAGGTTGACGAATCAGGGTGTAAATTTCAAAGGTGAAACTCTAAAGAAAGAGCCGAGGCATCTTTCTTTCCACCTTTTTTAATCTGTACACACTAATTCTTTATCACATTGATTTTATTACTCTATATTCCGCTGTAAACTCATTATCATACTATAGTAATATTATAGAATTTTTATAAGTTTAAATAAAGTTGAAACAAGATTTATTTTATGATAAAAAAAAAAATGGGGCTATATAACTCCTTTCCAGTATCAGAACTCTTTTTATGCTTTCTTTCTGTTTGTGATTTTGTATATTGTTCTGTGAGTGCACCCCTTTAATAGAATTTAAGGGATTCATACCAGTATAAAGTAATAACACCTTAAGATATATCTAGTGCAAATATGGCTGTTTATTTCAAATGTAGAACAGAGGTGATCAACTCCAGTCCTCAAGAACCACCAACAGGTCATGTTTTCAGGATTTCTTTAATCATGCACAGGTTAGTTAATCTATTTTGCTGGGTCTGTAATCAGCTCATCCATTTCTACAGGGAGATATCCTGAAAATATGACCTGTTGGTGGTACCTGAGCACTGGGTCTGAGCACCCGATATAGAACTTATGCATAGTTAGGAGATGGGGATGAACCTGTGTAGTTGGGAGAGAACCAATGACATGGAGAACATATTAAGAACAGGTTGATTATTATTCAATGTGGGACAGTTAATGGAAGAGAATGAGCATGAAAAACAATCAACTTGATCAGACGTCTGCGATTGGAACACAGCCAAGAAAAAGATGTAAATCTACGGGGCTTATTCAATGGTCAGCGGAAACACCGAAAATCCTGCAGTCCGCGCACTATTACCGTTATTACGGTAATAGTTTTTGGAAAAGCCGTTGGAACAGTAATTTTCTCGGTGGATTTCAGCTCACAGATCCCTGAGCTGAAATCCAGCTGTAGTTTTTACGCGGCGGGATCTCGGAACAGTTGAATACGCCCCTACGGGCGCTAAAAGAGAAGATGACTCTGCCCAAAGGGGAAGAGTCAAGTGATACATGAACCCATGCAATGGAAAGCATTTAGATTGTGCAACAGGAAACTATCAAGGGATAGTAGAGAATCTAAGGGGGGAGCTAGGGCTATAAGATGGGGGTAAAATGTGAGACAACTACAGGTTAGAGAAGGCCTGTGATATAGGGGAACCTTTTAAAAATGTAGATGAGCTAGGGACACTGAGGAAAGGAGAGCAGTTAAGAGACGGGGGAGTACCCGTGTGAAGGAGGAAGCTAAAGGGGTACAGTTGAACACAGTGAACAGGCGAGAGCAAACCTGTGAAACTTAGGAAGCCTGAAGGAAGGGGGAGGGTGAACCTATGCATGTGAACAGCTAAATAAAGAGGATAATCCCGTGCAATTGGGGTGAATATTTACAAAGGTGGCGTAAAAATAAGATATCTGAACTATAAAATCAATGAAAGCAAAAATGGAAAATTTCGATTAACAAAACGAATCATTCAAGCCGATAGCATGTAACATAAACAAGCCAGTTCAGGACATCTCCTTAGAGAGGCACTGTGGAGAATTTCCGGATAGCGGTACCAGGAAAATCCGAGGTTGTTCAGAGGAACGTAATCAAAAACTAGGCCACACACCCACCGGCGGAAAACGAGCGTTGTACTTCTTCTTCTTGCTTGGCATCGTCGATTGAATATAGTCTCACCCACCAAGGATTGCAAACGGGGAGAACAATTCAGAGACCACAACCGCCTAGAGGACTGTCAATCTATGTCTGCCCAGAGCTGTTTAATAAAGTTCATCCTATTGTTAAAACAAAAAAAAACAAAAAAAAACAGCGTTCTAGTAGTAGGATATTGTACGTTAAAGTCGATGTTAGTGAACAATAAAGTTGTTTAAAAGAAATGTTCTTAATTCATTCTAAAATGTATTTTTGTCTTCTAAGAAAGTAAAAACCATGAGTATTACGAAGCTGAAAAACGTATTTTCCCGACACATATACAAGCGTTTTTATTGAAGGCAAAAAGGGTAATTATATCGTTAGTGCACCAAATTCACCAAAACTGTTACGATGAAAACATTATTTATCATACGTTCTATATTGTCCACAAAAGGTATTCACGTTTCTTCCCACATCTAGTCTAATTTATTTTGTTAGTTATTTCCCACAAGTTGTTAATAAAGTTTTAAAAGTACACAATCACTACACTTCCTCATCACAAGATCAAATAGGACTGATGTCGTCTAGGAAACGGGGCCTGGAACCGGAAGTGTGATCCTGTTGACCGGTGACAACGGAGCCCTGCCTCTAGTAAGACAACTTACATTAATCCTTCACGAGTATCATCTTTTTACGTATCTGTGCCCCCAGCCCGCAACAAACACAGATACTGCGAGAAATAGTAACATTTAACGTCTTTTTAATATTAATATTAGTGACAGAACCTGATTTATTCTAAATATGTTCTATACTTCGATCACTTGCTCGATTCTTATGCTGTCATCAAAAAGGTACATATTTATGATCAGATATATTGTATCTGTATATCATAAATTTTAAATTATTTAGTAGGTTGGTAGGGCTCAACATTTCTTAGGATCTAAAAACCAGCCTAAATGTTAAGGTGCCAGACAAATATTCAAACATTTCTGCATTTCTCCACTAACAAATAATTGACCATGCACACATCCCAAAACCCCTTTATACACAGCTCAACCCTACTATACACATCTCCTTCAGTCCACATTATAACCATTCTTTATCCCCTTCTATCTCCACCTTTATATACTTCTTTACCTCAGTCCTCTACCCATACCCAAGTTCTTTCTCTGTGCTTCCTCTCATCAAACCCCTTTACCCCCCTCCTCTGTATCCTCATTGCCACCTGTGACAGGATGGACCTCCTATACGACCCTGTCCCTTTGTTGCTGGGGACCAGCTGGGCTTGGCTTGCCACTGTCCTTTTTCTTTATACCAAATTCTGCGCCTCTAGTCGCAGTAGGAGGGGCCTGTTGCCACCTTTAGGCTCCTTCACTGGTGCTTAGAACCGCTTCCTTCTGGGTAACCTTCACTGTTAGAGTACCCCCTCTCTGGGTACCTGGGCTGGTACCCCTGACCTCTTCATTTAGATCATGGTTGCTGTGGATGGTTTTCCCTGGCCTATCACACTGGCCAGAGCTGCAAGGAAGAGGGCAGAGCGTTTGTACTGGAATGCTTAGTCCCAACCTTAGAACAGCCGGATAACGGATTAGATTCTAATCTGTAGGTCACAGGAATTGCTGTAGGTAAGTAGGTGTCAAAGCAGGATCTTGAAGCAGTGATGTTTTATTAGCTGAAGTGTCCTAATAAGGCTAGTTACACTAGTTTGTGGTACTAGTGATCTTCAGAAGGTACAGATGGTATAATGATAGATTACATGGTAAGACAGAGCTCCTTCTCTACACCTGTTGTCAGCGGGTAGGCCAGCCCCTGATCTGACCAGGCACCGAAACGTTTGATATCACATTAGATGATTTAACATCAGGATATAATCTAATCATGCATCTAACACAATTTAACCTTCACATCAACCTGATTTACTCAAATTTGCTGTCTACATTGTTAGGAGGTTAACTGTCCCTCTAACAAGACATGCTAATAAGCAACGACTTCCGGCTGGGTATTCAAGCCAAAGCAGGTGTTTGTCACTTCTGAGATGAAAAGAATTAATTAACTTAATTTAGGATTTCCTTTACTCTTTTCTTGCATAAACCATTTCCTCCATCATGGCTACTGCATCAGAAATCAGTACATTTACAATGATATAATTGTTTAAATATATTTATCAGTTATTTATAAGTGATCCAGCCACACCCCCTTAATGCTCTTATCACACTCCTCTCCTCACAATCTGCCTAACAGCATTCCCCCTTTATCACGATCACCATCCTGTTCCCCTCCTCATCATCTTGCTCCCATAATCTCCCCTTCGTCATTATAATCATAATAATTAAACCACATATCCAGTCATCATAAACCCTTCCTTCCTGCATGGTCATTAACCACAGTTCTCCATCATTAACCCTTGCATAACTTTTTGAACTCGCCCATACTATTGTTAATGTAATACAACCCCTACATGTAGTAAATAGTGGGTGTCCCACTCCCTCGAACCTCCAGGGACTTAGTGATGTGCTTAGCCTACTCCAAATTCATCCCTCCTTTCCAATTTCTTCATTGACCCCAACAAACAGTGCAGAGCATGTTCAAAAAGTGAAATATTTCTGAATTTGCTTACATGAGCAACAGTGAAGTAATAATAAAATAGCAATAATTCCATTGTTATCATGGCAGCTGTGCAAAAATGTTGGAATGCGAGGAGGGAGAAAGGGGGTCAAGAGGAGCAGAAGAATATGCTGCAGAAGCAATGGCTGCTGATATGGACCCTTGGATAATCTTTGATGCACGAAAGACTCCTCGAGCTGAGTTTGAAGAGTGGTTGGAAACATATCTTCCTTCAAGGGTCTCCCGTTTTGGAAACCTTCAAGAAGGATCTGGACCAGTAGGATGGTTAGCTGTGTATGGCCCAGGGTTCTTTCCACAGGTATCGGGTGGCAAGGACCTTCAGGATGCCTGGGATAAGCTGCAGAGTACAGGGCGCAAAGTCAACTATGAGCTTGTTCGGGAATTGGCCCTCAATTATGGAGTGACATCTGGAAAATGGCTCATGCATTTAGACACAGGGTTCAAAGTTGACCATGCTTGGCGTGGGATAGCTACTGCAGTGGTAGAAGGTCGCCTTAATGTAGCCAAAGTGAGCCCTCACCAACCAGAGAACAAGCATGTTATATGTGTGTATACTCGAGACTTTACAGATGAAGAAAGCATAATGCAAACAGATGCTGTAATCCGCAGCTCAGGTGTAAAATGCCTATTGACCTACAAGCCAGATGTGTATACCTATTTAGGTATTTACAGAAACAACCACTGGCAGATATGCCCCACCATTTATGAAAGCCGATACGATCTGGAATGCATTCCTCGCAGATCCAGAGTTACCAACAAAGTTAAAAACATAGAAGTGACTTAAAGAAGCATCTTTGTATGAAAGTGCTACCATTATTTTTACAATACATTACGACTTGTGTGAACATTTTGGTCTTTTTTATTTTGTTTTGTTTTTTTTTTTGTCCTTTTTGGATTTTTTTTAGGCCCAAGATCAGCAGTAGTGAGCCTGTGATCTCTACTGAATATTCTCACGTGCTCTACATGCATATATGTTTACAATAAATAGATATGTGTGAACATGTGTTTTTTATATGCACATGTATATTTATTAATCTCAATATGTGCAGTTTGTGATTTTTAAATATTTTATAAATATTGATAATTGCAAATCAAACTGAAAATAACAGCGTTGATGTGCAGTCTCTAGAAAGTCTAAAAAACAATTTTAAACTATGGCAGAATGCATAATTAATCAGGTCAGTAGCAGTTAAAAAACTAAATATTTAGTGCTAAAAAGCATGACAAACTAAAATGAAATCTTAGATTAAAATAGTACACACAGAAATAAACGGCACATTATTGAGCAGAAAAGAATCAATAAAGAGATCGTGAATCCGTTCTAACAGTAGTCCAAAAAATACCTGTTCCAGGCTTGGTGGAAATAAAGAATAATAGTCCACACACTATACTGGTGCCAACAAAGATCCTCCTAAAGATTTTTTTGTACCGGGAAAAACAGATATGGCCAATATACTGTACATTACGGTGATTTAGCTGTATCCACTTTTCAAGTCTCCATAGAGGTGCTTGGTGACCGCAGCCAACCGAGACTGATATGCAAATTTGTCTAGCACAGTCTCTTGCCGCAGGAATCGGCACAATTCCAAAACCGTCTTATATTGATAAGTACTTTTGAAGCTATTTAGTGTGGAATCCGAAAACCTCCAAGTGTAGTCCAATAGAATGAATCAAACCAATGAATTTATCTGTCAAGTTGCTGCATACAGCTGTATCGCGGTCTCGGCAGCACAGGATTATAAAGTCGGAAATTATGCAGCAACAGATTATAAAAGTAGGCAGTTAAAGTGTTTAACGCGTTTCCTTAGACTTGATCAAACTTTGTTAAAGAGTGAGTGGTAGGTTATTCAATCCCTCCTTAAATAAGGCACCATTACATGGCTCTTTTCATTGAAATGATTGCACAATATCAATCAGCTGAAGTTGACTCCAGTGTATAATAGTGAATCCCGCGATCTACTTGGACTACAAAAAAGTTTCTTTCACACATAAAAATATTTAAACAAAATAGTAACAAATCATTAGATCTAAACAAGCAAAAAAGGAATAAATCATTAGTTTTATAAAAATATCTAACAAAAACTGAACATAAAGCAAACCAAGCTAAAATACTGCTCCTGGTGATAGTTAATAAACATAAGAAGGAAAAATACATTCCTTTTTAATAGTTTTTTACACTCATTACAGAAACATGTAAAACATACAATATATTGTAAATAAATCATAATACAAGATTCTCATCAAACTATCCTAAATATGTTGTATTAGGTTTGACCTTTAATCACTAAAATAAAGAAAATCATGAAAAAACGATCATATAATACATATAGACAATATAATTTTAATCGTAAGAACTAATTGGTCCCATAATCAATTTAATGTATATAAACAAAACCTCTATAAATTAGATATTCAACCTACTAAAAAAAAAATAATTGGACACACACGCATATAAATACAAAAAAGGAAAATAAGAATAAAATCAGAAAAATAAATAAAATATATATACTATCTACTAGATGAATTATGACAAATTATGATCGTTTTCACCAACAAGAGGTATTAAACTATTATGAATTATGCATCCTGCCATAGTTTAAAATTAATTTTTATTTTTAGATTTTCTGGAGTCTGCCCTTCATCACTGTTTTCTGCTTGACTTGTCTGTGTGTGGCAAATAGCAATCACCCCGTTATATCTTACAGCTGCGATTTGCAAATTCTCTTGAAAGTTTAAGCCCAGCGCAGGAGATTCTTATTTATAATTCTTCGTTGATAATTGCAGTATATTTTTTAGAGGAAGAAGATTACAAACTATTCTTGACAGCCTCCTCCAACTCTGATTGGTAACACTCAAAGCAGCAATCCTAAGTACATAAATTACTGTGGCAGGCTTTAAAAAGAATGTTAATGATTTATGATTCTGCACTATCATGGCAACCACAGAAAACTTGGCACATGTAGTGATCAGAAAGGCTTTGGAATGCCCCTTTGAACTCTGTCTACACTGTGACATTCTCTTTCTCCTCTCTCTGCCATTACATGACATACTATGAGCCTGTGTCTCTGTAGCAGACTATGTATGTGTCTGGCAGTAATTTTTTTTTCCAACCAGAGATATTGAAAAAAAGATAATGATTTGTAGGAGAGTAGCTATGAAAAATTACTGAGATGCATGCTTAAAATGTACTTAACTTGTTATTTAAAGGGGGGAAAAAAGTCTATGTGGGGTTGCTGCTTTAAGACAAAGCACAAGGATTTGGGAGCCGTATTGTCTCTCAAGAGACCTTGAGAAGGCTGTGTATCCTTAAACAAATAGGTTTAAAGGTATTTTCAAAGTACACATGATTTTAGCTTATTGGTTTGTACGTGCCCTCCTGCAATTTCTACAAACTGCTTTAAGGGTTTTCCTGTAGCTTCTTGCTGTAATTATATCACCGACCGGTTTTGTTGCCTTTGTTGTCCTGGGATACTGCACAAAGTGTTTCTATGAATACTTTTGTTACCAATGCGAAGAGCACTGTAGAGTTGTCATAACCAAGGACATCTAAAATCTAAATCTACTTTAAAAAATGCCTATTTCTTAAAATTTGAAAGAGAACATGTTTAAGCCTCAAAATGAACACCTTATCAAGATGGACAATTCAGGTATGTTTAAAGCAGGGTCATTCCACATCAAATCACAATTTTATAAAAAATTCTACCTTACATTCTCTAATTTCAATTAAATTTGGTATAATTAATGATGCTGCCATGGGTATAAAGAAACCCCCAAATCTTAGTCTGATATGTGCACTGGTTTTGAAGTTATATGCCTTTAAAGCTGCAATTTTTAAACGAAAAACTTGTCTCTCGCCTGATTGAGTTAGAGAGGTGGGCAAGGGATCATTTTAAACCTTTTTTATGGCCTTTCATATGTATATAAGACAGCAGTATGTTTCAATAAAAAATTAAAATGTAAAATTTTCAGAATTTTGGTTTTCTCAAAAAGCCCAATTTTAAAATTTTTGAAAAACATCTCAAAAATTGTTCATACTGTTGTTAATAGATTCCCAAAGTTTTATTTTGGGATCATCTGCTACAAGAGCTTTCAGTTTGAGTGATTTGTGGAAATTGTAATTATTGAGGCACTACACATCAGAGAAAATCAACAAAAGAATATTTTTTCCATTTCACTTCATAAGAGGAATGAACCTTTCTCTTCAGGTATGTTTAGGGACGAGATTTTACAGACAGCGCTTTTTCTCACTTCTGCACAGGCGTGTAAACTTAAATGGCAAGATACTCTACGTGGAAAAACCCTTCAATTTTGTTGAATCGGCCCACCTTTTACAGGGACAGGTTAGGTTTGGGTGGGCTTCAGTGAAGAAAAGCCCCTTGGTCACTAATTTAAACCCAAACCTTATCCGACCCTAGCCCATTTGTGTCACATTTGAAAAAGCGGAGTGTTTACAGTGGAGTATCAGACTAGGAGAATGTGTGCAGGGAGGAACATGAACTTGGAGAAGGGGTGCTGGGAGGGAGAGAGACAGCAGACTGGGAGCAGCACTGTACTCACAAGAAGAAGCCTCACTCACCTGGCCAGGCAGAGAAGAGAAGGCACAGCCCATGATGCTGCTGCTGCTGCTGCTGATATCCACAGGTCAGAGGAGCATATGATTGGCTCCACCAATCAGAGCTCAGCACATGCTCCTCTCATAACTCGGCAGTCTCATGGGAATTATTTCCCCGGCAGTCCAGTCTGAGGAGCCTGCGGTGGTGTTTAAATTGGTTTACAGCAGTGTTTGCAGTGGTTCGTGTTTTAAATTGGTTTAGAGAATTAAAGAAAAAGAAAAATGGAGGGAAGTGACAGGTACCTTATTGTTTCAACCTATTTAAAAAGTCTAATACTTCTAACAAGAAGGGTTTGAGAACGGTTTCAGAATGGATGTGTAAATTATTTTCGGATAATTTAGTTGCAAAAGTTTATGCCAGCAGCAGGAAACAACTTGGGACACTTCAAAAAGAGCAAAAGGGTTCCTCAAGATAATGTAGTATCAGCTCCCACTTGCTGGCATCAGAGGTTATGTAACTGTTGTTTATGACAACAAATAGTGGCTCACATTTATTATGGGGAAAGATGAAAACATCGATGAAGTGAAAGTGACATTCCTCCATCCAGCTGGTCCATCACCATCTTTATCATACCCAAGTAAGCTGGATGTTTTATGGATTGTAGCTATTTCTGTGTAAGGTGATTCTGTTAATCCAACAGGTGGAATGTACACCCTTTCTGAAATGGAAATACTAAAAACAATTGAAGTTTTCAGCCAGTTCCAACCCATCAAATAGAACCATTCATCCAGAGCAGCAACACCAAATGGTAGTGTTATGTCGTTAGCTTTATTATAATATGTGAAAGACAGTCCAAATTGAAAGCTCTTGTAGCAGATGATCCCAAAATAAAACTTTTGGGAGTTATTAACAGTGTGAACAATTTTGAGATGTTTTTTCAAAAATGTAAAAATGATTTTTGGAGAAAACAAAAAATTTGGCTTTGAAAATTTTACATTTTTAATTTGACATAATGCTATGTTATATATCGTATGAAAGCCCACAAAAACAGGTTTAAAATGAGACCTTGCCCGACTCTCTAGCTCAATCAGGCGAGCTACAAATGCAATTTAAAAGAAAACGTTAAAAGCAAATTTTTCATTTAAAAAACAAAAACAAAACAACAACTTTAAAGGCGTACAAGATTTGGGGGTTTTCTTTACACCCATGGCAGCATTTATTATACTAAATGTCATTACAATCTGAAACGGTCAGTTTGAAACCCTGTGTTGATTCGATGTGGAATGACCTAGCAGTACAAAAAAAATTATTTATTTTTAGTATGTTTACATAAAACTAAAAGTATGTGTTTGTGATCCTGGTGTGAATAAAAATGTCCAAATGTTTATCAGGCATAGAAAGCTCTAAATGTTGTTATTCCTTTTAAATTTCAGGGTATATATACACTCCTGTACTTAAGCCATTGTTAAAGCCTGTACATTACTAAATCCAATGTACCTGAAATAACTAAAGTGTTTGTACTTTTTTGAAACCTGTCCAATGAATGATGGCAGCTGGATGAACTAAACTAAAAAAGACAGAACAATTTGCTTTAGTTGCTTTCTCTAGGGAACATTTTTTTTTGTTTTGTTGTTCATTATTAATTTAATTGATGGAGTCTTTTTGCCCCTCCACAACCAGAGTTTTGGATTATTTTAATTGAAATAGCTTTTTTTAAAATTCTTACTCTATAGAAGACTTTATATTTATTTTCAGAACTGATAGGGCTTTCTTTTAGTAGCATATTGGATGTAGATTCCTGGCCTGGTGCAAAGTTTATTAGAATTGCTCTCAACTGTGGCTGAATATATGTGGCAGTTATTTATTTGCAAAAATGTGTATATTTGATGTTCTTTTACATTTCATTGCCTAGTAGATCTAATGAATATTACATTATGTACTATCATAGATACTGTAAAATGCTCCTTCTTTAGAGAAGATCACTGTGTCCAAAAGTCAGTAAGCTTAGGATTCCTGTAAGATATGAAAACAAGCTTGTCCTTTAAATTTCAGATAGTTGTCTTCTGGTACTAACCAGAAGAGATGGGGGTTATTCATTGAAGGGAAAGGAGAGTTTATCATTATCAGCATAAAATAATACTGAAAGCTAAAATTGTGGATTGCTTTTAAAATTTTGAAATTTACATAAGAGAACAAACGGGGTGAGCACTGATATTTGAGGAATCCTATTTACTAAAATATGTGGGCAAGAGCTAGAACCTACAAATGCCTTAACTTACATCCACAATGCCTCCTCCATCCTACAAATGATCAAATCTGAGATTCAGTCTTTATTCAGGAGAAGGTTCAATCTCTCCACATTCCCTCCTTTAAGCATCCAAAGGAAATGGTTAATAAACAAAAGGGCTTTGTGCATTCCAAATTTTATTCATTTGTTCTTGTTGCTGCTGGTTTCCAGTGATATTTCCGCAAGCATTGCCTGGTTTCAAGTTTCCCTAAGACTTCAATTTCCATGTTTGTGTTTACAACATTTAACAAACATTATCAATGTATGTAAACAGTGGTATACGAACGACAATTGGAATACCTTGTATTATTCTAGCTCGGAGTACTCCCAACCATGAGTAGAAACACCGTTTTTCGGCTACCCTTAATTTCTCATGTTCTTTTCTAATACTGTTAATGTTTTTTCTTTGGCAGCAGAATTAACAAGTATAGATCAAGAAAGTTTCTTCATATAGCAAAACACAAACTCAAGTCCCTTGCTAGTTAACAACAAAATCTAAGGCCATTCTACCTTGACATCAACAGTCCTAGTAGCTCTGATACCCTTAATTTATTTATCTAGGGCTGAGATATTTTCGTTAACTTTTTTTATTAGTAATATTATTATCTTTTATTTATAAGGTGGCATAAGGTTTCAGCAGCGCAATAAATAAAATGGTTACAGCATACATCAAAATTATACAAGAACAATGGGTAAAGATGAGCAGAATAATAAATGAATGGATGCATTTAACAGAACCAGTGAGAATTTACATTCTTCAGTCTTCCTTATTAAGCTTATTTTCAAGTTAATAACAATTCTTTGAAGCTAAGGAAGCTAAGTATCATATTTCAGGGAATACATAGTTTAAATAACAATTTTCAAACCATTCAGGTAGGAACCATTTGTAAGCATTCTTTTTACATGTAGAATGCATAATGAATGGCTAAAATAGTGATATTTACTGTTGAAGGATGTGAGGAATTTCTGAATAATTCTGGCATATAAAAAATAAGGTTATTAATTGATCCATTGTCAAGAATCTGCTGAACATTACAATCTTGCCATTGTACAATAAAATTACACATCTTCACATGTTGAAGTCAGTGGTCTATTTGTGTCTTAGGTGGAAGTGAAGGGAGATGCTACATTATGTCCTCAATAACTAAATGGAGATCTTCATCATCATCATCATCACCATTTATTTATATAGCGCCACTGATTCCGCAGCGCTGTACAGAGAACTCACTCACATCACTCCCTGTCCCGTTGGGGCTTAGTCTAAATTCCCTAACACGCACACACACACACACAGAGACACACACACAGAGACACACACACACACACAGAGACACAGACTAGGGTCAATTTTGATAGCAGCTAATTAACCTACCAGTATGTTTTTGGAGTGTGGGAGGAAACCCACGCAAACACAAGGAGAACATACAAACTCCTCACAGTTAAGGCCATGGTCGGGAATTGAACTCATGACCCCAGTGCTGTAAGGCAGAAGTGCTAACCACTGAGCCACCGTGCTGCCCAATCTTGGATTCAGGTCTGCGCATGTCCCCTCTTTTGCCTTCTTGAAGTGTGATGCTTGTTTCCATGTTGCTCATCCTTGGTTCATTTCACCTGGGTTTTAACAAACCTTTCTACTGATAGATCTTGATCATGAATTATACTGCAGTAGCAATCTTCTGGATTTTATGGCTGGGCAGAAATCAGCTGTTTTAGAGTTGATATGAAGTCTAGTACTAACATCCGATTTACATGCTACACCACAAGAGATTAGTCTTCACCCAAATTCCTGTACAGAAACCAAGTAGTCGCTTCAAGCATTTCAGTATATTGGTTTGGAGGCCCCTATGCAAACTGTCAATGTAAGGACTCCATTTAGCATAACAGTTAACCACTCCCTTCTTGATATTCGGAAAGGTTGTCAGTGTTTCAAAATATAGGGTGTCCATAACTTCAGTTTTGCCCTCAGAAAGAAAAGGTGGAGAGGGAACATCCCAATTACGGAGATTAGCTTTCTTAGCGATGGTAAGGACAACCATGATAAATGGCTTCACATCTTTAACACTCCTCAAGGGAAGGAATTGAATATAGTTATTCTGATTTATAAAGAAGAGCGGTTGGGTCACTGGGTAAATTGAGTCCTAGAGAAGAGGTAAGAAAAAGCAAAACTTTTTTTTCCAAAATTTAGCTATTTTCTGACAGGACCAAATATGAAAAAAGATGCAGAAGCAATCTTGCATTTTGGACATAATCAAGTTTCATCTTTAGCCTAGTGCTTCTGCTGTAGTTGAGTAATATTTTCCCTATTCAATATTTTAAAATTAATCTGCAATTTAGTAGAGTGCAACCATTTCTTTATATTAAGTAGTTAAGCAGATCTATTGGAGAATATAATGGCAGAGAGTCCTTGACCCATGTAGCACCGGTAGATTGCCACAGCTTTTGAGGTATCTGAGTAGAGTAAGTCTTTATCCAAATTTGAATTGGTGTTTTTTTAAATTATCAATCTACCGAATGAATTGGGAAAAATTATATTTCTATAAATGAAAAATATAAGAGGGGAGGAAAATACCCCAATACAGTGTTCTCCCCAGCACCTATTTCCCGGGTGCTCCACTCAGCTGTTTTTACTTGCCACCCTTCAATTTAAGATCTCTCTTTTTGCAGATGATATCCTCATGTCTCTCATGAATCCCCAGGACTCTTGCCTATAATTTTGTAACCCTGTCAGGTTACAAAATTAATTTCACCAAATCTGCATGTCCTCTGTGATGACACCGGGTTTAATGTAACCCTCTGTACTGCACAGCTGGCCTACCTATTCAAGGTTCAAAATCAACCAGGCAAATATTTGAAACAAAATAAACAGATTTATTTAACAAAATGGTAGCAGCAAACAGCAATAATAATATGTAAATAATAACCTGCAACAAATAACACTACAGTCAGGCACTGACAACATACAGCGTATAATGAAAACACCTCACCAGTATCCTAGCCACTCTCAGTTACTGCTGTCTATCCATCCAAGCTTTCCCCCTCTCTCCTTTGAGGCTACTAGCAAAGCAGTGGTCCTGAGTCACTGACACTCCGCTTTTGGCGGATACAAAGCTCCCCAAGACCTGGAGAGGTAGATCAGGGCAAAGGCAGTACTCCAGGGACTGATTGTCCATTTTTTGTCAGCGGGAGATATCTGGATTGCCAGCCTGACTTCAGCTATCAATGGGTAGTGAATGCTCCTTGCTATCTGCTGGAGCTCTCTTTTAAAGCCATAAATGACCTTCTCAGGAGTTTCAGGACATGCCTGATTGGTCCTTTTCTGTGTTTACCTTTTTACAGGTAAACATACAAACAAAGGGATAGAAGATGAGCTACTTTTGATATAATTAAGAATCTGAATTCTCGTGGAGGGGTAAATCGTGTGTGGGTTCTCGTCCCCGTTAACACGATTACCACCGCCCCCTTCATGAGCAGAGCAGTGTGAAGCAGGACATACCTCCAAACTGGCCCTGTAGTCCTAACTGAGTGGGTCAGTCCCCAAATTCAGAACCCACCCACCAGAACCAGGACAGTTGGCAGACTGTCCTGCTCTCTCCTACTGTTGTTGCTGCTTTCACTACTTCTTGCTGCTGCTCATGTCCTCAGCTCAGTTGTGTTTGTCTGGATCTCAGAATGTTGGGTCCATGTTTGGAAAAAGGATAGGTACATGAGATATATAAAAAGCCTAGCAATGAGTGAACACTGTAGGGCTCCCTCTCTCTATACAGTCCGACATTAAATCAAAAGAACCCATGTTTTATTATTAGACCTCCCTCCTTGCAACCAGCCTGACTGTAAATTCATTTTATTCACCTTTAATAAAAAGTCCTATTTACCCCGAACAACCCCAACATTAAAATTAATAGTAAATTGTATTTAATAAATAAACCTATTTCTTCCCAAACACTAAAAACTTGCATTCACTTTTAAGAAATAGCAATCCTTCTTCCCAAATGTAGCCACACATTCAATTAATAGTGTCCAAACCACCCTAACATTAAATTAATCATTTTACCCTACATTAATAAATTCACACTAACTCCACTATTAAATTATATTGCCCCACCATCACCCCACAAACAAAATAGCACCCATTAGTAAGCCAGTACCTACCTCACACACACATTACATTGCCACAATCCCCCTGTGCCATTACATACACACTACATTGCCACAATCCCCCTGTGCCATTACATACACACTACATTGCCACAATCCCCCTGTGCCATTACATACACACTACATTGCCACAATCCCCCTGTGCCATTACATACACACTACATTGCCACAATCCCCCTGTGCCATTACATACACACTACATTGCCACAATCCCCCTGTGCCATTACATACACACTACATTGCCACAATCCCCCTGTGCCATTACATACACACTACATTGCCACAATCCCCCTGTGCCATTACATACACACTACATTGCCACAATCCCCCTGTGCCATCACACACACTGCATAGCCACAAGCCCCCTGTGCCATCACACACATTGCATAGCCACAAGCCCCCTGTGCCATCACACACATTGCATAGCCACAAGCCCCCTGCGCCATCACACACACTACATTGCCACAAGCCCCCTTGTAGACACATACACAATTAACATCAGTCCCCCTCACACTTACTATAGGGGGAGGGAGGGATGGTTTCGCGACCATTAGAATGAAGGTGACTGGTCCCGGGGGAAGAGGACCAGCTATCTAACTTGCTAAAAAAAATAAAAAATATGACAGGTTCCCCAGGCAAGACAGGGGTTTCCAGACACTAGGAAACACCCCCTGGATGCACACCTGTAGCACTGCAAAAGGGGTGTTGGGGGCGTGCTCAAGTAAAAAAAACAACTACATTTACATTACTCATTTACAGTGAAATATCATCATCCTCACCATTTACTTATATAGTGCCACTGATTCCACAGCGCTGTACAGAGAACTTCACATCAGTCCCTGCCCCGTTGGAGCTTACAGTCTAAATTGCCTAACTTACAGACAGGCAGACACAGACAGGGAGAGACTAGGGTCAATTATGATAGCAGCCAATTAATCTATCAGTATGTTTTTTGGAGTGTGGGAGGAAACCGGAGCAACCAGAGAAAACCCAACAATGATTGTAACCATGTACCAAAACCTGAAAAAACTTTTTTTTTTAATCTAACTACAAACACCATGTATCTATTGCAGATAACGTCATGTATCTTTGCAGAATATTTCTTCATTTTTCACTACTTCATCCATATAATTATTAATTATATTGTCTGGATTATCTGTGTAATTTGTCAGAAAAGTAAAACTTTATGTTCCATACTTAATCTGTAATGTTACACAATAACCTCCTATTTGTACAGTAAGATAGTTTAAGACCAATCTATGTTGTATTAATTCTGTTTTGAAAACTTGAAGCTCTTTTACAACATAACAAAGTTTCATCATATACATTAGTTATCTATTTGTCAAATAATTGAATGAAATCATTTAAACTAATAATAAGTTGTTATAGTTTCCTTTGCGACTAGTACGCAATGGCATACAAAGGTTAATTTCGCAATCGCATAGGAAAATACACATACATTCACACTTACATTTGTAATTGGTTCACTTTTAATAAACTTTTCAACGGACATTCTTTTATTATTAATATAAAACGCTTAGAGATTTATTATACTATGTTAAACCTACATTAAAGATATTTAAGGTTCAGGTCATAAGAAATGTATTGTGTTTGGTCCTACATTAATCCACATTTCACCAGCAGAAATCCGCTATCATCGGAGAGGCTATCTCATATTGCGCTTGCTAGTTGTGATCAGTATGAGATTAATACTCAAAAATACTCTCTACCGAATATGTTAATAGGTTAGTTTAAACTGGATTTTTGGCAGTTCCCTGAGGCAAAGCACCTACACAGCTGTTGGGGTGAGTTGTCCCCAGCTTTGGAGAAGCGTCGTTTGATCTGACCTATGACCTCCATAGTACTGAACTATCCTGAACCTTGAACCAAAGAAGAATGATCTTAATGATATCTTTGTGTACATTGTGGCATCATCACTGTTTTTTTTACCACTCAAACTATATAAAACAGGCCACTAGCACAGTCTCTTTCTCTCCCACTCTACTTCTCTCTCCCCCTCCCTCTCTCTCCCCGTTAGAACCACATTAATCGCAGTGTACAATCTTTTATTTAAAGACCAAGAGCATTATACATATCAGTGAAGCTAAACCTTGGATATAAAATCTATTCATATATCTGTGTAATACCTGAACATTCTAATGCAATCAATACTTGTATACCAGTTTGTTCACTAATAAGTTGTGGTATTGGTTGTTTTCCACTCTTCATCACTTTTTTTCATTTCATTACTGAATTATCTATTAAATACGTTTGCTGTACAATTTCCTTTAAATCATTATGTGTAAATATGTACATTAACAACTGGAATAACCTCACCTAGATAACATATTACACCTTAATTCAATGGTAATCACTTATATGTCTTACTTCCAACATTTGTAATATATTAACTGATAAAATACATGGCATTGCTACATGTAATATATCCATGCAGAGAATATCTATAAACTTTTCATACTTATTATTCTCTAATTGTTCTTTACAATCACCATCTTGTAAAGTTAGATTACTATAGTTTTATGCTACTGTTCCCAAATATCTCTTTGGTCCAACATATCTAAAATTTTGGATTTTTAAATGCACAGCGTTTCTCAATTTTACCTAGGTGTTCACTGTTCCCCTCTATAGGTCTATTAAAAGCAGTTACAATCAATCCAAACCATTTCAGTTCCCAGGTTTTAACCTTTTGTGTACTTTTAAAATGCATACATATAACACTTTCAGTCAATACATGTGACAACAATTTTAAGCAGAGGTTGTGTTTCATTATATTTCTCAGCAACTGGTTTTCCCTCTATCAAATTAAACAAATCTGTAAAACTTAAAAGGTTTTAGGCAACAATCCAACATTTTTGTTGTCCATGTATGTGTACATATGCAGCAATTAATTTGTTTAATTGCTCGTCCTATCATACCATGATACAAGTCTAGAGGATGTTAATTTAAAAAAAATGTTCTGAGCCTTCCTGACACATCTTTCTTCAGGAGGGTTATCATAATATCGACATATATATACATTTCAGTTGGCAGCTTCTCACCACAATTTTCAGATTCATCTCTAATTGCTTGTATTTTAATTCTACCATTATATGTATAAACAAGTTAACCCGTGCATGATACTCATGCATTCTAGTCAAATCAAGCTACTTAAGGTGTTAAAAAGGTTCTTGTCATGCATTTGGGCCATAGCCCAGGCCTCCTCGGGGCAAGAGCGTTACTTCCCGACGTAAGCGCCCTTTTTTAACGTGGTTTTGTCCACATGTCACCACCTCATCATTCTTCTCCATCACCTCATCCTTCATTTTCATCGCCACATCTATCCAGATGTCTATCCAGACACAGGGATCTCTCTCAGCGGTCCTGAGTATCACACTCCTCTCACTCTGTCACCCCCGGCAACCACCAACCACTCCCCACTGTCACCCCCGGCAACCACCAACCACTCCCAACTGTCACTTCTCCTTCAAGAAATATATATATATTTTTTTTAAATCTTTATAAACACTTTTAACAATTAACAAATTAAATAAACAAATTAAAAACATCTTAGTATACCAAATTTCAGCCCTTTCTGAATTTTTTTTCCCACACACACACTAAGAATTTAGTAGGTCAGTGTATAACTCCGCCCAGCAGGTGGCGCTGCAGCTTGGTTTTATTTTTTCCACACACACACAGACAGACTAACACATGCCACTAAGCATTTTTATATGTATTAATGATGAGGACAGTAGTGATTCATATAACAATGGCAATAGTAATAAGAGTCCTGAAGCAAATTTATCACATCTGATTCCAAAACGTTATTAGTATCTGCATCTTTACAGGTCACTGTCGGATCGACTACCTTCTTCCAGTGGGATATGTGAATCCAAGTATGTCTTTCAGCACCTTTCAATGCTGTCATTCCCATCAATATGTCAAACAACAACAAGATTAATAATTTCTGACCATAACATATTCTCCTGGCTGTATAGTCTAACAGATCCCAATAGGCATGTGTATTACAATCAGTTTCAAAGTCTCTTGTTGCTTTTGTGACTGCTTACTCATCTCAGTCAGGTAATTAACAGGTGTATCTTGAATGCATTTTAATGTCTCTTGTTGGCTGATAATATTTAGTTGTCTTTCAAATAAATCTCAGCTGGTGACAGCTTGAATGAAAGTCTGGGAGTGGTTCTGATACTATACAATATTGGTGATAATGCCTCTAACCAAACCATCCCAGTATTCTTCATCACTTTGCTCAGCTTGGTTTTGATTGTACCATTAAATCGTTCCACTACCTTTCAGTAACATACACATTGTCTGAAAAAACGTATGCAGTGAAATCTGTACCTCTGTCACTCAGTCATTTGTGATACACCATATCCACACACATTCATATACCAATTTCTTTGCTGTAAATACTGCAGTGCAACTTGCAGTTTGATTATAATTCTACCCCACTATAAAACATTTCTACAAACATTAATACATACTGTAGATTACAATATTTTGGCATTTGGATGAAGTCAATTTAGTCCTCTGCAGGCAAGTAAAGCATGAACCAGCCTTTTTACCTGCATGAGGAGAGAAACCAGGTGCACATGAGCAGGCCTCAAGTCCACACATACCATCCTTGCCCTAAATGAGTCAGACCATAGGCTGCTTTTGCCAGTGCTGGTGGTTTAGCCTTTGGGGCCACTGGTTTATCTTTACTATCTCTCCACATACCATTGGTATCTTGCACACATCCCTTCAACTTCCTGGGGATAACAAAACTTTTATGTTCTGATTAATTTCTGATCAGTAATTAACTGAAACAATATCAAATTCATATATTGTGAAGAAATGTGGGTTAGTAATGATATTCCTACTATACCTATTGCAACTTCATTTTCTCTTGTATTACCCAATGCAATTGGATCATTATTACTTGTGCGTTCTTAACACTTAATCACTGCTAGTTGTAATGACATCTGAATAGCATCTAACAACTTCTTTACATGTTGAAAGTGTGCTATCGAAGTACCTACTGCAGTTAATAAAAGCACTATGCCACCACAACAGGGCCACCTTAACTACATTATGGGCCCCCGGTTAATGCAGTGCACCGGGGCCCCTAAATATATATATATATATATATATATATATATATATATATATATATATATATATATATATATATATATTGTGTGTGTGTGTGTGTGTGTGTGTGTAAAAAAATAGATATGTATGTAAAACAAAGTGATTATATATATATATATATATATATATATATATATATATATATAAATATTTATTTATATTAGGGGCCCCCTTACCTTAAGTCTAATCCCCTTTTCTTTTTTCCGCGCTGAGTCTCTCTGTTCTCACTCTCCTCCGTGCTGTGCTTGCAGTGAATGTTGAGCGTGACATCACGCCCAACATTTACTGTGAGCGCGGCACGAAAGAAGGGATCCGGATCGCCAGCTGATGTGACCGCAAGGTAAGTATTTTCTTCTTTTTTTTTTTTTTTGCAGGATTTTTTTTTTCAGCGCTGCCTCGGACGGGCCCCCTTGCCCGCAGGGCCCCCGGGGCACCTGCCCATTGTGCCCAATGGAAGAGATGGCCCTGCACCACAATGCACTGCATACATACTATCTGTACAGATGTTTACTCTTTAACCTTGTGCCAACTCTCATACTGTTAGTGAGCACTATTTGCTCAGCTATCTGGGCAGAATGTGGGCCACTAGAGCCTTAACTTCCCCAATACTATTATCTGTTACTTTACCACTGCATATCCTATACATAACTCTTCAATCTCATGTTGTCTGATAACTACCATCTGTAGATAAAATTAGAAATGCTTCTACTAAGTGTGCATCCGCAATGTCAAATATAGCAGTAAAGTTTATAGTCCAGTAATGTCATACAATCATGGATGGGCATTAATTCAGCAAAAATCATATACTTATCAGTGCTCATCTGATAAACTTTCACCCCTTGTGCATGCTCATGCACACTAGGTAAGAACATAGCAGTACTAAGGATAGTACACCAACAAATGATAAGATGAAGGTGAGTTAATTTCCAATTTTGCAAATCTGGCAGCAAAGACATATCGTGTTTGCACGAAATTCATCAAGAGCAAAACAGCATACGGTATACAAAGGGTTAATTCATGGCTAAGTACTAGATGTTCTGCTTTTTCCTCTATAATGTTACTGTCCGGTATCTTGCTGCTAGTTCCGGTTACTGAATTTTGACTCTCTATTTTATGGATCTGCCTTGTGTACCTCGCTAGCTGGCTGGTTCTGACCCGGATTGATCAACTACACCTATCTACTGTCGCTACGCTGGTCGCCGACTCGGACAACCGGAACCTGTGCATCCTCTTGAAGTGAAGCCCAAAATCCCTTGAGGGGGTCCCTGGTGAACATCGAGGGTGCGTTATACTCCGCACCTCCCTGCTCAGCAGCATAAATACCAGCTAGTGATCACTCCACACCTCGTAACAGTTACTGTTGCAAATATTTTTAAATAGGTTGACAAGGAATGAAAAACTGTGTCTAATTTGACATTATAAACAATAGGCCTTTGATAGTCTCCATGTAAAGGTGCACACTCATGATTTATTTCGTGGCAAGTACATATGCAGAATAATTTGCACTCTTTCCGATGAAGGATGTTAGTCCATGGGTAAAGCAATAAACCAAATACTTAACTGAATTCTAGCAATATTGCAATTTATTCTTGGAAACCTTGTAACCAGTTTGATATAGGAATAATAACAGCAAACTAGTATCTGCAAGGACTGAAAAACACAAAAACAAGTTATCAACATATAGGATCACATACAAACCACAGTGAGGTATAAAAGCCTCAAGACAAATCAAACAATAAAATGAATTCAAGACAAACAATCTGAAGCAAATCACATGTATGATCATGAGATCAGATAATGAGCAAAACAAAAATATTTTTTTTCTTTTTCTGCTACTGGTCAGAAATATGCAGGTGTGTTTGTTCCAAAGCCCATGACTCCCCCCTCTCTATACAGTCTGTAATTTGAAGACATGAAGGCCCTTCTATTACAAGTGAAATCTGTGGGAAATGGGTCTGTTTCTCCATTTCCTAAAAGAAGAACAGTGATAGGAATAATTATTGTCAACATGTAAAACAGTGACTAGTCATTTTTACATGTGGTTCACAATCAAACTGAAATCATTGACATCTCCACAAAAGTCTGATTAATAACATCATTCATGCACTGCATTTATTATTCACAAGCGCAGAATTATCACAAAATTGAACAACCTTTAGTCCCTCAGGGATGTGGGTTTCCAATACCCCCAATACATTTCTGACAACCTAATAAATCTGTATTTGGATTAAAATTAAATTGAACTGTTTCTGATCTATGAAGTCAGCCTCTGCACCATCTACTGGTTACTTCTGGTATTGTAGCCACTCCTTATTCAATTATGTCCATACAAAAAAACTGAATTACTACTGCTATTTGATTTTCTGTAAGTCATCTGAATCACTTTCTGTACTGGAATAATTCTCCAGCTATTTGATTCTTATCATGTGCCTTTTCAGACATAACCATATCAGAATCACCTAGATCAGCTTTAGGTGACTGTAAAACATTTTTTAAAGCTCCTAAAAGCTTTCAGTCCCCAGCCGCAGCCCTCCACAGTGCCAACCAATAATTGATAAGTAACTTTGTTTTCTGATTTTTAAATTCCTCAATTTCTGTTTGCACATTATCCAAAATATTTTTTATCAAAGGACCCTGCACTTGGAACTGCTTATCACAATGATTAGTCATATTCCTAGTCTTGCGCACATTACTTATAACATATTTTTTTTTTAGACCCACATTTCTACAAACATATACTAGCAGTTTCATCTTAAAACTCCTTTTATTTCTCTATCTAACCTCTGGACAATTTATTTCTCATACTTCACTGAGGATTTTTCCTGCTCAGTACATAAATATTAAATATTATATAAATAGTAAATATTTATTTACTAATTTATAATTATTTTCTAAAAAAATTTAAGGACTTGACCCCGCAGTATGCAAGTCTTATTTTCCTAAGTACAATGCATCCTGCAGTCTGCAATCCATAGTGGCCCTGCAGTTCCACTATCCAGAAAATCCACTTAGGCCCCACGTCTGGGAAGATAGCCTCAATCTCTACACTATACTGAGTGACTATGTAGATTTATTTACACTATATTTTTATCTCTTAACTTCTCAACACTTATTATCACAGCACTCATACATACATACATACATACATACATACTCTTGATAAGAAGTTCACAAAGTAGCTGAACCATTAAATCAGGCAAATACAAGTAAAGTGCCCACACTCCAATAACAGAAATATATATGATGTACTGTTTAGCAAAGTGGCAGACAGAAATATGTAACATTTTAAATCCTAACTTTTAAATTGTGTAACAGTTACTATAAACAAAACAAATAAAATAAGAATTCATATTTCTGCGACATCGATTTCAATGGAAGAACAAAAACATGCACGGTCTGTCAACAACACAAAGTGTACTGTATATTTTGCAAAAGAAGTTTATCTTACCCTCTTTCACAAAACAGGATGCCCCATTTTCCACCCTGCAGTTAAACAGTCCAGCAGGTCTAAATTCTACCAGGAAATGTGTGAGAGAAATCTCAGCAGTGCCTCCAATTTTGATAAAGCAATAACAAAAAATATCTATACGAAAGAACTTTAGAAAAAACTTAAAAGGTTTATTAACAAAATTAAGAGAGCGTGCGCTGTGATATTACCAACAAGTTTTTCAAATCTTAAAATTCTGCTCTATAAAGACAAAGGAGACCATTTCGCAGAGGAATAATAGGTTGTATTACAATACAAATACCATATTACAATTGATTGAGGTAGCATATAGGCATTCCTTGGTCCATCAGAGTTTCATGTCTGCAATGGGGGTTTTGAGAAGTTTTGGAATGTCTTTGTTCAGCAACCCTGATTAGGAACATCTGTTTTTCAAGTGATCTCTTCCACTACTGCTAACATCCCTCTCCTTAACTCACATGTAACGGATACAATTGCCATAAAAAAATGCCACATCAAATAAAATGATACAACTAAACTAATATAAAGCAATGTAATATATTTCATGCTAATATATTGGCTTCATCCAAAAATATCTTTGACCTGTACTGAAATAGAATGTATAACTGTCTTTTGAAAGAGCTTCTATTACCAGAAAACCCTGTGTGGTAGATCTACCTTAACTTTAGGAAGAGTAAAATGAAATAGACAAACTAATTGGATGAGACTTTGCAGAATTATTAAATATGTTCTTTTCTTCTATGTGTACAAAAAGTAAACAATGCTAGGAAATATACTGTGTCGCAGTAACACATACACACCATTTTACATTATTGGTCTAACTCAGGAGGATGTACATTTACAACTCCACAAGATTATGATTGATAAACTTAAATGCTGAAGGAGTTATTATCAGTTAGATATAAACCATTGATTTTGATATCTACTTGTAAATAAAGGGATTAGTATCACAAGACAGGCAGAAGGCAGATGATGTTTCAATATTTCTAAAGAAAGCAAAAACAATCCCTAAAAATTAAAAACCAGTGAGCCAGAATCCAAAGGGTTAAAATCCACAAGCATATTACTGAAAATAAACTATTTGCAGAGCGCAAAAACATATTTTTTTAAAAATAGCAGTTATGACAACTTTATTTAATCTATGTTTATGAGGAAGTAAGCTATAAACTTACTAACTAAATTTATGTGGATTTTGCAAAAGTATTTGCTATCGTTTCACGTAAAAGATTTGTACATGGGACTTCCTGTAGGCATATCCAGCTGGACAGACGCCCCGAGACTGAGCTCCTGGCAGCACTGCTGAGAACGCAGAGTCTCTGAAATTCTGAAATACAGAGAAAGCAGCTGCAGTAATGCAATCTGGAGGGATATGAGGCCGGGCAAAGGTGGGGAAGCACTTTGTTAGATCTCTGCTGGCTCCCCAGGTTTTATTACCAGATTTCAGCCCTAAAAACAGTGGGCAAGGAGAGAAAGGAGGAACTCCGTCACCATACTAGATAAGTGGATGGACGAAAGAGAACTAAGTAATATCACTAAAACCCAGGAGGTTAGGGATACTCCAGCTACAAGTGTCCAGCAGGAAATGTATGCAGAAAGGAGGGGTATATAACTGAAATTCCTGGGAACTTAATCAGTGAGTAAAGGTTTTTTCATCTTTATTTGGTTATATCTCTATACTTATCTGAGACCTTACAAAATATTGAACTGGGACAATGATGAAAAGGTCATATGACTCTATATAACATGTAATTAATAAATACTGACACTGATGCCACGATAATAGAGAAAAGTGTCAAAATTTGAAAAGAAGGGCCTGGAAATATAATATTCATTTGAAATTGGGAATAACAGCATGGATAAATATATAAATTTGCCAGCAACCTCTAAAACACAACGGTCTTAAGAATGAGAAAGATCGAAAAAAAGGAGATTCTAGTGAAAATCATCATGTAAAAGGAAGAGACTCAGAGGCACATGCTACAAATGCTATGTCGGAGTCATTGTTATCTGTTACAGATCAGGTGCCAGTGGCTGTAACACCACATCTTTCTTATACAGAGGTACATAAAAGAAATGATGGAACCATTGATGCAAGACCAGGCTTGTAAATTCACAGTAGCCATTCAGTCATTAAAGGAACAGATGGCTCAAATGTCTCAACAAGTGCAAGTTAATGCACAAAATATTGGGGAGAACTTTCAAGATACTGTAAGTTTAAAAGCACAAGTCACTTCTTTACAAAATTTACAGAAGCAAATGATAAATAAAATAGATGACTTAGAAAATAGGTCCAGGAGAAACAATCTGTGTTTAGTACGTTTACCAGAAAAGATAAAAGGACCTGCATTGGACCATTTCCTATCAATTACCCTCCCAGCCCTATTGCAGATACCTGAGGATCAAAATGGAGTAATAATTGAAGAGCACATCATCTGGGCCCGCCAAGGGATAATGAGAAGAAAAGGCTAAGAACAGTTATCTTTAAGTGTCTTAATTATACACAAAAAATGTTGTTCTGGTCTGCGGCTATGAAAAGTGGACAGTATTATTTGGGAAAATTATAGGTTATTATTATTTCAAGATTACTCAGCAGAAGTGATAAGAGCAAGGAAAGTATTTTCCTCAGTATCGCAAATTTGCATTGAGATATCCACCATGTTTACGTATTTTTGATGGGAGAGATTATAGAGATTTTAAGATGGCTGAAGATGCAAAAGCATTCTCTATAAAGAAGAGGCAAGGTTATCACCAGGTCTCGGAGGGCATCGAATCTAAGGACTGATTTATAAATGTGTATTGGGATTTTTTACTTATTTAAAAGAAACAGGGTATTTTTTTCACTTTTAATGGTGTCTGAAGATATGGAACCCAATGATTGTTGTATAGTTGTTTATTAGGATTCCTAGGGCTAGATTTACTAAACTGCGGGTTTGAAAAAGTGAAGATGTTACCTATAGCAACCAATCAGATTCTAGCTGTCATTTTGTAGAGTACACTAAATAAATGATAGCTAGAATCTGATTGGTTGCTATAGGCAACATCTCCATATTTTCAAACCCGCAGTTTAGTAAATATACCCCCTAGTCTATTTTTGATAGCACATATGATTGGCAAATAAGGTTTTATTAATTTAAGGAATAATATTTTTATAGAATATATAACAGTAATAAGTTGAGAGGATGAATAATTACATTATATTTTTGAAGGTTGATCTTTTTGATGGAGGAGTACAATGTATAACACAAAATATAAAAATATATATAGGTTTAAAATATTTAATTATCACTTAGTATGGATTTGAACTGATGGGGTTTATAAGATTGTAAAATATATTTATTAAGATCACTGGAGAAGAGAAGAAGGGGAAAAAAAGTAAAAAAGAAATGGGAAGGGGAAGAAAGAGAAGGAAAAAAAAGGATAAACAAAAAATCTTAGTTCAATAGGAATAGTATTCTTGAGATAATACACATTGGTGAAAGGGATGAATAGATGAATATAAGATTAGTAGAGGGTTAGAGGAATATAATTAAAAAATGTGAAATCAGTTGGAATTTGGTGAAAAAAAGAAGTTAAGTGAGACCCTGGAGATGTAATGTATGTATTCATCTTATCTCATTGTGATAAACATAAAATAGATTGGGAAGAAATATAGATGTTATGTTATATCTGGATAGCGGAATATAATCTAAAGGGTAAGTAGAATTGAACTATATCCGGTTATGTTTTTGGAAAGGATAATCCTAGTGTTAGGGGAATTATTAATGACTGTAAATCAGATATTGATTAATATTAATAATACATATTAGATATTTATTGACACTTTATAGGAAAATAAGAATAATAGTGGAATGGAGTGATTCGTTTTATAAATTTTTAGGATGAGAATTATGTTATTGAAATCTTTTAGTAGGTTATTATTTGAGTTATGTAATAGTTTTGTATATGTTTTGGGTTTTTTTTTGTGGTGGAGCTCACAGAAATGGATGACCTTAATCATTAATAAGGAAAAGAGTTATGTAAGAAATTTGAAGGGGGTAAGAGGGGGTCCCGGTTCACTGGTTTGTAGAAAGGGAAGTGTTCAGAGAGAACCTTTTTTGTTTAAATTGCATAGTAAAATGATGTATAAATATGAATAAGCTTAAGTTTTGTTCATGGAATGTAGGAGGAATCAACATGGAATGTAGGAGGAATCTATTCTCCAATAAAATGAAGAAAAATATTAACTTAGGTGAACAAAATAAAAGCGGATGTTACTTTTTTGCAAGAGCCACACTTAACAAATTTGGAACATGATAAACGTAATATACTTCGTCAGAAGGTAATAGTATCTGCATCTTACAACTCTAAATCTAGAGGGGTGACTATATTGATTTGAAAGGGATTACAGATTGATATACACTATAAATTTGTTGACCCATCTGGGAGAATTGTGTTAGTAGATGCCTCCATTGAAGGGGAACGATATATTTTGTGTTATATATATATACGCTCCCAATGGCTATAGTAAGCCTTTTTCCAAAGCGTTTTAAATCTTTTATATAATTTGTGGACACGAATATAATTTTAAGGGGTGCTTTAAATATAGTGGCTTCCCAGCAAATAGGACAGAAAACAAAGTAGAATTCATAAATACTTATTCGGAAGATACCACTTTATTAATCAACTTCAAGTAGAAGATATTTGGAGAGTGAGGAATCTGATAACTCCACTACATTTTCACATATAGATTATTTTTTAATCTCCAAATCATTATTGACAAGGGTACAAGTGGCTCAGATAGAACCATTTAGGATTTCAGATCATGCCCCATATGGATTGAAGTTGATAAACCTCAAGTAAAAGTAGATTATTGTCACTGGCGTTTCCCAACATATTTAACGAATTCAACGAAATTTCTTATTATGATTGAAAAAACATGGGCGACATATCAGCATAAAAATATAGACCATCAGACAAACCCAGCACTCTTGGCAAACAGCTAAGGCAGTTTTAAAAGGAGAGATAATGTCCTTTATGAAAAGATTTAAGAGGGAACAATCAAGGTTTTATTTAGAAGCACAGAAAGAGTTAACGTAAGCGCTTTAGAAATTAAAAGTTAATTGTTGCAGGCAAAATAAACAGGCGTATCAACATAAAAAATAAACTTTTGATAAAATAGTATCACAGATGGGGACTAATTATGCGAATAGAAATACATTTAAATTTTATAAATATGGGAAGAAGTCTGGAAAACTTTTATCGAATCTACTTAGAGGAGACAGATTGAGTACTAATATTGCAGCCTTAATAAATGAGCATGGAGAATTACAACATACTGGGGAAGCTTTTATTTAGATCTTAAAATAACTTTTATCAAGAACTATATAATAATCCAGTAATTGATATGGAATAATAATCCAGTAATTGAAAATTATTCTACTTTCTTTAATACATGGAGATCAAACAGGATTCATGGCAAATAGGTATTCAGTGACTAATGTGAGGAAAGTTTTAGCAATAATACAGGCTATTGAGAGATCTGGTAATAAAGAACCAAATTTATTGATATCAGTGGATGCTGAGAAGGCGTTTGATATGGTGACCTGGGACCACTTGTATGAGTCACTATATAGATTTGGTTTTTCAGATAAATTTATACAGATTCTTAAGATTTTATATGACAAAACATCTACAAGAATATTGACTAATGGTATATATCTCCTGTAATTAAGATTCAAAGAGGGACAAGACAGGGTTGTCCTCTTTCCCCATTGTTATTTGTTCTAGCACTGAACCCCTTAGCGAAAATGAAATATTTGGAAACATTTACATCTTTATTAGAGCGGAATGCAGTAATTAAAAATGTTATATTTCCTAAATCAGCATATGTTCTTCAAATGTTACCAGTTGGCATTACTAAAAAAGATGCTCAGATCTATACAAATTTATTTTTGGAATTTCTTTGGCAATCTAAGAAGCCAAGAATTGCTAGAGCCAAACTTATTCCAGATAGAAAACATGGAGGTATTGGATTTCCAGATATATTGGCTTTTTGTAGGTCAATTATGTTTAAATATGCTCTAGATTGGCTTTTAGATCAGGAACATTATACAGATAAAGAACTTGAAGAGGAAATATTCGCTCCTTATTCAAGAGCTGCCTTACTACATCTAGCAAAGGCATTAATTCCTATAAATGTACAACAGAACATATTATTTAAACACACTTATAAAGCCTGGGAGGTAATAACAAACTCATACCATCGCGATACTGTGTATACCAAGTATATAATATTTTGGGGTAATTCTGATTTTAGCCCAGGTCTAGATAATGCTATTTTTCTTACGTGGGAAAAAAAAGGAATTGCAGCCATTAAAGATATTTTTGACCCAGGAGGTATTTTATATATGTTTGAACAGCTTAGAGAAAAGAAAAATCTGTTGAATTCCCAATTTTATATGTATTTACAAGCCAGACATTATGCAATGAAAGTTATGAAATGTGGTTCTGAATTACAATCGCTATTCGAATTCGAAAGTTGAATACAATATTTAACGAAAAATAAATATAAGAGTCGATATAATTATGGGAAATAGGTAACAAAGGATCCAAAATTAATATGGTCTAAAACTACAAGGACATGGCAAAGAGATTTACCCGAGTTGAGAGAAATGGGATCTTTTTTGGACCATTTGGAGCGAAAAATTAAAACACTTTCATCAGCTATTTTACAAGAAATACATTATAAACGATTCATTGGATGTTGCCCTAAATGTAGACATGATGATGCAACATCGATACATAATGTTTGGTTTTGTAGAAAGATAGTTAGATTTTGGGACAAGGTTATGATGTTCATAAATGGCAGTTTTCATACTTCACTTTGTAAAAATTATAAGGCTTTATTATTTGCAGATTTTCAGGAGGGGCTTGTGTATTTACCTGAAAGAGGTTTTAAACCGATATTGACAATAATAGTTACAATAGCAAAGAAAATTATACTGAGAAATTGGATTTCCTCCTTTCCATTACTTAAGGAGTTGAAATCAGAATTGTTACAAGTGCTTTATTTTCATAGGAGGGCAACATTATTAGATATAGAAAGAGAAATGGATGGGTTTTTTTTAATATAATAAATGAGGATTATATATAGAATAACAGAAGAATCACAAACTACTATTATGAAAATATTTAATTTAGATAAGAGTTGAGGTTTTGAGGAAATTTGTTTATAAAAGGTATATTAGAAGATTGGAGTTGTTAACTAATTTAAATAATCAGACGGAGATGGATTAGGATTAAGAATTCAGTGAACCGGGAAACTCCCCTTTCCTTAAATGTATTGGAACAATTTATATTGTTAATTTCTTAAAATATAAGTGTGATTGTAATTTATATGTGTTGTATTAATAAAGAAAGATCAGCTAAAAAAGATTTGTACATGAGAAAAAACACTGAGACTAGGGTGAAATAATGTACATTGATAGATTAATGGCTGCGCAAAATGAACCAGAGTGTATAAAAAAAATACATATTCAGGTTGGAAGTTATTTGTGGCATGTCATTTGTCAGTTACTGTAAACCAAAATGTTCTCTGCATTTAGTTATGTAGCATTTATAACAGCCAAGTTTATATAGCACGTGGACCTAATAACAAAAATAAAGAACATTATTAAATGGAATTTTATATGATAAAGACACAATGTGTAAGCATAAGAAATTACATTTAAAAAAATTACTAAATAAAAAGAGATAAAACAGAAACCAAGAATTCACATATTTTAATCTGCACCAGGAGAACAGTGAAAAGGTGGACATCTTCTCAGAAGAACTGATTTCCACAGTACCTACAAAGTTTTACAGGTTTTCATTAGTTTCAAACACACTTTTTTCACTTCCACCACTTTCTTTGGGACCTCTCTGAAAGAGGTGTGTGTGTGTGTATACTACTTGGTTTCGAAACAGGCTTTATGACCTTGTATGCCAAACCACAGTTAGTCAGGAATAGCAGAGTAGTTTGAGATCCTCAACTGCTACAATCGCTTTGCGCAATGTTCACCTTTAGTAGCCCCAGGGCCGGATTAACCATAGGGCTAACTGGGCTACAGCCCAGGAGCCTATGGCATCCAGGGGGCCCTTGAAAGTGCTCAGCAGCAGTATTAATCGGTCGGGAGTGGGGGCGCCCCCGGAGCGATCAGTGCTGCTGAGCACTTTCACTGCGGTCCTTCTCTGGCGCACTGTAGTCTCCTTACTGAGGAGATCTCGTGAGTCTCACTCTCACGAGATCTCCTCAGTAAAGAGTGTACAGCGCGCCGGAGAAGGAGGTAAGTGTCGGGGGGGCGCAGGGAGCTGGGATCACGGGGGAAGGGTTGGGGGCGCGGGCAGCTCAGATCACGGGGGGGCCCTCACGGGGGACTGGAGGCCCCCTTAGCCCAGGGGCCTCCATTCCCTTAATCCGGCCCTGAGTAGCCCCCTTTCATGAGGAACTTGTTACGTTCCAAAATACTCAGTTGCCCCCAGGACTTAGACTCGGGTAGTAGCAGTTTTTGGTCTAGCACCTGCCCAGTGGAGAGGACAGAACACATTAGGAGGTACTGAGCATGATATATTAGCAGAACTCTAAACCATACAGGCAAGCGTTAATGTGGACTAGTCTGCCACTTGTCTAATGGAGTGGACAGACCACAGCAGTACGTAGTGAGCAACCAAACTGTAAATAGCAGAACTCTGAGGCAAACAGACAAGGGTTAATGTGGCGTAGTCTTACACTTATCTGATAAGTGAACAGCACATGGCAGCAGGTAGTGAGCAACCAGTATGTATTTGGCAAAATTCAGAGTCATACAGACAGGAATCAGGAGTAGAGAAGACAGCGGAATCCTTTAAACAAGCCAAGATCAGGGCAGGTAAAGATATGAAAGCAAATCCGTTTAAGAAAGTCAAGAGTCAGTAGTGTTGAAGACAGCAATTTCTGTAAGCAATCCAGGTAAAACACTGATAGCAGGACAGATCAGATTGCAAGGCACACTAGATCTAGCAGGAACTATCACCAGCATTGGTATGCTGCCAGGAAGATGTTTATAAAGGCAGCAGCAGGAGAACTCAGATCTGCAGGATGATTAGCTGCATGAGTGTGCTAGGTGATTGCATACCTGAAGCTGCCAGACTGAGCGCTGAATGGAGCTTGTAAGTATTTGCATAGCAACCAGCCGATTGCATGAATGATCGTACACATAGTAATAGCAGTAATTACACAGGTGATAGATCGAACAAACAGGAGAGATCCTATTTCTTAACATAAATACAATAATTCTCTTTTGGACCATGATAGATATATAGTATTACTTTCACCAAACAAGTTATAATGTTCCTCACATTTGCATATGAAACATGGAAATATTAGGTACATTATTTAGTACTTTTTTCTGTAGCTTCTCAATGAGGCTAGCATTTGAGCTTGGCATAATTGATGAAGATCATTCTCCTGCTTATGAATATACATAGAAGTCCTCTAAGATATGGATTTGAAGGCACATCTGGAGGATTCCATACAACTTAGGGGAAAAGCGTATCTTATCTGTAGCTCCTGTACAGGATCTTAGGCCTATACAAGATTTACACAATTCATTTATGTGACAAGACAGGCATATTAGATGACACCAGACTTCTCCCAATATAAGACATCCACCGACTTGGTTGATTTTACCATTGTTAACCTCTTGTTATGTCTCATGGGAGACAACTACCAGTCGGTATTGGCACTGGCCTTCCCAGGGAGCGGAGTCTAACGGACCCCCCGGTCTTCTCCAAGAACCGCCGCAAGGCGGGATGGTTTTAGCTGCCAGCTGGCCTTCACAGGGCATGCAGTCTAATGGACTCCCCCGGCCTTCTCCAAGAACCCCCGCAAGACGGGATGGTTTTAGCTGCCAGAGGCCCGCAGGTCGCAGCCCCTAGGTTAGCCCACCGACGTGATAGGTTGTTTAAGGATGAATGGTTCTGAGAACAGGGTTTAAGGCCACTTCAAACTGGGTAATTAGCAGAGACTATCTGCACAGAGATGAGAGCCAGACGTACCTTGCTGCTCCAGAAGATAGGCACGAGGAGGCTAACACAAGAAGGGTCAGGAACTGTAGCCGGGTCGGTACACAGTAGATCAGCTGGTGCGTATTGCCAGGGATTCAGCAGGAGAATGGTAATCAGACAAGCCGGGTCGGTACACAGTAGATCAGCAGGAATACACAAGGAGAGATGCACTGGGATCAGAAACAGCCAGGACGTTGAGATCACTTGTTGCTCTGACACAGGAGAGTGTCAAAGTGAGGTATAAGTAGCAACAAGGTTTGAATTCCCCACCTCCAAGATCACATGACCGCGGCAGCGCTACCCAGAGGTATAGGGCCGGAGCGATCGCCGCAGACAAGAAGAAATCCTGACACCTCTGAGTAGTTTGCACACAGACTGTAATATGTTAAAATCAATTCATATCTGTCAGAGTATGCTCTTACATATTTATATTTTATTATCTCCTGAATATGCTATAATCTTGACATCTCCCCTTTATAAAGGTGACAAGAAAACTGCCATATTCAGGATGGTTTTCAGGTTTGCAAGACAAAACATGCTATAGCCCATCAGCATTGTCCTTCTAGTACTACTCTTATTCAGCTGTACAGTATTTCACCTAATCAGTGTGCCCTTGCCCATCTGCCAAGTAAGGAGCTTGTGATCCATGTCCCATGTACAATTTGACCTACACCATTAGTGCTGCATCTTCTCCAGGGCCCGGCCCAGTGCCCCCATGCTAATGGTATTATATCATAGTAAACTGTATCTTAAGGCAGCAGCTTTCTGCTTAGGTAGATAATTGAAATCTTTCCTTTACAGATCTCCAGAATCCATAGTTACATAGTTGATGAGGTTGAAAAAAGACACCACTCCATCAAGTTCAACCTATATTGGATCTCCTGCGATCCTGCACTTATATTTGAAATTAATCCAGAGTAGGCAACCGCCCATCTGTTTCAATTTTGAAAATCCCCCCAGACTCAATATTGCAATCCAATTTTTACCCTATATCCACTACTATCCTTTATTTTAAATTAACGGTCGTATCCCTGGATACACCTTTCCGCTAAAAATTTGTCTAACCCTTTCTTAAACATATCTATTGAATCTGCCATCACAACCTTCCCTGGCAATGAATTCCATATCTTGACTGCCCTTACTGTAAAGAACCCCTTCCTTTGCTGGTTGTGAAATTTCCTCTCCTCTAACCTTAGGGGATGACCACGTGTCCTGTGTATGGTCCTTGGGGTAAAAAGTTCCCATGAAAGCTCTCTGTATTGACCCCTAATGTATTTGTACATAGTAATCATATCTCCCCTTAGACGCCTCTTTTCTAAAGTAAACATGCCTAAACTGGCTAACCTTTCCTCATAACTTAATGACTCCATACCCTTTATCAATTTTGTCGCCCTTCTCTAAACCCATTCTAGTTCCAAATTATCTTTTTTATAGAGTGGTGCCCAGAACTGTACTGCATATTCAAGATGAGGTCTTACCAACGATTTATACAGTGGCAAAATTACACTGTCTTCCCTTGCATCTATGCCCCTTTTTATGCATGCCAATACTTTGTTTGCCCTTGCAGCTGCTGCTTGACATTGAGCACTTTTGCTAAGTCTACTGTCTACGAGCACTCCCAAATCCTTTTCCATTATAGATTCTCCCAAATTAATTCCATTTAATTTATAGATTGCGTTCTTGTTTTTGATCCCTGAATGCATAACCTTACATTTATCTGTGTTAAACCTCATATTCCATTTGGCCGCCCAATCCTCCAGTTTATTTAAGTCCCTCTGTAGAGAAGCTACATCTTTCTCTGATTTTATTACCTTACAGAGTTTAGTGTCATCTGCAAAAATAGAAACTTTACTCTCTAAACCATCACCAAGGTCATTAATAAATATATTAAAAAGGAGTGGTCCCAGCACGGAACCTTGAGGTACTCCACTTAAGACCTTTGACCAATTAGAAAATGTTCCATTTATCACAACTCTCTGTTCCCTATTCTCTAACCAGTTTTCGATCCAAGTACAAATTTTGATTTCTAGACCCAGTTCCCTTATTTTGTAAACCAACCTCTTGTGTGGCACTGTATCAAAGGCCTTTGCAAAATCTAAGTAGACCACATCTACTGTCCTGCCCTGGTCTAAGTTCCCACTAACTTCCTCGTAGAAACTAATTAGATTAGTTTGACATGACCTATCCTTCACAAATCCATGTTGATTCCCACTAATAATTTTATTGCGTACCAAGTAATCCTGAATACTGTCCCTTAAAATACCTTCAAGTAGTTTCCCCACTATTGATGTCAGGCTTACAGGTCTATAATTCTCTGGTTGTGAACTCGTCCCCTTTTTAAACAACGGCACCACATCTGCTATTCGCCAATCCCTTGGTACTGAGCCTGATGAGATTGAATCTCTGAAAATTAAGAATAGCGGTCTAGCTATTTCCGAGTTTAACTCCATAAGGACCCTTGGGTGTATGCCATCTGGACCTGGAGCTTTATTTATCTTAATATTCTTCAGTCGCCTTTGGACTTCTTCCTCTGACAACCAACTATTAATTAATGGCATTGTTTCATTTCCATTTTTATGTATTACTCCTGCCATTTGTTCCTCTCTGGTAAATACTGAAGAAAAGAACGTGTTTAATATCTCTGCTTTTTCCTTAGTATCATTTATCAATTCACCCATCTCACTTCTTAGGGGTCCTATATTATCTTTTTTAATCCTTTTGCCATTTATATACTTAAAAAACTTTTTGGGGTTTAGTCTTACTTTCTTTTGCAACGTGCCTTTCATTTTCTAATTTAGCCAATCTAATTTCCTTTTTGCATGTTTTATTACATTCCTTGTACCTATGGAAGGACTCCTCTGACCCTTCAGACTTAAACAATTTAAATGCACGCTTCTTCCTTTGCATTTCTTCCCTTACCTTTTTATTTAGCCACATTGGTTTAGACTTAATTCTTTTACATTTATTTCCCATAGGAATGAACTTATACGTGTATGTTTCCAACAACATTTTAAAGACAGCCCACATTTCTTCCGTATTTTTTCCTTCAAAGGCTTTGTCCCAGTCTATGCTCTTTATAGACTCCTTTAGCATATTAAAATTTGCCTTTTTAAAGTTTAAAGTCCTAGTTGATCCCTTATACTGTTGTTTCTGGAAACTAATTTCAAATGAGACCATATTATGATCACTGTTTCCCAAGTGCTCCTTTACTTGAATATTTGATATTACGTCTACATTGTTTGTTATTACTAGGTCCAGTATAGTCCGGTTCCTAGTTGGTTCCTCAACTAATTGGGACATGTAATGGTCTTTTAGCGTGCTCAGAAACCTATTTCCCCTAGCTGTACCGCAGGTCTCAGTACTCCAATCAATGTCCGGATAATTAAAATCCCCCATAATTAAAATTTGACCTAGTTGTGTAGCCTTTTCAATTTGCTGTAGAAGTTGGGCTTCCTCAATCGTACTAATATCTGGCGGTTTATAGCATATCCCTATCAGAAACTTCTCTGAACTTTTTCCTCCGCTGGATATTTCCACCCACAATGCCTCTATATTATCACCACTATTCTCGTATATAACTTCCTGAATACTTGGTTTTAATTCTGGCTTAATATAAAGACATACTCCTCCTCCCCTTTTATTTACCCTATCCCTCCTGAAGAGAGAATAGCCTTCCAAGTTGACTGCCCAGTCATGTGTATCATCCCACCAGGTCTCGGTAATACCTATAATATCATACTGCTCATTCATTGCTACTAGTTCTAACTCCCTCATTTTACCTGTCAGGCTTCTTGCATTTGCAAGCATACACTTAAGTCTATTGCCTCCCTTAGGTATTTCTTTTTGCTTTAAAAAGGGCCGCTCCTTATCGGCTATGCTTCCCTTTCCCCCCTCTCCACCCCCTTTACTCTTGTTAAATTCCTCCTTACTACTCTCAATGTCTATCCCATAAATACTTGCTTGCCCCTCCCCCCCGGAGCCTAGTTTAAAATCTCCTCCAACCTTCTAACCATCCTCTCCCCTAGCACTGCAGCCCCCTCCTCATTCAGGTGCAATCCATCACGACAATAAAGATGGCAACTGACCGAGAAATCAGCCCAGTGCTCTAAGAATCCAAAACCCTCCTTCCTACACCAATCTTTTAGCCACGCATTAACCTCTCTAATCTCCCGCTGCCTCCCTGGACTAGCGCGTGGCACAGGTAGTATTTCCGAAAATACTACCTTGGATGTCCTTGCCTTAAGTTTGCGACCTATGTCCCTGAAATCATTCTTTAGGACACCTCTTCTTCCTCTAACTCGGTCATTGGTGCCAACATGCACCAAAACCGCTGGGTCATTCCCAGCCCCTCCCAACAATCTGTTCACCCGATCCGCAATATGCCGAGCCCGAGCACCCGGGAGACAACACACTGTTCGGCATGCACGGTCCCGGTAACAGATTGCCCTATCTACCTTCCTAATAATTGAATCCCCTACCACCACAATCTGCCTGGGTCCCTGAGTAACTTTGGTCCCCTCTGTGCTGGAGAGACCATTCCCCTGGTTGCTAGAGGAAGCAGTGTCATCCAACTCTACCAATTCTGAACTGCCTTCCACAGTATCTTCATCCAATCTGGCAAATCTGCTGGGATTGCCTAGCTCAGAACTGGCCTGCCTCTTCCTCCCTCTGCTACCCCTAGTAACTGTTACCCAGCTGCCTACCTGTGCATCCTCCTCTGTCTCTGCTCCACCCTGCTCAGATAACGCATTAACGGTGAGCTGTAAACTCTGCTCCAGGTTGGCAATGTCTCTCAATGTTGCAATGGTCTGCTTTAGATCAGTTACCTGGGCTTCCAAAGAGACCAATTGCTCACATTTCTCACAGAGGTATAAACCTTGGAACACTTGCTCCAAGTGTGCATACATATGACAAGATATGCATTGAGTGAGATCATCAAGCCTGCTACTACTCATCTTATTATGGCTAACTTAACTTCTTATAGCCTACAGTGAACTTTAGTACTAGCCTTGTCTAGCCACTTACCAGATTAAACCCCTTCCTGGATTCAACTCCTTACAGGAACCAACTCCACACTTTAAACAAAAACAGCACTTGAAATCAAAAAAGCAGTGAAATCACAAGCTCAATGAAATCGCTTGCTACCTCCTGTTAAATAGAGCTTGCACTAACCAGCTGTATCAACTATGCAATTAAACCACACCCACTAGCTCTAACAGAGAGAAGGAAAAAAAAAAAAACACTTAATAAACACACAGAAAAACGAATCCCGTTCAATAAACACACAGAATAATTTCCCAAACTATATCACTCTCTCAGCACAGCACTGCAATCCTTACAGGAACCAACTCCACACTTTAAACAAAAACAGCACTTGAAATCAAAAAAGCAGTGAAATCACAAGCTCAATGAAATCGCTTGCTACCTCCTGTTAAATAGAGCTTGCACTAACCAGCTGTATCAACTATGCAATTAAACCACACCCACTAGCTCTAACAGAGAGAAGGAAAAAAAAAACAAACACTTAATAAACACACAGAAAAACGAATCCCGTTCAATAAACACACAGAATAATTTCCCAAACTATATCACTCTCTCAGCACAGCACTGCAATCCTTACAGGAACCACTTGAAATCAAAAAAGCAGTGAAATCACAAGCTATCCACTAAAACATATCCTGGATTCTTTGGTCTATACCATACTTGCCAACATTTAAAATTGTTCTTCCGGGAGCTGCCAGGGAGAGGCGGGCGTGGGGGGGGCGGGGCCCCAAAAATCGCGTCATTTTAGCACCAAATGCCGTGATTCCCGGTGAATCGCGGCGTTTAAACCGAATTCTGCCCACTTCAATAGGAAGTGGGCAGATCAGGGAGATTGCCACACTCTCCTGGGAGTCCGCGAGACTCACGCGAAATGCGGGAATCTCCCGGCCATTCCGGGAGAGTTGGCAAGTATGGTTATACCCATCTCTGCGGAAAACTTTAACCTTGAAGTTGAGGCATTGGTATTATCTAGGACTCTTTCCTGAAAACACTATTTACCACTGGGTCCCTTTCTGACAGTTTACAGCAGTAACCCCCTTTACCCAGCCCTGAAGTATTAGACTCTGCTAATTCATAGACAGAATAATCCACACCCTACACGTGCCCTGTCTCCCAGTCAGACTGTCCTCTGAAATTCTGATACGATACCCCTTCTGCCCACTCCTTGGCATATAAAGGGTTAAGGATGGGATCACCACCTGTAATCTTCTCTTCTGGGCTAGTTCCCCCCTCACTCAGACTCATGTGGGCACATAAAAATTTTCACTTCACCTCTCTCCTTCTTCCTGCTTAGTCAGTTCCTTGGCACTTGCAAAATTCACTAGCTGAGTCTCCTGTTGGGGGCTAGCTGAGAGAACACCCTCCCCCCCATTAGATTCACATATGTGGGAACTCCCTAGTTCTGGTACAGAACCATACACATTCTACCTCTGTTCTCTTTCCCAAGTAGGCAGTTCCTCTAAATTATAGCATGCTACCACTGTCTCACTTTCTGCTATATGTACAGGGTTAAAGCTGGGGTCTCATCCCTGTGAACCGTTCACCTTTATATACTACCTGCCCCATAAATACATTTATGTGAGACCTGTTACAAGCAGCGGCGGTGCCCAGCCGCCGCGACTCCCCTACCTCCGTCCCGGCTGTCGCCATGGCGACCGGGGCGTCATCTCCGGGGGCTCGGCCCGGCCGTTGCCTAGGCAACGGTCGAGAAGCTGTGTGTTAGAGCGCCACGTCCCAGCAAGGGGAACTGCTGGGCTCGTGCGCACATAGATAGCCTGTGGGCTAATTAAATATGGGCAGTATTCTGGCAGAGCTAGGCTCTGATTGGTTGGGGTTAGTATTTAAGGCAATGAGGTCTGCTACCTCATTGCCGGTTATATCTTCTGTGCTCCAGTCTGCTGACCTGCTTGTTCCTGCTCTAGTTTTCTGAGACCACTTCTGATTTACCGTGTATGACCTTTTGGCTTTGAACTGACTCCGCTTGTGTATCCTGTGACCCTGATCCCTGGCCTGTTTACCGTTTCTGCTATCCGCCTGTGACCCCTGATTTCAGCTTGTTTACTGATACCGCTGTCTGCTGCCGGCCCTTGACCTCTGCATGGACCTTACTCCGCTTGCCTGGGTTCTCCCCAGCCGGTACACACTTCACGACCCTCTGTCAGTCTGCAGCCCAGTCTGTCCCCACCATCAGGGGCTCCAGTGAACACCTGACTGGCAGAGTAGATTCCGGGTTGTGTTGTGCCAGCTGGAGGGGTTCCTAACATTATAACCGGCCCACACACTGAGACGAGGTTGCGATGAATGGAAGCGGATCCACACAGTCTCCGGCACAAGCCTTAGCAGCCCATGTTGAGTCCTTGTATCAGATGATCCAGGGATTGGCTGAGCGTCTGTCTGTTCAAGAAGAAGCCGCAAAAACTTCTCAACCCACTCCAAGTTCCACCTGTGAACCTAAGATGAATTTGTCGGATCGCTTCTCTGGAAATAGATCTCTGTTCCGGAATTTCAGGGAGAGCTGCAAGCTTTATTTCCGGTTGAGACCCCGTTCCTCCAGGTCAGCGCATCAAAGAGTCGGGATCATCATTTCCCTCCTACAAGGTGACTTCCAGTCCTGGGCCTTTTCTTTGCCACAGACCAGTCCTGCCATGCAGTCCGTAGACGCTTTCTTTGAGGCATTGGGTCTTCTATATGATGACCCGGATCGAGTGGCCTCCGCGGAAGCTCATCTACGGGCCTTGAAACAAGGCCGGCGGTCGGCAGAAGAATACTGCGCTGAATTCCGTAGATGGTCACCTGATAGTGGATGGAACGACCCCGCCTTACGTAGTCAGTTCCGTCTCGGCCTATCAGAACAGATCAAAGATTCTTTGGTGCAATACCCATCTCCTACCTCTCTGGAGGATCTGATGCACCTCTCCATTAAAATTGACAGGAGGTTTAAAGAGCGGAAAACCGAAAAGGAGACATCATCACCTCCATCCGCCTTCGTTCCTGTTTCCACGGATGGTGAGAAAACGATGCAATTAGGAGCATATCGTCTTTCCCCTGAGGAAAGAAACAGGAGACGATCACAAGGCCTATGTCTTTATTGTGGCACAAGAGGCCATTTCTCCCGTTCCTGCCCAAATAAGCCGGGAAAAGAGCATGCCTAAGGAACGAGGGGAAAGTTCACCTAGGTCTGCAGATTGTCTCCCCGAAAAATGCCGTATTGATCCCTGCACAGCTCTTGTTCAATACCCGTTCCATGGACGTGGCAGCCTTCATTGACAGTGGAGCTGCGGGCAACTTCCTTGACATAGGGTTCGCCCGCACTGCTGAAATTCCAATGGTAAGACTGAAGTCTGCTGTTACTGTCTGTGGCCTAGATGGAGGTCCATTACCTGGTGGCAAGATTTCCTGGGAGACCCCGCCACTACAGTTGAATATCGGAGCCCTCCATTCAGAATCAATAACCTTCCTCCTTATTGATTGCTCATCGATGCCCTTGATCCTGGGCCACCCATGGCTTTTCCGGCATAACACTGTAGTGGACTGGATAAAAGGAGAAATTGTCCACTGGAGTTCATATTGTGAACAGTCTTGCTTGTCACTACCGCTGCGGGTGATCCAGTCTATTCCGGAGCAACTTCCCTCACAATACCACGACTTCTGGGACGTGTTTTCCAAGATGCCGGCGGATACCCTACCACCTCACCGTGACTTTGACTGCGCTATCAAGCTCATACCTGGTTCCAAGTTGCCTAAGGGACGCCTGTATTCCCTCTCAGCTCCTGAGACCAAGTCCATGCAGGAGTATATTGAGGAGAATTTGGAAAAGGGCTTCATCAGGCCATCCAAATCTCCAGTAGGAGCTGGTTGTTTTTTTGTGTTTAAAAAAGACGGAGGGCTAAGACCCTGTATTGACTGCAGAGGATTGAACCTCATCACAGTCAAAAACACCTATCCACTTCCTCTCATCTCTATATTGTTAGATCAACTAAGTGGTGCAACAGTCTTCACCAAAATTGATCTCCGGGGTGCATATAACCTCATACGTATTAGAGCAGGTGATGAGTGGAAGACGGCATTCAATACGCTCTCTGGCCACTATGAATATTTGGTCATGCCGTTTGGTCTTAGTAACGCCCCTGCAGTATTTCAGGATCTAATTAATGAAGTGCTACGTGAGTTTCTTGGACATTTCATTGTGGTTTACTTGGACGACATCCTCATATATTCGGACTCGTTTTCAGTACACCAGGGTCATGTCAGATAAGTTTTACAAAAGTTGAGAAAACATCATCTCTATGCTAAACTCGAAAAATGTGAGTTTGAGGTTCAGAAGGTATCCTTTCTTGGTTATATAATCTCATCGGAAGGATTCTCTATGGAACCAACCAAGGTCCAAGCAATCCTAGACTGGGTACAACCGAATAACCGCAAGGCGGTCCAGAGATTCCTGGGAGTCGCCAATTATTACAGGAGGTTTATTGGCGGCTTTGCGGATATTGTGGCTCCTATTGTCACCTTGACTCGCAAGGGAAGCGACCCAGCTAACTGGACATCTCAGGCAATAACTGCGTTTGAAACCCTGAAGAACGCCTTCATGTCTGCTCAGGTCCTCAGACAACCGGATCCTAAGTTACCGTTTATCCTTGAGGTTGATGCCTCTGACGTCGGTGCGGGTGCCATCTTGTCTCAAAAAGATTCCCAGACTCACCGCTTACATCCATGTGCCTATTTCTCTCGCCAGTTCTCTTCAGCGGAGGCCAACTATGATGTGGGAAACCGAGAGCTGTTGGCAATTAAATGGGCCTTTGAGGAATGGCGACATTGGTTGGAAGGCGCTACACACTAGATCTCCGTTATAACGGATCATAAAAATCTGAAGTATATACAGTCGGCCAAACGACTGAACCCTCGGCAGGCTCGTTGGTCGCTGTTCTTCACTCGTTTTAACTTTGTAATTACATATCGTCCAGTATCTAAGAATGTTCGGGCAGACGCCCTGTCCAGAAGCTTTCTGGCACACCATGCTCCGGTTACTAATCCAGAACCTATTATTCCCTTGTCTATGATTCATGCTGGGTTAACCCAAGACCTGAGCTGTACTTTACAAAGGTTTCAGAGATTGGCTCCTGATAATACTCCAGTAGGATGTTTGTTTCTCCCAGTTCATCTGAGGAGGGCAGTTCTTGCTGAAGCACACGATAGTCAAACTTCTGGACATGCGGGAGTCTTTAAGACATTAGAAATCCTTTCCCGTACTGTATGGTGGCCATCTTTGTCTGCTGATGTCAAGAGTCACGTCCTGTCATGTGAGGTTGGTGCCAGAAACAAAGTCCCCAGGACCCGTCCAGTAGGTCAGTTAGTTCCTTTGGCCATTCCTGCAAAACCATGGACGCACTTGTCCATGGACTTTATAGTTGATCTACCACCTTCTGCAGGACACACTACCATTTGGGTCGTGGTAGACCGCTTCAGCAAAATGTCACATTTCATTCCACAAACCAAACTGCCTACTGCTAGGGATTTGGCCGTCTTATTCATTCAACATATTTTCCGGCTCCATGGACTTCCTACTGACATCGTCTCCGATCGGGGTTCTCAGTTCATAGCCCAATTCTGGAAATCCTTCTGTACTCTCCTTGGAATCAAGATCAGTTTATCATCCGCATATCACCCTCAGTCAAATGGGCAAACTGAAAGGGTTAACCAGTCACTGGAACAGTTCCGCCGATGTTATACTTCAGAATTCCATGACAACTGGTCCTCTTTGCTGCCCTGGGCAGAGTTTGCCTACAATAACTCATCTCACTCATCTACTCAAACTACCCCGTTCTACTGTAACTTCGGTTTCCATCCCAGGTCTTATTCGCTATATTCTCTCAAATCTGCTGGTATCCCGGAGATTCGTTCCACAGCTGCTGATCTGAAGGTAATTTGGAGGAAAGTTCAGTCCTCCTTGAGATAATCTTTATTGTCTGCTAAAAAAAATTCGGACCGCCATCGTACCACCTGCTCATTCAAAGTGGGCCAGAAAGTGTGGCTTTCAACTCGGAATGTTAGGCTCAGACAACCTTGTAAAAAACTGGGGCCTAAATTTATTGGTCCGTTCATGATCACCAAGCAGATTATCCCGGTAGCTTTTAGATTGAAGATCCCTGGCTCTCTGAAAATCCCCAACACGTTTCATTGTTCGTTACTTATACCTGAATCAATCCCAGCCTACAGGGCCTTCTGTGGGAATTAGGAACTTACCACAAAAATTTGTGGTCCAGAAAATCCTCGACTCTAAAAGAGTGCAGGGGCAGGTGCACTTCCTAGTACAGTGAAAGAATCGTGGATTAGAAGAGCGGTCTTGGGTTCCGCGGAGACAACTTCATGCCCCTAAACAGTTGAAGGAGTTCTTCAGGAAGTATCCAAGAAAACCTGGATGTCGGGTCCTTCGACCCCTCCTCAAGGGGGGGTACTGTTAAAAGCCGCAGTGGTGCCTAGCCGCCGCGACTCCCCTACCTCCGTCCCGGCCGTCGCCATGGCGACCGGGAGGTCACATTCGGGGGCTAGGCCCGGCCGTTGCCTAGGCAACGGTCGGGAAGCTGTGTGTTAGAGCGCCGCGTCCCAGCAAGGGGAACTGCTGGGCGCGTGCGCACATAGATAGCCTGTGGGCTAATTAAATATGGGCAGTATTCTGGGGGAGCTAGGCTCTGATTGGTTGGGGTTAGTATTTAAGGCAATGAGGTCTGCTACCTCATTGCCGGTTATAGCTTCTTTGCTCCAGTCTGCTGACCTGCTTGTTCCTGCTCTAGTTTTCTGAGACCACTTCTGATTTACCGTGTATGACCTTTTGGCTTTGAACTGACTCCGCTTGTGTATCCTGTGACCCTGATCCCTGGCCTGTTTACCGTTTCTGCTATCCGCCTGTGACCCCTGACTTCAACTTGTTTACTGATACCGCCGTCTGCTGCCGGCCCTTGACCTCTGCGTGGACCTTACTCCGCTTGACTGGGTTCTCCCCAGCCGGTACACACTTCACGACCCTCTGTCAGTCTGCAGCCCAGTCTGTCCCCACCATCAGGGGCTCCAGTGAACACCTGACTGGCAGAGTAGGTTCCGGGTTGTGTTGTGCCAGCTGGAGGGGTTCCTCACAAGACCTCCTTTATTTGATTAGACAATTGTGAATTGGGTACAGATAAATTCTCACTTTCTGTCACGGGCACTAGGAGTTTTACCCAGAATTCACCAGGTGTAGCTACACTTACCAGAAGTGCGGACCTCTGGGTAGTGTGGTGAATCAGTGGAACCATACAGTAGAATAGAGGAAAGGAATGTCAATAGTATAAATTCTGAGTCTTGGCACCGTGGAACTGTGATGGTACAGCAGTTTAGTAAACAGGATAGAATGAGGAAAGAGTCCAAGTGCCTTAGCACGCAGGTAGCATATAGCAGGCCAGTACTTGATAACGTTAGGCAAAGACCAAACAACAATATAGTAGAAGAGTCAGTGACTTGCAGCTACAATACAGAGGCACTTTTAGACTTTAGTCCAGCTAGTAGGTACCATACAGAGTAGTAGCTATATCACAAGGAAACATGAATGGTCTACAGCTGGTAAGTTTCACCACGGATATGTAGAGAAGACTTGTCCAGCGCAGGTGTGTAACAGATTAGCGTGAGTGGTCTGCAATTGGCAAGTTGTACCACTGATGTGAAGGGAAGACTTGTCCAGGCGCAGGCATGGAACGGAGTAACGTGAGTGGTCTGCAATAGGCAAGTTTTACCACTGATGTGTAGAGAAGACTTGTCCAGGTGCAGGCGTGGAACGGAGTAACGTGAGTGGTCTGCAATAGGCAAGTTTTACCACTGATGTGTAGAGAAGACTTGTCCAGGTGCAGGCGTGGAACGGAGTAACGTGAGTGGTCTGCAATAGGCAAGTTGTACCACTAATGTGAAGGGAAGACTTGTCCAGGTGCAGGCGTGGAACGGAGTAACGTGAGTGGTCTGCAATAGGCAAGTTGTACCACTGATGTGAAGGGAAGACTTGTCCGGGTGCGGGCATGTAACGGAGCAACGTGAGTGGTCTGCAATAGGCAAGTTGTACCACTGATGTATAGAGGAGACTTGACCAGAAGCAGGCAGATAACGGAGGTAGCGAGAGTAGTCTGCAGCGGGTAAGTTCTACTACCGATGTGGAGAGAAGACTTGTCCAGAAGCAGGCAGGTAACGGAGGTAGTGAGAGTAGTCTGCAGTGGGTAAGTTCTACTACCAATGTGGAGAGGAGACTTGTCCAGAAGCAGGCAGGTAACAGAGGTAGCGAGAGTAGTCTGCAGCGGGTAAGTTCTACTACCGATGTGGAGAGAAGACTTGTCCAGAAGCAGGCAGGTAACGGAGGTAGCGAGAGTAGTCTGTAGCGGGTAAGTTCTACTACCGATGTGAAGAGAAGACTTGTCCAGAAGCAGGCAGGTAACGGAGGTAGCGAGAGTAGTCTGCAGCGGGTAAGTTCTACTACCGATGTGGAGAGGAGACTTGTCCAGAAGCAGGCAGGTAACGGAGGTAGCGAGAGTAGTCTGCAGCGGGTAAGTTCTACTACCGATGTGGAGAGAAGACTTGTCCAGAAGCAGGCAGGTAACGGAGGAAGCGAGAGTAGTCTGCAGCGGGTAAGTTCTACTACCGATGTGGAGAGAAGACTTGTCCAGAAGCAGGCAGGTAACGGAGGTAGCGAGAGTAGTCTGCAGTGGGTAAGTTCTACTACCGATGTGGAGAGAAGACTTGTCCAGAGCAAACGGATAACACGAGCAGAAACAGGAAACACCTCAGAGTCTCAAGGAATGAGAACCAAGAACAGGCAAAGGTAATAGGGCAACAGGTGCCTTAAGTACTGAGAGGTGATTAATTAACCAATGAGACTAGAGGCGAGGTATTAACAGTTCAGGGTTTCTGCACATGCGCAATCTTAGTCAAGATGGCGGATGGCCACGGCTCAGGAGAGGCGTCGGCAGGAGCGAGAGAGACCCATGTCCCAACCTAGAGGCACTAACAGTCCGGTGAGTGACACTTTCCCTCTCAGAGCCTGGTACCTGTGGAAAAACACCATTAGTTTTTAACAAGTTTCCAGTTGGACAGCCTCCCAAATAGTCTGTACAGTGCATATCATTACAGAGTGCTCTGCCACTTCCCAAATAGGGCTGCCCAGTCTATGCTCACAGGGAGCTAGAAGCATTTTGTGTTACAGAGCAAAGTATGAAGCATACCCTCTCCATTCCCAACACCTTTGTGATTTAGCAGATTACACGATTATAACCAGTACAATTTGTAGTTCTCTGCTAATTGCTAATTTTTAAATTCTTGTCAAATGCATGTAAATGCTTGTCCCAGATACAGCAATCTGAACAGCTGGCCATGACTGGTATTACCTTTGTTAATTTTCTGCCACCACAAAGGATTTATTATGGTGTCCTTACATTCACCAGAACCACTTATTAATGTTTCACACTTAAATCACATATACAAGTAGCATGCCTCCCTGGGCTTCGTAAATTGACAAAGAATCACAGAGAAATACACTATATTAAATATGTTTAATCTGAAAAATATTTTCAAGGCTTATTTACAAAAAATAATAACAAAGACATACAATATGTTGCACAAATGAGTTTCTGAAAATAAAATAGTAACTAAAATCAGAGTTGCTACTTGCTAGTTAAGACCTAATGTGTGAGGGAACACAGTTGAGAAGGATAGGACATTTCAGTCTTGATTGACTCCCTCAAAGAAATGAACACTGTACTACTGATACAAGGGATTTTTAAACCATCTCTTGTTGGCTCTTCATCCCCCACCTTAGGAATTTTACTTTCACCCAAGTTAAATGAATGGCCAAAATAACACAGGGCTTTCAAAGTAAATTATGGAAGTCCTGAGACCTGGCATTTCACAAGACCTGAGTTATCACCTCTGCTCGTTCGGCCTGGCTAAAGCTAGCTACACACTACACGATTTTCGTCCAATAATCTTCTCAACCAGCCAACATAAGACCGCTCATTCAAAAGTCGAGTCAGTGTGTGTAGTGACACGATGGTCGAAAGTCTGCCCAAATGGACGATTGACGCCTCATTTGGTTGGTCGTACTGTTAAATATTTTCGTTCCAATCTCGTTTCCGTTGTGTAGTGTGTATAAACTTCCGACCGATCCACGACAATCCTCCGATACTTCCTCGACCTGGGGGGCGTGTGTATGTAAATTTTTGATGTCTGTCCCAGTCCCACGTGGTGCGGTATCCGCACATCACAGGCCTGTGTTTTGTATAGATGTATATTGCACCTGTCTGGCTGCAGACCATTACACTTGTATAAAGCACGTGTGTTTCCCTTTGCATCTATGTTGGCAATGTATTCATATTTACCCTTTATAAACTTTAACCTTTATAAACTATTAAAGTTATGAAGTCATATTAACCTTTATTAACTAATATTTGTAAAATACCCAGAATAAACCACACAGTGTTCATGCAACAGTTTTATTGCAGGAAAAAAAGTACAAAAATTTTTACAATACGACAAGGGAAAAAAATAGTATTACACTTTAAAGGTGCTACTGGTTTGTGACAGAACAGGTCTTGATGTCGCTTGGGTTTCTACTCCCTTTGATTTCTTTACCTACGAAACAAGGAAATAAAAAATGTTTACCATTAAACTTCTATATCTGTAATTTATAACCAACGCCAGAAATACTGTCATTTTCTCACCTTGCACACGGCTCAAGATCAGTTTATGTTTTGGTCCCTGTGGCGCAATCACCATAATAGCGGGCTTAACCTCCATACATTCTGGAAAACAAGCGCCATTTTTGTTATTGTAACGGTACAGGTATGTGCCCAAAAAATTTAGCTGTCTATACATGTTCACTGAAATACCTTTGTGTCTAACTTCTTTCATATATTTTTCTTTGTCAATTTTTTCTGATAACAGGTGTTAAATTAGTGGTATCAGTGGTATCTAAACAGGCCTTCTCATCGTTAATTGTTCGTTCTGACATAAAGAAAAATATGGTATAAATTACGCGCTTACATTGCTTTATGTGACACTAGAATGAAATAAAGTCCTTCAAACAGGTACACTACATGTTCTAATCACCTTTTTTAATGTCATTGTCATCCTGGTCCAGTACTTTGACCATCATCTCCACCTCTCTTGGGCTCATTGGGTTTGCTCTTTGCTCTTCTTTGCTCTTCTTGAGTATCTCCATCCCCCACCTTAGCTTTTTCAACATTTTTTGGGCCTTCCAGCACTATCTCTGACTCAGTCTCCGTCTCCATAGCTGCAACCCCCACTGACACCTTCTCCTCACCCGCAACCCCAACTGACACCTTCTCCTCACCCGCAACCCCCACTGACACCTTCTCATCAACCTTAACACCCACTGACACTTTCTCACTCGCCATCTTCTCACGCTCCTCGGCGCCAGACAGGTTCCTCTGTCATTTTATACACTCAGACATGGGTGTTGGATTCTGCTGTGGACCAATCAGCGATGATGCCCGCAGAGAATGGAGCATACCATTACATACGAAGGGATTTTATTATTAGGGAATAATCATTGCATTGCACTTTAGCAGTTAAATGTTTTTCTAAATTTTATGTATGGTAATAAACTTCTATTTTATAGGAATGAATGAAGAGACCGCGTTGCCTTCTCTTTTTATGCGGCTTTTGGGTGTTAACTATAGTGAAAGCTCTGCCCCTTTAGACTAATGTCTTTGGTATATCGTTACATGCCCCGCAAATGATGCTTCAGTGTGTACGAAATTAAAATTAATGCTCACGACAACATGGCTGTAAAAAGTCGCTAAAGGGAGGTCCTCTCTTCCCTTTATCGTCTAAAACAAGGCTAGTGTGTATGCAGTCCATGGACCGAGCGATCGGACCATCGATCGCATGTAAAATCGATCGGCATAAAAAGTTGGTGGCAATTTCTGTAGTGTGTACCCAGCTTTAGTCTAACTTCTCTGCATACACAAAATAATCAGATCTTATCTGTCTCTGGGCCTGGCTAATTTCAAAAGACCATTGACACTTGCCTATGTCAGACTCAGGTCAGTTAGTAAAATACACTTTGAAAGGTTACATAAAATATTAAGTGTTATACATAAATCCAACAGAAAATAACAGTCATTAGATAAACTACATTTCGTCAAAATGCTCTAGCAAGAAAAATGGTCATCTACAGGAAATAATCACCTACTGTACATCGGCAGAACAACACCTTGTAATTCCTGCTAACGCAACAAACATTTATGTTTGTAATAGAAAATGTGTTTTGTTTTTGTTTGAGTTTTTCGCCTGTGGTAAAAACATGTTAGTCATGGTGTTTAAGTTTATGGAAACCCCCTTATCCAGTGTTAGTAGTGAATGTTTCAGTTTCAATTTGTCACGGGCACTAGGAGTTGCTTACCCGAGTTTCACCAGATGGAACTCTGCTAGAGAGGCGGGGTTATGGCACGCACCTCAAAGCAGGCAGGTGAATGATTGGAGCGGCACAACAGCAGGAGAGTAAAGATAGTCTGAGGAAGTCAGCGACTTGCAGCTATGGTTAGAGGAAAGTCAGCGACTTGGAGCAGTAAACTGGAGGCTGAAGATAATGTAGACACGAGGAGTGGATGTGGATAGGTGATGGTAGGTAGAGGAGGAGTCAGTGGTCTGCGTACAGCAAGTTGTACCACTGCAGTGATGGGAAGAATAGTACTGGTGCAGGTAGGTAGCAGGGTAGTCGGTGGTCTGCGTTCAGCAAGTTGTACCACCGCTATGGTAAGGAGTCTGGTCCAGGTGTAGGTAGGTAATAGGAGAGTCAGTGGTCTGCATATAGCAAGTTGTACCACCACTGTGATAGGAGGACTTGTCCAGGTGCGGGTAGGTGGCAGGGAAGTCAGTGGTCTGCGTGCAGCAAGTTGTACCACTGCTGTGAGAAGGAATGAGGACTTGTCCAGGTGCAGGAGAGTGAAGTTGAAAGGCAAACGGTGGCTGTATGGAAACAGCGCGAGTAGAGCAATGTCTTGTGAGGCAGAGATGGAAGGCACAATGAATAGTCTGTATGGAGTAGATGCCTTGCAGTGAGGAGAAGCTGGTCACAGCAGATATGCACAATAACGCTAAGTAGTAGCGTGAGGAGATATCGTAGCTTGAGTGAAAGCTTGTCCTAAATAAAGCAATGCAGTAACACAGTCTATATGGGTACTTGTACCCTGTGCAGCAAACAACAATGGATACAACTGGTATGCGAGCAATAGTCAATAGTCAGTAGAGCATACCCAGTTGTGTAGATCCGGAATCAGCTGAGAAGTGAAGCGTTGTAGCGGTATGGGAACCGCCGCTGAGTTGAGCAGGGAGCAACGTGGAAGCTGAAGCACGAGTAGAGCTGGAAGCAGTTTGGAAACTGTACACACGAGTAGAGCTGGAAGCAGTTTGGAAACTGCACACAGGAGTAGAGCTGGAAGCAGTTTGGAAACTGCACACAGGAGTAGAGCTGAAAGCAGTTTGGAAACTGCACACAGGAGTAGAGCTGGAAGCAGTTTGGAAACTGCACACAGGAGTAGAGCTGGAAGCAGTTTGGAAACTGCACACAGAAGTAGAGCTGGAAGCAGTTTGGAAACTTCACACACATAGAGAAGTTCACTGGGAGTGAGACTTCAAGATCAGGCCACTACCTAAGGCTGCAGGTGCCTTAAGTAGGGAGGGGTGATTGATCCATCAATCACATTAGTGATCAGGTGTAGTTGTTAAAGGGACCTGCGCATGCCCAGTGCGACAGGATGGCGGACGGCCGCGGTTCCACACAGGTGTGAGCGGGAAAGATGGAGAACCACGTACCAGAGTGGAGGCACTCACACTCCGGTGAGTGACACAATTAAACTGAGGTTTTGGCTGTACAATCATAAAATATTGACACATAAATTATAACAGAAACAGAGGTACAATGAGTAATAGTTAAATACATACTTGCCAACTCCCGGAAACAAGTTTCCGGGAGAGGGGGCACGACTGGAGAGCGGGAGGGGGCGGGGCGAGGCCAATTGCGTCATTTTGGCCCCGTTGCGGGGGCGGGGCCAAAATGACGCAATTGGCCTCGCCCCGCCCTCCAAAATGGTGTGAAACACTGAGAATCGTGTCAAATGACGCGATTCTCGGTGAAACCTGGGATGCGGGAGAAATTCCAGCTCGCCCGGGAGACTGACCCAAATTTCGGGAGTCTCCCGGAGAGTTGGCAAGTATGGTTAAATAGTTTGCAGGTTTTCATACAGGTATAAGCATCAAGAACCAGTGCAGGAAATCCCAGGCAATATATTTAAAATGTCCAAGACAATTATTTAAGTCCATTGCGAAATTTACTGCATTGTTTATTCATACTTGCACCTGTTTGAAAACTTTCAATCAAAGAAAACAATGCAAAGCATTATACCTCTGTGTCTATTATTAATTCCCTGTGCCAATATTTCATGATTGTAAAGTTGAACCTCAATTTAAGTGAAAGTGAAACATTCATATTTTCTTTCTATAATTGTAATAGATCAGTAGATATTATTCAAACGTAACCAACTACCTAACTTGAATTGTTCAATATATGTACTCTACTGTAGTGCATCTAACATGTACCTTAGTGTGATGAAATGCAGCAGTCTACTGTTCTTTTTATTAAACAGTGTATCTAACCAATGATTCAAGTTAGGTAGGTTGGTTGTATTTAGGGGAAAAAGACTCTACCTATTACATTTAATTATGTATATAAAACATGTTATATGTATGTAATTTGTTTCATATAGAGGTCTGTTTGACACCACCAATATTTCTGCATCAGTTTGGTAGGAGCCTCCCATAATCACATTATTGTGGGCAACACAGTGGCGTAGTGGTTAGCACTTCTGCCTTACAGCATTGGGGTTATGAGTTTAATTCTCGACCATGGCCTTATCTGTGAGGAGTTTGTATGTTCTCCCCGTGTTTGCGTGGGTTTTCTCCGGGTGCTCCGGTTTCCTCCCACACTCCAAAAAGATACTGGTAGGTTAATTGGCTGCTAACAAATTGACCCTAGTCTGTGTCTGTCTCTGTGTCAAGGAATTTAGACTATAAGCTCCAATGGGGCAGGGACTGATGTGAGTTCTCTGTACAGTGCTGCAGAATTAGTGGCGCTATATAAATAAATGGTGATGATGATGATTACTGATGAACTGATAATTATTTATAGCAGTCACTGCAAATCCCAATGAAAAAACAGGTTGTGGGAAATTATGAAGCACAAATAAAAAAGTTATATTATTTAGCATGCAAATCATTTGTTTTATTTTTAAAGTTAAACTAGATTTAATATCGGTGTTTGAAATGTTTTTAAATTAAGAAACACTATTATAGCTATAGCAGGTCTCATAACTACAAGATATGTGGCATATATTTGCTTGAGAGTTCGGTCATATTGAATTTAGAGATGTGCGTTGGTCCTCTTGTTTCGGTTTCGAAACCGTTGTCGGTTCTAAACCGACTTCGTGTTTCGGCTTTGCTACCGATTTTGTCGAACAAACGCAAAAGGTTTTGGTTTTGGATCAGGATTTCATTAAAAATTGTGAATAGGAAAAATAATGTAATTTTGAGTTGTTTTTATATTACTATTTATAGCATTAACATTAATTTCCAATCATTTCCAGTCTATTTTCTAATAATCCCTTCACAACAGTCCCACTTTTCACCAATTTTGGCCAAAGTCTACAGTGAGCTGTCTTAATGAAGGATTTGCTTTCTCTGATTCAATTAAAAAAAATAATAAACTGCATAATGTTGATATCTCCCTTTCATTGCACCCAAACTACCTTTGCATGTTCAGACTTACTATTACTGTAATTTAATAAATAATCACACATACACCAATGTAAATTTGACAAAAGGTCATAGTTTTTATTTAAAGAAAAATGGTGAAGGAGAGAGCAATGTGAGTCAGCAAACAACTAGTAGCAAAACCAAACAGTGGAAGGTCAGATTGCTATTATACCACTGGTCCCTGGATATGATCCTTTACGAAATTACGGATTCCCAGTACCTGTCATAAGCTTTCCCGTAGAGTTGGACGCACTCACAGGTACTCGGATGCCCCAGGACTTAACTCAATGTAGTAAAAGCTTATGAACAGGAAACAATAGCATGGAGATGCTCAGTACAGTTGTCAAATGTAATATTGTGGAACAGTAATGTTAGTGTTCACCCTTCTTTTAGTTGGACCACAATTTCTCCCAAAACTAACAATCGTCTCCTATGATGTAGCAGTCTCTGTCGCTAATACACTTTATTGAGAAAATGTAATGTTGCTGTCACAAAGTCTTGTGAGTATACCATTGGGTAATAAAAATGAGCTGTGGCTCATTTACAGCATTTCTCACTTCAGAATTACAGTTGAAAAAAGCTTTTTCTGTAAGGATTGACCTTTCTGCACTGGACATTATTGTTATTGTTTGATCTTGAGATATTTGTTCTTCTTGTAACTGTCTGATACGGATAAAGGGAAATATTTTCTTAGTATCAGTTTTGATATTTATGCAGTTAATTAGAAATATTTTACTGACATTGAACCGACAAACTATGTGAACAATCAGAAGGTCCATGCATAAAAATCTATTTTTATCTATTTGTTAATACCTATAAGTATAAGAAAAATTATTATATAGATGAGTGCACCTTCTATCTCATAATCAGGGGCGGGCTGGGCTGGGGGGCATATGCGGCTGGGGCCCACAGAAAAAGTCTATTTTAGGCCGGTGGAGCTACCGGTAAAAGTCTATTGCTTGGCGGCTGACCCCTCTTCCGGGACCTTCCATATTGGCCGCGGATCCTTCCGCACTACCTCCCTCCCTCCCCACTGTGTGGACAATTTGCATATAATAAATTTATATATATATATATATATATATATATATATATATATATAGTGGCAAGAGCTACTGCACAACCACACGCGTATAACTACTTCCTTTTTATGGTTCTTTATTGTCAGGATGGTAATAATGTTTTGACACCGTATACTTGCACAGCAATCATGGAGACCCTCAACGCTTACTGTACATAATCCAGCTCTCTGTCCAGATCAGCCAGCTAGCCCAGCGTTGATCTCCCTGAACAATGAAACAAGCAGGGTTTTATACCTGACACTCCTCCCACAGGCCTAGCTTGATGGACAGGTGACACACCCACCTTCTCTTTAAAAGGAAACGCCCATCCCTGGCTCTGTTTAGACAATCAGACCCACCCTGTCTGTTTGCTGAGAGGAAGCAGCTTTTAAATCATGTAAGTAAACCAATTTTAAACTACACATATGTTTTTACCTGGTTTAATCTCCACCTAGGTACATAACTGTGCCAATGTTTTACTCTACTTCCCTGCTTTCTCTGCATATTGCCAGCTAAGTGCCTCCTTTTGTTACAATATATATATATATATATATATATATATATATATATATATATAGTGGCAGGGGATCTGTTAAAAACGCAGCCAGTCTGCAGACAGGGTTAAAAGATCGCTGGGATCCTCTTTTAGCACACACACAAACAGGTGTTGCACATGGGTGTGATTGGTTTGCTGTGATTTGTTTGTAGTGCTTGGGGTGGAGGATAAAGACACTGTCTGTATGTGGGGGTGGGACCACCGATGCCAGTAAGTGGCCAGCTTGCAGACAGGGAAGTTATGTCTAGCCAGATGTAGGTGGTGGGGATTTTTGAGTACTGTTACTGGATATGATTGCTGAACCAGCGTTGGAACGGTTTACCATCCTGACAACTGCTAATAAACAGTTAAATGGTTCAGCATACCTGTGTCGGATTCCTGTGAATGCTGTACTTTCTCACATGTGGTTTCATCGTTGGATATGTAGGACAGCTAAAACACAGCGGTCCTCCCAGCCTCCAGACTCAATGGTGGTGAGTGGAGTCTGTTAAAAACCACTATAATACACCAAGCGGTTGTAATATATATTATATATATATATATATATATATATATATATATATATATATATATATATACATATATATACACACACTGTAGCAAAGGGAGGCATTTAGATGGCAATATGCAGAGAAAGCATGGAAGTAGAGTAAAACATTTGTGCAGTAATGCACCTAGATTGATGACAAAGACTTATGTATGACAAACAATAGTTTAAGTTTGGTTAACTCACATGATTTGAAAACTCCTTCCTCTCAGCAAACAGACAGGGGGTATCTGTTAGTGCAAACAGAACCACTGATGAGAGTCTCCTCTTAAAGGGAAGGTGGGTGTGTAACCTGCCCATCAAGCTAAGGCTGGGGGAGGAGTATCATGTATAAAAGCTTGCTTGTGTCATTTGTTCCCAGAGACCAATGCTGGGGAAGCTGGCTGGTCTTGAGAGAGCTGGTCTATATCTAGCTAGCGTTTAGGGTCTCCAGAATTGCTGTGAAATCTGTACGGTGTCAAAACATTTACCATCCCGACACTAAAACTACATCAAAAGGAAGAAATTGCTCGCTTGTGCTTCAGCATCAGCGGGCTCTTGCCACAAGTGGTGTCAGGAGTGGGATGATCCGGGAAGCAAGTTTCCGCTACCCAACCCGCGCAGACGTCAACATGGAGGAAATACTGAGAACCCTCGTGAACGTGGCCACTGTGCAGCAAGAGCAGCAAGCTCAGATGCTAGGAGTCGCCAAGGCACAGGTGGAAAACACAAGACTCTTAAGGGAAGAGTTAAGCCAGGTGAGGCATGACAGAAATGAACCACCTGGTCCAGTTCTGCAGAAAATGTCACCAGCTGATGACGTAGAAGCATATCTGGTGTACTTTGAGAGACTTGCAAAAAGGGAAAAATGGCCTCCTAAAGATTGGGCTGAGAGGCTGGTGCCATATCTGACTGGTGAAGCTCAGCGAGCTTATATGGATCTAGATGAGGACTGAGCCTCTGATTATTTGCACCTAAAGTCTGAGATATTGGCTCGCATTGGAGTTTCCGGGCCAGGCCGGGCCCAGTGCTATCACCAATGGCGCTATGATAAAGAAAAACCGGTCAGAGCGCAAGTGGCTGAGCTTTCTAAAAATTTTAAAGAAATGGCTGCAGCCTGAGGAGAATTCGCCTTCTCGGATTATTGAAGTTCTGGCGATAGATCACTGCATCCGGGGGCTGAACTGCGATTTGCAAAGGTGGGTGCTGCAATCAGACCCACAAACTTATGAAGAGCTTTCCACAGTGGTAGAAAGGTTTTGTGCGCTACATTTAAATGACTAAAGAACCTGCATTTGTGACAAAGCCGCTGCCACGCCAAAAGCCAGGTTTGACAATCCTTGCTATAGGGCCCAATGGCAAAACTGCTACGGACAGAGGGCCAGATGCAAAGGTGTCTAATCTGAAGTGTTTCGAATGTGGAGAGCCAGGCCACTTTAAGGCATAGTGTCCTAAACTACAGGAACCCATCGACTGTACCGTGGCACATATTGGGCCTGCTTTTTCAAGCTGTTTTACCATGAGTCCCACATCACCACATCAGGAAGTCCTTGTTTGTTCCGGGTGACTGTGCTAATCAACCAAAACCTTGTTCTGGCCTTGGTTGTCCGGGGAGAGAACTCATTGGTTTCCAGCTCTGCCTTACCCGAAACCATAACTTCTTGGTTGCCCAAGGTGAAGGTTCTTTGCCGACATGGCACGACAGAGGAGTATGAAAGAACAATACTACCAGTCACACTGAACGACAAAACCGTTATGGTGGTAGCTGCCATAGCACCTAAACTCCCATATCCACTCATTTTGGGTCGAGACTTCCCACTGTTTAATGAGGTCATCGATGAGTGGATCCAGCCGGACATGCCGGCAACTGGTGCAACGGTTGGAAACCCGGTCTTAAAGGAACCGCCTAAGAATTTACAACATCTGGACATCGATCTTTGGGAACCGCCAAACCGGAATGCCATCCTGGGAGTCACAGCAGGAGTTCCACAAAAGCTTCCACCTGCGGGGAAACGTGGACAGTCCAAACTAGCATTGGTCGGGGATGTCGCAGATGAGCCCATCCCGCCTGTCAGTGAGGTAAATGCGGTATTAAAAGCCGCCCAGCCAGCAGAAGGTATACCATTTTTTATTGTCAAAAATAATTCTGTATAGAGTTGCTATTGTACAGGGTTTTTTCACCCTGTAGAACAATTAATGGTTCCTCAGGTCCTGTCCCATTTGTCAGAGAACCTGTCCCAAACCTATTGTGCAGCAACATGTAAAAGAGGCTCACGAACGACAGAAGAAAAGTTATGACAAAAGTGCTGTTGTTCGATCTTTGAAGCCTGGGGACAAGGTCCTAGTCCTGGTTCCTACCCAGGAAAGCAAACTTTTTGCCCATTGGCAGAGTCCATATGAAGTTCTAGAGGCTGTCGGTCCTGTCAATTACAGAGTCCGCCAGTTAGGTAGGAGAAGGGAGGAGCAAATATATCATGTTAACCTCCTTAAACCTTTGCATGGTATGGAAATCTCTCCTTAGGTAGCGAGTACTGCCATTGCAAAGTCTGAAGTGCCCATATAGCCAGCATTGTCTGTTAAGCAGAGACAACAGACTAAAGAAATGATTCGCCGGAACAGGGATGTCTTCTCTTCCACCCCTGGGCGCAATACCTTAATCGATTACGACATTGTCACTCCGCCAGTAGTAATTGTAAAGCAGAAGCCGTATAGTATTCCAGAAGCCAGATGGGTGGACGTGAGAAAGGAGATCGAGAAGATGCTCCAGTTAGACGTGATTGAAGAGTCCACTAGTGAGTGGAATAGTCCCATTGTGCTTGTCCCGAAACCCAATGGGACAATTAGGTTCTGCAATGACTTTAGGCGCCTAAACAATATGTCGTAGTTTGATGCCTATCCGATGCCACGTGTGGATGAACTGGTAGAAAATCTTGCTGATAGCAACTATTTGACAACACTTGATCTAAGAAAGGGTTATTGGCAAGTTCCCCTGACTTCCACGGCCAAGCCAAAGACTGCATTTTCCACCCCTGATGGTCTCTATCAATATAAAGTCCTACCCTTTGGGTTGCATGGGGCATCTGCCACCTTCCAAAGGGCTATGAATAAATTGCTACAACCTCAAACAGCTTATGCAGCCACTTACTTGGACGATATAGTGATTTATACCCCAGACTGGGGATCACATTTAGCCAAAGTTGAGACGGTCTTAGCTTCATTAAGGTCAGCAGGATTAACAGCTAACCCAGAGAAATGTGCCATAGCCATGAGAGAAGCCAAACATTTGGGGTATGTTGTTGGTCGAGTGCGTGTAAAACCCCAGCTAGACAAAGTTGAGGCAGTCAAAAAAAGACCAGAAAAAAAAAAAAAAAAAAAAATCGCAGTTAAGAACCTTTCTAGGCTTACTAGGTTACTACAGGCGGTTTGTAAGCCACTTCGCCACTAGAGCTGCTCAACTAACAGACCTGTTAAAAAAAAGTTGTCCAGATAGATTAACCTAGTGTGATCTTCGGTTAGCTCTTTGTTCCTCTCCAGTTCTACAAGCACCGGATTTTACCCGGAGGTTCTTCCTCCAAACTGATGCTTCTGGTCTTGGCTTAGGTGCAGTCTTGTCACAGGAGAAGAATGGAGTAGAAAATCCTGTCCTGTACCTAAGTCATAAGTTGCTTCCGAGGGAACAAAAATATGCCACTGTGGAGAAACAATGTCTCGCCATAAAATGGGCTACAGAAGCTCTGCGCTATTATCTCCTAGGCAGAGAGTTCACCTTAATAACAGATCATGCACCATGGAGATGGATGCAGAACAGCCGGGAGGTAAATGCCAAGGTAACCCTCTGGTTCTTGGCACTGCAACCTTTCAAGTTCTCGGTAGAACATAGACCTGGGATTCTACACAAAAATGCAGATGCGTTGTCACAAAATATGCGCTCCTAGCGAAGTCCGCTTCTTGGACACGCTAGCGGGAGGGATATGTAACAAAGGGAGGCATTTAGCTGGCAATATGCAGAGAAAGCATGGAAGTAGAGTAAAACATTTGTGCAGTAATGCACCTAAATTGATGATAAAGACTTATGTATGACAAACAATAGTTTAAGTTTGGTTAACTCACATGATTTGAAAGCTCCCTCCTCTCAGCAAACAGACAGGGTGTATCTGTTAGTGCAAACAGAACCACTGATGAGAGTCTCCTCTTAAAGGGAAGGTGGGTGTGTAACCTGCCCATCAAGCTAAGGCTGGGGGAGGAGTATCATGTATAAAAGCTTGCTTGTGTCATTTGTTCCCAGAGACCAATGCTGGGGAAGCTGGCTGGTCTTGAGAGAGCTGGTCTATATCTAGCTAGCGTTTAGGGTCTCCAGAATTGCTGTGAAATCTGTACGGTGTCAAAACATTTACCATCCCGACACTAAAACTACATCAAAAGGAAGAAATTGCTCGCTTGTGCTTCAGCATCAGCGGGCTCTTGCCACAAGTGGTGTCAGGAGTGGGATGATCCGGGAAGCAAGTTTCCGCTACCCAACCCACACAGACGTCAACATGGAGGAAATACTGAGAACCCTCGTTAACGTGGCCACTGTGCAGCAAGAGCAGCAAGCTCAGATGCTAGGAGTCGCCAAGGCACAGGTGGAAAACACAAGACTCTTAAGGGAAGAGTTAAGCCAGGTGAGGCATGACAGAAATGAACCACCTGGTCCAGTTCTGCAGAAAATGTCACCAGCTGATGACGTAGAAGCATATCTGGTGTACTTTGAGAGACTTGCAAAAAGGGAAAAATGGCCTCCTAAAGATTGGGCTGAGAGGCTGGTGCCATATCTGACTGGTGAAGCTCAGCGAGCTTATATGGATCTAGATGAGGACTGAGCCTCTGATTATTTGCACCTAAAGTCTGAGATATTGGCTCGCATTGGAGTTTCCGGGCCAGGCCGAGCCCAGTGCTATCACCAATGGCGCTATGATAAAGAAAAACCGGTCAGAGCGCAAGTGGCTGAGCTTTCTAAAAATTTTAAAGAAATGGCTGCAGCCTGAGGAGAATTCGCCTTCTCGGATTATTGAAGTTCTGGCGATAGATCACTGCATCCGGGGGCTGAACTGCGATTTGCAAAGGTGGGTGCTGCAATCAGACCCACAAACTTATGAAGAGCTTTCCACAGTGGTAGAAAGGTTTTGTGCGCTACATTTAAATGACTAAAGAACCTGCATTTGTGACAAAGCCGCTGCCACGCCAAAAGCCAGGTTTGACAATCCTTGCTATAGGGCCCAATGGCAAAACTGCTACGGACAGAGGGCCAGATGCAAAGGTGTCTAATCTGAAGTGTTTCGAATGTGGAGAGCCAGGCCACTTTAAGGCATAGTGTCCTAAACTACAGGAACCCATCGACTGTACCGTGGCACATATTGGGCCTGCTTTTTCAAGCTGTTTTACCATGAGTCCCACATCAGGAAGTCCTTGTTTGTTCCGGGTGACTGTGCTAATCAACCAAAACCTTGTTCTGGCCTTGGTTGTCCGGGGAGAGAACTCATTGGTTTCCAGCTCTGCCTTACCCGAAACCATAACTTCTTGGTTGCCCAAGGTGAAGGTTCTTTGCCGACATGGCACGACAGAGGAGTATGAAAGAACAATACTACCAGTCACACTGAACGACAAAACCGTTATGGTGGTAGCTGCCATAGCACCTAAACTCCCATATCCACTCATTTTGGGTCGAGACTTCCCACTGTTTAATGAGGTCATCGATGAGTGGATCCAGCCGGACATGCCGGCAACTGGTGCAACGGTTGGAAACCCGGTCTTAAAGGAACCGCCTAAGAATTTACAACATCTGGACATCGATCTTTGGGAACCGCCAAACCGGAATGCCATCCTGGGAGTCACAGCAGGAGTTGCACAAAAGCTTCCACCTGCGGGGAAACGTGGACAGTCCAAACTAGCATTGGTCGGGGATGTCGCAGATGAGCCCATCCCGCCTGTCAGTGAGGTAAATGCGGTATTAAAAGCCGCCCAGCCAGCAGAAGGTATACCATTTTTTATTGTCAAAAATAATTCTGTATAGAGTTGCTATTGTACAGGGTTTTTTCACCCTGTAGAACAATTAATGGTTCCTCAGGTCCTGTCCCATTTGTCAGAGAACCTGTCCCAAACCTATTGTGCAGCAACATGTAAAAGAGGCTCACGAACGACAGAAGAAAAGTTATGACAAAAGTGCTGTTGTTCGATCTTTGAAGCCTGGGGACAAGGTCCTAGTCCTGGTTCCTACCCAGGAAAGCAAACTTTTTGCCCATTGGCAGAGTCCATATGAAGTTCTAGAGGCTGTCGGTCCTGTCAATTACAGAGTCCGCCAGTTAGGTAGGAGAAGGGAGGAGCAAATATATCATGTTAACCTCCTTAAACCTTTGCATGGTATGGAAATCTCTCCTCAGGTAGCGAGTACTGCCATTGCAAAGTCTGAAGTGCCCATATAGCCAGCATTGTCTGTTAAGCAGAGACAACAGACTAAAGAAATGATTCGCCGGAACAGGGATGTCTTCTCTTCCACCCCTGGGCGCAATACCTTAATCGATTACGACATTGTCACTCCGCCAGTAGTAATTGTAAAGCAGAAGCCGTATAGTATTCCAGAAGCCAGATGGGTGGACGTGAGAAAGGAGATCGAGAAGATGCTCCAGTTAGACGTGATTGAAGAGTCCACTAGTGAGTGGAATAGTCCCATTGTGCTTGTCCCGAAACCCAATGGGACAATTAGGTTCTGCAATGACTTTAGGCGCCTAAACAATATGTCGTAGTTTGATGCCTATCCGATGCCACGTGTGGATGAACTGGTAGAAAATCTTGCTGATAGCAACTATTTGACAACACTTGATCTAAGAAAGGGTTATTGGCAAGTTCCCCTGACTTCCACGGCCAAGCCAAAGACTGCATTTTCCACCCCTGATGGTCTCTATCAATATAAAGTCCTACCCTTTGGGTTGCATGGGGCATCTGCCACCTTCCAAAGGGCTATGAATAAATTGCTACAACCTCAAACAGCTTATGCAGCCACTTACTTGGACGATATAGTGATTTATACCCCAGACTGGGGATCACATTTAGCCAAAGTTGAGACGGTCTTAGCTTCATTAAGGTCAGCAGGATTAACAGCTAACCCAGAGAAATGTGCCATAGCCATGAGAGAAGCCAAACATTTGGGGTATGTTGTTGGTCGAGTGCGTGTAAAACCCCAGCTAGACAAAGTTGAGGCAGTCAAAAAAAGACCAGAAAAAAAAAAAAAAAAAAAAATCGCAGTTAAGAACCTTTCTAGGCTTACTAGGTTACTACAGGCGGTTTGTAAGCCACTTCGCCACTAGAGCTGCTCAACTAACAGACCTGTTAAAAAAAAGTTGTCCAGATAGATTAACCTAGTGTGATCTTCGGTTAGCTCTTTGTTCCTCTCCAGTTCTACAAGCACCGGATTTTACCCGGAGGTTCTTCCTCCAAACTGATGCTTCTGGTCTTGGCTTAGGTGCAGTCTTGTCACAGGAGAAGAATGGAGTAGAAAATCCTGTCCTGTACCTAAGTCATAAGTTGCTTCCGAGGGAACAAAAATATGCCACTGTGGAGAAACAATGTCTCGCCATAAAATGGGCTACAGAAGCTCTGCGCTATTATCTCCTAGGCAGAGAGTTCACCTTAATAACAGATCATGCACCATGGAGATGGATGCAGAACAGCCGGGAGGTAAATGCCAAGGTAACCCTCTGGTTCTTGGCACTGCAACCTTTCAAGTTCTCGGTAGAACATAGACCTGGGATTCTACACAAAAATGCAGATGCGTTGTCACAAAATATGCGCTCCTAGCGAAGTCCGCTTCTTGGACACGCTAGCGGGAGGGATATGTAACAAAGGGAGGCATTTAGCTGGCAATATGCAGAGAAAGCATGGAAGTAGAGTAAAACATTTGTGCAGTAATGCACCTAAATTGATGATAAAGACTTATGTATGACAAACAATAGTTTAAGTTTGGTTAACTCACATGATTTGAAAGCTCCCTCCTCTCAGCAAACAGACAGGGTGTATCTGTTAGTGCAAACAGAACCTCTGATGAGAGTCTCCTCTTAAAGGGAAGGTGGGTGTGTAACCTGCCCATCAAGCTAAGGCTGGGGGAGGAGTATCATGTATAAAAGCTTGCTTGTGTCATTTGTTCACAGAGACCAACGCTGGGGAACCTGGCTGGTCTTCAGAGAGCTGGTCTATGTCTAGCTAGCGGTTAGGGTCTCCAGAATTGCTGTGAAATCTGTACGGTGTCAAAACATTTACCATCCTGACAATAAAACTACATAAAAAGGAAGAAGTTTTTTGCGTGTGCTTCAGCAGTAGCGGGCTCTTGCCACAATACACACATCTATAATATAAATGTCTAGTGGCTTGTGTTAGTCTGTCTGTCTGTGGAAAAAATAAAACCAAGCTGCAGCGCCACCTGCTGGGCGGAGTTATACACTGACCTACTAAATTCTTAGTGTGTGTGGAAAAAAAATTCAGAAAGGGCTGAAATTTGGTATACTAAGATGTTTTTAATTTGTTAATTTAATTTGTTAATTGTTAAAAGTGTTTATAAAGATTTAAAAAAAAAATATATATATATTTCTTGAAGGAGAAGTGACAGTTGGGAGTGGTTGGTGGTTGCCGGGGGTGACAGTGGGGAATGGTTGGTGGTTGAGGCCTGGGCTATGGCCCAAATGCATGACAAGAACCTTTTTAACACCTTAAGTAGCTTGATTTGACTAGAATGCATGAGTATCATGCACGGGTTAACTTGCATGTATGTATGTATGTATGTATGTATATATATATATATATATATATATATATATATATATATATATATATATATATATATATATATATATATATGTATGTATATATATATATATATATATATATATATATATATGCAATGCATTAACAACAACTGGTACCCACTAGTCTTTGTAAAGTCTATTTAAGACTGACACTAAAAGCAACTGATCAGTAAACTATTGTAGTTGACTATTTCATACTTACCAACATTAAAATGTTTGTTTTCCGGGAGCCTACAGGGGAGGTGGGCATGATGGGGGGGGGGCGGAGCTCCAAAATGTGCATCATTTTGGCCCCCCGTGACTTAATGACGCAAACGCATCATTTGACATCGGGGGCGGGGCCAAATGGCGCGATTCACCAGGAATCGCAGCATTTGGGACCTAATTCTGTCCACTTCACTAGGAAGTGGGCACTTCCTAGTGAAGTGGGCAGATCCGGGAGATTGCCACACTCTCCCGGGAGTCCGGGAGACTCTAGCAAAATGCGGGAGTCTCCCGGACATTCCGGGAGAGTTGGCAAGTATGGACTATTCTCTACAGATCTGCTTTACAATAATTACAGGATTATATTGCTCTCCTTTGTCCCTGGTTCACACTGTACTCTATTTTATGAGCAGAGCACCACAGCTAACCTCCTCCCTACTACACGCTGTCTCTTCTAAAATGGCACTTGAGAAAACGATGGAGGACTATATATATATATATATATATATATATATATATATATATATATATATATATATAAGATAGCAATCCAAAACTTTTGTGAGTTTTGGAAAAAAAAAATCCCGGAAATAAAGTTTTGCCTCATTTTGAGATCCGAGTTTGGTGGGAGAAACCGAGTCACGACTCTGTTTCCCTCGGATCCCCAATGTCGGATTTCACATAATCCAAACAGCTCATCTCTACTTTATAAGTTACAAATACCTCGGCGCTGTCATCTCTACTTTAACTAATAGCGAAACATACATTTAGAGCCACACAACGCACCAAAGACATCAGATTATTTGTACCAACATATATATATATAATATTGAACATCAAAACAGAAAACAAAGGGAAGATGGGAAAGGAAATGTTATTTATTAAAAGTCCCATTAATACATGTTAGATACCTATACCAGGTTGGGTACGATTTTTCAACATTGAATCTGTCGACACCAAAATGGTGATGGGTAACTGTCAACAGATTCATTCTGTTGACATGCTTAAAATGTAGACACTGTGATTGTCGATAGTAGTAATGTCGACAGTCACAATGCCGACGTTAAACGAGTAATGCCGACTGGCCCGGTGGCACAAAACAGTTATAACAAATATATAAAATACTAATAAAGCTTAAAACTACCCCAATACAGCCGCCGAATCCGCCAGCACACAAATTGTTTAAAAAAAAAAAAAAAAAAAAAAAAAAGACTGTGTCCCCCCCTCCCCGATAAGATTAAGCCAAATGATGCCAGCCTAGTGCTGGCAAAACTGGGGGGACAACAACAATTGCGGCCCACCCCCTAGGGGTACTAAGCTGACAGCACTAGGGCTCTTCCTACACCCCTGGGCGGTGGGTGTGGGGTAATAAAATAGGTTTTAATAATAAATACATTATTTTGTGTTGGTGCACTACAGATCCAAGCAAGCCCTGGCTGCCATTAACAGTTTGAGTATGCTGGTGCTTGTAGTATTACAAGCACCAACATACCCAGGACTGCCAGGGCATGCTAGCACTTGGGGAACCACAAGTGCCAGCATGCCTGACACCCAGGGCCCGCTTTGACCTGTAGTGCATCAACACAAAATGTAAATAAACAGCCCACCTCGTTTTACCAAAAACAGTAATATCCCAAACCACCAGGTTCTTCACCTGTAACAATTACAATCTTGTAAGCTTTATAAAAATACCTAATAAAAGTAATCCCAATGGTCCGTTGTTGTCCATAAAAAAAAAATCACCTAATTAATTAATTCCAGGTTGGCAAAATATAATCCTCTGTTCTTCCAGTTTGAATAACTCAATCTACCGGAACATGCTTGGCAACATAAAGAACTCGCACAATGAACACTAGATCCGAACTGCAGGAACTCCCGTTGCATAATGAAAAATTGACAGACGCTAGGTCTATTTATAACCTGTGACTTTTTCGCACAGTCAGGGCTGGGTTATGGAAATGTCCCAAGAAGAATGAGGGCCACATGCTGGTATAATGATGAAGTACAGATTGGTATAGTGTGCAGTTACAGTCTAGTATTTTGATGTGGCATTTGTGTGGTAAAATGACTGGGCTAGATTGGTGTAATGAGTGGATACATGCTGATCTTATGATGGGGCACAGGCTAATATAATGTGATGGAGCACAGGTTGGTACAATATTAGGCATGGACTTATATGTTGCATTGTTGCTGGTATAATGTGGTTGTTAAAGGATGTGCTAATAGCACTGAGGGGCGTATGGCCATTTAATGGAATCGAGTTTCCCGTTGATCAGAATCTCATCAGGATTCCATACAAGATACAGATGGAGGTAACATGATACTTCTGACGATACATCATTAGAGCTTGAGCACAAGTTCATATGTTCTATTTGAAAATATACACCAAAATATATAGAGATCACTCTCATACGAATTTATGGCTATTTGTACAGATATGTTTCACCTTACCTAGATCATTGACATTTGTGCAGAGCCGTAACCAGGCAGGTGCGGGAGGTGCCGTCGGCCAGGGCGCAGTCCCAAGCGGGGCAGTGGCCGTCCGCACCTGCCTCTGTGAGGAGACTTGGAAAAAAAAAAGAAAAATAACAGACCTCAGAAACAGACTGCCGGCCGCCCGACGCATCCAAAATGACGGCCGGCACCCGGCTCCACCCCCTTCTGAACTCTGCTCTCTGCCCCTCAGCGTCTGATGTCATGACGTTGCTAGGCAGCAGAGGAGCAGAGAAGCAGAGATGAGCCAGGCAGCGACAGCTGGACAGGATGAAAGACAAAGAAAGTTAAGCTTCAAAAGAGGGGAAGGGGGATGTGAGCTGCTATTATGGAGGGAGTGAGGGCATGTGAGCTGCTATTATGGAGGGAGGGGGGGCATGTGAGCTGCTATTATGGAGGGAGGGGGGGCATGTGAGCTGCTATTATGGAGGGAGGGGGGGCATGTGAGCTGCTATTATGGAGGGAGGGGCATGTGAGCTGCTATTATGGAGGGAGGGGGGGGCATGTGAGCTGCTATTATGGAGAGAGGGGAGGGGGATGGGATGATGATGATGATGTATTGCAGTCACAAGAATGCTCTCTGTATTGTATGGCGGTCATAGGAATGCTCTCTGTATAGTATGGCGGCCATAGGAATGCTCTCTGTATGGTATGGCGGTCATAGGAATGCTCTCTGTATAGTATGGCGGTCATAGGAATGCTCTCTGTATGGTATGGCGGTCATAGGAATGCTCTCTGTATAGTATGGCGGCCATAGGAATGCTCTCTGTATAGTATGGCGGTCATAGGAATGCTCTCTGTATAGTATGGCGGTCATAGGAATGCTCTCTGTATGGTATGGCGGTCATAGGAATGCTCTCTGTATGGTATGGCGGTCATAGGAATGCTCTCTGTATAGTATGGCGGTCATAGGAATGCTCTCTGTATAGTATGGCGGTCACAGGAATACTCTCTGTATGGTATGGAGGACACTAGGAGGCTCACTATATTGTATGTGCATGTGTGTATATATATATATATATTTATTCATTTAGTGTGATGGTGATAAGGGGGCACAATGTAATAAAGATGGCTCCATGGTATGGTGTGATTAAAGGAGAAACTGTGATGGAGGGCACAGTGTGATGAAGGGGCAGTGTGATACAGATGGTGCCATTACAATTATGTTTCAATTTGTTTCAGTGAGTTTTATTTCAATAACCAATTAATTTTTTTTTATACAGCGAGCATGTGATAGCTGCATTTAAAGTACTTTGATTCTATGGAGGCTTATTACATAAAGATCCTTACAAGACCGTGAAGAATGTGGAAGGAGGGGGTATCAGTGTGGTCTAGAACTTGTAAAGCACTAGCCACACCCCCACAGTAGGTTGACCACACCCACTCGATGATTGTCACTCCCACTTAGATGGGGGGCGCCGATGCCCTGTCTCGCCCAGGGCTCTAAAATGTCTAGTTACGGCACTGCATTTGTGGCACTAGCTAGCACCTTTTCCCACTGTGGAATTACTCTGAATGATCTTTTTATTGCCATATTTTTCTGTTACAATTTGGACAGCTGTCATTTCTATCAATTTCAGTAGCGTTTATAGTTGGTTTGCACATGTGTATATTTTCTACATGTTGCATCACAGTGCACTGTGATTTGTTTTATGGGGGTAGTTCCATTTAATGCATATGTTTATCCTTATTATTTCAAGCTGGTTAGTTGTTTTATCTTACATATTTGTTATTAATAAATTATATTTATACATGATGATCCATGACCTCAGGTTTTGTTTAACCATACATCATTTTTTATTTCAAGCCAGTTAGGTTTTTAGCGCTGCAATCTTGTTTTTTGTTTATTGGATTTGACACAGGTGGGTTGCAGCCACCTTGGTTATTGCTGCAGCTTGACCTTTTGTTTAATTTTTGTTTGTTAATTATTTTTATTTAGGTGCCAAATCAGGGGTTGTTGTGTTTTATTGTTGGAATTTTTTGTCATTTTCTGCAAATGACATAACCTGTCATATTAAACACAACGTGAAAATAAATCCAAGTATTAATCTCCTCCTGAGTTTTCAGATAATGCTTCAATCAATCAATAATCCAAATACATTAGTAAATAATTTCTTTTTCAAAACATTTCTGACTCTAATTCTTGTACTCTTATTAGTCCTGTTTTAAAATGGCTCCCAAGCCAACATTGTGGCATGCAAGGAACATTTTTTTTAACCAGAACTAAACAATTCTCTTTACGCTTTGGGTGACATCTGTTAATTTTCACGCTTTCCCTGAAGGGTTCGCCGCAGTTTACACATCTTTTTAAAACGCATCAGCGAGGGAACGTTACATACGTACCGCTGATTGGATGTTAACAGAAAAGTGGGCAGAAAGTTTAGTGAGACGCGCAAGCGCAGTAATCAGGGCGTTCTACAGTTTACGTCATTTGGGTATTTCCGCAGCGCTACAAGGGATTGTCTATCAATGTATGTAAGGGGGCGTGGGTTCTAGGAAGGAAGAAAGATTGGAGTTGGGGAAAATAAGTAACGCCGAAAAAGCAAAGTGAAATTATCGGTGTTAGAGATTTTAATTGGTGTACGAGCGGCAACGATTCTGAGTTTGTGGTGTTATCTGGCATAAATATGGACGGTAAGAGTGACTAAGGAAGTAGCATTACATACAATCTATTTTCTGGCCTAAGTTTGTTCCCTATGGTTAGTTAAGTTAAATGCACGGTGTTTCTGGGTTTATAGCAGTGTGTTCATTTTGTCCAACAGTTATTTATTCGCTTACTGGTAACATTCAGTTATATAAGTACTTTGACTCTGTAAGCAAAGTTTTAATCTATATGTAATCTTGTGTATTGGGTTTATATTTAATTGTGTTCTTTATGTATAAGTGTGTATATCGCCGTAGTTGCATAAAAATACAGTTTACTGTTAGAACACATTAATGTCATGATCGCAAAATAGCTATATAGTTTAATGGACAGAGCTCTTAGATTTTGAGAATGATTCTTCAAGGTTTGGGGGATGGGGACCTCTCTGTTTGGTTTGGATTTTAGTAGGTGGTGGGAATAGCTTTTGAATAATAACGTTTTAAAGGGAACCAGGACCAAACGTTCACCCTGAATATTTTTATTATTTGCTGTTTTCCCACATGTCTTAGGGGCACATTTATCATTAATCGGCAAAAGTGAGAAATAGTTATCAATCCTTATCGCAAGGATAAGGATTGAACTATTTCTCAAATTTATTAAAAAGGGGTCACAGAAACAGCAGTTCCGATAAACTGCTGTTTCTGTGATAGAAAAAATCACACTTACCCCTCTCTTCGGATGCGCTGTCTCGGGATCTCCTCTTCGTTCCTCTTCATTCAATTGCGCATGTGCAGTGCACATGCGCACAAAGTCCCTGCTCTGTATCGTTGCAGAGAGAGCGCGCTGAGTGACAGGGAGGGATCATGTGATCCCTCCACACATTTTTTCGGGACTTGTTAAATGGCGGCCCCGAGCAGTCACCATTCTGTTGTATGGTGACTGCTCGCAAAAACGAAGTGCAGAGAAAATGACTCCTTTTTAAGATTCAACAGTGCGATGCGCCTTTCATAAATGTCAATTTGACACTTCGTTTACCTATTTACACGGTAAGTGCACGATAGTGCAATACCGTGAATTGTTAAATATGCCCCTTAATACGAATTATCTAACTAATGTTAAAATCAAGCTCTGTATTTTTAATGTATGTTAGGAAATCCTAGTAAGAGTTTTTCCTAAAAAAAAAAAAAAAACTGGGAATTTAAAAAATAAAATAAAGGAAGTGTACATATGCACACTTTCTGACAAGTATTCATTTTAGTTGTGTCAATTTCCTTGTGAAATTGTTCAGAAATGTTAAAATATAGAATCCTATGGCAATGCTTATTGAGCACCTGTAAAAACATTGTTATGCTTTGAGACATATTCATTGCCACATCTCAAAGCTCACCTGAAGTGTGACCAAATTCAACAAACGTTGTTTTTCAATGCTGTCAGTTGCTTTCATTGCACCTTTTCTATTTTTTTTTTATACATGCGTTTACATGTAATACATAAGGCATCTTAGGCTAGGTACACACTGTAGAATTTCCCCACCGTAGTGTTATCTGTAATGACTTTATGGACGACTGAAGGAAAAAAAAAAAAGTCCCAATCGCCATGCGTACACACTATACATGTTTTAAAAGATCGACTATCATTCATCGTTTGTGTATATGCTAATGCAATATCGGCCTGAACGGTTGTTTATCCAGCGATTGGCCTGATATTTGGTTGAAAACACTGCAGTGTGTACACAGCCTTAATGTGTGATAATGCATTTATGTACTGTATGCAATAAGTATATTACGTCATGAAAGAGTTCTGTGACCAAATAAAAGCATGAGGCTCTAGAGCAGGTGCATTATTCCCTAGAATATACATTTTTTTTTTCTTATAAGCTCTGTTATCATTTGTGTATTATGTGCGTATGGTTTTTGTAACGTGGGCACATGTTTGTCTATTGTAGAGACTGTTTATGTTTTGTACACAGGATGTGTATGAAAATTAAGTCCTGATCATATGGAAATATATAATTTCCCTTTTAAGTGAGACTTATGAGATTTGACCTGCGATTGCCACACTATTAATGCCAACTAGAGAAAAAATAAGCCCGTGCTCAGTATATCCCACATGATATATGGGACCAGCAGCTTGGTAATAAGCCTGCGCTTTGTATATCCCATATTGTATATGGTACCAGCTACATGGCAATATAAATCCCCATATATGTATACAAAACAAAAAGACAGTTTTTAGCGCTTATCCTTTACACTGCATATCAGTGTGTCTAGCAAAATGAAAACATGAGGTATTGGTTCATATTTTGATCAAAACATTTAAGCCTGCATCCCAGCGTCAAGGGCACCTCATTATATGCAGGTCCTACACTGACCTATATGCTTTAAACACCATTAAAATGCAGTTAAAATCAGATGCACTCACCTCCCAGGTATATTGGTCTACATCTAGCAAGGGCTGGCTTGTGAGCCACACCCAAATGTGCCTTAAATAGGCTTAGTGGACAGCTGCTATGACAAAAAGGCAATATTTTGAAACAAAACCAGAGAAAAATGCCAACCATTTATATCAGATTTTCCTTTCAAATATATGCAACATAATTTGCATGGAAGAGATAAATAGGACATCATAGCTATAGAATTTATCTAGATACCATAAATATTTAACTACAAACTGCCTGTATATCATGTTTTGTCATTGTCTATCCTGTTTTTTTTTCCAGGAGCCTGGAATATGACACTGCTCTCCTTTTCTATGCCTTTGTTGTCTCCCAAATACTGCCTGCTTCATTCAATGGGGGGAATTCAACTGGCCGCAAGGTGATGCGATGTGTCTCCGTGGAGAGCGTTAGAGTTTTTACTAAAATTAACTCTCATTTTCCCTCACGTCCCATAGAGATGCGAGAGAAAATGAGCGGACATTTCTGTACCGCATTAGTCTGCTATGTGCATAGCCGAACATCGTTTGAATCTGCTCTAATGCGATAACTCAAGTTAAACAAGTTGAGGTCAATGGCATGATCTCCATGAACCTCCCAGACACGAGTAAAACATGTTTGATGTCGGCTTTGAGCTTGCATTTTTCAAAAAATCAACTATTGGTTGATTTGATTGGTACCCATTTTCCATGGTAACCCCTATGCAGCCTGAAAGACTACTACCCCTGTGCTGGATCTCTTCTAGGCACCTGTGGATACCGGGACACCTGGTTTAGCAATTTGTGCCACACCAGTGGTCCCAATATAATGGAAACAGGATCCCTAAGATACCTGCTCTTTATCCAAATGAAATATTAGTAAATAGAACACAGATACATTTTAGTAAGAATAGTTTAATTAAATTCTCCACTCCCCGATACCGTCATTCACCATTTTATTACACAGCATAATCAGGTGGTATTTCTTGTAGTTTTTAATCTAAAAGTAAATACAAGTCATGCAACAAAATGTAATCCAAGATTTTATTTAAATCCAAGAAATAAAAAACAAAACCCTAATCCACAAAGTGAACGTTCAACTACTCCTTTTTGTAGGCCCTGCTGCAATATGAACAAAGATTTAAGTGTCTTGGACTCCCCTTAGCTGCTCAGCTAATCATAAACCGTTTTCCCACGGCTAGCTGCAATATGGTTGCCTACTAGTGAGGGCTGTCTTGGGCGCTTCCTTATTTGATCATGCATCAGTAGAGATTAGACGTTAATTAATGATGTGGAGGATAAAGCAATTACCTGTGTTGTGGCACATTGATTTCAGTAGAGTTTCTACATGTAGTTCATAATTCCATATAAAGAAATGGGCCATAGCAATCAATGGGAAAAATACAGCACTGCACAGGTAAAATGGCTTGTATTAAGCCTTGGTGACACAATATAGTGTCATAGAGATCAGTGGACATTTTCAAGTGCAGTGAACACCCTGAAATGGGAAAAAAATAGTATCCAAAAAACTTGCAATGCACAAAGACGCGAGTATGAATATAAATTGGTATACCGGTACATACAGTATGGATAAAAAATGCATAATTCTGTTTGTTGTACAACTCTAACCAGCTTATACTAAGGAGTTACTGACTGACTCCAAGCAAGATAGACTTTGCAAGCATCAAGTTGTTTTTAGGTTTGTCTCATAAACTGAGTTTGGACATGGGCAGCACGGTGGCGTAGTGGTTTGCACTTCTGCCTTACAGCACTGGGGTCATGAGTTCAATTCCCAACCATGGCCTTATCTGTTTGGAGTTTGCATGTTCTCCCCGTGTTTGCGTGGGTTTCCTCCGGGTGCTCCGGTTTCTTCCCACACTCCAAAAAACATACTAGTAGGTTAATTGGCTGCCATCAAAAATTGACCCTAGTCTCTCTCTCTCTATCTGTGTGTGTATGATAGGGAATTTAGACTGTAAGCCCCAATGGGGCAGGGACTGATGTGAATGAGTTCTCTGTACAGTGCTGCGGAATCAGTGGCGCTATATAAATAGATGATGATGATGATGATGATGATGTATGCAAAAACTAGAAACCAAGCGCAAAAGTAAGGATCCAGCTGTCTTGGGAAAAAAAAATAAAAGCTGTGCAAAGCATTCCAATAAAAGGGTATATTATATAGGCCAAGTGACCTGCATAATATACCTAGCTAGTGTTCAGCATTAAATCAACACTGGTGTCTCTCGCAATGTACATGCACCAGTGCCTCTACACATTTCTTTAGTAACAGATATGCTATGATGTGATTGGTTAGAACATGAACATATAGGCGTGCCTTTGAAGAAAGCTTAAGCAGCTCTCGTTCATGGACCGTGAGACTGGGGTAGATCTATAATATAATGTGACAACATTGTAGGGGTAGATAAGTAAAACTAAACATAAAACATTCTCATGAACAGACCAGTATAGTTCATCATAAATGTGCCTGTATAACATTATGAATACCTACAACTATGAACTTGTGTTTCCTAGTTATCTGTGATATAATTTCTCTATTTAGTGAACTATATAGATGACTAAGCATTTTAATCTGAATCGTTCTGGGGGCTGGGCTTTCTTTTTGGCAGCCACTTTGTTACCTCTTTTAACTGGACTTATGTATTGTACTGATCTGTCTTCAGCTGTCAATACATTATGTATTTTGCACAGTATTTTCCTTTTTTCTTCTAGTTATTTTCCAGATTTTTTGAGGGGAATACGCACATTTTATGTCTTCTGTTACCCAACTGATGAACTGTTTTCTGTATTGAATTTTTTTTTCTGCATGCAGAGATTTATTTTGTGAAATTGTAACCTTGTAGTGTTTAAAACTTAACCCAACTACACACAAGATCATTATAGCATTTGACCCTTTATGACACTAATTTGTTTTGTTTTTAGTTTTTCAATTTTGCTTTCTATTACTTTTTTACATATTTGTTGTGTTTAGTAGTGGTATAAATTTTGGTTTCTTTTTGGTAGTTTTTATCTTTATGCCACCAAGCATATTGACAAACACTACCCCAGTGGTTCCCAAACTTTTGCAGTTCACGGCAACCTTAGAGTCTCCAAATTTTTTCAAGGCACCCCTCCAAAATAATTACTGAGCAGTCCTGTTTTAGAAGTAGTTGGGTCAAAAAAATGTAATAAGTATTTAGGTCAGGACAGAAATACTTATTTAGTTGTATGCAAAAATGCCCCCTCTACATCCAGACACACTGCCCCCTCTGCATCCAGTCACTCTGCATCCAGTCACTCTGCATCCAGTCACTCTGCATCCAGTCACTCTGCATCCAGTCACTCTGCATCCAGTCACTCTGCATCCAGTCACTCTGCATCCAGTCACTCTGCATCCAGTCACTCTGCATCCAGTCACTCTGCCCCCTCTCACGCTGCCCCCCTCCTCTGTCACGCTGCCCCCCTCCTCTGTCACGCTGCCCCCCTCCTCTGTCACGCTGCCCCCCTCCTCTGTCACGCTGCCCCCCTCCTCTGTCACGCTGCCCCCCTCCTCTGTCACGCTGCCCCCCTCCTCTGTCACGCTGCCCCCCTCCTCTGTCACGCTGCCCCCCTCCTCTGTCACGCTGCCCCCCTCCTCTGTCACGCTGCCCCCCTCCTCTGTCACGCTGCCCCCCTCCTCTGTCACGCTGCCCCCCTCCTCTGTCACGCTGCCCCCCTCCTCTGTCACGCTGCCCCCCTCCTCTGTCACGCTGCCCCCCTCCTCTGTCACGCTGCCCCCCTCCTCTGTCACGCTGCCCCCCTCCTCTGTCACGCTGCCCCCCTCCTCTGTCACGCTGCCCCCCTCCTCTGTCACGCTGCCCCCCTCCTCTGTCACGCTGCCCCCCTCCTCTGTCACGCTGCCCCCCTCCTCTGTCACGCTGCCCCCCTCCTCTGTCACGCTGCCCCCCTCCTCTGTCACGCTGCCCCCCTCCTCTGTCACGCTGCCCCCCTCCTCTGTCACGCTGCCCCCCTCCTCTGTCACGCTGCCCCCCTCCTCTGTCACGCTGCCCCCCTCCTCTGTCACGCTGCCCCCCTCCTCTGTCACGCTGTCCCCCCTCCGCTGCTTCCCGCTGTCCCCCCTCCGCTGCTTCCCGCTGTCCCCCCTCCGCTGCTTCCCGCTGTCCCCCCTCCGCTGCTTCCCGCTGTCCCCCCTCCGCTGCTTCCCGCTGTCCCCCCTCCGCTGCTTCCCGCTGTCCCTCCTCCTCTGCCCCGATGTCCGCTGTCCTCCTCCGCTGCCCCGATGTCCGCTGTCCTCCTCCGCTGCCCCGCTGTCCGCTGTCCTCCTCCGCTGCCCCGATGTCCGCTGTCCTCCTCCGCTGCCCCGATGTCCGCTGTCCTCCTCCGCTGCCCCGATGTCCTCCACTGCTTCCCGCTGTCCTCCACTGCTTCCCGCTGTCCTCCACTGCTTCCCGCTGTCCTCCACTGCTTCCCGCTGTCCTCCACTGCTTCCCGCTGTCCTCCACTGCTTCCCGCTGTCCTCCTCTGCTTCCCGCTGTCCTCCTCTGCTTCCCGCTGTCCCTCCTCCGCTGCCCCGATGTCCGCTGTCCTCCTCCGCTGCCCCGATGTCCGCTGTCCTCCTCCGCTGCCCCGATGTCCGCTGTCCTCCTCCGCTGCCCCGATGTCCGCTGTCCTCCTCCGCTGCCCCGATGTCCGCTGTCCTCCTCCGCTGCCCCGATGTCCTCCTCCGCTGCCCCGATGTCCTCCGCTGCCCCGATGTCCTCCACTGCTTCCCGCTGTCCTCCACTGCTTCCCGCTGTCCTCCACTGCTTCCCGCTGTCCTCCACTGCTTCCCGCTGTCCTCCACTGCTTCCCGCTGTCCTCCTCTGCTTCCCGCTGTCCCTCCTCCGCTGCCCCGATGTCCGCTGTCCTCCTCCGCTGCCCCGATGTCCGCTGTCCTCCTCCGCTGCCCCGATGTCCGCTGTCCTCCTCCGCTGCCCCGATGTCCGCTGTCCTCCTCCGCTGCCCCGATGTCCTCCACTGCTTCCCGCTGTCCTCCACTGCTTCCCGCTGTCCTCCACTGCTTCCCGCTGTCCTCCACTGCTTCCCGCTGTCCTCCACTGCTTCCCGCTGTCCCTCCTCCGCTGCCCCGATGTCCGCTGTCCTCCTCCGCTGCCCCGATGTCCGCTGTCCTCCTCCGCTGCCCCGATGTCCGCTGTCCTCCTCCGCTGCCCCGATGTCCGCTGTCCTCCTCCGCTGCCCCGATGTCCGCTGTCCTCCTCCGCTGCCCCGATGTCCTCCACTGCTTCCCGCTGTCCTCCACTGCTTCCCGCTGTCCTCCTCCGCTGCCCCGATGTCCTCCACTGCTTCCCGCTGTCCTCCACTGCTTCCCGCTGTCCTCCACTGCTTCCCGCTGTCCTCCACTGCTTCCCGCTGTCCTCCACTGCTTCCCGCTGTCCTCCTCTGCTTCCCGCTGTCCCTCCTCCGCTGCCCCGATGTCCGCTGTCCTCCTCCGCTGCCCCGATGTCCGCTGTCCTCCTCCGCTGCCCCGATGTCCGCTGTCCTCCTCCGCTGCCCCGATGTCCGCTGTCCTCCTCCGCTGCCCCGATGTCCGCTGTCCTCCTCCGCTGCCCCGATGTCCGCTGTCCTCCTCCGCTGCCCCGATGTCCTCCACTGCTTCCCGCTGTCCTCCACTGCTTCCCGCTGTCCTCCACTGCTTCCCGCTGTCCTCCACTGCTTCCCGCTGTCCTCCTCTGCTTCCCGCTGTCCCTCCTCCGCTGCTTCCCGCTGTCCCTCCTCCGCTGCTTCCCGCTGTCCCTCCTCCGCTGCTTCCCGCTGTCCCTCCTCCTCTGCTTCCCGCTGTCCTCCTCCGCTGCCCCGATGTCCGCTGTCCTCCTCCGCTGCCCCGATGTCCGCTGTCCTCCTCCGCTGCCCCGATGTCCGCTGTCCTCCTCCGCTGCCCCGATGTCCGCTGTCCTCCTCCGCTGCCCCGATGTCCGCTGTCCTCCTCCGCTGCCCCGATGTCCTCCACTGCTTCCCGCTGTCCTCCACTGCTTCCCGCTGTCCTCCACTGCTTCCCGCTGTCCTCCACTGCTTCCCGCTGTCCTCCACTGCTTCCCGCTGTCCTCCTCTGCTTCCCGCTGTCCTCCTCTGCTTCCCGCTGTCCTCCTCTGCTTCCCGCTGTCCTCCACTGCTTCCCGCTGTCCTCCTCCGCTGCCCCGATGTCCTCTGTCCTCCACTGCTTCCCGCTGTCCTCCACTGCTTCCCGCTGTCCTCCTCCGCTGCCCCGATGTCCGCTGTCCTCCTCCGCTGCCCCGCTGTCCTCCACTGCTTCCCGCTGTCCTCCACTGCTTCCCGCTGTCCTCCACTGCTTCCCGCTGTCCTCCTCTGCTTCCCGCTGTCCTCCACTGCTTCCCGCTGTCCTCCTCTGCTTCCCGCTGTCCTCCTCTGCTTCCCGCTGTCCTCCTCTGCTTCCCGCTGTCCTCCACTGCTTCCCGCTGTCCTCCTCCGCTGCCCCGATGTCCTCTGTCCTCCACTGCTTCCCGATGTCCTCCACTGCTTCCCGCTGTCCTCCACTGCTTCCCGCTGTCCTCCACTGCTTCCCGCTGTCCTCCACTGCTTCCCGCTGTCCTCCTCTGCTTCCCGCTGTCCTCCACTGCTTCCCGCTGTCCTCCTCTGCTTCCCGCTGTCCTCCACTGCTTCCCGCTGTCCTCCTCCGCTGCCCCGATGTCCTCTGTCCTCCACTGCTTCCCGCTGTCCTCCACTGCTTCCCGCTGTCCTCCTCCGCTGCCCCGATGTCCGCTGTCCTCCTCCGCTGCCCCGATGTCCTCCACTGCTTCCCGCTGTCCTCCACTGCTTCCCGCTGTCCTCCTCTGCTTCCCGCTGTCCTCCACTGCTTCCCGCTGTCCTCCTCTGCTTCCCGCTGTCCTCCTCTGCTTCCCGCTGTCCTCCACTGCTTCCCGCTGTCCTCCTCCGCTGCCCCGATGTCCTCTGTCCTCCACTGCTTCCCGCTGTCCTCCACTGCTTCCCGCTGTCCTCCACTGCTTCCCGCTGTCCTCCACTGCTTCCCGCTGTCGTCCACTGCTTCCCGCTGTCCTCCACTGCTTCCCGCTGTCCTCCACTGCTTCCCGCTGTCCTCCACTGCTTCCCGCTGTCCTCCACTGCTTCCCGCTGTCCTCCACTGCTTCCCGCTGTCCTCCACTGCTTCCCGCTGTCCTCCACTGCTTCCCGCTGTCCTCCTCTGCTTCCCGCTGTCCTCCTCCGCTGCCCCGCTGTCCTCTTCCACTGCTTCCCGCTGTCCTCTTCCACTGCTTCCCGCTGTCCTCCTCCGCTGCCCCGCTGTCCTCCTCTGCTTCCCGCTGTCCTCCTCTGCTTCCCGCTGTCCTCCTCTGCTTCCCGCTGTCCTCCTCTGCTTCCCGCTGTCCTCCTCTGCTTCCCGCTGTCCTCCTCCGCTGCCCCGCTGTCCTCCTCCGCTGCCCCGATGTCCGCTGTCCTCCTCCGCTGCCCCGATGTCCGCTGTCCTCCTCCGCTGCCCCGATGTCCTCCACTGCTTCCCGCTGTCCTCCACTGCTTCCCGCTGTCCTCCTCTGCTTCCCGCTGTCCTCCTCTGCTTCCCGCTGTCCTCCACTGCTTCCCGCTGTCCTCCTCCGCTGCCCCGATGTCCTCTGTCCTCCACTGCTTCCCGCTGTCCTCCACTGCTTCCCGCTGTCCTCCACTGCTTCCCGCTGTCCTCCACTGCTTCCCGCTGTCCTCCTCTGCTTCCCGCTGTCCTCCTCTGCTTCCCGCTGTCTTCCACTGCTTCCCGCTGTCCTCCTCCGCTGCCCCGCTGTCCTCCTCCGCTGCCCCGCTGTCCTCTTCCACTGCTTCCCGCTGTCCTCCTCCGCTGCCCCGCTGTCCTCCTCCGCTGCCCCGCTGTCCTCCTCCGCTGCCCCGCTGTCCTCCTCCGCTGCCCCGCTGTCCTCCTCCGCTGCCCCGCTGTCCTCCTCCGCTGCCCCGCTGTCCTCCTCCGCTGCCCCGCTGTCCTCCTCCGCTGCCCCGCTGTCCTCCTCCGCTGCCCCGCTGTCCTCCTCCGCTGCCCCGCTGTCCTCCTCCGCTGCCCCGCTGTCCTCTTCCGCTGCCCCGCTGTCCTCTTCCACTGCTTCCCGCTGTCCTCCTCCGCTGCCCCGCTGTCCTCCTCCGCTGCCCCGCTGTCCTCCTCCGCTGCCCCGCTGTCCTCCTCCGCTGCCCCGCTGTCCTCCTCCGCTGCCCCGCTGTCCTCCTCCGCTGCCCCGCTGTCCTCCTCCGCTGCCCTCCACTGCTTCCTGCTGTCCTCTGTCCTCCACTGCTTCCCGCTGTCCTCTGTCCTCCACTGCTTCCCGCTGTCCTCTGTCCTCCACTGCTTCCCGCTGTCCTCTGTCCTCCACTGCTTCCCGCTGTCCTCTGTCCTCCACTGCTTCCCGCTGTCCTCCTCTGCTGCCCCGCTGTCCTCCTCTGCTGCCCCGCTGTCCTCCACTGCTTCCCGCTGTCCTCTGTCCTCCTCTGCTTCCCGCTGTCCTCTGTCCTCCTCTGCTTCCCGCTGTCCTCCTCTGCTTCCCGCTGTCCTCCTCTGCTTCCCGCTGTCCTCCACTGCTTCCCGCTGTCCTCCACTGCTTCCCGCTGTCCTCTGTCCTCCACTGCTTCCCGCTGTCCTCTGTCCTCCTCTGCTTCCCGCTGTCCTCTGTCCTCCTCTGCTTCCCGCTGTCCTCTGTCCTCCTCTGCTTCCCGCTGTCCTCTGTCCTCCTCTGCTTCCCGCTGTCCTCCACTGCTTCCCGCTGTCCTCCACTGCTTCCCGCTGTCCTCCACTGCTTCCCGCTGACCTCCTCTGCTTCCCGCTGACCTCCTCTGCTTCCCGCTGTCCTCTGTCTTCCACTGCTTCCCGCTGTCCTCTGTCTTCCACTGCTTCCCGCTGTCCTCCACTGCTTCCCGCTGTCCTCCACTGCTTCCCGCTGTCCTCCACTGCTTCCCGCTGTCCTCCACTGCTTCCCGCTGTCCTCCACTGCTTCCCGCTGTCCTCCTCTGCTGCCCCGCTGTCCTCCTCTGCTGCCCCGCTGTCCTCCTCTGCTGCCCCGCTGTCCTCCTCTGCTGCCCCGCTGTCCTCTGTCCTCCACTGCTTCCCGCTGTCCTCCACTGCTTCCCGCTGTCCTCCACTGCTTCCCGCTGTCCTCCACTGCTTCCCGCTGTCCTCCTCTGCTTCCCGCTGTCCTCCTCTGCTTCCCGCTGTCCTCCTCTGCTTCCCGCTGTCCTCCTCTGCTTCCCGCTGTCCTCCTCTGCTTCCCGCTGTCCTCCTCTGCTTCCCGCTGTCCTCCTCTGCTTCCCGCTGTCCTCTGCCCTCCTCTGCTTCCCGCTGCCCTCCACTGCTTCCCGCTGCCCTCCACTGCTTCCCGCTGCCCTCTGTCCTTCTCTGCTGCCCGCTGCCCTCCTCCGCTTCTCCCAGCCATAAAAAAAAGAAAGAGCACATAAACTTACCAATCCGCCGGGCGCCGTGACCAAGCAGCCTCCTCTCTCCCGCAGCTGTCACTGACGTCGATATTCAGTGACAGCTGCGGGAGAGAGGAGGCTGCTGGGTCCCGGCGCCCGGCGGATTGGTAAGTTTATGTGCTCTTCCTTTTTTTTTTTTTTTTATGGCTGGGCGCACAGTTTGGGAACCGCCGAACTACCCTCTTACTTTCGCACACAATTGTTATGTTTTTTCTTTTATTTATACTTACACTAGTTCATTTACTTGCTATAGTCATGGTTGCAGAAGTGATCTCCGTGGGGTTGGTTAAAATCATGGGAGGGGACCTGTGTAGGTGCGAGTACTCATGGTGTGTCTTCTGCAGGCTATGGAGGTATGTTGGATGACAAATAGCAGGAGCTCTGTTCTAACAGTAGCTCCTGTGTGCTCCTGGTCTGTATGCATTGTCATTTCCAGGTTTCTTTTCAAGCCTTCAGTCTTGAATTAGCCTGTTGCAGCAGCCATGGGTCCAGCAATCCCTGGGGATGTAGTAGTTCCTGGCTACTAATGATTAACCCCTGTTTTTCAGGACCCCCTCTTATTCTTGAATTTGTTTATACTCTTGCTCTCTATCTAGTCTAGCAGTTGGCAAGTGAAGCTCATTTTTCCCCCAGAGAGTAGAAGGGTAGTGCCTATGCAAAATTTCCCTTCCAGTGTACAACAAGCATGTCTGGTTGTGAATTACCTGCATGTTCTTATTTCTTCTCTTATGTGTGGTTGTTTGTTTGTTTTTGTTTTGTTTTTGTTTCCTCCTGCCAATCGGTGACATCATGGTGTGCACTTGGTGATTCTCAGGAAAGTACCTCAGCCAAATGGATTATTGAAATTTAATTGCAAAAATATTACAACTTTTCCCACCAAATTCTGGCTTAGATGACACTCCTTTTAAAAATATTTTCCTCTGAAATTGTACCCTTGGGATATGCTGTGGTGAAAATACAAGTCCCAGTATTTCCACAAATGTTGGAGAATGTAACTAGCCTATCCATCACCTGATGCCATCTAAGATGGATCAACCTGGAGTTTGTAATTCTGCTGTCTATCTCACTGTCCGTTTGTCCTATCCCCACTGCCTCCATAGAGGACTGGTAAAGATGAATAAATAAATCCCAGGCTGCCAAGAGCTCTGTGTACAGAATCTAATCTGTAACTGCATGGTGGACTTATTAAATTGAGGTAGCTCAAATTGGTCAGCTAATCGCTTCATTGCATTGCCTGGTTTCCTATACTGGAGACCTAAGTGTATACTGGCTGGGAAAGTTTCACTTTGTATTGTCATTTTCACCATAGTTCATTAGCTATTCGACATTAGAACTATTTCCCAGTATTTTGAGCTTCGTGTCATAATACCATGATATTATTATTTAATCACTGATCTTGTGACTGGGGTTTCCACTAAGAGTTGGTACTATTCTGATCTCTGGAAATGCTGTTTCTCAGAGTAAGATGCCACTTAGGGGTATATTTACTAAACTGCGGGTTTGAAAAAGTGGAGATGCTGCCTATAGCAACCAGTCAGATTCTAGCTGTCATTTTGTAAAATGTACTAAATAAATTATAACTAGAATCTGATTGGTTGCTGTAGGCACAATCTCCACTTTTTCAAACCCGCAGTTTAGTAAATATATCCCTTGGTGTCGGAAATGTGACGTTAGAATGCAAGTAAAAACACAAAAACCATATTGCATTTATGAATGTTTTTTATAAGCAAGTATACTTTCAAAATAAGTCTGCGTGCATTAAAATTGCTTTACACCAACATGTACAGTCTCTTTTAGTACAATGATTTTTTTTTTTTTTTCCCATGTGCCTAACTTGCATTAAAATTATATATCGAACATATAATTTTAACACTATTGGGTACATAAAGAGCGTAGACTGAAAATACAGGCTGGTATTGAAATGACTTTTTTGAGACATGATATGCTTGTTATTATGTGGTATGTTATGCTGATTATCCATGTACAAAGCCCAACCCTTAAAAATGTTTGGGCGGTTTGCAATTTTTCTTTAAATTCTAAGACCTGTAACTGTTGGTGAAATGTGTCCAGACCTGTTAGTCATAGTCCCATTCAATACTGAAACATGACTTGACAAAATATGAGGAACCTGTTCAGTAGAGTTTACATACAGGAAGTGATACAAACTGCATCAAAGCATGGAATGGATGAGCCCAAGTATAAACCTGTAAGGTTATAGATCAATGGTTCTCAACCATTTTGTTGGCTGGCAACCCTTGGAAAACATATTCTTGCACCTCTTTGCAAAAATATGTTCACATACATAAACTATACATTTCTTGCAATAACCTTGATGTGGGCTGTCTTTTCGTGTGTGTGTGTTTTTATATAATTTATCGTAGATTTGTAAGGCGCCACAGTGCTCCGAAGCGCAGTACAGTAGGGGGAAAAAGTCCATATATAAAGCGGGGTCATTCATACATAGTAGACAAAATAAATGAAAACAAGGGGTATTATAGACCCTGCTCATTAGAGAGCTTACATTTTAAGTGGAAGAGGGCACAGCTGAAACAAGAGGAGCAAATGTAGCTCAGTGGAGATTGGGACAGTTGTGAGGGTGCATTAGTGTGAATAGTGTTATTGGGGATAAGTTCACCTCCAAAAAAAGAGATGGGTTTTCAAAGAGCATCAAAAGATTTGAAGGCTGTGGTAAAGTCTGATTTATATATATTTTACACACTATATTGCCTGCCAATTCTGTCAGGCATGTTTACATTTTCTTCTTCCAATATGTGTTATTGCCCTCCCAAAATCTTTATTTGCATTTCTCTGTTGTGCATATGCATTTGGCTTGAGCCAGGCTGCCTTATGAGGAAGGAAGAGGAATGCTTCATGAACTTTGTTTGAAATTGTATAATGTACATCAGGTCTGAATTCATGCTGGATTACCGCTCTGGGTATGTATTCGGGTGTTGGGTCAGCACGGTGGCTTAGTGGTTAGCACTTATGTCTCACAGCTCTGGGATTCATGAGTTCCCGAACAGGGTCTTATCTTTGTGGTGTTTATATGATCTCCCTGTGTTTGCGTGGTTTTCATCCCGGTGCTCTGGTTACTTCCCACACTCCAAATACATACTAGTAGGTTAATTGGCTGCTATTAAATTGACCTTAGTCTCTCTCGGTCTGTGTGTGTATGTTAGGGGACTTAGTCTGTAAGCTCAAATGGCACAGGGACTGATATGAGTGAGTTCTCTGTACAGTACTGCAGAATTAGTGGCACTATTTAAATAGCTGATGATCATGTTGGTTTTTCTTTTTTTTCTTTTTTTATTTCCCTTCGCAGATCTAATAACGTCTATTATGCCAAATGACTGGTTTATGTCAAGTAAGAAATGGCCTATCCTCTCGAATAGCAATTTTCTTACCTTCATTTTTCACACTTGTCTCACTCTTAATTTTCTGGATAAAATTTTATGTTTGTGTGTTTTTATATCTTTTTCTCTCTCTCTTCTTTATCCGTTGCCAGTTCTTGACACGTCTCTACATTTTCTTTTTCTCTCTTGTGCCCTTCATTTCATTTGTTTTGTTTTTGTGCTTGTACTTGTTATTGGTCTTTCTCCTTACCATTTGCTTGACTGCTCCTGTTTGCTTTTCACTTTTTCCTGAATGTCCCCCTTTCAATTCTTTTCAGGTTCCACTTCACCAGTTTTGATGTTTCATTGCTGTTGTATTTACAGGTACAGGTATAGGTATGTCGCCTTCAGTACCTTATGTGGAAATCATTGAACAACCAAAACAGCGTGGTATGCGATTTCGCTACAAGTGTGAAGGACGCTCTGCTGGAAGTATTCCTGGAGAGAGAAGTACAGATACAACAAAAACACATCCCACTATTAAGGTCAGTGCGTATACCCAAACATTTTAAATTTAAAGAGGATCATTTAAAAAAAAAAAAAGAGAGAAAATGTATATAATGCAGCTTGTATTATGTGTGCTTCCTTCTTACCATGGCTTTAGCAGTTAAAGTATTGTTTCCCTTTGCTGAGGTACATCCTATGGGATGTACCTCAGCAAAGGGATGGTTATGGATGGTTATTGCATTTTCAAATAAAAGTTTCATCGTGAAGGTCAAGTAACATTTAAAGAAAATGCAAGAAGGTTACTGAAGTGGAAGGTTATAAAGAGAATTCAAATACATTTACTTTATGATGTCAAGTCCGTCATAAAGAAACGGAGAGAATATTGCACAACTCTGAATGGACATACTCTAAAATTGAGCATTTGTCGTGAAGGGTGCTTTTAGACAACAATAGCTGGTGTGCTTTACAAATCTGTACTTTATGGGAGGGTGACTACAAGAAAACCATTGAAAGAAAATTTGTATAAAATCTTGCCTAGAGTTTGCCAGAAAACTGGTTCCTTTGAGACCAAGGGGCTACTTCAATATGGGGTGATGCAGGGAACTTTCACCCAAGTTTCCACTTCTCTACCTGATTCACTCAATGCATTGGCATTGCCATTGAAAAGTGCAGTAAAGTTGGATGTGAAATGAAGTATGTGAAAATGCCTATAGCCACAATGTGGTTGATAGGTGTTTCACATGCAGTTTATACTTGTGTGTAGAAACCCCATTAAGAAAGCATATAAAAAAGCATTTCAAATATGCATCTTCATCATGCAGTTTACACATGTGTTTTGACACACACAGAATGGGTGAAGAGATCGGCACTGAAAAAAATAATTATTTTATTAAATTTATTTATATTTTAGTTGTCTCCTGTGAACGGTATTAACATAACTGTTATTGTGGGCAATACTTCAGTGAGGTGGGGGGGTTATACTGAAGTGTTTTTTTTTTTAATATTTTTTATTAATATACATTTATAGATTACCGTAAGATTAAAGCTCATTTTTGTTTCAAATTCATTTCACTAGAGCAGGGGTGGCCAACCAGTCAGAGACCAAGAGCCAAAAAATATCTATAGGTACTGCAAGGAGCCAACTTTGCCTTTTATATGTGTGTGCATATACATATATTCTGTATATAAACATGCTCATACATACCGTACAAACGTACACTGAAAATATAACACAATTTACAATATCTTGCTAAGCAAAAAAAAAATGTATCCAACATTGCACAAACGTTCAGAATAATCAAAATCAGCGCAGCTCTGCACAGATCTTACCTCGCTGTTGTGTCCAGCGGAGAAGGGTTGAGAGGGCTACCATATATACTCGAGTATAAGCCGAGTTTTCCAGCACATTTTTTGTGCTGGAAAAGCCCCCCCTCGGCTTATACTCGAGTGATGCTCCAGGACACCAATGCACGGCCGTAACGAGGATGGTGCCTGCCTCCATAGCTTCAGCCCCTAAGTTCCACTTAAGGGCTGAAGAGAGAGAGAAAATATTAACTTACAAGTTTGGTGAGAAAAAAATCAACTTTCAAGAGCTTGGTGCCTGTTGCCGTAAGTTCCGCAGTGGAACGCATGTGCGTTCCACCGACCGGAAGTTCGGCATTAGGCACCAAGCTCTTGAAAGTTGATTTTTTCTCACCAAACTTGTAAGTTAATATTTTCTGTCTCTTTCTCTTCAGCCCTTAAGTGGAACTTAAGGGCTGAAGCTATGGAGGCAGGCACCATCCTCGTTACAAAATACAATTCTGTGCCCACAGTATACTATATCCAAAGTAAAAATATGGAATATATCTAATATACGGTAATTTGTGAAAATAATATCCTGTAGCACATATATCAATGTAAATATGCAATGAAATATCAAAGTACATATAAAAAATCAGTGCATTGATAGCAAATTAAAATATTGTACAATATTATAGCAACAGATATATACCGGTAGGTTAATTACCGGTAATGACCGTACTGTAACATGCGCATAAAAACCATAAATCATGAATGTAGAAGTTGCTGCATGCCATCAGTAGAACAACTCGCTCATCGCTTGAGTGTTCAATAAGTATATAATTAGTTTTAGTCCTTTTAGCTTCAGTATGGTGTCTGTGGAATTGTAATCGTGCATTGTGGTCCTGGTAGGTTGAATACAGTCACCATCAACGATTGGTGGTTGTATTATCGCAAAAAAGACACAATGAAATGTCTTGTGTTGTGTGTTAACACTTCATTCCCCCATATCCCTCTAGGATTTAACAAGGGGATGTGAAATGTCTTGTTGGTATTTTCCCCCATTAACTGTATATAATGGATTACCCGTATGTTGTTGTTATATCTGGAAGATGTAATTAGAAAAACACAACTCCATCATTTTACTATAATAACATTAGTACACGTGTCTCTCTTCTGCAAAAGTACGGTAATAAAAATTAACCTAGTAGTATGTTTTTGGAGTGTGGGAGGAAACCGGAGCACCTGGAGGAAACCCACGCAAACACAGGGAGAACATAGAAACTCCACTCATATAAGGCCATGGTTGGGAATTGAACTCATGACCCCAGTGCTGTAAGGCAGAAGTGCTAACCACTACACCACCGTGCCGCCCAGATATTCAACCCTGCATCATCACCCATCTTTCACAAATAAAGCAACCGAAAGTATGTGTGTCTTCAAGAATTTGGACTGTGCGCCAAAGCACTTAACGGCGAGGGGTGCTGATGAGAAGCCGAGATGCCCTCACTAATTGCAATGCACACATCCTGACAGGGGGGGGTCACTGTTATCTAGAGCAGCATAACTGCTGGGTGCCGCTGCTTCTAATGAATGTGCTTCCACTGTAGTGGAAGCCTGGGGTCTCAGCTGAATGTATAAAAGTAAAGTAAAAAAAAAAAAAAAGAAGATGAGCATAATAAAGTGCATAAAATACTAGATGTTTTTTTTTATCCTGTTAGAAATGGATCCCAGTACTTCTAATCCTGGACCAAAACAAAAACGCAGGTCATACGAAGCTGGCTTCAAACTTAAGGTTGTGTCAAGAGCAGAAGAGAGCAATAACAGTATTGCAAGTAGGGAATTTTGTGTTGACGAAAAACAAGTGAGGGAGTGGCGGAAAATGAAAGCTGACTTGGAAAAGATTCCAAAGGCAAAAAAGGCTCGACGTGGTTTAACGACTTCATATGAAGCTCTAGAGACTGAATTGCATAAATGGGTTATAGAGTGTCGTCAAAATGGTTACTGCGTGACACGTATGGGAATTCGCTTACGTGCCCTTCAATTGGCTAAAGATGACAAATTAAAAGCACCAGGCATTGAAAATTTTGTTGCGTCAGCAGGATGGTGTACCCGCTTTATGAATAGGTTTGCCTTATGTTTGCGGCAAAGAACAAAGATTTCACAGAAGTTGCCAAAAGACCTTGAAGAGAAAGTGATGTCATTCCATTCATTCATCATAAAACAAAGAAGGATCCATAACTTTGACCTGGGAGATATTGGGAATATGGATGAAACACCTATGACCTTTGATCTTCCTAGCAACAGAACTGTGGCAAGTTTGGGAGAAAAAACTATTTTACTCAGAACCACAGGAAATGAAAAAAAACATTTCACAGTCGTTCTGTCATGTTTGGCTAATGGAACTAAGCTGCGGCCTGTCATTATTTTTAAAAGAAAGACCTTGCCTAAAAAGGTCAAATTCCCACCACAAATTACAGTGCATGCACATATTAAAGGCTGGATGGATGAAGACGGAACAAAAAAATGGCTGGAAGAAATTTGGAACAGACGTCCAGGAACAGCCTTAAAGAAAAAACCATCATTGCTAGTTTGGGATATGTTCAGAGCCCACACATCTGATGACATAAAAAAATTGGCAAAGTCTTCTCAAGTTACTTTGGCCGTTATCCCAGGTGGGCTTACATCTGTATTGCAGCCCCTAGATGTGTGTTTAAACAAACCTTTCAAAGACCGTGTGCGAAAGATGTGGCATGAATGGATGTCATCTGGTCAAGCCCAACTGACAAAAGTTGGAAATCTGAGGAAGCCCGACATAGAATTGGTAGCAAAGTGGGTTCGTGATGCATGGCAAGAGATTCCAGAGGACATGGTGCAACATGCCTTCAAGAAATGTGGCATTAGTAATGCTATGGATGGCAGTGAAGACAGCGCTTTGTATGAGAACGACAGCAGTAATGGTGATGACTGCGAACTCTGTGATGACGACAATGTCTATGCTGATAGCCTCACACCAGATAGAGTTGAAGCTCTGTTTGGACATACAGATGATGAGAAGGAATCCAGTTTTGAAGGATTTTAACTCTTGTGTTTTAGCTTGGTTGCTGATTGAGCTAAGGTTTTTGTACTTTTAAAGTTATTGTTGATACCATATTGGTTTTGTTGACTCTTTTCCACTTACAGAGCTAGTTTACTGTTTTTCTTTGAAATAAATATTCAAAAACATTTAACCTACTGATGCCTCAATTAATGTAATTTTATTGGTATCTATTTTTATTTTTGAAATTTACCAGTTGCTGCTGCATTTCCCACCCTAGGCTTATACTCGAGTCAATAAGTTTTCCCAGTTTTTTGTGGCAAAATTAAGTGCCTCGGTTTATATTCGGGTCGACTTATACTCGAGTATATACGGTACTTATAGTCTCTCCATAGTAGCTTCTGCTGCTTCCGTATCTACAATCCCTGGACCGCTTTACAAGCCCATTGGATTTCCCCACATGCCAGCAGACCTCCACACATATCACTTACATGCCTATCAACCACCACACATTGTCAGATATACCCAAAGTAAAGCTGCTGTCAGTCAGCCGGTCAGCTGAATGTTTTGAAATCTGCTCCTGCTGACACCGGGACAACTATACTTTGTTGATGCTCCACATTTCAAAGCTCAGAGCCACAGGTTACCCACCACTGCACTAGAGTATAAATATCATGCAGAAAGATCGGAGTAGGACTTCCTATGCTTGTCCTATACTTTTCTATGGGTACATGGGCGCGGAAAGTCCCTTATAGTCACAATAGCCTGAAAAATTACAGTATAAAGTAGAGTGAAGCAAAAAATGTATTGTGTTTCATGCATTAAGCATTATCGTGTGCGAAAACTGGGAGAACTTGTCAAAATAGACAAAATGGATGGAGCAAAAAATAGTGAAATCTTTGTGGAAAACCTGTTGAAGTCTGTAAGAAACCTAGGACTTTGGAGGAGGTTTTTACTCCGGCAGGACAATGACCAAAGCATACAGAAAAAGCCACTTTAAAGGTGGCTTAAATACATCACATAAACATCAATTGGTGGTCATCAGTGGTTCTCTAGCAGTATTGCAAAGAGTGGGAGAAAAGTGTAGTGTTCAAATGCACCAGCGACTTGCCCAAATAGATTCATCTGTTATTGCAGATAAAAAGGTGCTTCTACAAATTATTAAAACAAAGGAGAGTAAATACTTATGTGTTTAATTTTTTAGGTTTTGTGTAGATTAGTGGTAAGAATCTCACACTTCATCTTTACTAAGCAAACTTTTCTCATGCTGTGCAGGGGTCTTTTCGATTTCTTTTACCAGTGCATACAGAAGAAAGGGTTGGCATTGCAGACTTTCTAGTCCAATGAGTGAATAGTTACATCAGGATATTGAGTGATGTCAGTAATATGGATTGTTCTATGCATTTCTCGGTTTCCTCATTAATCGTGCAATTTGTACAAAAGAAAAGCAAGAAGCTGCACCACTGAAATTGTATTCTTGCTCTGGAATTGATTTTGGCCAGCTTAATTATTGAAAGACATAGGTGTTTATGTGCATAAGACTGGGCTGCCAACAGTTTGTGGAATCCTGGACCATGCGGTGTCCATTAATCAAGCTGGTAAATCCCCAGGCTGGTCAGAGCTTGGCTCATTGTAGTAGACCGTACCAGGAAGAATACAGGGCAGATCCTTCTATAAACTGCATTTCTTTTTAAAATTCCTAGTCACTCTGGTAATGGTGGTGACTAGGGTAAGAAAAGGGACCTGCAAGAGGAGAAAACTAGACCATCTCTGCAGGCTCCCTTGTTCGATACTTAATAGCCCTTGCCTAGCCAGCATGTGCTGGAGATAATTGTTTTGGAGATACCCAAAACATTTGTATCACCCCCAAATCACTGTGGTTAGCCTGTGGGTTAATTAGTGCTGGTCACTGAATAAGACTGCTGCTCAATACACAACCACAGAAAATACACCACACATTCTTGTCTTGAGAAACATTTAATGTTTCTCTTTCCTAGCCTTTCTTCTTTCACAATCCTCTCATTTCATGTCTTTCATGTCTTCAGCATAGTCCCAATGCCCACTGAGCTACTCTCAAAAGATAGTCTCTTACTTAGACTCTTCTCTGAGCTCTGATTTGTAACATGCATCAACCAGAGAGTTGGTGGGGAAAAAGTTGAAATACTTTTGAGGCTATTAAACAGATACATAAGAAGTGGTGGGAACCAATTGGAGTTCAGAGGAGTGTCTAAATAAGAGCACTTCATATGCTTCATCTGTCTTGGCTGTAAACGTATATCAAACAGCGCTTCCTCCAGCAATTATAATCCAGTGCAAAATGCCATAAATTCCTGGCGATTCAGAGCTCCAAACTGCCGCATTTACTATAGGGCGGGTTGAGGGTTGAATTTAAAACCACTGGTGATGTGTGGCGGATTAGAAATGACAAAACACACCAGCTTTTAATACCTGCTTCTGATAGCAAGTTTGATCTAACTAGCCTGTTTGAGCTGTCTTGTCATTAATAATATAAGAGGAGGCACCATTGACTTATGAATTATTGTGGCAATTATAAATCAGGGCAACGATGTTAAGTGATATGCTGGATGAAACGCCGGGTTTTGGGCAGTGGTTATATGTTTAATACATCAATATCCCCATCGACAACTGTTCTGACCCCGCCACCATCAAACTTCTCGCTCTTTCCTCCTCTCTTGGCCTTACTCAGTGGATCTCCTCCCCCACCCACTGTCTTGGTCACTCCCTCGACCTTGTCTTCTCTCACCTCTGTGATCTCTCTGACTTCTCGAACTCTCTCTTCCCACTCTCTGACCACCATCTCCTCTCCCTCACTCTCTCCTCCTCCCCTTCTCCCGCTCCGCCTAAGGCCACCCTCACTAGGCGCAACCTTGACGCTATCGACCCTACCTCTTTCTCCTCTATTGAAACTCTCCTATCACCCCTTCCCTCTCTGGCCTGTCCTGACCAGGCATCCTTTCTCTATAACCTCTCCCTCACTACTGCCCCAGCCTCCTCTATCCGCCGACGCCGCCTTATCACCCAACCATGGCACTCCAAACTCACCCGCTTCCTCCAAAAGTGCTCTCCCACTGCCGAACGCCTCTGGAGAAAATCTCGATCCCTGGCTGACTTCCTTCACTTCAAATTCATCCTCTCCTCTTTCTGCTTTGCCCTCTCCCTCGCTAAACAAACCTTCAAGTCCCTCATTTCTTCTCAGTCCTCCCATCCCCCTTTGATTAAACAAAGCGCTTCTAAAATACATAATTCTTGTAGCCATCTTCCAAAAAATTTTATTGAAACTCAAGTCAATGTTATGTTGTGATCACTATTCTCTAAATATTCCTTCATTTTTAATTTAGAAATAAGCTGCTCTTTTAGATATCGCCAAGTCCAACTGCAATGCTCCGGTTTCTCTGTCACCAGAAACCTGTTTCTTTTTATATCTGGATAGGTAAAATCTACCATAAGGTGGACTGCACTTTCATTTTGTAGTAATCATTGAATTTCAACAAAATGTTTATGCTTGGTGGCTTATAACAGACACAAATTATTATTTTGCTGGTGTTGGCTTTTTTTTTCACATATATATGTTTCTACAGGACAGATCTTACGCACGTAATATATGCTCAACCCTCTTCACTTTAGTATCCTTCCAAAACATGCTGTAACCTTCCATTATCGCTACCCAGTCATGATTTTCATCCATCCGTGTTTCAGTCATACCCACATTCATAGGTCCCTTCCACCATCATATTTTCTAAAACTTGTTTTTCTTGAAAGGCTCCTTGATTTACCATATATTTGACAGTTTTACAGCACTGCCTCTTCTAAGTCCATTCCTTATATATACACTGCACCCCCCCCTCCCCCAGTTTAAAATCTCCAACAGTCTTCACCTAAAAACAGCTGTACACTGCTAATTGAGCTGTGAGTAAAGTGGACACACTTTATAAAAACTCCCCATCTTTCAGGTGCTGTTTCTGAAAATACTACCTTTTGAGGTCCTTGCTATAAATCTACAGCTTAAACCCCTGAAATTGTTTTGAATACCGTCCATCTACTTATAACTTTTCACTGCTGCCGATGTACCATGACTGCTATATCCTTCTCAGATTCTCCTAACAATCTATTAGCCCTATTCATGTTATACCGAACCAGGGGCCTACTTGGCCTATTCACAATATACCGAACCTCACCCCTAAAAGTGTTGCCAGCACCAGAGCACAGCCTAGTCTAGTAGCGGCAAAATCGGGCTGCTATCAGCGCTTGTCTATGGCAGACTGCTGGTGATACTGAAACAGCATGGTGTCCCCCTTTCGTAATGTCAACCTGCCCTACCCTGTTCAGTTAGGGGTTCAATTCCTTAGGGAAATCGGACTTCCTTGATCTGTGATGCGGTCAACATTACAGGCTCCTGGGATAGATATCGTGTTACTAGTTTGTCTACGCAATGTCTTGTGATGCCTTGTTGTACTTCTATATGAAAAGAAACCAGTGGTAGAAACTAGCCGCTAGTTTGCCTTTTTTTCTGCACTGTGGTTGTAATTCTAGTTCCATTAACTCGTGCAGGTAAAAACGTTATAATGTTATAAAAAATGCTCATGTTTAATAAGTTTTTCTTTGTCAGCTAGATTAATTTTGTTTTCATTTTGGTTTCTCTTAGGGAAGTAGGAAGATCAATTTTAACCTGTTGTGAATTGTATTTATAATTTCCAATAATTTCCATTAATTTTTTATATAATTGTGTTTATAATTTCCACTTGCCTTGGGGATGCTAACACACTGTCCACCACAGTTGTCGCTCCACCTAGTTGGCTGTAATTACGTCCTAGTCTGTATGAAACTTGTGAGGAAACCACCCTTAACTAGGACGGTGGTTACCCTCCGTGGGACTCGCCTCTCTGGCAGACCAGAATATATCTAAAATAAGGCTTTATTACGAGAGCACAACACCATCAGATGATCACAAGGTATAGGGTAAATGGTAGTGTGTACCCTTCAGCAGCCTCTTGCAGTCAGCACTCCAAAGTAACACTCTTGGTATCCTTTAGAGTCATATCCTCCCGCAGTATTACCACTACCATTTAGCTAGACAGTTTCTATGTCGCCCGGCCTGGAATACTGGCTCGCACAGACCCTGTCCTAATGGCATTAAAGTTCCTGGCCCTGAGTCCTTTGTGCTGGTGTTACATAAACAAAGATCTTCCAAGATAGAATGAATATATTAACTTTCTTTTCCATATACACCTGGTTGTCTACACAGGGAGTTAGGGTCAAGATGTCCCAATTCTTCCCCTTTTAGCAGGGGTTTTCCAGTGGACACTTAAATTATTTAACTGTTCGACATAGAATAAAGTTTTAGGCAGGTGTGGAAAAACTGCTGCAAAGTAAGAATGCTTTCAAAAATAGCAGTGTTGAGTTTATTTTATCAATTAACAAAATGCAAAGTGAATGAACAGAAGAGAAATCTAAATCAACTCAATGTTTGGTGTGACCATCCTTTGCCCTCAAAACAGCATCAATTCTTCTACATACACTTGCACACAGTTTTTGAAGGAACTCGACAGGGAGATTGTTCCAAACATCTTAGAAAACTAACCACCGATCTTCTGTGGATGTAGGCTTGCTCAAATCCTTCTGTCTCTTAATGTAATCCCAGACAGACTCGATGATGTGGGGGCCATATCATCACTTCCAGGACTCCTTGTACACTGAAGATAGATCTTAATGACATTGGCTGTATGTTTGGGGTCATTGTCCTGCTGCAGAATAAATTTGGAGCCAATCGGATGCCTCCATGATGGTATTGCATGATGGATAAGTACCTGGCTGTATTTCTCAGCATTGAGTACACCCAGTAATCATGTCCAAATCCCCAACTCCATTTGCTGAAATGTAGCCCCAATCTTGCAAGGAACCTCTGCCATGCTTCACACTGTTGCCTGCAGAGACTTACTATTTTGCCCCTCTCCAGCCCTCGGCAAAAAAATTACCTTCTGTTACAGCCAAATATTTAAAATTTTGATGCATCAGTCCAGAGCACCTGCTGCCATTTTTGTGGATCCCAGCTCCTATGTTTTTGTGCATAGTTGAGTTGCTTGGTATGGCTTTTTGGGCGCAATTCTTCAACGGAGACCACTTGTGACTAGACTTCTCTGATTGGTGTACCTGGGTCCCACTGTTAATTTCCAATTCTGTGCTGATGGCACTGCTGGACGTCTTCTGATTTCTTAGGAAAGTAAGCATGATGTGTTTTTCATCTGATGCACTAAGTTTCAGTGGCCAACCACTGCATTTACGGTCCTCAACTTTGCCTGTTTATTTGTAGTACTTCAGCAGTTTAACATCAGTACCTTTTCATGATGATAGCTGACTGAGGCTCCAGAATCACTGGTTGTATTTGAAACTCCAGTTCTTAGAATAAAAAGTTATTTTTCTTCATCTGTAAAGTGGTCCCAGGGAATGAATCGGGCCCTATGTGTCTAATCTTGACTTTATTTTACCTAGTCAGTTTGGTCTGTTGTGACATTTCAGTTGAGCAGAAACCAGCTGTAAAATAATCTGTGTGATTTTATTTTATCATCTGTTTGACGGGATTTTTAATTCTTTAAATTTCTATTTCTTTTTTCCTAACTTTACACCTAAATTTAACTAGGTTAGTATATCTTTGTGTACTGTAACTACTGAGGGATGATTCTATACATTATATTTATAGTAATTTTATGTAGTTCCTATGATGTGTTAATAGGTTGGTTTGCAGGCTTACAATTAACTATAGTGGCTATTAATTTTCTGATCACCTTTAATTCTTTCTCTCTGCCCAAAGCATTCCTCTAACTTTTATGGTGATATGACAATGTTTTTTTTTTTTTTTTTAATACAATCGCTTAGGGAAATTACTGGCACAAGGTTTGTGACATAATTGTGAGTGTGGCAAGTTCCAGAAATGACTGAAAATATGGCAGACAGGCAGCCGACACAACTGCTTTAGATTGCTCATACACATTGTCTTAGGTTATCGCTCTAGCACAGGAGATTGTATATGCTAGCCGACATAGTCACAGTTAAACAAAGAAAACATTTTCAACTTGCAGTGCCTTTTAACTCATCATGAAATTACATTTTCAGGTAAACAATTACCATGGACCAGCCCGTATAAGGATTTCTCTCGTCTCTAAAGACTCTCCCTATAAACCACATCCTCATGAATTGGTTGGAAAGGATTGCAAAGATGGGTATTATGAGGCTGATCTATCGCCAGATCGCAGTATTCACAGGTAATTAACAATTTTAACCTCCTAAGAGTACAAATACTTGTAAAATAAACACTTACCTTTTATTTTTATAAATAAAATATTTAGATTTTGATTGTGACGTAAATTCTCCTTGAAGCAAACTAATACTCGCTTTGCTTGGTAAACTTTTATGATTCTATGTACTTTCTTTATTTGTAACAAGTTTCCAGAACTTGGGCATCCAGTGTGTGAAAAAGAGGGAAGTGGAGGATGCCATTGCCCAGCGTATTCGGACGAACAATAATCCTTTTAATGGTAATCAATAAGCATGCATGGTGATATCTCCTTTTTTTTATTCTGTCCACTTTTTATTACTATTGTATTTATCTTAAATATGTTTTGTTTTTGTTTTTTTCCAGTTGCTGCGGAAGATCTCAAGTCTGACTATGACCTGAACACTGTTTGCCTCTGTTTTCAAGTTTACATACGTGACCAGAACGGAGGGCTTTGTCCTCTGCAATTTGTGGTTTCTCAGCCCATTTATGACAACAGTAAGATATTGGCTCTAAATCTAAAATATTAGATTGACTAAGTAAATTTTAGCAAGCTAAGGCACAAGTAGCACATGGCACATTTTGGAGGCAACCATTTTGTGGTCTATACCATAAGCGAATTCAATAGGCAGCACTACTGTAAAAGGTAATGTGGCTTGCGTCCTATTACCATTAATATGGTAATGGTGCACGTTAATACAGTAATTTAAAACCTGGCTTTTTGCTTGCGGCTCTGGGAGCCGCAAGCAGAAATCGGTGGTATTCTGGGTGAAATTGAATCCCCCCTCTCTCCCAAAGAATACTAAATTACAACATGAGAAAACAGTCTATCAATTTACTAGGAACCAGCACCTGGCTCTCATATCATCGTCTCTGTAAAGGTATTAATTACAATTCTCCGAGTGCCTTAATTTCTATCTCTGCTCTATAATGTGGTGATCCTGTACGAAAATGGAAAATTGGGGAGAGTGACTAAGTCGGGTAGACATTTGGGAAGCAGACACCCCGACTTTCAGTTGTCCCCCCACCACCACCACCATCATCCCTAAATTATTTACGAGAGGTTACTTTGTTTGTGTATTATGCCTTTTTAAACCAGCATTCACTTTATCCATCTGTTACTGCTTTTGATGAAATGTAAATTTGTGTGGTATTTATTTTGTCCTATTATAGGAGCTCCCAACACTGCTGAACTGAAGATTTGCAGAGTTAACAAGAATTCTGGGAGTTGCTTAGGAGGAGATGAGATCTTTCTACTTTGTGATAAAGTGCAAAAAGGTATGAAGCATTGGTTTGAGCCTGCAGCTGATAAACTTTTGCTCTGTGCTACCATAAGATAGTTTTTAGTTGCCTTTATACAAGCAATCGTACACGTTTGGCATTGCTAGCAGCAACCAATGGCTGGTTAGTGTTCTCCATGGCATGTCAGTTTGGTTTATTTTTTCTATACTGTGCACATTCAGTGCAACTGAATATCATTGTACATAAAATGAAATTTGCCTATTTGCATAAATTTAATGAATACCTAAACAGTCATGTACAAATCCATATGTCTGGAGAATGGCTTCAAATGTATTTGGAGTATTTATACAAAGATGAATAATGTTTTCTGTGATATTGTTAGTGCTAATTTAAGAAGGGCTCTCTGAGAGTTTGTAGTATACTATTTTCACAAAATGCACTTTAATGCTTAAAGTGGAATTAGACTCCGAATGCTGACTGTATGAAACTAATTTAATACAGATGTGTGTTTGACCCCACTGTTTTTTCATTACTTTGCATCACTTGTGCTGTTGAGGAGCCTGCTCCTTCCACTATCTAACATAATTTGTGGCTTCCTGCTTGCCTTCATTTCATTTCTCGCATCATGACCCCCTGTTCCCCTGTTATTTAGTCCTTCCCCCAGTAATGTTCAGACAGGTCACTTCCTCCTACCAGATCAGCACATATCTATCCTGAAAGTTTCTTTTGTTGTGAACATTCTTATCTGATCTGTCTAGAGATTTTTCTGTCTACTCCCACTTCAAAACTGAGGACATATCTGACAAACAGGATTCACTTTGAATACAGTAAGGTACTTTGACCCAAGTGAAATCCACTCATTTCAAAGTTCTGTGGTTGATGTATCTGTTGAAAAAGTGATAAATGGGTGTGGTCTTTCCCCTAATGTCACCTACACCAATTGCAGCACACACTTGTGACAGGATGGACAGCTTATGCCACCCTGTCTGTTGTTGCTGGGAATCGGCTGGGCTTACTTTGCCACCACCCCGTTTCGTTATCCCAAATGCGCCCTCTCACCGCAATAGAAGGGGCTTACAAATGCTGCCACCACTGGACTCCTTTACCGCCTTCCAGAACCGGGTTTCTTCTGGATAACGAACACTGCTAATGTACTCCGTTACTGGTGTATATGGGCTGGTAGTTTTTATTTTTTTCCTTGACAAAGCTCTTGGCGAAATGCGCGTCAGCGTTTACTGAGCTTGCTGTATAAATTCTCCAATATCATGAAATATGAGCAGAACCAGTAACTCACTAAGCAACTGATCTTCATTATAGTGTAGATAGACCAAGCAATACATGACTCTAGTGAACAGAATTAACTAACGCAGGTAGCAACTGAGTGAAAAGCGCAATGCAGAGGGGACAATGAGAATATCTCCTAATAGCAATTGGCTACACTATGTAGAGTCAGTATGACTCACAGTGTATCATACTATTACGCCCCGAGTAACTACACTGCTACTCAGGAAGTCTTATCATACAATATACAATGACATGCTTGTGTAGCAAACGTTTGTTTAATAGGTATGAATACTATCTCCATGTGTAGCTAATTACAAGACACAGTGGGGGGAAATATTTTGAATGCGTACTAATAAACAAGCAACTACAGCAGACAATATAACGAATGTATCCATGTTGTTAAGACTTGTAACAAAGAACTACTTAGGGGGATCAAGTCAGATTATTAACAAAGATATACTACTATAAACCACTAAGTGTACCTTTATAAATAAGGCTATGTCTAATTTGCATATTATTAGCAATGCTACATTCCCTCCACACTTGCAGTGAAACTGATGAAGTCAGCTCAAAATCATTGACTGATTATATGATACAGCAAGACAGCACTGTAGTGGTTACTACTTTTTAACAGTGCATTAAAATCGGTAAAGTAAATACTGTTACACAACCATTTTTTTCCTTTTATTTATTGTTTTTACTTTATATTTCGCTAGAAGATGTTTTAAATCGATATTAATAAAAATTGAATTTTAATACATATAAGATTATCATATTTAAATATAACAAAAGAGTGCCCTTCTCACACTATTTCTTCTTTCTTTCTATAAGTCAAGTCAAGTCAATGTGACTGTGTAGGTGCACCTCCCCAAAATATTATTGTTGGAAAGAGAGGGGTTTCCTGGTGCGGTGAAAACAACATTACTTCTCTGGTACGCCTGACCTCTTCCTATAGGTCAAGGTTGCTGTGGATAGATCACACTGGCCAGGGCTGCTGGGTACTGGATGCTGGGTCCAAACCTCAGAAACAGCCGGGAACGGATTACATTTTGGGTCTAATCTGTAGGTCACAGGATTTTCAGCACGGAAGACATTTTCAAGCAGGTCTTTGAAGCAAGTTATGTTTATTTGTAGTCGCACTGATTGAAGGTACCCGTGATCAGGTTAGATGGAACCAGAAGAACAATTTTCAATACAACACAGTTGTTTTTATACAGATTTGAACACAGCCTAATAGGGTAAGCCAGCCCCCTTAAGGTCTGAGCTATTTTTAGAATTGGGATGTAATTTGTTTACCCAAACATGGATTTACATGCAATGCAAAGCTAACAATATTTTCTCTTAACTTTGATATTCTAAAACTTGCTGTGATTTCCTACATATCATTTTTAGATGCAGGAAATCTAGTATCAAGTCTTAATTAAACAAGTGCTAGACCCTCCACACATAAATAGATCTAAGTAACATGAGATTAACATGGGTCCTTTCTTCAGACAGTCGCAGAATGCACATTCCCAAAGAAAGATACAAGACCCCAAACAAGTATTTTCCCCACATCACGATACACAAAAGACTTCCTCCACAAAGGCTTATTGTATCAGATATATACCTCAGAAATCATGCATTTCCTCTAGCAAGGTTAAACAAACCAGTTTCTTCCCTCGTCTCAGAAATAAAGATATCTTTTACCAACATACCCACAATATCAAAAATAAGTACATTTGCAATTATATAAATAAGCGCTCTACGCCATTTCCTTTAAATACATTTATACCATAAGTTATTTTTAAGTGATCCAGTCACAACACTTAATCTACATATACACACACCCTTTGCAACTCACAGTATAGTTGTAAGTCAATCCCCTAACTTAAATCCTGGCTTGTTTTTTTGTTTTTGTTTTTCTTTTTTCTTCATCCCTTCTACCAATGTGACTTCCAGCCACTGTTGATACTACAGATGAGCCCTAAAATTGCCTTTATTGTTGTATGATGATTAATATGGTGCTGGTCATTTAAGTTTCTCTATATGATATAGTGTTCCTTTTTTCTTATATGTTGATCATTTACTGGTTACAGTATGGTAGTCCTTTCATGTGCTAGGCATTGTAATTTTTTAAAATGCTGTGTAGTGAAATGATATCTGTAAGAAAATACATGTGGAGACAGAACGTAGCAACACACAGTAAGCAACGTCTCTATCCATTTGGTCCATATGCAATGTGTCAGAGTGGTGGATTTCAATATCTGCTTACTGCATGCATGAGAGTATCCCTTTGGGTATGACATACATAGGTAGGTTAGTGTGTTCCAAATAGCAGATGTCCTTGACATTGGACATTTGGTGGAGGGGGCAGCATGATGGCTTAGTTGTTAGCACTTTTGCCTTACAACACTGTGGTCATGAGTTCGATTCCCGACCATGGCCTTATCTGTGTGGAGTTTGCATGTTCTCCCCTTGTTTGCATCTGTTTCCTCCAGGCACTCCGGTTTCCTCCCACAATCCAAAAACATACTAGTAGGTTAAGTGGCTGCTATCAAATTGACGCTAGTGTGTGTGTTAGGGAATTTAGACTGTAGCTCTATTGGGGCAAGGACTGATGTGAGTGCGTTCTCTGTACAGCGCTACAGAATTAGTGGCGCTATATAAATAGATGATGATATGGGGGGTATGGATAGTATTTAATACTTCAGATGAACAACATCTTTTTAACAAAGAGACTGCCAGACTAAATAATTCACATGTAAAGAGTTGTAAAAAACATATACTTTTTTTTCTTTTTAATGTATAAAATATGATGTCCCTGTCCAGTAACTAGGTTTTATGTTTTGACCCCCAGAAGATATTGAGGTAGTGTTCGTGTTTGGCAACTGGGAAGCACGAGGTTCATTTTCCCAAGCGGATGTTCACAGACAGGTAGCTATAGTCTTCAGGACACCCCCATACCAAGATCCAGAAATCCGGCAGCCTGTGAAGGTCCAGATGCAGTTGAGGAGGCCCTCTGACAAGGAGGTCAGTGAACCAATGGAGTTCCAGTATCTACCAGATGAAGGTATGTTAGCCCAGATAAATTTAGGTGTGATGTAGGCAGCTCTACTGCTTTTATTGGTGTCCGTTATTCTCATCCTTTGATTCTCTAGGTGATCTTCATCACATTGATGAAAAAAGGAAAAGAACTTTGGAAAGTTTTAAACACATTGTGAAAAAGAATCCATTTGCAGGTGAGCAAGTCCTATTACATCTGTTGTTTAAAAATTTCTGACTTTTAAACGGTTATCCTAAGTGTCGAATTGCGCTTTGTTTGAGGTGGCAGCCTTAATTTACCAAGCTGCATTTTTTTTAAAAAAAAATCTTTCTCATGAAGTTGATAAAATAATATTCATATATTTTAATAGTTGCACTTTTACAAGACTTGCCCATGTGGGACTTCCTAGCAATTGACTTGTTTTAAATGTGCTTTTTGTTTGTTTAATTGATTGTTAAATATCTCAGTACACATTTGAAAATCAGTGAAGTAAATGCCATGATAAGTGAAGTTTCCTGCCCCACAGATACTGTCTCAGCAGGGCAGTCTTAACAGCATTATAGACCACTGGGCTAAGCGGTGCAAAGGGGCCCTACATGTACTAATTGTACAGTACAATTAGTATGTGTGCGTTGTTTTCGTCAAGATATCTGTGAATGCGAACTTGCTGTTTTCAGATTACATATAACAACTCATACTGAGGTGATTAGTCCACCTAAACGTTTTAATAAAAAGGGTTTGAAGGTTCTAAATAAATATCCTGGAATAATATACTGAACAGTTGGCAAGTCTGTGGTGCCCCTATGATCGTGGGGCCCCCAGATAACTGCCCAGCGTGCCCATGCGCTAAGATGTCCCTGTGTCTGAGATGTCCTGTCCTGTTCTTTATAAGCTGTGTGTGTACAGAATTTTTGGTGCTCTTCCCAAGGTCTTTGCTTCACACACTCCTATTACTCCATTTCCCATATACAAATCTTTTTTTTCTGGCTGCATTCCCTCTGGAATTGTTCTCTATATTCTAAGCATTCCCTGAAAACTCATCTTCTCAGCCTTCTTAACCTCTCTAAAATATTCTACCCAATTAACAGCTATCCAAACAGTTTGCACCTAATATACATTTATTGCCTTTCTTTACACAAACAACCTACTGACCTCCAAGCCCACATTGCTCTGAGCCCTACAGTTCGTCCCATTGCAATCTGTAGCACTAAGTTTCATATATAAAACTCCTATTTTCCTATTAATTGTAAGCTTGCGAGCAGGTCCCTTTTACCTTCTTTGCCTGTTTGTTAACAGCCAGTTTTGTTTTATTACTGTGTCTCTTCCCAATTGTAAAGAGCTGTGGAGTATGCTGTATCTATATAAATGTTAATTATAATCAGTGGAGGAGGACTTGTTCCATGTGACTGCTCACCTCCGGTCAAGGTGCAATTTGCTGTGGTAAACAAGACATAATACCCCGTTTTTAATTTTTCTTTTTCCAGCAGGCGAAACAAGGAACCAGCGCAGGATTGCTGTGCCAGTAAGGAGCATGCCAAAAATAGGTATGTTTGTCTATTTTAATCTAGTTTCTTGTCATACTGTTAACTGTTCTTTACATTCTGAAGGATTGTTCATTAAAAATTGTATGTTTCTTTCCAGAACCTGTGCCTACACCCATTCGGCCAAACTCTCACATGTCAATGCAGATGACTCCCTCCATCCCTCAATATACAATGCCCATGGTCAAAGTTGATGCAGGAAATACAGTGACTACTCTTCTTTCCACTGTAAATGTCAGCGACTTCAGCAACCTCGGATTTTCCCCTTTGCCTCCTACATCTCAACCTCCACCCACATCTGATGACCGCCTAGACTCTATTTTGGGCTATTCTTCCTTTACAGATGATGGAAATCTTGATCTAGTGAACATGCTCCATAATGACCCTGACAGCCATTGTGCAAGCCTAAGCTCTATTGACAATAGTGATTTTGGTCAGCTTCTTAGTGAATCCCAGTCTTCAAATACTCTTTCACAAGCTCTTCATGAGCCTGGGCCTAGTCAGAATACCCTAATGGCTTATCCTGAATCTATTGCTCGGCTTATGGCTACCGGGCCCAGTGAGGAGACATGTGGAGGAGAAGGCTCAGAAAGACTTGACAGCGGCTTAATGAATGGGATTTTTGATATGCAACAGGGAGAGTGTCTAGGCTCCATTTTGGATCTTGACTTTGCATCTTTCATAGGTTCTATGAAATGAAATGCATGTCTAGTAAAGTGTTGTATGCAAAGCTCAATTGAAGCTGTGCTACACTCACTCATGGACAGTAGAACTCTTCAAGGCATAAGTGCCATTTAGCCAATAATGGTATTGCTGCCATTAAGGTCATGTCAGACCTCCAACGTTGCAGACTGTGCTGCCCCCATCAGACATTGTTGTCCTCATCATTTCCAGTTGAAATGCAATAAAAGAACCATGCTTTCAGGGGTGGTAAAGTGCAATTGATGTATACAGATAGTGGAGACAGCCATTCTGTGGGGAAACCAGCCAATGATGAATGAACAGATTGAATGCTCAAGAATCGGTGACCCATGACTACTTTGTCATGAAGTGCCCAAACATTCATTTTTATAAATTGGTTGGCTGCAATCTCGTGAACATTGATTCAGCACTCAGAATGGCTGCCGCATCTGAATATCATTGACCTTTCTTGTCTGGCAGGTGCTGGTGGATTTCATAGTTTGGGAGTAAAAAAATGTTTGATTAGTGTTTTCATTGTTGAGGTGGTAACTGTCTTTAACTTCCAGATATCTGATAAGGACATCCAACTTACACAGCCTTGCAGGCAATTGTTTGTAGTCATTGTTCTTTGCTCCTATCTTTATTCCAGCAAAATAAGGCTTATATACATTAGCTCTTTCTATCACATTACCTAACTTGTAGAAAAACAACTACTGCACTCACTATATACAGGATAACTGGATATGTAGGCAAAATGCACCTGACTATGACAATCACTTCATAAAACTATTCATTTAAAATCGATGCAGACTTTTCTAAGAAGTCTGGATTGAAGTGTTTGGGGCACTGGTGGTATTTTATACTAGCAGAGACTAGACGTTGGACTGGTAGATTTTAAAATGTTTTTCTCTCTTTTTAAACGGTTACGTTATTGCAGGAGCAATAAGATATGGCAGTTATGTAAGTGTTGTGCTGGTACATAACAGTAAATGGCTGTTAGACAGGTTTTTTACTTAATAAATATTAAGGTTTACGTTATTGTTTTAATCAAAAACATAACAGCGGGTGCTGTGTAGAAGTTTCGCAGTCTAAACTTTCAGCATGTTAATTTGGAAGAGTTTTGCTTTTTGGGAATTTTAAGATGAAAGTAAAATTAAACAATGCTGCACATATGCTTTTTTCAGACATGAAACTTCTGCATTATTGTAGTTTTGTTTCTCCAGTATCTTGTCTAATATCCTGTTTCCACGTTAATTATATGAAGTTTGGGATCATTTTCCTCTTTTTGCCATTTTGACCATAGAGCCATAGCTATATTTTCATGATTATTTCCTAACTTTTAGGATGTAGATAAATATTTTGATGTGTAAACAAAAAGTAAATAATTACCAGTTTTATTTATATATTTTAACAAGCTGCAAATATTTGTTTAAATGATCTGCACTAAACACGTATACAATATTTTAGTAAATATCCTTCCAGACATGCATGTTGCTGTGTTTTAGTTTCCCAGCTGTTTGTTTCTCTTACTCATATGCGTATGTTATAAAACATTCATAAGGTTTCATATATTCCTTATTTGTTCTCTCCGTAACACCAAATTACTTGTGTGTGTCTTCTGTGTCTTCTGAAGTTGCTCAAAGTAAAATATTTTTTTTGTTTTTTATAAATGGGTGCACTGTCCTGAACAACATGTTTTCTTCTGTTGTTTTGGAATCTTCTTGGTTATAGATCTAATGTGTTTCTTGAAGATGATTGCACTACAGCTGGATCTAGGTCATATCTATCCTTCCTCAGGCTATAACAGTATTATCAGTTTATTAGAAATAATGCAGCTAATTGTTTTACAGCACAGTGAAAAAAGATCCACTGTGAAGGAAATGGGGAAACTTCAGAGAACAAAGTATATGTAAACTTGCGCAATTGTTAATTTACAATGTACTACGCTACAACTGTATAGACGCATATAAAGAATACACAGGTATATTGATTGTATCCTTTTAACTTAACTCTTCCATTGATTTAGAAGAAGCTAACCTATCAGTCTCCACTTTTAGACCTAGAAACAGACGTCTTCTAAAGTTCCACAGTATGATGTTTTAGGGCAAGACTGGCCATTTATATAAATGGAAGAAGTGGCAACAAATGGGCAATATGTAGGGCAAAGTATGTTTTGTTCACTAGCAGAAACTAGTGTCGTAGACTTGGGGGATGAATGGATTTAAGCCTGAAGAAGATGTTCCGGTCTCAAAGCATTGTATAGTGTTGCAATTTCCTTTAAATAAAACATAATTCTACTTACATATGAGTCATAGCTTCCATTTTGGTTTTAACAAATCCTCGGTTTATGGTGTGTTTTACAAGATATACAGCTCCTACTTTTGTGTTCTAGGACACCTGTCCAACTACATAGACATATTTGTGTACTACAGGTTTCTGTTCTTTTACCATGACTGTTTATTCGACATTGATAGTGCGGTTTTAGGGCTGCTCTGTCTAAGCTTTCCATTCAATGTGCAATATATGTAAGTGTTCTGCAACAGATATCGTGGAGAGACTTTGGGTTGTCGATGTATAGTCCATTTAATAAAGTTAGCAATCACTAACTGTTCCAACTAATGGACGAGGTATCCCTAAAAATGGTTGAAATCTTTTTGGTGTATTTATTCATTAACTTGTTCATTACTTTAATTGTTTAAGGAAGTTTACAATTCATAACTGCTTATTATTGAGATTCTATAATGGAAACTGTTGTCCGTCTCTCTCTGCTTTTAAATTAATCCAGTCAATGTTTTCCTCTATATAACCGCTTCTTAAATACATAGGGGTATACTTACTAAACTGGGAGTTTGAAAAATGGAGATGTTGCCTATAGCAACCAATCAGATTCTAGTTAGCATTTCTTAAGTACATTCTTGAAAATGACAGCTAGAATTTGGTTGCTATAGGAAACATCTCCACTACTTAAAACCTGCAGTTTAGTTAATATGCCCCATAGTGTTTGCAGGTTCTCGGTGCCTCTAAAAGTTTTGCACAGCAGTCAGTTGTTACTCTTGGTAATCTCTTGCTCTAATCACTCTTAGGTCCAGCAGCTTTGACTATAGGCATAGGTGGTTTTTCCAATTAAAAAAGAAAAACAATTTAGTTTTAGCATTCTTTACTTTGTTTTTGGTTGACCACACACTTCAGCCAACCCGAACTCTAATGTTGTAATCTATGCAAATTATTAAAACACCTTGGTACACTGCTCAGATTAAGCTTTGAAAACAAGTTGAAGTTACATAGTATCAATATTTTCTGGATTATGGCAGCATCATTCTCTACACTATTGTTTTTCCTTTTTTAATAGTGTTTTTTTTTTTGTTTTTTTTAATGACACCTTGGTTTCAGGTTGTTTACTTGTACACTCACATTCAAAGTAGCAAACTAAATCGAGTAGTGCAACGAGAAAGAGAGATTAAATACAACAATGTACAAATCTGTGGTCAGTGCTTCAGCATTTACATATTCAACAAGAAGTTTTGGCAGGGGGAATAAAGTTCAAAATAATTTTGGTGTTTGTTTTTATTTCTGCATGTAGCTATAACATGAAAATGGAATTTGTTGATTTGAAATAAATATTTCTTAGTGTAGTTTTTAATCTGTGTTGGAGAGACCTTGTGAAAATTTTATTTATTGGACTCCACTCCTACTTCAGGCAAAATTTATCCAGGTAAAAATTTAACCTATAGGGACAGGTAATATGGCTAAAAGTATTATAGCTACCTGTTTTCCTACCTTCCGTGCTTTTTAGCCATATATTAAGTGAGAACGGTTTGTTAATAATCATTGCACTGAGGCTTCCATAAAAAAATCAATCTAACATAAAAATGTTAACTGGGTAGGGAGGGGGGGGGGGCTTATATAATAAAAGCAGAGAGTCTGCAAACAAAATGCTGATTTTATAACTGATCCACATCCACCAAGCATGCCCCCTTTATTTTACGATGGGGCTTACTTTCTCTTGGGTCATGGCAGTGCACAATTTCATGCTACAAACCGGGGCCCAGACTGGTTCCCATGGAACACAAGCCTTCTACTTCCTTGTGTAGATCTGATGTAACAATTTTGAATTGAGCACTGTTTCTGGACTTCAGCGGTCTGAGCATGCATGCACTGCTTAATGGAGCAGGTCTGAGTCTCTTACTAGTATGGTCTTCATCTTGAGGCAGTGAACGAAGTGTTGCCTGTCTTTGGGAAATGTCTTACCTGGATCCTGAGCAAGTCACCTGGACTGGGCTGCATAAGTCACTTTATATCTATACAGATGTCCATGTGAAAGCTAGGTACATGCTGAAAGCATTGATATAGCATAGTTTTTGTGTGAAGCATCTTTAGATACCATTGCTTTTTCAACAACAAGGACAATGGCCTCAGCAGCATTGACTATGAAAGCCCTCTGGTTGCACCTTTAGGCAGCATATGCTCAGTCAGAATAGTCTTGCAAATTTCAGTTGTGAAAGATCCCTGCTTTTTAGAGACAAATTGGCCACTTATACAGAAGTCCTGAGGGTAAATCTAACCACTTGCCACAAGATTGAAGACTTAAATATTCTTTGTTGTCTTATCAGCAATTTAGGGATGGTAGTTTTAAGTTAGGAAGACAATTTGCCTGATACATTCGATCAGTCCTTTTGGTGTTTTTAGGCCCAAAGAAGTAAGGTCCAATCAGAAAACTACACTATGATTATTAGGATCATCAGCCCCATTTAGTCGTGCAAGGGGCAAGTTTACACAATATACACAAAAGTGGGCCATCACAGATCAATGGGTTTTGCAAATAGAGTTTCATAGGCTTCCCAAAGAAAACTTTGTTCGGTCCAGGGCTCTGACACCCAGGGTACAATTGGTAACTTTGAAAAATAGTTGCACACATTAATGAGGCTCATGTAATTTCTCTTGTTCCTGTGGGACAAGAAGGTGCAGGCTTCTATTTTAGATTATTTCTTCTCAAAAAGTCTTCAGGCACTTTTGGCACTGTTCAGTATCTGAAGAGACGAAACTGATTTACTGATACCAGACATTTGCACTCGGAAATTGTGAATTCAATCCTCACAGCCATCTGCAAAGTGAATTTTCTCTCATCTATAGTCCTTCAGGATGCAGTTTATCACATGAAATTCCTCAGGATCTAGTCCCTGGGAACTTTCAGTTCTCCAACCTGCCCTTTGGGCTGGCGACATCTCCAAGGATTTTTATCAAGTTTTTAGATGCTATGTTGGAACTGAGGAAGCAAAGAGTCAAGATATGTTTTTATTTGGGTGACATTGTGGGTAATTCAGAATGTATTGTCAAGTGTATGATAGCTCAAGTGATGGCGTTTCTGCAACAACATGGTTGGATTGTGAACAAGGCAAATAGTCACCCCATCACAACTTATAAACTTTCTCCTGTCTAGATAGAAAATATACAGAACAATATATCTTTGTCGCAAGACAGGTGTATCAAGACCCAGTCCCTGGCAAGTCATGCATCGTCCAGCATTGATAAGAAAGGGGCTCCTACTGTTAGGAATGTTTTACTCCACCATAGGGATTGTGCCATGGGCAAGTTATCACATGCAAGGTCTCCAGTGGAAATTTAAGAAAGCGTGACTTAAGGTTCAAGCTGCAAGATCCCAGGAGATGGATAGAAATATATACTGTATATACTTTCTATTTATGAATGTTATTTATTTTATTTGTAACAGAAGAATAGAACATGTCCCAAAACAAGGCATAACATTGTAAAGAGTGTGTGTACATAAAATATGGAATAACCAGGATAAATACTTTACATGCGAACGATCTGAACCAGTGGGGCCCAATTATAGCATGTAGCAATCTAATATAATGAGCAAGACAACTATAGAAAAGAGAAAAAAAAAAAGTAAATAAAGTGCAAGTGACATGGATGCAGGAGATTCAAACTGGAAATAAAAGCCTGGATTTTTTTTATTTTATTTCTTTAATTGTGTATATGGAGGGAAGGAATGGTTATGGAGGGTGGGAGAGGATGACAGACATAGCAACTCTGCTACAGCGAGGGGGCTAAATCTTTACAGGATTACAGACTGATGTAGAAATTGACCGTCGTACCACAACTGAAAAAAGAATGAGGTGCTGCAAAGTACCCGGGGGTGTTGCGGTTGCTACAATAATACCGCGGTTCCTAGACTCTGGAATGCAGCAATTGCATCATGGAGAAGGCTACATATGTATTCCATTGAAGCTGTGTGCCAGAGTCTCTTTAAAAACCAATTTTGGGAAGTGTGGAAGCTTCCTTCCATTCACTAGAAATTTGGAGTTTAGCTGTATTGCAAATGTGGCGTATAATTTTGTCAGATGATTTGTTAACATATTGGACCAGTTGGCGAAGTAAAATGGTCAATGGGCCTTTGGATAAGTGAACGTTGGTGATCTGAGTAATCTCGTCTAGGACATCGTCCTAAAATTGAGATATGAGTGGGCATTCACACCAGACGCGTATAAAGGATCCTTTTGTGTCCACAGTTGCGAAGCTTGGGGATAAATGGCATGCAGTTTAGTGGGAACCATATACCAATGAGTGTAAACTTTATAGGCATTCTCTCATATAGCTGTATTGATGGCGACTGGCTGACCATACTTCCCGATCAAGTGTGATGCCAAGGGCTTGCTCAAATGGCTCGGCATCGTGAGGGAAAGGTAACAAAATAGATTGGTACAGTATGGAGATATAGTACCTACGTCCTGGAGTATAAATACAGTGGTGCCCAAAACAGTTGGGATCGGAGCTTAGAAGATTGTAGCTGGTCTTGCATAAAACTTCATTTGAAATTAATAAATGAGTGTATGAGGGAGATTTATATTTTTTGCAAACATCAACAAAAGAGAATGGAGCAGATTCCCCTGTGATATGAAACTAATCTATTGAAACCCACTGCCACCAAAGGGCGAGTAAGAGTGGCAGATGTTCCAAACTGAAAATGTGGGTGTTTCCATATTGGTGTGAGGGGTGCAAAGCAAGCTCCAGACATTTGTTCAATTTATACCAAATATCTTGGTGATTTCAACATCCCCATTGATAACCCACCTTCCAAAGCTGCTTCCAAACTACTCTCTCTAACCTCCTCACTTGTCCTCTCGCAGTGGATTGAATCATCTACTCATCAGGATGACCATTGCCTTGATCTTGTTTTCTCTAGACTATGCTCACGTTCTAACTTAACACACCCTTTCCCCTCTCGGATCATCACCTTATCGGCTACACGCTTACCCCCACTGCTCTAACCTCTCTACTGTCTAACACTACCAAGCCTCCTCATACCCACGGAAATCTTAATTCTATTAATATTCAACAATTTTCCACCTCTCTCCTATCTCTACATTCTCCTCCCCTGAGATGGCAGTACCTCATTTTCACCAAACCTTAGCAACAGCCATTGATCAAGTAGCTCCAGCGACACTACATACTACACGTCGACTTCGATGTCAGCCGTAGCACACTACAGCAACGCAAAATATTCAAAAACTTTCCCGTAAAGTAGAAAGTCACTGGCGTAAAACTCGCACCTCTAATGACTTCTTCACATATACTTCTATCTACTGCTCCTATCGAAATGCTCTGGGCACTGCAAAACAAACATACTTCCAATCTCTTATCTACGCTCAGGCTTCTAACCCCAAACACCTTTTTAAGACATTTAAAGCTCTTCTCAATCCCCCCACCCCAAACCCTCTGTCTACTATCGGTGCCCAGGATCTTGCTTCCTATTTCAAGGACAAGATTGATAAGATCAGACTAGAATTGGTATCCTCTTCCTCAACAAGCAATTGGCTCAATTCCTTCCCACCAACCTCTGACACCCTCTCTTCATTTGACCCCACAAATGAAGAGAAAATTTCTACTCTCTTCTTATCCTCCTACTCTACCTCCTGTCCTCTTGATCCTATTCCCTCGCAAATTGGTAGATCCCTGTCTCCTGTGCTCATTTCACTTATAACTAAAATCTGTAATCTCTCGCTCTCTACTGGCATCTTTCCGTCACTATACATGCATGCAGTGATTACTCCTATTCTAAAAAAAACAAGATTCCGACCCAAACTCTCAAATTACCGTCCCATCTCTCAGCGGCCGTGCCCCTCCAAGCTTCTAGAGAGACTTGCCTACACTCGCCTCACATGCTTTCCGCAAATAACCTGTTGAATGCTCTTCAGTCTGGCTTTCGTTCTCAACACTCCACAGAGACTGCGTTGACTAAGGTTGTCAATGATCTGATCACTGCTAAAACTAAACGCCATTACTCTCGCCTAATTCTCCTGGATCTCTCAGCTGCATTTGACACCGTTGACCACTCTCTTCTCATACAAACGCTGCAATCCCTAGGGCTTCAAGACACTGTTCTATCCTGCTTCTCATCCTACCTTTCTAATCGCTCTTTCACTGTTAATTTCTCTGCGGCCACCTCTGCTCTGCTTCCTTTATCAGTTGGAGTACCGCAAGGCTCAGTGCTAGGTCCTCTGCTGTTCTCTATACCGGTTCTCTTGGAAGTCTAATAAGTTCCTTTGGATTTCAGTATCCTCTCTATGCAGATGATATCCAAATTTATCTATCCTCCTGATCTCTCGACATCTGTTGTCCCATGTAACTAACTGTCTTTCTGCCATTTCATCTTCGATGTCCTCTCACCAACTCAAACTTAATCTTTCTAAAACAGAGTTAATAATATTCCCACCCACCAACAAGAGCATACATGTCATTTCTATCTCTGTTGATAACATGACCATAAATCCCACCCCACAAGCTCGCTGTCTAGGTGTAATCCTTGACTCACACCTATCCTTTGTTCCCCACATTGACTCTATATCTAAATCATGTTACATACATCTAAAAAACATTTCCAGAATTCGCACATATCTCACGCAAGACACTGCAAAAACCTTAATTCATGCACTTATCTCCTGCATTGACTATTGAAACTCCCTCCTTACTGGCCTTCCCAAAAACAGACTCAAACCCCTACAATCTATTTTGCACGCTGCGGCAAGATTGATTTTCCTTGCAAATCGTTATTCCTCTGTTGAATCACTCTGTATGTCTCTACACTGGTTGCCTGTTTTCTACCGAATCCAATATAAAATACTCTTACTAACCTACGAGTCCATCAACAAAGATGCACCAACATACATCTCCTCTCTTGTCACAAAATATCTCCCAACTCGGCAACTCTGTTCTGCACAAGATCTGCGTCTCTCATCCACACTCATTACATCCTCCCATTTCCGATTACAGGACTTTATCCCGTCTGCACCCACTCTATGGAATTATCTCCCTCATACAATAAGACTCTCCTCTAGTATACAAGCTCTCAAGCGGTCTCTGAAAACCCATCTCTTCGGACAAGCTTATAATATTCCTCAACCACCCTCTTAACCTCACTACATTACCCTATTACCACCCGTTATACAACTACCCCTTGACCAACATTGTTGTGTGACAGGATCATTTAGCTTATGAGTCACTTTTACCTTTGCAGTCTGGCTGGGCCGACTGCAAATGTAGACTTGACCTCATGTGTCAAATGCCCATTGTCCAATAGATTGTAAGCTTGCGAGCAGGGCCTTCTCACCTCTTTGTCTGTTTTACCCAGTTTGTTTATTTGTTTACTATGTTTGTCCCCAATTGTAAAGCGCTACGGAATATTTTGGCGCTATATAAATAAATGATGATGATGTAAAGTGAACTCTGGGGGGCAAACGAAAGCTGAGGCTGGTCTGAGACCGTGAAGCCAAGGTAAGATGCGCACCCCTTGTCTCTAGACACTGTCCTCCCATGAACTTTTATCTTTATATATCAGAACAGACCTGTCGGGAGCGGAAGTGACAAATGACTAGCAGGGTAATATTTTTCAAAAGGGGAGGCAGAGACTCCCATTGTGTTTTGTTTTTTTGCTAAACAAGCTCAACCATTTTTGGGTTTCCTGCAGTTCCAAATAAATGTGCCACAGAGGTATTGGAGTGTGTGAAGAAAAGAATCTGGGGGGGTTAATTTATCAAGCTGCGGGTTTGAAAAGTGGAGATGTTGCCTATAAAAAACAGATTCTAGCTGTTATTTATTTAGTACATTCTACAAAAATGACAGCTAAAATCTGACTGGTTGCTATAGGCAACATCTCCACTTTTTCAAACCAACAGCCTGATCAATTTACCCCCGGGACTTTTGCAGGCATGGTCTGGAATAAATACAGTAGTTTGGGCAAAATATTCATTTTAATAACATTAATCCTCCTGAAATTGTGTAGTTGCAAAGCCATCATTCCAAAACATGGAGAAAGCTCACAGACACATGAATAATTAGAAAAATAAACATTGGCCTGTTATGACAATGGTAGCGCAATAAGATTAAAAGCAACGTGCACTTAACATAGAATCCATGCCCCGATGTGTCCCCCGCATATTCATTAAAGATGCATCGCAGAGCAGATATCGTAGATATCTGCTGCTTTGCATTCTGCTTCGTTTTGGGGAGTAGTCACCATTGTATCTCAGTGACAATTAGAACCAATACTCGTGAGAGGAATTTACATACATAACATACACAAATAATGAAAACTGAATGGATAAAAAGCATAAAATATATTGAATAATTCAAATCAACACAGCAATAATAAAAAAAATCAACAAAATAGCTTAACTAAATATAGTATTCCCAAAGGAAACAAATATAATGTATAAACCATCAAATCTAAATAATCAAATAAAAATATATTGTATAATAAACATTAAATGCATAAGCTGATAGATAATTTTGGAACCAACCTGGAGTACATATACTTAAACACAAATTAATAGAATTCATCACTAATGAATCGGACTAAGAAACAAATATAGGTAGATCTAAAACCTACAACCCAAAAAACAATTAAAAATGTATCTAGCTGGAATAGGTTATGATTCTTGAAATTCTAGAGATTCCTTCAAACCCTCTGGAAACAGAGTTCATAGCTGAAATATCCAAAATGTTTCAGCATTGCAAAGTCAACGAAATCTATCTCCTTCTTTTAATGTATTTGCAATATGTTCAACCCCATATAACTGTAAACCTCCAATATCTTTGTTATGGACTTGTAGAAAATGTCTTGACACACTATGGGTATATAACTTCAGTTTGATATTGCGCTTGTGTTCTCTAAACCTGGTCTTCAGACTCTTAGTGGTCCTGCCCACATACTGCAGTCCACATGGGCACTGCAGCATGTAAACAACAAACTTCGATTCACAGTTGATAAATTGATTAATAGTATAACTTTTTTTTAGAAATTACTGGTTATCTCTTTTGTTCTATTAACCAAAAATGTACAATTAACACACATATTTTTATATTACATCTATAGCAACCCAAGGGTTTCGGTGGCTCGTAGGTTCTATATTTTGTTCTTTATGATGTTTAAAAAAACTGGGCGCTAATATATTATTCAGATTTCTGTTCTTACGAAAAGCAATTTTGGGTTTCTCTCCTAGATGCGGCCCCAGAGTAGTGTCTTGTTTCAATATTTCATAATTACAGTTAACAATTCTTCTAATTTGGATTGATTTGGTGTTAAAATTCGATATAAATAGGGGAACATCTTTATCCTCAGAGAGAGTACATTTGGAATACTTAGAATCTGATTGACATTGGAGTAGTTTGGTTCTATCTAACCGAGAAGCTTTTATTCTTGCATATTCTAAAAGAATACTTGGGCAACCCCTCTGTAAAAACTCGGCATATACTCAGCGATTGAACCTGATTAGTTCTCAAGCTTACTACAATTCCTCCTCAACCAAAAGAACAGACTTCTAGGTATGTTTCTAATCCACAGTCTATGACGGCTACACGTATAATGAAGAAAATCGATAGCATTAACTGGCTTATTGTAATTAGTTGATATAATCCTATCATTTTGCACTGAGAGAGAAACATCTAGAAAATTTACATATTCAGAATCATACGTATGGGTAAAAGACAAATTATATAAATTGATATTAAGAAAGGATACAAATTCCAGTGCCAAATTATATCCACCCTTCCAAATAATAAAAAAATCATCTATATATCATACCATAGTACACCAGATTTGCCCATATACAAATTGGCAAAACTTGGGGCAAATCTGGTGCCCATGGCCATGACTAAAATCTGTAAATAATTAGTACATAGTCGAACAAAAAATAATTGTGAGTAAGAATAGAATCTAAAATAAATTCACGGTGATTTGATGAAAGCGAATTGTCAGCTGACAACTTTTCACGTATTGCTTGTAACCCTTGTGTGTGTGGAACATGTGTATACAAGGCTTGTACATCTAACGTTAGAAAAGCATAATCTGAATTCCATACAATAGTGTCCAAATGGGATAATAGTGAAGTCGTATCTTGAATATACGATCTCAGATTAGTTACATGATACTGCAAAAAATGATCTACATAAAAAGAAAGATTTGAAGTGAGGGAGCCATTTCCTGAGATAATTGGCCTCCCAGGAGGGTTGGTAATTGACTTATGGATTTTAGTGAGAAAATAAAAAACTGGCATGACAGCATAGTACAAGAATAAAAATTTATACTCTTTTGAAATAACTTCTTCAACTAAGGCCGCATGTAAATGTTTTTTGTTTTTTTTAACAAACTCTGATATTCCATGGTAGGATCTTTACTAAGAATTGTATAGTATGATGGATATTCTACTGGTCTCAAAGATTCTTCGATATAATAAGCAGTGGACATAAATACCACCACCCCCCCATTTGTCCGCTGGTTTAATGGTAATAGAATGTGTTTTCTGTAATTGTTTAACTGCTATTCTTTCCCCTCTAGATAGATTTTTTTTTCTCCTAAACCCATTTTATTTTGTGTATCGCAGATTTTTCTAAAATCATCTAATTTTTTTTTTATAAAAGATTTGTATTGCTGTACTTTTTTGATTTACAGGAAAAAAATCAGATTTCTTTTTTAAATAGAGATCTTTCTGGACCTTTGTAGATTAAAGGGCCTTGGTTGATGTCAAAGAGTGGGAGCATAACCTTACCAATATTATTTAATATTGTCCTTGACATTAAACGAGAGGAATTTGAGAACAACATCTCTCGGTGGTTCAGAAACTGTAGGTTTGAAGATTGTGGTCCGAAAACCCCAGGACAATATGGAGGAATAGGCGACTTGGGTAATGTTCTAGGTGTTGAGTCACCGATTTAGGTACATTTATGAACCCTGAGGTTGTTTCTCTGTTCTTTGTTCTCGAGGTCCTCAGCTTTGTCCTTGAAAAATACCAACTCTCTGTGTAAATAGTCTATGTCCTGAGTCTCATTTTGCTTATTAGTGTGCAAGTCCACTGTGTTCTCTATGAATCTGGTCCTTTTGGACAATGAGGTCTGAAGAGCCACCATCACAACTTGAATAGTAGCCAAAGCGTCAAAGGTATATGTTGTGGCCATAGAAGAAACTCGCAGTGAGGGAGGGGGGGAAACCGGAGTGACAGGAGAGTCCTTGTGTGTCTTATGTTGTAAAATTCCTGTTAGTGTCCCCTTTTTGCCTCAAGCTATTTTTTTTGCATAATGGGTGATATTGTAGCATACAATGCTATTGTCATGGTTGGCTTATAGGAAATTGATCCCTAGCTCTGCTGGACATTGCTTAGCCCACCCACAGGCGCGGAGTCTAACAGGCCGGTGGTTTTCACCAGGCACCCCCGCAAGGAGGTATGAACTTTGCAGCCCCAAATCTGCAGGTCGCAGTCCTGTGAGTGGGTGTACAGCAGAATGGTGTGGAGGAGCCAGGTGACACGGGCAGCTACAGATGAGGCACAAGGAGAGTAGATGTCCTGTGGTGCAACCAGGAGAAACAGAGGCTGTCACAAGGGTGATAGGTAGAGGTACTGGAACAGCTGGAGTACAGCACTGGAGTTGTGCAGGCCACACAAGGAAGTGGAGATAACTGGGGAATCAGGCGACGAGTCACCGAGGCAGTTGCGGTCCACAGTGGTAGCGGTCAGAGAACTGGGGCTGTCACGATGAAGTACATGAGAGGTGGTATAATAGTACTGGAGCAGCAATAGTTCAATACAGCAGGAGACTGAGAGCAACTGAAGTGGCCAGGGTAACTCGTTGCACCAATAGATGAGATGCAGTAGAGTAGTAGCGGCTCAGAGTGATAGTCGTGAGAGAACGGAAGCTATCGCAATGTAGTACAGTTGAGATGGTTAACAGCAGTACTGGAACAGCAGGAGTTTAATACAGCCAGAGACTGAGAGCAGACTGCAGCAGCAGAGGTGACTCGTGGTAACAGCTGATGAGTCACAATAGTAGTAACGACTCTGAGTGATAGCGATGAGAGAACTGGAACTGTCATGATGAAGTACACTGAAAATGGCAGTAGTGGCACTGGCGCAGCGATAGTTTAACTCAGGCAGAGACTGAGAGCAAACTGAAGTAGCGGAGGTAACCCGTGGTAACAGCTGATGAGTTACAATAGTAGTAGCGGCTTTGAGTGGTAGTGATGAGAGAACTGGAACTGTCACAATGAAGTTTACTGAAGATGGCAGTAGTGGAACTGGAGCAGCGATAGTTTAACTCAGGCAGAGACTGAGAGCAAATTGAAGTAGCAGATGTAACTCGTGGAAACTGCTGATGAGTCACAGGTGTAGTAGCGACTCTGAGTGGTAGCAATGAGAGAACCGGAGCTGTCACGAGGAAGTACACTGGAGATTGTTAGAAGAGTACTGGAGCAGCGATGGTTCAACACAGGCCACAAACTGAGAGCAGGCTGGAATTGCAGAGGCAACTCGTGGAAACAGCTGAGGAGTCACAGGTGTAATAGTGGCTCTGAGTGTAGCGATGAGAGAACCGGAGCTGTCACGATGAAGTACACTGGAGATGGTTAGAAGAGTACTGGAGCAGCGATGGTTCAACACAGGCCACGAACTGAGAGCAGGCTGGAATAGCGGAAGATCCACAAGGAGTACAGGAACCAGAACCACAGGCTACAGGAAGTGAGCTTCAAGAACAGGCATCAGACAGGTGAATCCAGGAGGTTTAAATAGTGCTCTAGAAATGCTCAGCCAAAGAGAAAAGAAGGGAGGTCCAGAAGTGCAATGGATTTGCACCTGTGCCGAACTGAGTATAGCTGAATGAAATGAATGAAGTTTGTCTGACGCTGGAACATGGCAGTTTCCAAACCAATGACATGCGGGTAACGGAACAGGTACTACTTGCGGGACCGAAGCGTTACAGCTATGTAGCAAAAGTATTTCTGGTTGGGCAGAGAAGGGGGGAAAATATCCCTTAAACATTTGTAAGAAACTGTAGATGTTTAGGTTGTTGAAGGCCGCATCTTCAAAAAATATTGCTGGACCTTTAGCGCCTTCGTGTGGTATAGGCAGGGAAATAAAACTATTAAAAGTAAATTACAAGCAATCTTAAGTCTTGAAAACATTGCAACAAGACTGCTGATTTTCAATGTGATGAGGAGATATAACCTCCTTGTTGGAAGTTTTCAATTTTGTTATCCTTCAAAATTACAGGCAGGAGTCCCCGGGGTTCATTCGTCTGATCACTTCAGAATGAAGATCCGGGAGTTGAAGCAGCACTTGTACCACATGTCGGCTGGTAACCAGATGCGACACAGAACATGGCTGTGGCTGGTTCAGTGCATAATGTGCAGTTTGGCTAAAGAAATTAGCTTGCAATGAAAAGGTAATGAGTTTGACCCCCGAATGATGCGTGTATGTGGCTTACCTTTGTTTATTTCCATGTTTGAGTGTATTTATTCCACTCTGTGACTTATCTTTAGTATATGTTTTGGTGTGTAATCTGGCTATATGTCATGTTGAACAGTGTGATCAGCTACAACACAGCAAAGCAGTTGTTGCAAAAGACTTTATTGCAAAGACATAGGAAATATGTACTGACAAAAGTTGCAAAAGCTAAGTGCTCACCAAAATCACAAAGTAGAAATGGGAGCAATATTAATATACTTTTGGTTTGTATTAATCAACATGGATATATTTCAATATGCATACATTTTGACTTTGCATGTACCAATTCTTTCTGTGTATAATATTTATAAGTATTGGGATTTTTCACCATGTTTTAAGGAAACCAACTTGTGTTTATAGTTTCCGTTACTATAGAGTGATTGAATCAATGTTTAGAAAAGTTAGATATATAATGGTAATGTAGGCCTATTATTGAAACACACCTAGTAGTAAAGGGTATGTGTCCTGTGAATAGTGGACGGCGGCAGGTGTGTAATTATTAATTCGGTGTAAATTGACAAACTCCAATGTGGATTGAGATTTGTTTTACAGCCATTAATAGACATGGCTAGTTTTCATAGGATGCTAATTATACAGTATTATGACTTTGTAACCTTACTATTTAGCCTAGAATGTAGTTTGGCCTCATATAGTAGAATGTTAACATTAAATTTCTTGCAGGTATAGTTGTACTCTTAAATGGTATTAATCTTGCTTTATTTTGTCTTTCCTCTCTTCCTACATCGGAGACAATGCGTATCCCTCCTGCCCTTGGCTCCTCACTCCTATATTGAACCCACACACAGAGCAGGAGGAGGCCTATAACTCGGCTCATAGGGCCACCAGATCGGTCATAGAAAGGGCCTTTGGTCTTCTGAAGGCTCGGTTTAGATGCCTTGACCGGTCTGGTGGCGCCCTCATGTATGAGCTGAGGAAGGTGTGTAGGATCATCACTCTGTGTGTGGTGTTCCATAATATTGCCATCAGGAGTGGGGCACCAGGGGTCATGGACGAGGTTGCTGGGGTGGACGAGGCGGAGGAGGAGGAGGCGGAGGAGGACCATCTTGTAGACCCCCCTCGTGAAGCAGTGCGTGGCTCCAACTTCAGGAGCTATGTTGTAAACCATTATTTTTGAGGTAATGTATTTTGTAGCACTTTTTGTAACTTCACATTTCCAAGCTCTGTGGTCAAATCATGTGCAAGCTTAGTCAAGGTTAGATTATATAAGGTATGGCAAGTCAAAATGTGAATATGAATAGACATGGCCTGATGTGATAGTGAAATGTTTAATATGTGTAATACTTTGAACAAAGCCATGGTGACCTGTATTTAACCTTTACAATGTGTGTAGAAAGTATAGTTTCATGCCTCTAAGTTTTGCCTCAATGTCTTTTGCTAAATGCTCCTTAATGTGTTAGATTTCATCTACAGCCTAATGTGGCAACATAATTGACGTTTGTTTTAAATGTTTGCTACAGTTTGCACAGTCCAGACTTTGCACACTTGATGCTTGTATTAGCTAAGTTACAAAAGGTGCTAATGGTCTAGTATGTCTATGTCCCCTAGTGTCAAAATGGCCTTGAAAAATATTTTGTTAGAAAATGTACCCTAACTCTCCTCATTTAGCCATGTGAGGTTTATAGGTTATTGATCAGCACATATAGTGTGGAGAAGTGCTCATTTCTCACACTTTGTTTGTTTTTCTTATATCTAGAGGCTTTATATTACACTTGGCCTGGAGTGGTGGCCTTTTTGCCATTGCACTTTCGTTTGGAGTTGGTGGATGTTGCCATGGTGAAGGGTGTTGACAAATGTAAGTAGTATAGTGTTATCAGCACTACAATGTGACTGTCAAGTGAGTGTGCTCCATACAATAATGTCGTTACTAAGCGTGGAATGTGTGGGTGTGCACACAAAATATAAGGCCATATGCTAGCTATGTTACCTATGGTTTTGTCGTTTGTAATCATGTCAAATAGTACAATCTGTATCCAATATATAGCTGAAGCATAGCCATTATTAGACACTATTGTGTAGATTATTACCTGCTTTTTTTACACATTTCAATACAGTGGTCAACTTCTTGATTAATAAGTCATCAACTAGATACCTAAATGCAAGTTAGTTGTGACCTAATATTGCAATATTAATTGCTTGATTCACATTCAACAGGGCGCGTTGGCGTGGATTTTGGAGTTGTGCAATTCGTGTCTGACTACATGTTGAAGTATTTCTCCATAGCTCCAAGCCTGCTTATGTCTCTCTTCAGTCTGGCCAGATTGTCATCTCTTCATCCAAGGAACTTTGCCACAAACAGACCATTAACGTCTTTGCTATGTCTCAGGCCAAGTGCAGAAACAGGTCAAGCTGGTTTGCGTTTTGGAGTTGTGCAATTTGTGTCTGACTACATGTTGAAGTATTTCTCCATAGCTTCAAGCTTGCTTATGTCTCTCTTCAGTCTGGCCAGATTGTCATCTCTTCATCCAAGGAACTTTGCCACACACAGACCATTAACTTCTTTGCTATGTTTTTGTTAGCACGTTTGGATTCATATATGTAATAAATATATCCTATCCTGCAAATGTTACAGCAATCTGTTGTCATGCCATTTTGTACCATTACTATAGTGCAGTGATTCCTATTTGAATACACATAAATCCATGTGTATTGCTTTCCTAAATATTGTGGAACAGGTGCACTTGGTAAATATATTATTTCAATGTGTGGTTCTTTTGTCCTTTTGCACAGACACACCATATCCTACAAACACACTCTATGGTGTTAATGTTCAGTTATAGAAATTGAGTTTAGTTTGGAGGTTTGTATGTGTGTTTGGGTGCTTAGTAGTAAATTTCTTGTACACTTTCAGCTTTTAGAGGGAACATGGTATGTGCCTAGCAATATCGGCTTTTAAAAATGTGTAACATATACAAATAATACTAAAATGTTACCGGCGTTACGTCCAACACTACCAACTTTTGGCCCTTGCCCATACAGGATAACAATCTTTCTCTTGTGCTAGTGGCACTTTGTTTCAAAGTGGCCCAACACCCACATGGCAGACACAAACCCCACACTAACAATCATGGAAACTGCGTCAGTGCCCTAAGCTAGTGGAGTCTGGCTACAAGGCCATATTAATATTATGTGTAACCCACCATTGGGACAGCAAATAATCCAGTCTCCATCCTTTTCATGGTGTATTGACAATGTTTAATTGTTGTGTTAAGTAATACTTCACCTAGTTTGCTAATTGGTCCAGGCAGCCAATTTTGAGTTTATGGCCAACACAGATACTCCAAATTAGCACTAGTTACATTAGTCTGATTACACACGTAGTTAGCCAGCAGTCACTTGACATGTTTGGTGCCCCTGACAATGTATGTTATAAATTTTATTATGGTGTATAAATGTGTAATTGTTTGTCAATACAAGTTTCAGTTAGATTGTCCTCTGAAAGTGGTATGTATCGACAAAAGGCACATTCCAGCTGGGTTTGTCTGCAAATCATATGTCAGTGTGTGTGTAAATAGTAAATTGTGTTAGTTTGTGGCATAATAGTAGCTATGTCTGTTTAAACATGCTAGTAAATGTAAACACTCATTTGCACCTCTTGCATTTGGCTATGGCTTGAGCAAGGGAACTACAAATCCAAAAGGTACTAATTACTTGCCTTTAGGATGATGGGTCCATGTTAAAATTCCTTTAAGAACACCATCTGATCCAAGAGTGTCTGCCCGAGCACACAGTCATTTGAGGGTTCAATGTCTGGTTGATATTGGTGATGTTTAAATTGTTATGTGAGGCATCCTATTTTGTTGGTTTACAGATGGTGATCGTGTGCAATAGGTACCTGTGTCTGTATTTACAATAAATCTCAACATACCAAATTACCAATTATAATATGTTGGCCGTTATGTCAATTAGCTAGCCCTTGCTCAAATGTAATCAAAAACTGTAAGGGAGCTAAAACCGAGTGACGTGGCCAGTATAACAATGAATGAATCACAGTGTTCATAAGTAAAGAAACTAAGGTCAGTTTTGTAAATTAAGGTAATCAGGCTTCCAGATTGTTTAACACTGTCATGGATTGGGGGGATCAGACCATAGAGTTTAGAAAAATCACTACTGGATAGATCAATTAAGGTGACAAACTACCTCTTGGACATCCATCACTAGGTGATGTAGATAATGTGGTGTCTACTTACTTGGATTACAGGGTGTGCTTCTTTGCCAGAGGAAACCATATCCAAACTGCCATGTTTTTAGTTCCCTTCTTACATGATTAGCCAGACACACAGCAAACAGCTCACACAACAGTACATACACTCTTATATTGTGTCAAACTTTCACGGTCTTCTGTATTTGTTGATCCGATTCAGGACCCTTGGGACTAGCTGGAGCAGGACTGAATCAGAACCTAGCAGCCTGGATGATCTTCCTGCTCATGTTCTTGTTGATTGTCGAATATAGCAGGGGAATAAGCAGTCTGGAAATGTGGACAGAAACACTGCATTTGTAATGCAGCCAGGAACACTGGAGCCAAGAACTATCCTCTGGAGAGAAGTGTGTTGTTCTGGCAATGAACAGATCACAGCAGCAGGTTTAAATAGGGTGTTCCAAACAACTATTGGCTGATCAGTTCATGTGATCACAGCTGCTGAATCTGGTTGGTCTGGAATGATCACCTGACTGCATCCAAGATGCCCGCGCCCATGTAGCAGAACAAACAGTGTGTTTTTGTTTACAAAAGGAGGTGTGGAGGACGGGAATGTTGCAGACAACCAGAAGGGACCCAGGTAGCCGTGATATGACAGCGGCGGATGGGGTAAGTGCGGCTTAGATCCCGATTTGAGACACAAACTATATGTGCTTAGTGCAATAAGGACATGAAGTAACATTTAAACAAGCGTTATGCTAAAGGGCGACCGGTGTACCACACACTGTGCATTAGCACTATTCTTAAAGGCAAATGCCTTATTAGATATTTTGAAATTGGCCAGATTCTTAACGGTACAGATTAGTAGGTAACAATAATTGGCCTGTGGCATAATGTCAAAAATTGTAAGGAGTCTTTTGGTGCCATTAGCACCTGTCTTTTGTGTCTTTTTTGTGTCCGGTTACAGTTTGCTAATGCAATACTTCCTTTCCAGGATGATTTTGGCTACCTATAAAAGGGCACTGTAGTAGTTGCACGCTTGGTTTCCAAACATTTACTCACACAAATAAATAAACACTGAGGCGAAAGCATTAAGAAGCTTAACTTGATAAACTTCTTGTTTAAGTCTTCTTCAGCAAACCATGGCCCTCATTCATTCTGGAAAGTTAAGGCAAAGTAACTAAGTAAGGCAAAACCATGTGGCATTGGAGGGGGATCTAAATTTAAAATGTGATTGCAGATTTAGTTTTGGGGTAGGAGAGGTCCTAGATGAACTTTACATTTCAGTGTAAAAATAATCTAACAAGTATGTGTGCGTTACATTAAGATACAGACAGTATTTAACTTTTGGCCAAAACCGATTGCTAATTTGCACCCCTTGCATTTTAAAATGAATTTTCCCCGGATACTGAAATATGGATCCTCTACATTTATGATCCTTAATCAATCAGGCCCTTGGTTTTGGACAGCACACTGAAATTTGATACCTATTCGTTAATGTACCTTAATGAATCAGGCCCTGTGTTCTGAGATAATACTTTGCTTAGACTTGATAACAAGTATTGTTTTAAAAAAACATAATAGAATATGCAATAGCAAATAAAGAAACACATACTTTAATTAGTAGAATTTTTTTTTTTAACAACATAAACAAATTAATTTTTTTAGCATATATGAAATCATAATGTTTATCCCACCAAACCAAAATCATTTTTTTTTTGGCTTCTTGTATGGGGTTGCAATTGCCTGGTCCCTACTCCGACTTCTTGTCACCCGTGATGTAGAGGAGTCAGAGGAACCAGCCAAAGGTGCAAGGGAAACGGATTGTGTCCGACGATGTGAAGGTGCAGGGTCATGGCCAGTGGGTTGGGAAGGGGGCACGACAGGGGGTTGGGAAGGGAGCACGACAGGGGGGGGGGGCAAAGGCACGGGCAAATGCTAAACACATAAGACGACATAGGTTTGGGTCAAGGAGGGAGGAGTCAGACACAACGGGGAGGGTGGACACACTAGACACAACAGGGACGAAGGAGTCAGACTCAACAGGGAGGGTGGACGCACCAGACACAACAGGGAGGGAGGAGTCAGACACAACAGGGAGGTTGGAGCCAACAGACAACTGGGTATGGGGGCTGGTGAAAAAATAATCTGACCTGGGGGAAGGGAATGTGCCGGAGGTGCGTTGGGAGTGGGCATGCAAGAGATCACCCAGGAGTGTTGTGATGGTTGTCATTGTGGTTTTTAAAGTATCCAATTTACTGTTGAGGGTGTTGATGCAAGTGGAGAGTGTGCTATTGAGACTGGTGATTTCTTGATCCGTGTGTTGGACAGTGCTCGCTATTAGTACCAGGTGAACATTTTGTGCTTCAGTGGCGTTTTGAAGTCTTTGGGCTGCGAGTGAGATTGTCCACACCCTTACATGTTCAGCTGGCTCCAGCTGAGGCTCCTCCACATCACGGGCAACTTACTCGACGTGTGCAGCAGGCTGCTGCTCATAATCTGTAGAGAGAATAAAAAAAACCACTAAGATATTCTATACAAAGAGTACGGAACATTAATTTTAATTTTAAACATATTTTAGTACGCGTGATGTAGCATTGGTCAGGTCTCAAATTACATTAAATGTGCTAGCAGCCCTTTACAGTCCCCAAAAGCAGAGATTGCCACATATGTTTTTAACTTTTGCAAAAAATTGTACATATTGAGCCAATTTGACTTCAGTGTGTACATTTAATTTCCTACAATGTGATAGGCAAACACATTGTGCAATTAAAGTTTACCTTCAGACACATCCTGAGAGTTTACACATTTGCTCAGACAGATACAAACCTTTACAAACATTAACTAAGCTAGCTCATCATGTACCTAGTGGAGCGGCATCTCCTGTTCGGGGTGGGCTAGAGCCAGTGTCTATGTCGCCCACCCCAACAATCTCCACAAGAGCAATTGCTGCCCTTGCACGCTCCTCTAGGGGTGTTAACGCAATATCCAGTGGAGGACCCCCACCAGTCCCCTGTGCATGCTTGTGATATTGAGCAAGCTTCGACTTGAGGCGTGCTTTATAGTCTGCCCATCTGTGGAATAGACAAACATTATTGCCTCACATAGCAGCTTAAAATCCAAATGAGCCAAAATTTACAATCAATCAGTGCACGTTTGCTAATCACACCAATTTCTAAAACAGATACACAGAAAAAGATTTTGCCCTTTTCAAGCGCGGATAATGTTGCAAACCTATTATGTAAATGTGACTAAGGCCCATGCTGTTATTTTCTTTCACCAAGGGCCCTGATCAACAAATGCTTTAGAGACACAAGGTGGTTTCACCTCACAGTTGCCTAATACTACTATGTCACAATATCCATATTTATCTATATCTATATCTTTATATATGAATAAACTTCTATACACAGTCAGACAAGTTAAATAGGGCTATTGTTTACATTTTGGATTAGTACCTTTTCTGTACTTCATGCTTTGTACGCACAAATGGAGATATTTAATTTATTAACTGCGTAATTTGGTGCCAATGTGTTTGGCGCTCGTGTCCTGTGATTTGTCGCTGGTCACTGTGAAATCTCTGCAGCACTTGCTCAACTAGGATTTCAAGCTCCTGCTCTGAAAAATTATGTTTGCGGCGACTTGGCCTACCTGGTGCCTGCTCACCACTGGGGCCAGCATCAGACATATTCCTATTTGAAAGATAAGTAGTGTATTTATAGGCAATGCAAACAGTTAGGTGCTAATACAGATTCTAAGGCCATCCACCCCCTAAAAAAAGGTAGCATTTCACAAACTTCTAACTATGTATAAAACACATGCCCCTTATTATAATAAACATTGTGGCTTCTATATTTAACAAACATTAAGTTTGTCCACTGCATTTTGACATACATAGTCGACAAATACTATTGCCACATTCTGCTACTACTACCACTCGTCACTTTTAAAAGCAAAACATTGGTTAACAGGTTATCAACACACCCAAATTAATGATATCACACTCAGAGTTGCAGAGTGGCAAAACCTATATTGTGCTTTCAATATTAAGCTTTGTGTACAAATCAGCCTGCAACACACTTAAGTGTGTAGTGTACTACAACTGGAAATTGTTAGGTATGCAGCAAAATAAGTTTTTACATTTGGAGCCATGTGACCATCAATGCACTAAGCCGGCGGTTCCCAAACTGTGCGCCGCGGCTCCCAGGGGTGCCGCGGCGCTGTCAATGGGGTGCCGCGGGCCAGCCATAAAAAAAAAAGAAAGAGCACATAAACTTACCAATCCGCCGGGCGCCGGGACCCAGCAGCCTCCTCTCTGAATATCGACGTCAGTGACAGCTGCGGAAGAGAGGAGGCTGCTGGGTCCTGGCGCCCGGCGGATTGGTAAGTTTATGTGCTCTTTCTTTTTTTTATGGCTGGGAGAAGCGGAGGAGGACAGCGGGCAGCAGAGGAGGACAGCGGGCAGCAGAGGGGGACAGCCGGAAGCAGAGGAGGACAGAGGACAGCGGGAAGCAGAGGAGGACAGCGGGAAGCAGAGGAGGACAGAGGACAGCGGGAAGCAGAGGAGGACAGAGGACAGCGGGAAGCAGAGGAGGACAGAGGACAGCGGGAAGCAGAGGAGGACAGAGGGCAGCAGAGGAGGACAGAGGGCAGCAGAGGAGGACAGAGGGCAGCAGAGGGGGGCAGCGGGCAGCAGAGGGGGGCAGCGGGCAGCAGAGGGGGGCAGCGGGCAGCAGAGTGACACAGGGCAGCAGAGTGACAGAGGGCTGCAGAGGGGGGCAGCGTGACAGAGGGCTGCAGAGGGGGCAGAGTGCCTGGGTGCAGAGAGGGCAGAGTGCCTGGATGCAGAGGGGGCAGTGTGACAGAGGGCAGAGGAGGGGGACAGAGGGCAGAGGAGGGGGACAGCATGACAGAGGAGGGGGACAGCGTGACAGAGGGCAGTGAAAGGTGACAGAGGGCAGAGGGGGCAGCATGAGAGGGGGCAGAGTGACTGGATGCAGAGGCGGAAGTATGACAGAGGGCAGAGGAGGGGGAAAGTGTGACAGAGGAGGGGGACAGTGTGACAGAGGGCAGAGGGCAGAGGAGGAGAACAGAGGGCAGATGAGGGGTACAGAGGGCAGAGGAGGAGGACAGCGTGACAGAGGGCAGTGAGAGGGGGCAGCGTGAGAGGGGGCAGAGTGACTGGATGCAGAGGGGGCAGTGTGTCTGGATGTAGAGGGGGCATTTTTGCATACAATTAAATAAGTATTTCTCTCCTGACCTAAATACTTATTACATTTTTTTGACCCAACTACTTCTAAAACAGGACTGCTCAGTAATTATTTTGGAGGGGTGCCTTGAAAAAATTTGGAGACTCTAAGGTTGCCGTGAACTGCAAAAGTTTGGGAACCACTGCACTAAGCTATTTATTAGTCAGTTGGATATGGATAAGCTAAAAGTACTTAGCATATTGTAGGCTACTATTGTAATCTTTCCCAGTAAAATATGAGGGCAAGGCCACTTTTTAGAGCAGTTCCATTACAGCTATGACACACATATTTTTAGAAAATCATACTTCTACATTAGTAGATACAAACAATTGCTATATACTACTAGATATGTTCAGTATTTATACTTATTGATTTGTTGGCTTTCACAACAAACACAATAAATTGTTTGTTAAAGTGTCTAATGCTTGGTGTGGCCTGGAAAAAATAATAAAATAAAAAAAACAGTTTTATCCAAGGTCAGGTAATGTGATCAATAATGGAAACATCCGAATATTAGTGAGTGCAATATGGATAAGGTAAAACTACTTAGCATATTGTGGGCTACTATTGCATTATTTCCTAGTAACATTAGAGCCCCAGGCCCCTTTTTATAACAGTTTCATTAAAGCCAGGACACACATATTTCTATCAAAACAGATGACTACATTAGGAAATACAAACAATTTGGATATATTAAAATATCTGATTTATTTTAGTACTTACTGTTTGTTGTTTCCTTATTAGGCAAAGCTTCAAAATATCTTCAAGTATTCAATGTGTCCTGTCCGGGCAAATAAGCTAATGAACAGGAAGGAAAGCAAAGCACAGGTGGGTTTAAATTGAGGTTTGTATTAGTAAACCAGGTGTACACTCTTCTTCCTAATTGCAGAGCACAGAATACTCGTCTCATCGACGGGGAGCGCCATGTTCTTGGTGGGAGAGGCAACTATTACACACACAGGTGTCTGAAAGATCCGCGTGTGACGTGAGCACGTCCATACGTGCTGAGAGAACCAATCACAGCGCAGAATACTTCCATTTTGTGTGAGAAAGAGTTTTGGCAAAAATGAGGGCTACAATCTTCAGCCACCGGGAGTTGAGAGTGTTGACCGAGGACATGGATAATGCGCCCTCGGGCCGCTATATGTCCATTGAGGTAAAGCTGCAGGCATACCAGAGGATTCGCAGACACCTCGGCCTGCGATATCATATATTGCGCAGCATCATCCAACTCCAGCGGCGCTGGAGCGATCTCCGCAGGTGTCAGCCCCAGCTGCTGGATGAACTGCGTCAGGAGATTAGAAGAAGTGAGTTCTCTATCAATTGCAAAAACCATGTGTACACATATATCTGTGCGATATGTTTGAAAATATGTTCAGCCTAATTACCTGACATGGCCTACATAACAATGTGCAAGCAAACTATAAAGGTCATTCCCTTCCAGGGCACACAAAATGCTTTGTCTCCTGTCACCTACATTTGTCTGCTGACAATTTACTGTCCTAAATGTTTTTGAGAGAAACTTCAGAACATTAAGGGTGGTTTTTAGAATCAGGCTTTCCAACTCTTGACCCGAGTGCTGTAACTTGCTGATGTTACCTTAAAAACAGGTTGGAGTGGCAGATGTGTTGGGCAAACATTTTTAAGGCAGGTTTGTAAACCCAAACACCTTAGCATTTTACTAAAATTATTTGAAGGTCCCATAAGGTGGAAACAGATTACATACTTTACTAAATCTAGCTCATCAATCATTATTTAACTTCCTATTTACAATGTGAGGTAGTCCCAACAAAGGATGATTCCCAAAGTATACTCAACATCCAAAGTATTTGAGATCCTTCCTTTAATTCAGATGTTCCTGTAAAAAGCTGACTAATTTACATCATTACCAGCCCCACTGGAGTTTGCAGACTAAAAAACGGAAAAATTTCAACGCCTACTCCTTCTCCTAAAACCAAATTACTTGCCAAGTAGTATGTTTGTGGAGTGTGGTAGACAACACATGCAAGTATGGAGCAAACCGCCAAACTCCACACACATGAAACAATAATCAGGGACTTTAACTCATGACCCCAGTGCTGTGAGAGCAAAGTGATGACCACTAGGCCACTGAGAAATTCCACATCTGTATGAAAAAAATTAACATTTGTGACAGGTCATGTGAACTGCTTTGTGTTCATCATGTTTAACTCCTTGCTTTGATAGTAGTTAATATTTGTGTCTGCTGGCAATGCAACGTTTATTAAACATGTATGATCACCTGATTGTCATAATACTATCGGTTTATTAAGCTTGTCAATGTGTTAACATTACCCTTTTTTATTTGTTTTCCCAGATTTCCAACAGACCGGGCACGCTGGGAACGCCGGCAATGCCGCCGGGTGGTGGTGGAGGCGCAGGCAGAGGAGGAGGAGGAGCCGGTGGCGGTGGCGTTGACAGTGGCAGCGGAGGAGGAGGAGCCGGTGGCAGTGGTGGTGGAGGAGGAGGAGGAGCCGGTGCCAGTGGCAGTGGCAGCGGTGGAGGAGGTGCCCCTGCCGGTGGGAGTGCGGGAGGAGGAGCAGGCTGACCCGAAAGACAATAGATTGGAGGAGGCAGCATCAGGCAGCCAAGAGGCAGTGGCCTTTGATGATAGTAAGTATTTGCGAAAAGTGATAGACATAATTTGATAAGATTGAGATGTCCATTATACTTGTACATAATCCCTGCTGTGACACATGTTGATTAAATGGTGACATAAATGGCACAGGTTTAACACATAATATCTGCCTACAAATTTGATGTACATTAAACACTCAAACCACAGCCAGAGCCATCTTAACACATGGCCACGCAGGGCAGGGCCCTAAAAAATGTGCCCGCTAGCCTGGTCAACTTGTCAGTATATTATTCACTTGTTTTTAAATTAAAATATCAACCAAATTCTTTTTAATTCCTGTGAGTTATTGTGTAGGTAGTGGCCCATGGTAGTGCTTTGCCCTGGGGCCTATAATGCTGGATAAGACAACCCTGTCCATGGCCCTCTCCCCGTGGCTCACCAGAATGTAGTACATTGATCCAAATGCCTTATCAACGTCTAATGTGCGTCCAAATGGTTTTGTTGCCAGAAGCCTAACATTTTAAAGTAATGTAACACTACACATCACTAGTAAATCCTGTCTGTTTGAAAAAATCGGTATACATGTATGTAATGTTTATTTTCTGGGGTTTTTTCAGCACACATAGAGGAAGCTGAGAATTGGCCTCCCCCCCACCAACCTTGACAGAGATGAGGGCCGACATTTTGGCCTCGTGGAGAAAAATTAAGGATCTCCAAAAAGAACAGGAGAAACATATGGAGGATATTGAGGCCAAACTGGCCTATTGTTGTACTTTGTATGAATAGTTTTTTTATTTTATTTGTTTTTTATTTTTATGTAAATAGTTTTAAATTAAAAATGTACAAAGATGTTTCTGTTTGTAAATATGTAAACAATATATAAGTTTAACTAAAAAAACCTTGGTGTGTGTGTGTTTATTCATCTATTTATCCTACACGTGGTTGTAAGGATAAAAGAGAATATATATAATAACCCGAAAAGAGTAACATTTCAGCAAGATGCTTTTTGGCTAACATATTTTCTCTAGCAGAAAAGATTTTGATTTTCTGTATGCATTTCATCCAAAATTAACATGTGCCCTCCACCAACAAGCCACCCCTGTAAGAGGTATGGCATCAGTAGGCCCTGTGTGCAAGATAAATTCCCCAAGGTCAAATGCCCTAGCTAGTTTACAAATTCCCCAAATCATGTGTCATTGTAGTGATAGTCCAAAGTTACGTTCAAGTGTCAGAGCAAAGCCAGTCACACATTGAAGAGAACAAGGAAGCATGGAAACTGTACCCAGAAGTGGCGTCAGTGGTGTAAGGCAGAAGTGCAGGCGTTGCAAAGCTCCATGGTACTGGAGTGTGGTGAGCGTTATGTTTGGAAAAAGCTAAGTACATGACCTAACCTGTACGCCGTGGATCCAGATGATAATCTTTTTGCAGCCAATGTTGCATGTAACTCCAAGGAGGCTGACCCCCCCCCTCCCATCTTAGTCCATTTGTAGTAATAAATGTAAGCATGGACATAATAATGTGCATGTGAAGTGTGAGCCCTACGGCTTGTATAAAGTACACCCCTAAAAAAGTACATCTTACCATACAGGATAAATATGAGGCCTTATTTTACAATGTGGTTGAGCGTTTAAAACAAAACCCATTTCAAAAATGAAACCATTGTGTGAAGTTCGTGTGTTTCTTGTTAGCATAATTAATCCAGTCCACACAATACTTGTGGGTATGTTTGGTATTTGACCTCTTGGCTGCTGTGTTTTGAGTCCAAAGTGCTAACCAGAGAGCTACCTGTGAGACTGGTATTTTGTGAGTATTTTGTGAGTAATGTGTGAGTAATGTGTGTGATTAATGAAGAGTAGTATTAAGTGCCAGTTGCCTGTGTAGCACGCATGCTGTATGGTTGGTGTTGTCTGGGTGTTTTGAAATCTCAGGTTGGGATAGTGGGTAGCTGTCCCACTTTGCATACAGTCATTCATGAGTTCTAATCCAGACAAAAACCCTTACTCTGTGTGGAGGTTGTATACACTCTTGTGTGTATCCTTTATGGAAGAGAATGCTATGCATTTTGCTGAAAAGGCAAGATGTATTTACACCACATACATTTTGATATATTCGTTAGTCATGTGTTTTTAATGTAGGCATGTCCATGCATTTTGCGCACTATATGGCGACTTGAAATCCTAAACACAGAAAGATCGTGAGCAATGTGTTTGTTAAAAGTGTGTATTACGCTAATTAGTAGCAAAGGAAAAACAAAGTTCAGAGTGTTGCACATCATTGTTATTTGGCAATGAATAATGAGTAAAGAGCTATCTCGTAAAAATAAGCCCCAGGTATTTGTGTTGTGTTGTGTATAAACAAACTGTTGGCCCCTCCAACAGTGGGCGTGAAGTATACATTGCTTAGCTTCCCGTCAATCAGTTGAGAGTCGTCGCTTGTGCTTGTACCATGTTTAAAGATCCGCAAGTGGGTGTGTTTTTTAACGTTTGCACTTTTTATTTCCGTCCCTTAAGTGTAGTGGACCACAGGAGGGTGTGTTTTTGCTGTTTGAGGTGTTTATTTCACTCATGTAACGGTTTGCGTCACTCAAAGTATGCAACGCAGATGCTTATACGTTTGCGTACCTTGATGAATCAGGCCCCTAGTTACATTAATACTGAGTAGGTAGAGGTGAACAAAATTGTAAAATCAGTTCTGCTGAATATTTATCTCATTCCATATTTGGCTGCATAATTTCAGACTTATCCAGTGTCTTTTGTTTAACTTTTTTTGACGCATGCCCAATTCAACACCCCTCCACAGAGTAGAATGATTTGTCCATTGTTTAGCCCTATTATTTGACTATTTACTCCACAAAATGTAAAGTTACAAATAGAGAGTGGGATGGCCAAGAAACAGGTGTCCTTGAAGATTGTATAGCTTTAAATTGTGTGTTTTGCCATGAATGTGTGTGAAATGTCACCTCCACTTTATTCATCTGTACATATTGGTATCATTTCCACCATCCTTGTTTGGTACAATCTTCTATCCAGGACCATTCCTTCAAGAAGCACATAGCAGACTTAGAGAGGAGGCAAAAAGTGAACTTAACAGAGCACACTATTGCTTTCTTTTGCAGATAGTGTCCTCAGTCTGTGCTGTCTGCTCCCCACACGTGATTCAGAGACTGAAGTTAACAGTTCAACTACAACAAAATTCTGGTAGGTAGGCTGTCTAGCAAGTGGTAGGCCAAATGTTTGACCAGTACATCTGCCTCAAGCTCAAAATCCACCACTCAAACAGAAAATTACAATTACAAAAAAGATCTCACCAACCCATATATTTTCTCAACTATCCACTCCTGAAAATTTGAAAATTCTTTATTTTTATGATTCAAACTCATACAAAATGTTGAACTGAAATATATTTTTGAATAAAATTTTTCAGAAAATATTGAGGATGAATATCTCACAGAAAACACAAAATTGTAAACTACAGATTGTCCCAAGAGCATTGATATCATTGGTTTAGTTATGCACCTAGATAAAGGGGCAACCTCTGAAAAGTTTATGAAGGTGTTCATATATAAAATGGATCACCTGGGAGCTGCAGTCACTGTTGCATGTTGGTATGACTTTCTTTTGAGTGCTTTTTAAGTGGTAGGCAAAAATTTGAATGATGGGGGCAGGGGCGGTTCTAGAATATTTTTAGGGGATGGGGCGAACGAGTGCCCGACCCTTTTTTGGTAATGGCCGTAGTGGGCTGCTCATTATAGTCATGTTCCCGTCAGCTGACAGGCAGGCAGATAATGATGCTCTGCCACAATCAGTGTGGCCAGACAGGATTTTCTGTCTGTCACCCGACGGGAGCATGAATATAGTGAGCTGCCGATCATCCCCACCCCTGAACCCGCCACTGAATGCGAGAGCGTTCAGAGGGTGACATTGATTGCTTGACCCAAACAATTCCAATAGTGCTTGCTATAGAATAGTATACCTATATCTGATAATTGTACAATTTAAAATGACACATTAAAAATAGCATTGCAAAGGAATTGTTTTATAAGGTGAACCTACCAGCGCTATGTAAAAATCATTGTTTAATGAAGAACGTTCCTCCTTTGTTAATGTCAAGCCCTGCCAGATTTTATCTTGACCAAAAAATATCCTTCATACAAACAAAGGTATGTGAACATTCTACTGGTAGCTACACCATTAAACATCAATTTATTGCTATGGCTAATTGTTAAAACTTAAAATACATTATGGACATGGCCACAAATACAATACCAAAATTTTACAGCGCTCAATTCCAGAATTGATTGGAATTATAACATACAATGCTAAATATAATACATATTTGAATAATCGATCAGTCCATAGATGATAATTCTTGGATGGTGAAAAATGTTCTCACAATAGTTCATCAATGGATACACATAAAAGAAATGAGACCGGAATCAGTCACAGAATAAGAACATTGCTTATAAAGTGTAGATCACATGTTATCTCTCCACATGATACATGTGTTCTCTGTGCTGAACTCTCAGTGCACCTGACTGCTGCAGAAGGGAGTACAATGTCCAGATAGCCTAGGGTCCCTTGTGTGGATATTGCAGCCCTCCGTTAATGATATTGGCGTCCGTACTAAGCGTATCAGCATACCCAAATGTCGCTCCACATAGACAGGCTCGGGCTCTCAGTGAGAGAACGGAAGGGGATAATCAATTTTAAACAAACTTTACTGTACATATGCTAACATAGTACTTACACATAAGTGAAGTTAACTGCGCACATAGTAGGTTGCAGCCGGCGTCCCCTTCTGAATCGCCAACAATTAATACATGATAACAATAATGATAATTGAAATGCCTATTTCCTCAATGTGTTTCGTTCTTACTAGAGATGGTCACTGACCCCCGTGTTTTGGTTTTGGATTCGGTTTTGGATCTGGATTACCGTCGTGTTTTGGTTTTGGTTTTGGATTTGCAAAACCGCCATTGCGTGTTTTGGTTTTGGTTTTGTTTGGTTTTGTTTTGCTATTTTTTTGGAAAATCCATGTTTTTGGGCCTAAATTAACCCAATTTAGTGCTCCAACTGTTTTAGAGACAAGTAATCTAATTGTTGAGGTAATAAATCATCCAAAAAAACAGTTTAATTCTTCGTTGGTAGGCCTATTCTACACACAAAACAGATTGTCTTCCTCTCCATCTATGCATATTGGCAATGCAGCCATCATCTTTGAATGTATATTACACCCTACACTTATAGTTAAATATGTAAAGAAATGGAAAAAGCCAGTTTGGTTTCTGTCTCTCAAGGCCCCCCTCCACTTGTATAAAATACCAAAAAATTCAGCCATTATAGACTGTACAATATTAATTGACATGAAGAAAGCCAGTTTGGTTTCTGTCTCTCTAGGCCCCCCTCCACTTGTATAAAATACTAAAAAATTCAGCCATTATAGACTGTACAATATTAATTGACATGGAGAAAGACAGTTTGGGGTCACTGTGTCTCTCTAGGCCCCCCTCCACTTGTATAAAATACCAAAAAATTCAGCCATTATAGACTGTACAATATTAATTGACATGGAAAAAGCCAGTTTGGTTTCTGTCTCTCTAGGCCCCCCTCCACTTGTATAAAATACCCAAAAATTCAGCCATTATAGACTGTACAATATTATGAAAAATGGACAAAGCCAGTTTAGGGTCACTCTGTCTATGACACCCTACCCTTAAGGATAAATTGCCCTAACAGCAGCCTTTCAAGATGGTATGTGATATGGAAATGCCACAAGTCCCTTTCCTCTTTGGGGGTAGATTGCACCCTACACTTACATAGAAAGTTTTAAAAAGATGTTATCGGCATCATCTTCAGCTTAATCCTCACCCTCATCAGTGTGTACGTCATCATCACAGACTATCAATTCATCGCCGCTTGAATCCGCCATTAGAGAACAGTCAGTGCTTGGATGTCTTGGATGGTGAAGGCCTTCCTCGTGGAAGATGTAGTTCATTTTTATAAACATCATTTTCTCCACATTTTTGGGAAGTAACCTTCTACGGCGATCACTGACTAAGTTCCCTGCTGTGCTGAACACTCGTTCAGAGTACACACTGGAGGGTGGGCAGCTTAGGTATTGCAAAGCAAGTTTGTACATGGGTTTCCAAATGGCCTGCTTTTCTTCCCAGTAAGGAAAGGGACTGTCTGACATTTCCATATCAACTACCTCTTGAAAGTAATCTTCCACCATCCTTTGCATGTTTATACTCATATTGGATGGAGTTATGGGCAAAGTGACACATTTTTTTGAAAAATCCTTCAAACCAGCCCAGATGTTAAATTGTTCTGGTCTGCCCCCTGTGTCTTCCCTGCTTCTTTTTTGGAAATTTAATTTTTTACGAGCAACAGCTTGAGAAAGTGAAGGAGGACACGTCGTCAAGCCGAGGCCCAGTTCAGCGGCCAACTTGCTGAGCAATAGCTCCTTGCAAAAGTTCACATCTCGCTCATTTACAAGTAAAGACTCAATGTAGGTTTTAAACCTGGGATCAAGCACAGTGGCCAAAACGTACTGATCCGAGTTCAAGATCTTAATAACTCGAGGATCATTGTGAAGCGAATTAAGTACTTGATCGACAAGGCCAACATACTTTGCTGAATTGCTTGCTTTCAGCTCCTCCTTCATTTTCTCAAGCTGCTTTTCCAATAGTCTAATTAAAGGAATGACTTGGCTCAAACTAGCAGAGTCTGCACTGACCTCACATGTCACAACTTCAAATGGTTTCAGCACCTTGCACAGCACTGAAAGGATTCCCCACTGTGCAAGAGTGAAATACATCCCCCCTCCTTTCCCAATGTCATGACTTGTGCAATATGCTTGGATGACTTTGCGCTGTTCCTCCATCCTCTGAAGCATGTACAGGGTGGAATTCCACCGAGTTACCACCTCTTGCTTAAGTTGGTGGCAGGGCAAGATAAACTGCTCTTGGAGCTGCTGTAATCTCCTACATGCTGTGGCTGAATGCCTGAAATGGCCTGAAATTTTACGGGCCACCGAAAGCATCTCCTGCACCTCACGGTTATTTCGTAGGAAGCTCTGCACCACCAAGTTGATGTGTGAGCAAAACAGGGAATATGTTGGAAATCACCCAGCTGTAATGCTCGCACTATATTGTTGGCGTTATCTGAAATGACATACCCTGGGGAGAGTCCGAGTGGTATAAGCCATGCATCAATCACATCTCTCAGTTTGCGTAACAAATTGTCAGCCGTATGCCTGTTAGTGAAGCCGGTGATACAAAGAGTGGCCTGCCTGTGACAAATGTTACGTAGTGGTGTACATGCTGCTGCTGTTCCTGCTGGTGAAGGTGAATGACCAACCCAGTGGGCTGTCACAGTCATATAGTCTTTGGTTTGGCCACTTCCACTTGTCCACATATCTGTGGTTAAGTGAACAGTGGGCAGAATGGCATTTTTCAGCGCAATCTCTACATTTTTACACACTTTTTGGTATAGTTGTGGAATAGCTTTACGGGAGAAATGATGTCGCGATGGAATTCTGTAACGCGGACACAAAACCTCAATTAACTGAAAAACCAGCTGCGTTTATTGTGGAGATTGGACGCAGATCTAACACTAACACTGCAGCCATGGCGTCTGTGATTCGCTTGGCGACTGGGTGACTGCTGTCATATTTGCTTCCCCTCGCAAATGATTGTTTCACAGTTAATTGCTGAAATGTAGGACTGCTCATTTTATTAACCTGCCTCTGGGATGACGATTCACCCCCAGCAGCAGAAACAGCAGCAGCAGGACTAACGCTTTCTTCAGAGGAACCAATAATAGTGCCGGAGTCATCCAGCCTTAAGTGGGATGCCGGGCTAACTCCGAGCGCTACTGAGGATATTGATGAGGATGGTGTGGTGGGTGTATTTTGTAGCCGTCGGTATGTCGGTGAGCGGAGGGTCTTAGCTGATGAGGGAGTGCTTGTATTCTTTTGGGAAGAACTTTCAGCTTTTCCCAACACTTTGCCATGAACTCTCGTTAAATGGCGTAACATAGACGAGGTTCCAAGATGGTTAAGGTCCCTCCCTCGACTGACTGTGGCTTCACATACACTACAAATGGCTATACAATTGTTGTCTGGATTTGGGTAGAAATAATTCCACACATAAGAAGTGGATTTTTTTGTTTTATGCCCAGGCATGACAATGGCCTTTTTCTTGTCACGTGCCAGAACTGCTGCCACTGGTGCAGGACTTACACAAACAACCTCATCCTCATCAACATCCTCATTAGCGCCCTCGTCGCCTACACAAATCTCCCCCTCATCCTGTTCTAATTCCAAAGTGGCATCCTCAATTTGGGTATCACCGGCTACACTCGGGCTATTAAGGCACACATCAGCAGAATGCTCACGATTAGACATCCCACTGTTGGATGGACTCTCCACAGGGATTGCTGTCATTTGTGAATCAGAGCAAATATTCTCCTGTAATGCCTCACTGTTATCTTGCAGCTCGGCTTTGACGCGTAACAGTAGTTGTGCACCAATTGTAGGCTGGGTAACTTTTTGGGATCTGCCACTAATAGCCAAAGGTGAAGGCCTCATTCTCTCTTTGCCACTGCGTGTGTAGAATGGCATGCTTGCAATTTTTTTTTTATCGTCACTTAACTTTTGCTCAGTTACACTTCTTTTTCGCTTCAATACAGTAAATTTTTTTTTGGTTTTTGTTTTTTGCACTAATTTGAAAACACTCTGTTGTTTGACATCGCCTTGGCCAGATGACGTACTGGGAACACTAACATCAGGACTGGTGACAGAACCTGGTTGCTCATTCAGATCATATGTGGACTGCTTTGAATCCATTCTGAGCGCAAACCACTGGGGAGTGCTAAAAATTATTTAGTAGATACTGCTGACAGTTATGACTTTTGACAGCCAGAAATATTAATGCACAATTAGGGAGGACACCCCAAAAGCACTGAGGAGTGCTAAAAATTATTTAGTAGATACTGCTGACAGATATGACTTTTGACAGCCAGAAATATTAATGCACAATTAGGGAGGACACCCCAAAAGCACTGAGGAGTGCTAAAAATTATTTAGTAGATACTGCTGACAGATATGACTTTTGACAGCCAGAAATATTAATGCACAATCAGGGAGGACACCCCAAAAGCACTGAGGAGTGCTAAAAATTATTTAGTAGATACTGCTGACAGATATGACTTTTGACAGCCAGAAATATTAATGCACAATTAGGGAGGACACCCCAAAAGCACTGAGGAGTGCTAAAAATTATTTAGTAGATACTGCTGACAGATATGACTTTTGACAGCCAGAAATATTAATGCACAATTAGGGAGGACACCCCAAAAGCACTGAGGAGTGCTAAAAATTATTTAGTAGATACTGCTGACAGATATGACTTTTGACAGCCAGAAATATTAATGCACAATTAGGGAGGACACCCCAAAAGCACTGAGGAGTGCTAAAAATTATTTAGTAGATACTGCTGACAGATATGACTTTTGACAGCCAGAAATATTAATGCACAATTAGGGAGGACACCCCAAAAGCACTGAGGAGTGCTAAAAATTATTTGGTAGATACTGCTGACAGATATGACTTTTGACAGCCAGAAATATTAATGCACAATTAGGGAGGACACCCCAAAAGCATTGAGGAGTGCTAAAAATTATTTAGTAGATACTGCTGACAGATATGACTTTTGACAGCCAGAAATATTAATGCACAATTAGGGAGGACACCCCAAAAGCACTGAGGAGTGCTAAAAATTATTTAGTAGATACTGCTGACAGATATGACTTTTGACAGCCAGAAATATTAATGCACAATTAGGGAGGACACCCCAAAAGCACTGAGGAGTGCTAAAAATGATTTAGTAGATACTGCTGACAGATATGACTTTTGACAGCCAGAAATATTAATGCACAATTAGGGAGGACACCCCAAAAGCACTGAGGAGTGCTAAAAATGATTTAGTAGATACTGCTGACAGATATGACTTTTGACAGCCAGAAATATTAATGCACAATTAGGGAGGACACCCCAAAAGCACTGAGGAGTGCTAAAAATTATTTAGTAGATACTGCTGACAGATATGACTTTTGACAGCCAGAAATATTAATGCACAATTAGGGAGGACACCCCAAAAGCACTGAGGAGTGCTAAAAATTATTTAGTAGATACTGCTGACAGATATGACTTTTGACAGCCAGAAATATTAATGCACAATTAGGGAGGACACCCCAAAAGCACTGAGGAGTGCTAAAAATTATTTAGTAGATACTGCTGACAGATATGACTTTTGACAGCCAGAAATATTTATGCACAATTATGGGGGACACCCCAAAAGCGCTGGGGAGTGCCAAATATGAAGAAAAAATAATAAACCTCTATCCTCCTCTCTGCACTAGCGATTTTGGTTAGAGCAATTGCAAGAACAATATTGTATTCTCTGTCCCTGCTCTAATTAGCCTATGACTACACCCTGCTCTCTCCCTCTGTCAAATGGCGATGGATTGCTGTGGAGGCGTGTATTTATAAAGTTGAAGTATCGCGAGAACCGAGTCCCGAGATCCGACGACGTCACAATGACGTTTGGCCTCGATTTGGATTCGGAATGGGCGGGAGCGTACCGAGCTGCTCAGCTCGGTACTCGGATACCCAAAGTTCGGGTGGGTTCGGTTCTCGGAGAACCGGACCCGCCCATCTCTAGTTCTTACAGAACTTTTTCAAGAGTACATGTTCCAAAAAATGTCTATCTTTTTATACACAGGTATAGTCTTTTATTGGTTCATTATATTGGGCCTCATTGTCCCTTTCTGTAGTATAGAAACTAGCACCATTCCCACTGGAAGTATGGTGACTAATTTAGTTTACAATAATAGATGAACAATGCAAGCAGTAAAATATATATTCAGCAATAGAACAATTTAAATGCATTCTGAGATTCCTGTACTGTATGCTTTTGCATGTTTTGTTATCACTGATTTCTGATCATTAATGTCCGGATGTTGTTTGAAGTCTGATGTAGTAATGCTTTATGGAAAAGAAAGACATTGGAGAATTGGAGATGGCTCAGAGACACTTAACATAATTAATCAGCCTCTTGACAGAAAAACCTGGGCCAAGCCACACCCAGGGGTGCTCATCCAGACCGCTATTAGGGCCGGGGGGTAGGCCGGCCGGCCGCCCCCCCGGATGCAATATTCCACGTTTGTACCCGCGGGCGCATCTGATGACATCAGATGCGGCCGCGTCAGCGCACAGGCGGCCGCATCACATGACAGGGGATGCGGCCGCGTCATCGCGGCTGCATCCCCTGTCATGTGATGCGGACGTCTGTGTGCCCCCGGGCTTCCCTCTCCCAGCCCGCGCCTGGCCACACCCTCTCTCATATCTGTAAAATTAGTCCCACTGCAGAGTACACCACATGCAAAAGGAGAAGTGTGCTCATCCTTAATGTGAAAACCAATGGAAGCCTGATTGTTGAATAATACCAAAGTTAACTGCTCATAGTTGTGGAATCATGAAAATCTGGGTGTCTCCTCATTATAATAACCAGAGTGGACACCTCCATATATTGCAGCCAGCGGGTAAGGTAAATGCTTTCGGCTAAGAAAATGTGAGTACCTGTTCGAGTGAGGGGACCGGAGCACTCCTTGCAAGTTAAGGGAAAGCTTTGTCTGACACCAGGGCCAAGGAGGCAGCTTTGAAAGCCTGGGACAAAATGTGCCTCTAGAGTGACGACCCGGGGGTATGACCTGTGATAAATCACGGGTCACGCGCCGTAATCACGTGATTTTAATGGCACTCAGCACTTTTTAACCACTTTCTTTTAAGCACCGCCCTTATTCTTTGCCCTGGCCTTTCGGCTGGCCGAGAGAAGTTTTAAAACCAGCCCAGCCATTAGGCTGTTGCCTTATCCACTCTGCACTATTTATTTTTCTACACGTTTTGTTACATTCACTTTTATATTTTACTTTCACAGACTTTAGGGATATGCCCTTAGGGGCTCCACGTCCTCGAAGATCTAGAGGAGGCTGTGTGGTCCTGAGGTTACAGCCCGCTTAATCCATTATCTGCCCTTCCTTTCGGGGGGTTGGACCAATTGCCAACCCCTGGGTGAAGCTTCGGCGGAACTCAGGGGCTAAAGGGACACTCATAGCTTTGCGAAAAAAAGGGACCTTTTTGGTTTCGGGGGTCGGGGACTAGGGCCCTTCCTCTTTAGAGAAGGGCCATATACTGCACCCTTGTGCACTGTTTTAAGTTTTTTTCACTTTCTTGTCGAGCACTTGGGCACGAAATCATATCTTTCAGGCATGCAATAATAAAAGTAAAAACGGCTCTTCTTAACCAGACTGGGGAGCAAATAAAAAGTTGTAGCAACCTCAAACACTGGGCTAGTTGTGATATTCATTGAATTGCACCAACAATTAGAGTGAATTGCACCAACAATTGTGTAAGGCAGTTAACAAACTTTACACAGGAAAACACCTACCAGTCACAATTGAGGCTTTTTCCTGCATTTTAAGAGCAGTGCTTAAGAAAATGTATGTAGTTTTCCTGGTGAAAAGTGCATGTTGATCCTTAGTACAGTGGTCATTTAATCATTTTCTGCAATCTAAGTTGAAATCCTCGCTGGGCCTTATGTGATAATTGCAAGAAACATAAACAATAATTGAATCAAAAATCAACATCAGCAAAAAGAAATGTACATCACTGAGACTATTCTAGTAACACAAACACGTTGTGAAATTCATTGAATTATAACATCCTTAATACAGTGAATTGCACCAACAATTTTGTAAGGCGGATAACAAACTTTACACAAGAAAACACCTACCAGTCACAATTGAATGAACAGTTTCAATGGTGATTCTGCATTGAGAGACCAAGGAAGATTGCAATTCATCTGTAATGACAGTCATTTGCTTACATGTCCATGAAAAGTGACATAGAGAACATGGACACTTGTGGTGTCAAGGTGTAATGATTAAAACTATTGATTCTAAATCAAGTGATCAAAGACCAAATGCCTTAGAAGTCTATATTTTCCTTAAAGCTAAGCTAGCTACCAAATTGCACTCTATTAATACAGCAGCTGACAAAATTAAATTACATCAGAAGCAGTCTGTCAATCGTGAACCAGAAAAAAAATATTTTTGAACTCCAGCTTATAACAACCAACAAAAAGGTTGTAGTTGTGGCTGAGTGGTTAAGGCGATGGACTCGAAATCCATTGGGGTGTCCCCGCGCAGGTTCAAATCCTGCCAGCTACGTGTTGCTTTTCAAGCTTACCCAAAACATGCAAAGTATCTAAAAAAAGGTGTTAAAGAAAGTATGTTATGTTTATGAATACAAATCACCAAGGCCACCTAGCCCAAATTGACCTGCAGAAAATTTAGTAATAAACTACTTATCAAAGAACAGAGGCTTTTTCCTGCGTTTTAAGAACAGTGCTTAAGAAAGATTATGTAGATTTCCTGGTGAAAAGTGCATGTTGATCCTTAGTATAATAATCATTTAATCATTTTCTGCGATCTAAGTTCAAATCCTCGCTGGGCCTTATGTGATAATTGCAAGAAACATAAAAAATAATTGAATCAATAATCAACATCAGCAAAAAGAAATGTACATCACTGAGACTATTCTAGTAACACAAACACGTTGTGAAATTCATTGAATTATAACATCCTTAATACAGTGAATTGCACCAACAATTGTGGAAGGCGGATAACAAACTTTACACCAGAAAACACCTACCAGTCACAATTGAATGAACAGTTTCAATGGTGATGATTCTGCATTGAGAGACCAAGGAAGATTGTAATTCATCTGTAATGACAGTCATTTGCTTACATGTCCATGAAAAGTGATATAGAGAACATGGACACTTGTGGTGTCAAGGTGTAATGATTAAAACTATTGATTCTAAATCAAGTGATCAAAGACCAAATGCCTTAGAAGTCTATATTTTCCTTAAAGCTAAGCTAGCTACTAAATTGCCCTCCATTAATTCAGCAGCTGACAAAATTAAATTACATCAGAAGCAGTCTGCCAATCGTGAACCAGAAAAAAAATATTTTTGAACTTCAGCTTGTAACAACCAACAAAAAGGTTGTAGTTGTGGCCGAGTGGTTACGGTGATGGACTCGAAATCCATTGGGGTGTCCCCGCGCAGGTTCAAATCCTGCCAGCTACGTGTTGCTTTTCAAGCTTACCCAAAACAGGCAAATTATCTAAAAAAAGGTGTTAAAGAAAGTATGTTATGTTTATGAATACAAATCACCAAAGCTACCTAGCCCAAATTGACCTGCAGACCATTTAGTAATAAGCTACTTATCAAAGAACATAGGCTTTTTCCTGCGTTTTAAGAACAGTGTTTAAGAAAGATTATGTAGTTTTTCTGGTGAAAAGTGCATGTTGATCCTTAGTATAATAATCATTTAATCATTTTCTGCGATCTAAGTTCAAATCCTCGCTGGGCCTTATGTGATAATTGCAAGAAACATAAAAAATAATTGAATCAAAAATCAACATCAGCAAAAAGAAATGTACATCACTGAGACTATTCTAGTAACACAAACCCATTATGAAATTCATTGAATTATAACATCCTTAATACAGTGAATTGCACCAACAATTGTGGAAGGCGGATAACAAACTTTACACCAGAAAACACCTACCAGTCACAATTGAATGAACAGTTTCAATGGTGATGATTCTGCATTGAGAGACCAAAGAAGATTGTAATTCATCTGTAATGACAGTCATTTGCTTACATGTCCATGAAAAGTGATATAGAGAACATGGACACTTGTGGTGTCAAGGTGTAATGATTAAAACTATTGATTCTAAATCAAGTGATCAAAGACCAAATGCCTTAGAAGTCTATATTTTCCTTAAAGCTAAGCTAGCTACTAAATTGGCCTCCATTAATTCAGCAGCTGACAAAATTAAATTACATCAGAAGCAGTCTGCCAATCGTGAACCAGAAAAAAAATATTTTTGAACTCCAGCTTGTAACAACCAACAAAAAGGTTGTAGTTGTGGCCGAGTGGTTAAGGCGATGGACTCGAAATCCATTGGGGTGTCCCCACGCAGGTTCAAATCCTGCCAGCTACATGTTGCTTTTCAAGCTTACCCAAAACATGCACTGTATCTAAAAAAGGTGTTAAAGAAAGTATGTTATGTTTATGAATACAAATCACCAAGGCCACCTAGCCCAAATTGACCTGCAGAAAATTTAGTAATAAACTACTTATCAAAGAACAGAGGCTTTTTCCTGCGTTTTAAGAACAGTGCTTAAGAAAGATTATGTAGATTTCCTGGTGAAAAGTGCATGTTGATCCTTAGTATAATAATCATTTAATCATTTTCTGCGATCTAAGTTCAAATCCTCGCTGGGCCTTATGTGATAATTGCAAGAAACATAAAAAATAATTGAATCAATAATCAACATCAGCAAAAAGAAATGTACATCACTGAGACTATTCTAGTAACACAAACACGTTGTGAAATTCATTGAATTATAACATCCTTAATACAGTGAATTGCACCAACAATTGTGGAAGGCGGATAACAAACTTTACACCAGAAAACACCTACCAGTCACAATTGAATGAACAGTTTCAATGGTGATGATTCTGCATTGAGAGACCAAGGAAGATTGTAATTCATCTGTAATGACAGTCATTTGCTTACATGTCCATGAAAAGTGATATAGAGAACATGGACACTTGTGGTGTCAAGGTGTAATGATTAAAACTATTGATTCTAAATCAAGTGATCAAAGACCAAATGCCTTAGAAGTCTATATTTTCCTTAAAGCTAAGCTAGCTACTAAATTGCCCTCCATTAATTCAGCAGCTGACAAAATTAAATTACATCAGAAGCAGTCTGCCAATCGTGAACCAGAAAAAAAATATTTTTGAACTCCAGCTTGTAACAACCAACAAAAAGGTTGTAGTTGTGGCCGAGTGGTTAAGGCGATGGACTCAAAATCCATTGGGGTGTCCCCGCGCAGGTTCAAATCCTGCCAGCTACGTGTTGCTTTTCAAGCTTACCCAAAACATGCACTGTATCTAAAAAAGGTGTTAAAGAAAGTATGTTATGTTTATGAATACAAATCACCAAGGCAACCTACCCCAAATTGACCTGCAGAAAATTTAGTAATAAACTACTTATCAAAGAACAGAGGCTTTTTCCTGCATTTTAAGAACAGTGCTTAAGAAAGATTATGTAGATTTCCTGGTGAAAAGTGCATGTTGATCCTTAGTATAATAATCATTTAATCATTTTCTGCGATCTAAGTTCAAATCCTCGCTGGGCTTTATGTGATAATTGCAAGAAACATAAAAAATAATTGAATCAATAATCAACATCAGCAAAAAGAAATGTACATCACTGAGACTATTCTAGTAACACAAACACGTTGTGAAATTCATTGAATTATAACATCCTTAATACAGTGAATTGCACCAACAATTGTGGAAGGCGGATAACAAACTTTACACCAGAAAATACCTACCAGTGACAATTGAATGAACAGTTTCAATGGTGATGATTCTGCATTGAGAGACCAAGGAAGATTGTAATTCATCTGTAATGACAGTCATTTGCTTACATGTCCATGAAAAGTGATATAGAGAACATGGACACTTGTGGTGTCAAGGTGTAATGATTAAAACTATTGATTCTAAATCAAGTGATCAAAGACCAAATGCCTTAGAAGTCTATATTTTCCTTAAAGCTAAGCTAGCTACTAAATTGCCCTCCATTAATTCAGCAGCTGACAAAATTAAATTACATCAGAAGCAGTCTGCCAATCGTGAACCAGAAAAAAAATATTTTTGAACTCCAGCTTGTAACAACCAACAAAAAGGTTGTAGTTGTGGCCGAGTGGTTAAGGCGATGGACTCGAAATCCATTGGGGTGTCCCCGCGCAAGTTCAAATCCTGCCAGCTACGAGTTGCTTTTCAAGCTTACCCAAAACATGCACTGTATCTAAAAAAGGTGTTAAAGAAAGTATGTTATGTTTATGAATACAAATCACCAAGGCCACCTAGCCCAAATTGACCTGCAGAAAATTTAGTAATAAACTACTTATCAAAGAACAGAGGCTTTTTCCTGCATTTTAAGAACAGTGCTTAAGAAAGATTATGTAGATTTCCTGGTGAAAAGTGCATGTTGATCCTTAGTATAATAATCATTTAATCATTTTCTGCGATCTAAGTTCAAATCCTCACTGGGCCTTATGTGATAATTGCAAGAAACATAAAAAATAATTGAATCAATAATCAACATCAGCAAAAAGAAATGTACATCACTGAGACTATTCTAGTAACACAAACACGTTGTGAAATTCATTGAATTATAACATCCTTAATACAGTGAATTGCACCAACAATTGTGGAAGGCGGATAACAAACTTTACACCAGAAAACACCTACCAGTCACAATTGAATGAACAGTTTCAATGGTGATGATTCTGCATTGAGAGACCAAGGAAGATTGTAATTCATCTGTAATGACAGTCATTTGCTTACATGTCCATGAAAAGTGGTATAGAGAACATGGACACTTGTGGTGTCAAGGTGTAATGATTAAAACTATTGATTCTAAATCAAGTGATCAAAGACCAAATGCCTTAGAAGTCTATATTTTCCTTAAAGCTAAGCTAGCTACTAAATTGCCCTCCATTAATTCAGCAGCTGACAAAATTAAATTACATCAGAAGCAGTCTGCCAATCGTGAACCAGAAAAAAAATATTTTTGAACTCCAGCTTGTAACAACCAACAAAAAGGTTGTAGTTGTGGCCGAGTGGTTAAGGCGATGGACTCAAAATCCATTGGGGTGTCCCCGCGCAGGTTCAAATCCTGCCAGCTACGTGTTGCTTTTCAAGCTTACCCAAAACATGCACTGTATCTAAAAAAGGTGTTAAAGAAAGTATGTTATGTTTATGAATACAAATCACCAAGGCAACCTACCCCAAATTGACCTGCAGAAAATTTAGTAATAAACTACTTATCAAAGAACAGAGGCTTTTTCCTGCATTTTAAGAACAGTGCTTAAGAAAGATTATGTAGATTTCCTGGTGAAAAGTGCATGTTGATCCTTAGTATAATAATCATTTAATCATTTTCTGCGATCTAAGTTCAAATCATCGCTGGGCTTTATGTGATAATTGCAAGAAACATAAAAAATAATTGAATCAATAATCAACATCAGCAAAAAGAAATGTACATCACTGAGACTATTCTAGTAACACAAACACGTTGTGAAATTCATTGAATTATAACATCCTTAATACAGTGAATTGCACCAACAATTGTGGAAGGCGGATAACAAACTTTACACCAGAAAATACCTACCAGTCACAATTGAATGAACAGTTTCAATGGTGATGATTCTGCATTGAGAGACCAAGGAAGATTGTAATTCATCTGTAATGACAGTCATTTGCTTGCATGTCCATGAAAAGTGATATAGAGAACATGGACACTTGTGGTGTCAAGGTGTAATGATTAAAACTATTGATTCTAAATCAAGTGATCAAAGACCAAATGCCTTAGAAGTCTATATTTTCCTTAAAGCTAAGCTAGCTACTAAATTGCCCTCCATTAATTCAGCAGCTGACAAAATTAAATTACATCAGAAGCAGTCTGCCAATCGTGAACCAGAAAAAAAATATTTTTGAACTCCAGCTTGTAACAACCAACAAAAAGGTTGTAGTTGTGGCCGAGTGGTTAAGGCGATGGACTCGAAATCCATTGGGGTGTCCCCGCGCAAGTTCAAATCCTGCCAGCTACGAGTTGCTTTTCAAGCTTACCCAAAACATGCACTGTATCTAAAAAAGGTGTTAAAGAAAGTATGTTATGTTTATGAATACAAATCACCAAGGCCACCTAGCCCAAATTGACCTGCAGAAAATTTAGTAATAAACTACTTATCAAAGAACAGAGGCTTTTTCCTGCATTTTAAGAACAGTGCTTAAGAAAGATTATGTAGATTTCCTGGTGAAAAGTGCATGTTGATCCTTAGTATAATAATCATTTAATCATTTTCTGCGATCTAAGTTCAAATCCTCGCTGGGCCTTATGTGATAATTGCAAGAAACATAAAAAATAATTGAATCAATAATCAACATCAGCAAAAAGAAATGTACATCACTGAGACTATTCTAGTAACACAAACACGTTGTGAAATTCATTGAATTATAACATCCTTAATACAGTGAATTGCACCAACAATTGTGGAAGGCGGATAACAAACTTTACACCAGAAAACACCTACCAGTCACAATTGAATGAACAGTTTCAATGGTGATGATTCTGCATTGAGAGACCAAGGAAGATTGTAATTCATCTGTAATGACAGTCATTTGCTTACATGTCCATGAAAAGTGGTATAGAGAACATGGACACTTGTGGTGTCAAGGTGTAATGATTAAAACTATTGATTCTAAATCAAGTGATCAAAGACCAAATGCCTTAGAAGTCTATATTTTCCTTAAAGCTAAGCTAGCTACTAAATTGCCCTCCATTAATTCAGCAGCTGACAAAATTAAATTACATCAGAAGCAGTCTGCCAATCGTGAACCAGAAAAAAAATATTTTTGAACTCCAGCTTGTAACAACCAACAAAAAGGTTGTAGTTGTGGCCGAGTGGTTAAGGCGATGGACTCGAAATCCATTGGGGTGTCCCCGCGCAAGTTCAAATCCTGCCAGCTACGAGTTGCTTTTCAAGCTTACCCAAAACATGCACTGTATCTAAAAAAGGTGTTAAAGAAAGTATGTTATGTTTATGAATACAAATCACCAAGGCCACCTAGCCCAAATTGACCTGCAGAAAATTTAGTAATAAACTACTTATCAAAGAACAGAGGCTTTTTCCTGCATTTTAAGAACAGTGCTTAAGAAAGATTATGTAGATTTCCTGGTGAAAAGTGCATGTTGATCCTTAGTATAATAATCATTTAATCATTTTCTGCGATCTAAGTTCAAATCCTCGCTGGGCCTTATGTGATAATTGCAAGAAACATAAAAAATAATTGAATCAATAATCAACATCAGCAAAAAGAAATGTACATCACTGAGACTATTCTAGTAACACAAACACGTTGTGAAATTCATTGAATTATAACATCCTTAATACAGTGAATTGCACCAACAATTGTGGAAGGCGGATAACAAACTTTACACCAGAAAACACCTACCAGTCACAATTGAATGAACAGTTTCAATGGTGATGATTCTGCATTGAGAGACCAAGGAAGATTGTAATTCATCTGTAATGACATTCATTTGCTTACATGTCCATGAAAAGTGGTATAGAGAACATGGACACTTGTGGTGTCAAGGTGTAATGATTAAAACTATTGATTCTAAATCAAGTGATCAAAGACCAAATGCCTTAGAAGTCTATATTTTCCTTAAAGCTAAGTTAGCTACTAAATTGGCCTCCATTAATTCAGCAGCTGACAAAATTAAATTACATCAGAAGCAGTCTGCCAATCGTGAACCAGAAAAAAAATATTTTTGAACTCCAGCTTGTAACAACCAACAAAAAGGTTGTAGTTGTGGCCGAGTGGTTAAGGCGATGGACTCGAAATCCATTGGGGTGTCCCCACGCAGGTTCAAATCCTGCCAGCTACGTGTTGCTTTTCAAGCTTACCCAAAACATGCACTGTATCTAAAAAAGGTGTTAAAGAAAGTATGTTATGTTTATGAATACAAATCACCAAGGCCACCTAGCCCAAATTGACCTGCAGAAAATTTAGTAATAAACTACTTATCAAAGAACAGAGGCTTTTTCCTGCATTTTAAGAACAGTGCTTAAGAAAGATTATGTAGATTTCCTGGTGAAAAGTGCATGTTGATCCTTAGTATAATAATCATTTAATCATTTTCTGCGATCTAAGTTCAAATCCTCGCTGGGCCTTATGTGATAATTGCAAGAAACATAAAAAATAATTGAATCAATAATCAACATCAGCAAAAAGAAATGTACATCACTGAGACTATTCTAGTAACACAAACATGTTGTGAAATTCATTGAATTATAACATCCTTAATACAGTGAATTGCACCAACAATTGTGGAAGGAGGATAACAAACTTTACACCAGAAAACACCTACCAGTCACAATTGAATGAACAGTTTCAATGGTGATGATTCTGCATTGAGAGACCAAGGAAGATTGTAATTCATCTGTAATGACAGTCATTTGCTTACATGTCCATGAAAAGTGATATAGAGAACATGGACACTTGTGGTGTCAAGGTGTAATGATTAAAACTATTGATTCTAAATCAAGTGATCAAAGACCAAATGCCTTAGAAGTCTATATTTTCCTTAAAGCTAAGCTAGCTACTAAATTGCCCTCCATTAATTCAGCAGCTGACAAAATTAAATTACATCAGAAGCAGTCTGCCAATCGTGAACCAGAAAAAAAATATTTTTGAACTCCAGCTTGTAACAACCAACAAAAAGGTTGTAGTTGTGGCCGAGTGGTTAAGGCAATGGACTCGAAATCCATTGGGGTGTCCCCGCACAGGTTCAAATCCTGCCAGCTATGTGTTGCTTTTCAAGCTTACCCAAAACATGCACTGTATCTAAAAAAGGTGTTAAAGAAAGTATGTTATGTTTATGAATACAAATCACCAAGGCCACCTAGCCCAAATTGACCTGCAGAAAATTTAGTAATAAACTACTTATCAAAGAACAGAGGCTTTTTCCTGCATTTTAAGAAAAGTGCTTAAGAAAGATTATGTAGATTTCTTGGTGAAAAGTGCATGTTGATCCTTAGTATAATAATCATTTAATCATTTTCTGCGATCTAAGTTCAAATCCTCGCTGGGCCTTATGTGATAATTGCAAGATACATAAAAAATAATTGAATCAATAATCAACATCAGCAAAAAGAAATGTACATCACTGAGACTATTCTAGTAACACAAACACGTTGTGAAATTCATTGAATTATAACATCCTTAATACAGTGAATTGCACCAACAATTGTGGAAGGCGGATAACAAACTTTACACCAGAAAACACCTACCAGTCACAATTGAATGAACAGTTTCAATGGTGATGATTCTGCATTGAGAGACCAAGGAAGATTGTAATTCATCTGTAATGACAGTCATTTGCTTACATGTCCATGAAAAGTGATATAGAGAACATGGACACTTGTGGTGTCAAGGTGTAATGATTAAAACTATTGATTCTAAATCAAGTGATCAAAGACCAAATGCCTTAGAAGTCTATATTTTCCTTAAAGCTAAGCTAGCTACTAAATTGCACTCCATTAATTCAGCAGCTGACAAAATTAAATTACATCAGAAGCAGTCTGCCAATCGTGAACCAGAAAAAAAATATTTTTGAACTCCAGCTTGTAACAACCAACAAAAAGGTTGTAGTTGTGGCCGAGTGGTTAAGGCGATGGACTCGAAATCCATTGGGGTGTCCCCGCGCAGGTTCAAATCCTGCCAGCTACGTGTTGCTTTTCAAGCTTACCCAAAACATGCAAAGTATCTAAAAAAAGGTGTTAAAGAAAGTATGTTATGTTTATGAATACAAATCACCAAGGCCACCTAGCCCAAATTGACCTGCAGAAAATTTAGTAATAAACTACTTATCAAAGAACAGAGGCTTTTTCCTGCGTTTTAAGAACAGTGCTTAAGAAAGATTATGTAAATTTCCTGGTGAAAAGTGCATGTTGATCCTTAGTATAATAATCATTTAATCATTTTCTGCGATCTAAGTTCAAATCCTCGCTGGGCCTTATGTGATAATTGCAAGAAACATAAAAAATAATTGAATCAATAATCAACATCAGCAAAAAGAAATGTACATCACTGAGACTATTCTAGTAACACAAACACGTTGTGAAATTCATTGAATTATAACATCCTTAATACAGTGAATTGCACCAACAATTGTGGAAGGCGGATAACAAACTTTACACCAGAAAACACCTACCAGTCACAATTGAATGAACAGTTTCAATGGTGATGATTCTGCATTGAGAGACCAAGGAAGATTGTAATTCATCTGTAATGACAGTCATTTGCTTACATGTCCATGAAAAGTGATATAGAGAACATGGACACTTGTGGTGTCAAGGTGTAATGATTAAAACTATTGATTCTAAATCAAGTGATCAAAGACCAAATGCCTTAGAAGTCTATAATTTCCTTAAAGCTAAGCTAGCTACTAAATTGCCCTCCATTAATTCAGCAGCTGACAAAATTAAATTACATCAGAAGCAGTCTGCCAATCGTGAACCAGAAAAAAAATATTTTTGAACTCCAGCTTGTAACAACCAACAAAAAGGTTGTAGTTGTGGCCGAGTGGTTAAGGCGATGGACTCGAAATCCATTGGGGTGTCCCCGCGCAGGTTCAAATCCTGCCAGCTACGTGTTGCTTTTCAAGCTTACCCAAAACATGCACTGTATCTAAAAAAGGTGTTAAAGAGAAAGTATGTTATGTTTATGAATACAAATCACCAAGGCCACCTAGCCCAAATTGACCTGCAGAAAATTTAGTAATAAACTACTTATCAAAGAACAGAGGCTTTTTTCTGCATTTTAAGAACAGTGCTTAAGAAAGATTATGTAGATTTCCTGGTGAAAAGTGCATGTTGATCCTTAGTATAATAATCATTTAATCATTTTCTGCGATCTAAGTTCAAATCCTCGCTGGGCCTTATGTGATAATTGCAAGAAACATAAAAAATAATTGAATCAATAATCAACATCAGCAAAAAGAAATGTACATCACTGAGACTATTCTAGTAACACAAACACGTTGTGAAATTCATTGAATTATAACATCCTTAATACAGTGAATTGCACCAACAATTGTGGAAGGCGGATAACAAACTTTACACCAGAAAACACCTACCAGTCACAATTGAATGAACAGTTTCAATGGTGATGATTCTGCATTGAGAGACCAAGGAAGATTGTAATTCATCTGTAATGACAGTCATTTGCTTACATGTCCATGAAAAGTGATATAGAGAACATGGACACTTGTGGTGTCAAGGTGTAATGATTAAAACTATTGATTCTAAATCAAGTGATCAAAGACCAAATGCCTTAGAAGTCTATATTTTCCTTAAAGCTAAGCTAGCTACTAAATTGGCCACCATTAATTCAGCAGCTGACAAAATTAAATTACATCAGAAGCAGTCTGCCAATCGTGAACCAGAAAAAAAATATTTTTGAACTCCAGCTTGTAACAACCAACAAAAAGGTTGTAGTTGTGGCCGAGTGGTTAAGGCGATGGACTTGAAATCCATTGGGGTGTCCCCGCGCAGGTTCAAATCCTGCCAGCTACGTGTTGCTTTTCAAGCTTACCCAAAACATGCAAAGTATCTAAAGAAAGGTGTTAAAGAAAGTATGTTATGTTTATGAATACAAATCACCAAGGCCACCTAGCCCAAATTGACCTGCAGAAAATTTAGTAATAAACTACTTATCAAAGAACAGAGGCTTTTTCCTGCGTTTTAAGAACAGTGCTTAAGAAAGATTATGTAGATTTCCTGGTGAAAAGTGCATGTTGATCCTTAGTATAATAATCATTTAATCATTTTCTGCGATCTAAGTTCAAATCCTCGCTGGGCCTTATGTGATAATTGCAAGAAACATAAAAAATAATTGAATCAATAATCAACATCAGCAAAAAGAAATGTACATCACTGAGACTATTCTAGTAACACAAACACGTTGTGAAATTCATTGAATTATAACATCCTTAATACAGTGAATTGCACCAACAATTGTGGAAGGCGGATAACAAACTTTACACCAGAAAACACCTACCAGTCACAATTGAATGAACAGTTTCAATGGTGATGATTCTGCATTGAGAGACCAAGGAAGATTGTAATTCATCTGTAATGACAGTCATTTGCTTACATGTCCATGAAAAGTGATATAGAGAACATGGACACTTGTGGTGTCAAGGTGTAATGATTAAAACTATTGATTCTAAATCAAGTGATCAAAGACCAAATGCCTTAGAAGTCTATATTTTCCTTAAAGCTAAGCTAGCTACTAAATTGCCCTCCATTAATTCAGCAGCTGACAAAATTAAATTACATCAGAAGCAGTCTGCCAATCGTGAACCAGAAAAAAAATATTTTTGAACTCCAGCTTGTAACAACCAACAAAAAGGTTGTAGTTGTGGCCGAGTGGTTAAGGCGATGGACTCGAAATCCATTGGGGTGTCCCCGCGCAGGTTCAAATCCTGCCAGCTACGTGTTGCTTTTCAAGCTTACCCAAAATATGCACTGTATCTAAAAAAGGTGTTAAAGAAAGTATGTTATGTTTATGAATACAAATCACCAAGGCCACCTAGCCCAAATTGACCTGCAGAAAATTTAGTAATAAACTACTTATCAAAGAACAGAGGCTTTTTCCTGCATTTTAAGAACAGTGCTTAAGAAAGATTATGTAGATTTCCTGGTGAAAAGTGCATGTTGATCCTTAGTATAATAATCATTTAATCATTTTCTGCGATCTAAGTTCAAATCCTCGCTGGGCCTTATGTGATAATTGCAAGAAACATAAAAAATAATTGAATCAATAATCAACATCAGCAAAAAGAAATGTACATCACTGAGACTATTCTAGTAACACAAACACGTTGTGAAATTCATTGAATTATAACATCCTTAATACAGTGAATTGCACCAACAATTGTGGAAGGCGGATAACAAACTTTACACCAGAAAACACCTACCAGTCACAATTGAATGAACAGTTTCAATGGTGATGATTCTGCATTGAGAGACCAAGGAAGATTGTAATTCATCTGTAATGACAGTCATTTGCTTACATGTCCATGAAAAGTGATATAGAGAACATGGACACTTGTGGTGTCAAGGTGTAATGATTAAAACTATTGATTCTAAATCAAGTGATCAAAGACCAAATACCTTAGAAGTCTATATTTTCCTTAAAGCTAAGCTAGCTACTAAATTGCCCTCCATTAATTCAGCAGCTGACAAAATTAAATTACATCAGAAGCAGTCTGCCAATCGTGAACCAGAAAAAAAATATTTTTGAACTCCAGCTTGTAACAACCAACAAAAAGGTTGTAGTTGTGGCCGAGTGGTTAAGGCGATGGACTCGAAATCCATTGGGGTGTCCCCGTGCAGGTTCAAATCCTGCCAGCTACGTGTTGCTTTTCAAGCTTACCCAAAACATGCACTGTATCTAAAAAAGGTGTTAAAGAGAAAGTATGTTATGTTTATGAATACAAATCACCAAGGCCACCTAGCCCAAATTGACCTGCAGAAAATTTAGTAATAAACTACTTATCAAAGAACAGAGGCTTTTTCCTGCATTCTAAGAACAGTGCTTAAGAAAGATTATGTAGATTTCCTGGTGAAAAGTGCATGTTGATCCTTAGTATAATAATCATTTAATCATTTTCTGCGATCTAAGTTCAAATCCTCGCTGGGCCTTATGTGATAATTGCAAGAAACATAAAAAATAATTGAATCAATAATCAACATCAGCAAAAAGAAATGTACATCACTGAGACTATTCTAGTAACACAAACACGTTGTGAAATTCATTGAATTATAACATCCTTAATACAGTGAATTGCACCAACAATTGTGGAAGGCGGATAACAAACTTTACACCAGAAAACACCTACCAGTCACAATTGAATGAACAGTTTCAATGGTGATGATTCTGCATTGAGAGACCAAGGAAGATTGTAATTCATCTGTAATGACAGTCATTTGCTTACATGTCCATGAAAAGTGATATAGAGAACATGGACACTTGTGGTGTCAAGGTGTAATGATTAAAACTATTGATTCTAAATCAAGTGATCAAAGACCAAATGCCTTAGAAGTCTATATTTTCCTTAAAGCTAAGCTAGCTACTAAATTGCCCTCCATTAATTCAGCAGCTGACAAAATTAAATTACATCAGAAGCAGTCTGCCAATCGTGAACCAGAAAAAAAATATTTTTGAACTCCAGCTTGTAACAACCAACAAAAAGGTTGTAGTTGTGGCCGAGTGGTTAAGGCGATGGACTTGAAATCCATTGGGGTGTCCCCGCGCAGGTTCAAATCCTGCCAGCTACGTGTTGCTTTTCAAGCTTACCCAAAACATGCAAAGTATCTAAAAAAAGGTGTTAAAGAAAGTATGTTATGTTTATGAATACAAATCACCAAGGCCACCTAGCCCAAATTGACCTGCAGAAAATTTAGTAATAAACTACTTATCAAAGAACAGAGGCTTTTTCCTGCGTTTTAAGAACAGTGCTTAAGAAAGATTATGTAGATTTCCTGGTGAAAAGTGCATGTTGATCCTTAGTATAATAATCATTTAATCATTTTCTGCGATCTAAGTTCAAATCCTCGCTGGGCCTTATGTGATAATTGCAAGAAACATAAAAAATAATTGAATCAATAATCAACATCAGCAAAAAGAAATGTACATCACTGAGACTATTCTAGTAACACAAACACGTTGTGAAATTCATTGAATTATAACATCCTTAATACAGTGAATTGCACCAACAATTGTGGAAGGCGGATAACAAACTTTACACCAGAAAACACCTACCAGTCACAATTGAATGAACAGTTTCAATGGTGATGATTCTGCATTGAGAGACCAAGGAAGATTGTAATTCATCTGTAATGACAGTCATTTGCTTACATGTCCATGAAAAGTGATATAGAGAACATGGACACTTGTGGTGTCAAGGTGTAATGATTAAAACTATTGATTCTAAATCAAGTGATCAAAGACCAAATGCCTTAGAAGTCTATATTTTCCTTAAAGCTAAGCTAGCTACTAAATTGCCCTCCATTAATTCAGCAGCTGACAAAATTAAATTACATCAGAAGCAGTCTGCCAATCGTGAACCAGAAAAAAAATATTTTTGAACTCCAGCTTGTAACAACCAACAAAAAGGTTGTAGTTGTGGCCGAGTGGTTAAGGCGATGGACTTGAAATCCATTGGGGTGTCCCCGCGCAGGTTCAAATCCTGCCAGCTACGTGTTGCTTTTCAAGCTTACCCAAAACATGCAAAGTATCTAAAAAAAGGTGTTAAAGAAAGTATGTTATGTTTATGAATACAAATCACCAAGGCCACCTAGCCCAAATTGACCTGCAGAAAATTTAGTAATAAACTACTTATCAAAGAACAGAGGCTTTTTCCTGCGTTTTAAGAACAGTGCTTAAGAAAGATTATGTAGATTTCCTGGTGAAAAGTGCATGTTGATCCTTAGTATAATAATCATTTAATCATTTTCTGCGATCTAAGTTCAAATCCTCGCTGGGCCTTATGTGATAATTGCAAGAAACATAAAAAATAATTGAATCAATAATCAACATCAGCAAAAAGAAATGTACATCACTGAGACTATTCTAGTAACACAAACACGTTGTGAAATTCATTGAATTATAACATCCTTAATACAGTGAATTGCACCAACAATTGTGGAAGGCGGATAACAAACTTTACACCAGAAAACACCTACCAGTCACAATTGAATGAACAGTTTCAATGGTGATGATTCTGCATTGAGAGACCAAGGAAGATTGTAATTCATCTGTAATGACAGTCATTTGCTTACATGTCCATGAAAAGTGATATAGAGAACATGGACACTTGTGGTGTCAAGGTGTAATGATTAAAACTATTGATTCTAAATCAAGTGATCAAAGACCAAATGCCTTAGAAGTCTATATTTTCCTTAAAGCTAAGCTAGCTACTAAATTGCCCTGCATTAATTCAGCAGCTGACAAAATTAAATTACATCAGAAGCAGTCTGCCAATCGTGAACCAGAAAAAAAATATTTTTGAACTCCAGCTTGTAACAACCAACAAAAAGGTTGTAGTTGTGGCCGAGTGGTTAAGGCGATGGAATTGAAATCCATTGGGGTGTCCACACGCAGGTTCAAATCCTGCCAGCTACATGTTGCTTTTCAAGCTTACCCAAAACATGCAAAGTATCTAAAAAAAGGTGTTAAAGAAAGTATGTTATGTTTATAAATACAAATCACCAAGGCCACCTAGCCCAAATTGACCTGCAGAAAATTTAGTAATAAACTACTTATCAAAGAACAGAGGCTTTTTCCTGCGTTTTAAGAACAGTGCTTAAGAAAGATTATGTAGATTTCCTGGTGAAAAGTGCATGTTGATCCTTAGTATAATAATCATTTAATCATTTTCTGCGATCTAAGTTCAAATCCTCGCTGGGCCTTATGTGATAATTGCAAGAAACATAAAAAATAATTGAATCAATAATCAACATCAGCAAAAAGAAATGTACATCACTGAGACTATTCTAGTAACACAAACACGTTGTGAAATTCATTGAATTATAACATCCTTAATACAGTGAATTGCACCAACAATTGTGGAAGGCGGATAACAAACTTTACACCAGAAAACACCTACCAGTCACAATTGAATGAACAGTTTCAATGGTGATGATTCTGCATTGAGAGACCAAGGAAGATTGTAATTCATCTGTAATGACAGTCATTTGCTTACATGTCCATGAAAAGTGATATAGAGAACATGGACACTTGTGGTGTCAAGGTGTAATGATTAAAACTATTGATTCTAAATCAAGTGATCAAAGACCAAATGCCTTAGAAGTCTATATTTTCCTTAAAGCTAAGCTAGCTACTAAATTGCCCTCCATTAATTCAGCAGCTGACAAAATTAAATTACATCAGAAGCAGTCTGCCAATCGTGAACCAGAAAAAAAATATTTTTGAACTCCAGCTTGTAACAACCAACAAAAAGGTTGTAGTTGTGGCCGAGTGGTTAAGGCGATGGACTCGAAATCCATTGGGGTGTCCCCACGCAGGTTCAAATCCTGCCAGCTACGTGTTGCTTTTCAAGCTTACCCAAAACATGCACTGTATCTAAAAAAGGTGTTAAAGAAAGTATGTTATGTTTATGAATACAAATCACCAAGGCCACCTAGCCCAAATTGACCTGCAGAAAATTTAGTAATAAACTACTTATCAAAGAACAGAGGCTTTTTCCTGCATTTTAAGAACAGTGCTTAAGAAAGATTATGTAGATTTCTTGGTGAAAAGTGCATGTTGATCCTTAGTATAATAATCATTTAATCATTTTCTGCGATCTAAGTTCAAATCCTCGCTGGGCCTTATGTGATAATTGCAAGAAACATAAAAAATAATTGAATCAATAATCAACATCAGCAAAAAGAAATGTACATCACTGAGACTATTCTAGTAACACAAACACGTTGTGAAATTCATTGAATTATAACATCCTTAATACAGTGAATTGCACCAACAATTGTGGAAGGCAGATAACAAACTTTACACCAGAAAACACCTACCAGTCACAATTGAATGAACAGTTTCAATGGTGATGATTCTGCATTGAGAGACCAAGGAAGATTGTAATTCATCTGTAATGACAGTCATTTGCTTACATGTCCATGAAAAGTGATATAGAGAACATGGACACTTGTGGTGTCAAGGTGTAATGATTAAAACTATTGATTCTAAATCAAGTGATCAAAGACCAAATGCCTTAGAAGTCTATATTTTCCTTAAAGCTAAGCTAGCTACTAAATTGCCCTCCATTAATTCAGCAGCTGACAAAATTAAATTACATCAGAAGCAGACTGCCAATCGTGAACCAGAAAAAAAATATTTTTGAACTCCAGCTTGTAGCAACCAACAAAAAGGTTGTAGTTGTGGCCGAGTGGTTAAGGCGATGGACTTGAAATCCATTGGGGTGTCCCCGCGCAGGTTCAAATCCTGCCAGCTACGTGTTGCTTTTCAAGCTTACCCAAAACATGCACTGTATCTAAAAAAGGTGTTAAAGAAAGTATGTTATGTTTATGAATACAAATCACCAAGGCCACCTAGCCCAAATTGAATGCAGAAAATTTAGTAATAAACTACTTATCAAAGAACAGAGGCTTTTTCCTGTGTTTTAAGAACAGTGCTTAAGAAAGATTATGTAGATTTCCTGGTGAAAAGTGCATGTTGATCCTTAGTATAATAATCATTTAATCATTCTCTGCGATCTAAGTTCAAATCCTCGCTGGGCCTTATGTGATAATTGCAAGAAACATAAAAAATAATTGAATCAATAATCAACATCAGCAAAAAGAAATGTACATCACTGAGACTATTCTAGTAACACAAACACGTTGTGAAATTCATTGAATTATAACATCCTTAATACAGTGAATTGCACCAACAATTGTGGAAGGCGGATAACAAACTTTACACCAGAAAACACCTACCAGTCACAATTGAATGAACAGTTTCAATGGTGATGATTCTGCATTGAGAAACCAAGGAAGATTGTAATTCATCTGTAATGACAGTCATTTGCTTACATGTCCATGAAAAGTGATATAGAGAACATGGACACTTGTGGTGTCAAGGTGTAATGATTAAAACTATTGATTCTAAATCAAGTGATCAAAGACCAAATGCCTTAGAAGTCTATATTTTCCTTAAAGCTAAGCTAGCTACTAAATTGCCCTCCATTAATTCAGCAGCTGACAAAATTAAATTACATCAGAAGCAGTCTGCCAATCGTGAACCAGAAAAAAAATATTTTTGAACTCCAGCTTGTAACAACCAACAAAAAGGTTGTAGTTGTGGCCGAGTGGTTAAGGCGATGGACTCGAAATCCATTGGGGTGTCCCCGCGCAGGTTCAAATCCTGCCAGCTACGTGTTGCTTTTCAAGCTTACCCAAAACATGCACTGTATCTAAAAAAGGTGTTAAAGAAAGTATGTTATGTTTATGAATACAAATCACCAAGGCCACCTAGCCCAAATTGACCTGCAGAAAATTTAGTAATAAACTACTTATCAAAGAACAGAGGCTTTTTCCTGCATTTTAAGAACAGTGCTTAAGAAAGATTATGTAGATTTCTTGGTGAAAAGTGCATGTTGATCCTTAGTATAATAATCATTTAATCATTTTCTGCGATCTAAGTTCAAATCCTCGCTGGGCCTTATGTGATAATTGCAAGAAACATAAAAAATAATTGAATCAATAATCAACATCAGCAAAAAGAAATGTACATCACTGAGACTATTCTAGTAACACAAACACGTTGTGAAATTCATTGAATTATAACATCCTTAATACAGTGAATTGCACCAACAATTGTGGAAGGCAGATAACAAACTTTACACCAGAAAACACCTACCAGTCACAATTGAATGAACAGTTTCAATGGTGATGATTCTGCATTGAGAGACCAAGGAAGATTGTAATTCATCTGTAATGACAGTCATTTGCTTACATGTCCATGAAAAGTGATATAGAGAACATGGACACTTGTGGTGTCAAGGTGTAATGATTAAAACTATTGATTCTAAATCAAGTGATCAAAGACCAAATGCCTTAGAAGTCTATATTTTCCTTAAAGCTAAGCTAGCTACTAAATTGCCCTCCATTAATTCAGCAGCTGACAAAATTAAATTACATCAGAAGCAGACTGCCAATCGTGAACCAGAAAAAAAATATTTTTGAACTCCAGCTTGTAACAACCAACAAAAAGGTTGTAGTTGTGGCCGAGTGGTTAAGGCGATGGACTTGAAATCCATTGGGGTGTCCCCGCGCAGGTTCAAATCCTGCCAGCTACGTGTTGCTTTTCAAGCTTACCCAAAACATGCACTGTATCTAAAAAAGGTGTTAAAGAAAGTATGTTATGTTTATGAATACAAATCACCAAGGCCACCTAGCCCAAATTGACCTGCAGAAAATTTAGTAATAAACTACTTATCAAAGAACAGAGGCTTTTTCCTGTGTTTTAAAAACAGTGCTTAAGAAAGATTATGTAGATTTCCTGGTGAAAAGTGCATGTTGATCCTTAGTATAATAATCATTTAATCATTTTCTGCGATCTAAGTTCAAATCCTCGCTGGGCCTTATGTGATAATTGCAAGAAACATAAAAAATAATTGAATCAATAATCAACATCAGCAAAAAGAAATGTACATCACTGAGACTATTCTAGTAACACAAACACGTTGTGAAATTCATTGAATTATAACATCCTTAATACAGTGAATTGCACCAACAATTGTGCAAGGCGGATAACAAACTTTACACCAGAAAACACCTACCAGTCACAATTGAATGAACAGTTTCAATGGTGATGATTCTGCATTGAGAGACCAAGGAAGATTGTAATTCATCTGTAATGACAGTCATTTGCTTACATGTCCATGAAAAGTGATATAGAGAACATGGACACTTGTGGTGTCAAGGTGTAATGATTAAAACTATTGATTCTAAATCAAGTGATCAAAGACCAAATGCCTTAGAAGTCTATATTTTCCTTAAAGCTAAGCTAGCTACTAAATTGCCCTCCATTAATTCAGCAGCTGACAAAATTAAATTACATCAGAAGCAGTCTGCCAATCGTGAACCAGAAAAAAAATATTTTTGAACTCCAGCTTGTAACAACCAACAAAAAGGTTGTAGTTGTGGCCGAGTGGTTAAGGCGATGGACTCGAAATCCATTGGGGTGTCCCCGCGCAGGTTCAAATCCTGCCAGCTACGTGTTGCTTTTCAAGCTTACCCAAAACATGCACTGTATCTAAAAAAGGTGTTAAAGAAAGTATGTTATGTTTATGAATACAAATCACCAAGGCCACCTAGCCCAAATTGACCTGCAAAAAATTAAGTAATAAACTACTTATCAAAGAACAGAGGCTTTTTCCTGCATTTTAAGAACAGTGCTTAAGAAAGATTATGTAGATTTCTTGGTGAAAAGTGCATGTTGATCCTTAGTATAATAATCATTTAATCATTTTCTGCGATCTAAGTTCAAATCCTCGCTGGGCCTTATGTGATAATTGCAAGAAACATAAAAAATAATTGAATCAATAATCAACATCAGCAAAAAGAAATGTACATCACTGAGACTATTCTAGTAACACAAACACGTTGTGAAATTCATTGAATTATAACATCCTTAATACAGTGAATTGCACCAACAATTGTGGAAGGCAGATAACAAACTTTACACCAGAAAACACCTACCAGTCACAATTGAATGAACAGTTTCAATGGTGATGATTCTGCATTGAGAGACCAAGGAAGATTGTAATTCATCTGTAATGACAGTCATTTGCTTACATGTCCATGAAAAGTGATATAGAGAACATGGACACTTGTGGTGTCAAGGTGTAATGATTAAAACTATTGATTCTAAATCAAGTGATCAAAGACCAAATGCCTTAGAAGTCTATATTTTCCTTAAAGCTAAGCTAGCTACTAAATTGCCCTCCATTAATTCAGCAGCTGACAAAATTAAATTACATCAGAAGCAGACTGCCAATTGTGAACCAGAAAAAAAATATTTTTGAACTCCAGCTTGTAACAACCAACAAAAAGGTTGTAGTTGTGGCCGAGTGGTTAAGGCGATGGACTTGAAATCCATTGGGGTGTCCCCGCGCAGGTTCAAATCCTGCCAGCTACGTGTTGCTTTTCAAGCTTACCCAAAACATGCACTGTATCTAAAAAAGGTGTTAAAGAAAGTATGTTATGTTTATGAATACAAATCACCAAGGCCACCTAGCCCAAATTGACCTGCAGAAAATTTAGTAATAAACTACTTATCAAAGAACAGAGGCTTTTTCCTGTGTTTTAAAAACAGTGCTTAAGAAAGATTATGTAGATTTCCTGGTGAAAAGTGCATGTTGATCCTTAGTATAATAATCATTTAATCATTTTCTGCGATCTAAGTTCAAATCCTCGCTGGGCCTTATGTGATAATTGCAAGAAACATAAAAAATAATTGAATCAATAATCAACATCAGCAAAAAGAAATGTACATCACTGAGACTATTCTAGTAACACAAACACATTGTGAAATTCATTGAATTATAACATCCTTAATACAGTGAATTGCACCAACAATTGTGGAAGGCGGATAACAAACTTTACACCAGAAAACACCTACCAGTCACAATTGAATGAACAGTTTCAATGGTGATGATTCTGCATTGAGAGACCAAGGAAGATTGTAATTCATCTGTAATGACAGTCATTTGCTTACATGTCCATGAAAAGTGATATAGAGAACATGGACACTTGTGGTGTCAAGGTGTAATGATTAAAACTATTGATTCTAAATCAAGTGATCAAAGACCAAATGCCTTAGAAGTCTATATTTTCCTTAAAGCTAAGCTAGCTACTAAATTGCCCTCCATTAATTCAGCAGCTGACAAAATTAAATTACATCAGAAGCAGTCTGCCAATCGTGAACCAGAAAAAAAATATTTTTGAACTCCAGCTTGTAACAACCAACAAAAAGGTTGTAGTTGTGGCCGAGTGGTTAAGGCGATGGACTCGAAATCCATTGGGGTGTCCCCGCGCAGGTTCAAATCCTGCCAGCTACATGTTGCTTTTCAAGCTTACCCAAAACATGCACTGTATCTAAAAAAGGTGTTAAAGAAAGTATGTTATGTTTATGAATACAAATCACCAAGGCCACCTAGCCCAAATTGACCTGCAGAAAATTTAGTAATAAACTACTTATCAAAGAACAGAGGCTTTTTCCTGCATTTTAAGAACAGTGCTTAAGAAAGATTATGTAGATTTCCTGGTGAAAAGTGCATGTTGATCCTTAGTATAATAATCATTTTCTGCGATCTAAGTTCAAATCCTCGCTGGGCCTTATGTGATAATTGCAAGAAACATAAAAAATAATTGAATCAATAATCAACATCAGCAAAAAGAAATGTACATCACTGAGACTATTCTAGTAACACAAACACGTTGTGAAATTCATTGAATTATAACATCCTTAATACAGTGAATTGTACCAACAATTGTGGAAGGCGGATAACAAACTTTACACCAGAAAACACCTACCAGTCACAATTGAATGAACAGTTTCAATGGTGATGATTCTGCATTGAGAGACCAAGGAAGATTGTAATTCATCTGTAATGACAGTCATTTGCTTACATGTCCATGAAAAGTGATATAGAGAACATGGACACTTGTGGTGTCAAGGTGTAATGATTAAAACTATTGATTCTAAATCAAGTGATCAAAGACCAAATGCCTTAGAAGTCTATATTTTCCTTAAAGCTAAGCTAGCTACTAAATTGCCCTCCATTAATTCAGCAGCTGACAAAATTAAATTACATCAGAAGCAGTCTGCCAATCGTGAACCAGAAAAAAAATATTTTTGAACTCCAGCTTGTAACAACCAACAAAAAGGTTGTAGTTGTGGCCGAGTGGTTAAGGCGATGGACTCGAAATCTATTGGGGTGTCCCCGCGCAGGTTCAAATCCTGCCAGCTACGTGTTGCTTTTCAAGCTTACCCAAAACATGCACTGTATCTAAAAAAGGTGTTAAAGAAAGTATGTTATGTTTATGAATACAAATCACCAAGGCAACCTAGCCCAAATTGACCTGCAGAAAATTTAGTAATAAACTACTTATCAAAGAACAGAGGCTTTTTCCTGCATTTTAAGAACAGTGCTTAAGAAAGATTATGTAGATTTCCTGGTGAAAAGTGCATGTTGATCCTTAGTATAATAATCATTTAATCATTTTCTGCGATCTAAGTTCAAATCCTCGCTGGGCCTTATGTGATAATTGCAAGAAACATAAAAAATAATTGAATCAATAATCAACATCAGCAAAAAGAAATGTACATCACTGAGACTATTCTAGTAACACAAACACGTTGTGAAATTCATTGAATTATAACATCCTTAATACAGTGAATTGCACCAACAATTGTGGAAGGCGGATAACAAACTTTACACCAGAAAACACCTACCAGTCACAATTGAATGAACAGTTTCAATGGTGATGATTCTGCATTGAGAGACCAAGGAAGATTGTAATTCATCTGTAATGACAGTCATTTGCTTACATGTCCATGAAAAGTGATATAGAGAACATGGACACTTGTGGTGTCAAGGTGTAATGATTAAAACTATTGATTCTAAATCAAGTGATCAAAGACCAAATGCCTTAGAAGTCTATATTTTCCTTAAAGCTAAGCTAGCTACTAAATTGGCCTCCATTAATTCAGCAGCTGACAAAATTAAATTACATCAGAAGCAGTCTGCCAATCGTGAACCAGAAAAAAAATATTTTTGAACTCCAGCTTGTAACAACCAACAAAAAGGTTGTAGTTGTGGCCGAGTGGTTAAGGCGATGGACTTGAAATCCATTGGGGTGTCCACGCGCAGGTTCAAATCCTGCCAGCTACGTGTTGCTTTTCAAGCTTACCCAAAACATGCAAAGTATCTAAAAAAAGGTGTTAAAGAAAGTATGTTATGTTTATGAATACAAATCACCAAGGCCACCTAGCCCAAATTGACCTGCAGAAAATTTAGTAATAAACTACTTATCAAAGAACAGAGGCTTTTTCCTGCGTTTTAAGAACAGTGCTTAAGAAAGATTATGTAGATTTCCTGGTGAAAAGTGCATGTTGATCCTTAGTATAATAATCATTTAATCATTTTCTGCGATCTAAGTTCAAATCCTCGCTGGGCCTTATGTGATAATTGCAAGAAACATAAAAAATAATTGAATCAATAATCAACATCAGCAAAAAGAAATGTACATCACTGAGACTATTCTAGTAACACAAACACGTTGTGAAATTCATTGAATTATAACATCCTTAATACAGTGAATTGCACCAACAATTGTGGAAGGCGGATAACAAACTTTACACCAGAAAACACCTACCAGTCACAATTGAATGAACAGTTTCAATGGTGATGATTCTGCATTGAGAGACCAAGGAAGATTGTAATTCATCTGTAATGACAGTCATTTGCTTACATGTCCATGAAAAGTGATATAGAGAACATGGACACTTGTGGTGTCAAGGTGTAATGATTAAAACTATTGATTCTAAATCAAGTGATCAAAGACCAAATGCCTTAGAAGTCTATATTTTCCTTAAAGCTAAGCTAGCTACTAAATTGCCCTCCATTAATTCAGCAGCTGACAAAATTAAATTACATCAGAAGCAGTCTGCCAATCGTGAACCAGAAAAAAAATATTTTTGAACTCCAGCTTGTAACAACCAACAAAAAGGTTGTAGTTGTGGCCGAGTGGTTAAGGCGATGGAATTGAAATCCATTGGGGTGTCCACACGCAGGTTCAAATCCTGCCAGCTACATGTTGCTTTTCAAGCTTACCCAAAACATGCAAAGTATCTAAAAAAAGGTGTTAAAGAAAGTATGTTATGTTTATAAATACAAATCACCAAGGCCACCTAGCCCAAATTGACCTGCAGAAAATTTAGTAATAAACTACTTATCAAAGAACAGAGGCTTTTTCCTGCGTTTTAAGAACAGTGCTTAAGAAAGATTATGTAGATTTCCTGGTGAAAAGTGCATGTTGATCCTTAGTATAATAATCATTTAATCATTTTCTGCGATCTAAGTTCAAATCCTCGCTGGGCCTTATGTGATAATTGCAAGAAACATAAAAAATAATTGAATCAATAATCAACATCAGCAAAAAGAAATGTACATCACTGAGACTATTCTAGTAACACAAACACGTTGTGAAATTCATTGAATTATAACATCCTTAATACAGTGAATTGCACCAACAATTGTGGAAGGCGGATAACAAACTTTACACCAGAAAACACCTACCAGTCACAATTGAATGAACAGTTTCAATGGTGATGATTCTGCATTGAGAGACCAAGGAAGATTGTAATTCATCTGTAATGACAGTCATTTGCTTACATGTCCATGAAAAGTGATATAGAGAACATGGACACTTGTGGTGTCAAGGTGTAATGATTAAAACTATTGATTCTAAATCAAGTGATCAAAGACCAAATGCCTTAGAAGTCTATATTTTCCTTAAAGCTAAGCTAGCTACTAAATTGCCCTCCATTAATTCAGCAGCTGACAAAATTAAATTACATCAGAAGCAGTCTGCCAATCGTGAACCAGAAAAAAAATATTTTTGAACTCCAGCTTGTAACAACCAACAAAAAGGTTGTAGTTGTGGCCGAGTGGTTAAGGCGATGGACTCGAAATCCATTGGGGTGTCCCCACGCAGGTTCAAATCCTGCCAGCTACATGTTGCTTTTCAAGCTTACCCAAAACATGCACTGTATCTAAAAAAGGTGTTAAAGAAAGTATGTTATGTTTATGAATACAAATCACCAAGGCCACCTAGCCCAAATTGACCTGCGGAAAATTTAGTAATAAACTACTTATCAAAGAACAGAGGCTTTTTCCTGCATTTTAAGAACAGTGCTTAAGAAAGATTATGTAGATTTCTTGGTGAAAAGTGCATGTTGATCCTTAGTATAATAATCATTTAATCATTTTATGCGATCTAAGTTCAAATCCTCGCTGGGCCTTATGTGATAATTGCAAGAAACATAAAAAATAATTGAATCAATAATCAACATCAGCAAAAAGAAATGTACATCACTGAGACTATTCTAGTAACACAAACACGTTGTGAAATTCATTGAATTATAACATCCTTAATACAGTGAATTGCACCAACAATTGTGGAAGGCAGATAACAAACTTTACACCAGAAAACACCTACCAGTCACAATTGAATGAACAGTTTCAATGGTGATGATTCTGCATTGAGAGACCAAGGAAGATTGTAATTCATCTGTAATGACAGTCATTTGCTTACATGTCCATGAAAAGTGATATAGAGAACATGGACACTTGTGGTGTCAAGGTGTAATGATTAAAACTATTGATTCTAAATCAAGTGATCAAAGACCAAATGCCTTAGAAGTCTATATTTTCCTTAAAGCTAAGCTAGCTACTAAATTGCCCTCCATTAATTCAGCAGCTGACAAAATTAAATTACATCAGAAGCAGACTGCCAATCGTGAACCAGAAAAAAAATATTTTTGAACTCCAGCTTGTAGCAACCAACAAAAAGGTTGTAGTTGTGGCCGAGTGGTTAAGGCGATGGACTTGAAATCCATTGGGGTGTCCCCGCGCAGGTTCAAATCCTGCCAGCTACGTGTTGCTTTTCAAGCTTACCCAAAACATGCACTGTATCTAAAAAAGGTGTTAAAGAAAGTATGTTATGTTTATGAATACAAATCACCAAGGCCACCTAGCCCAAATTGAATGCAGAAAATTTAGTAATAAACTACTTATCAAAGAACAGAGGCTTTTTCCTGTGTTTTAAGAACAGTGCTTAAGAAAGATTATGTAGATTTCCTGGTGAAAAGTGCATGTTGATCCTTAGTATAATAATCATTTAATCATTCTCTGCGATCTAAGTTCAAATCCTCGCTGGGCCTTATGTGATAATTGCAAGAAACATAAAAAATAATTGAATCAATAATCAACATCAGCAAAAAGAAATGTACATCACTGAGACTATTCTAGTAACACAAACACGTTGTGAAATTCATTGAATTATAACATCCTTAATACAGTGAATTGCACCAACAATTGTGGAAGGCGGATAACAAACTTTACACCAGAAAACACCTACCAGTCACAATTGAATGAACAGTTTCAATGGTGATGATTCTGCATTGAGAGACCAAGGAAGATTGTAATTCATCTGTAATGACAGTCATTTGCTTACATGTCCATGAAAAGTGATATAGAGAACATGGACACTTGTGGTGTCAAGGTGTAATGATTAAAACTATTGATTCTAAATCAAGTGATCAAAGACCAAATGCCTTAGAAGTCTATATTTTCCTTAAAGCTAAGCTAGCTACTAAATTGCACTCCATTAATTCAGCAGCTGACAAAATTAAATTACATCAGAAGCAGTCTGCCAATCGTGAACCAGAAAAAAAATATTTTTGAACTCCAGCTTGTAACAACCAACAAAAAGGTTGTAGTTGTGGCCGAGTGGTTAAGGCAATGGACTCGAAATCCATTGGGGTGTCCCCGCGCAGGTTCAAATCCTGCCAGCTACGTGTTGCTTTTCAAGCTTACCCAAAACATGCACTGTATCTAAAAAAGGTGTTAAAGAAAGTATGTTATGTTTATGAATACAAATCACCAAGGCCACCTAGCCCAAATTGACCTGCAGAAAATTTAGTAATAAACTACTTATCAAAGAACAGAGGCTTTTTCCTGCATTTTAAGAACAGTGCTTAAGAAAGATTATGTAGATTTCTTGGTGAAAAGTGCATGTTGATCCTTAGTATAATAATCATTTAATCATTTTCTGCGATCTAAGTTCAAATCCTCGCTGGGCCTTATGTGATAATTGCAAGAAACATAAAAAATAATTGAATCAATAATCAACATCAGCAAAAAGAAATGTACATCACTGAGACTATTCTAGTAACACAAACACGTTGTGAAATTCATTGAATTATAACATCCTTAATACAGTGAATTGCACCAACAATTGTGGAAGGCAGATAACAAACTTTACACCAGAAAACACCTACCAGTCACAATTGAATGAACAGTTTCAATGGTGATGATTCTGCATTGAGAGACCAAGGAAGATTGTAATTCATCTGTAATGACAGTCATTTGCTTACATGTCCATGAAAAGTGATATAGAGAACATGGACACTTGTGGTGTCAAGGTGTAATGATTAAAACTATTGATTCTAAATCAAGTGATCAAAGACCAAATGCCTTAGAAGTCTATATTTTCCTTAAAGCTAAGCTAGCTACTAAATTGCCCTCCATTAATTCAGCAGCTGACAAAATTAAATTACATCAGAAGCAGACTGCCAATCGTGAACCAGAAAAAAAATATTTTTGAACTCCAGCTTGTAACAACCAACAAAAAGGTTGTAGTTGTGGCCGAGTGGTTAAGGCGATGGACTTGAAATCCATTGGGGTGTCCCCGCGCAGGTTCAAATCCTGCCAGCTACGTGTTGCTTTTCAAGCTTACCCAAAACATGCACTGTATCTAAAAAAGGTGTTAAAGAAAGTATGTTATGTTTATGAATACAAATCACCAAGGCCACCTAGCCCAAATTGACCTGCAGAAAATTTAGTAATAAACTACTTATCAAAGAACAGAGGCTTTTTCCTGTGTTTTAAAAACAGTGCTTAAGAAAGATTATGTAGATTTCCTGGTGAAAAGTGCATGTTGATCCTTAGTATAATAATCATTTAATCATTTTCTGCGATCTAAGTTCAAATCCTCGCTGGGCCTTATGTGATAATTGCAAGAAACATAAAAAATAATTGAATCAATAATCAACATCAGCAAAAAGAAATGTACATCACTGAGACTATTCTAGTAACACAAACACGTTGTGAAATTCATTGAATTATAACATCCTTAATACAGTGAATTGCACCAACAATTGTGCAAGGCGGATAACAAACTTTACACCAGAAAACACCTACCAGTCACAATTGAATGAACAGTTTCAATGGTGATGATTCTGCATTGAGAGACCAAGGAAGATTGTAATTCATCTGTAATGACAGTCATTTGCTTACATGTCCATGAAAAGTGATATAGAGAACATGGACACTTGTGGTGTCAAGGTGTAATGATTAAAACTATTGATTCTAAATCAAGTGATCAAAGACCAAATGCCTTAGAAGTCTATATTTTCCTTAAAGCTAAGCTAGCTACTAAATTGCCCTGCATTAATTCAGCAGCTGACAAAATTAAATTACATCAGAAGCAGTCTGCCAATCGTGAACCAGAAAAAAAATATTTTTGAACTCCAGCTTGTAACAACCAACAAAAAGGTTGTAGTTGTGGCCGAGTGGTTAAGGCGATGGACTCGAAATCCATTGGGGTGTCCCCGCGCAGGTTCAAATCCTGCCAGCTACGTGTTGCTTTTCAAGCTTACCCAAAACATGCACTGTATCTAAAAAAGGTGTTAAAGAAAGTATGTTATGTTTATGAATACAAATCACCAAGGCCACCTAGCCCAAATTGACCTGCAGAAAATTTAGTAATAAACTACTTATCAAAGAACAGAGGCTTTTTCCTGCATTTTAAGAACAGTGCTTAAGAAAGATTATGTAGATTTCTTGGTGAAAAGTGCATGTTGATCCTTAGTATAATAATCATTTAATCATTTTCTGCGATCTAAGTTCAAATCCTCGCTGGGCCTTATGTGATAATTGCAAGAAACATAAAAAATAATTGAATCAATAATCAACATCAGCAAAAAGAAATGTACATCACTGAGACTATTCTAGTAACACAAACACGTTGTGAAATTCATTGAATTATAACATCCTTAATACAGTGAATTGCACCAACAATTGTGGAAGGCGGATAACAAACTTTACACCAGAAAACACCTACCAGTCACAATTGAATGAACAGTTTCAATGGTGATGATTCTGCATTGAGAGACCAAGGAAGATTGTAATTCATCTGTAATGACAGTCATTTGCTTACATGTCCATGAAAAGTGATATAGAGAACATGGACACTTGTGGTGTCAAGGTGTAATGATTAAAACTATTGATTCTAAATCAAGTGATCAAAGACCAAATGCCTTAGAAGTCTATATTTTCCTTAAAGCTAAGCTAGCTACTAAATTGCCCTCCATTAATTCAGCAGCTGACAAAATTAAATTACATCAGAAGCAGTCTGCCAATCGTGAACCAGAAAAAAAATATTTTTGAACTCCAGCTTGTAACAACCAACAAAAAGGTTGTAGTTGTGGCCGAGTGGTTAAGGCGATGGACTCGAAATCCATTGGGGTGTCCCCGCGCAGGTTCAAATCCTGCCAGCTACGTGTTGCTTTTCAAGCTTACCCAAAACATGCACTGTATCTAAAAAAGGTGTTAAAGAAAGTATGTTATGTTTATGAATACAAATCACCAAGGCCACCTAGCCCAAATTGACCTGCAGAAAATTTAGTAATAAACTACTTATCAAAGAACAGAGGCTTTTTCCTGCATTTTAAGAACAGTGCTTAAGAAAGATTATGTAGATTTCTTGGTGAAAAGTGCATGTTGATCCTTAGTATAATAATCATTTAATCATTTTCTGCGATCTAAGTTCAAATCCTCGCTGGGCCTTATGTGATAATTGCAAGAAACATAAAAAATAATTGAATCAATAATCAACATCAGCAAAAAGAAATGTACATCACTGAGACTATTCTAGTAACACAAACACGTTGTGAAATTCATTGAATTATAACATCCTTAATACAGTGAATTGCACCAACAATTGTGGAAGGCAGATAACAAACTTTACACCAGAAAACACCTACCAGTCACAATTGAATGAATAGTTTCAATGGTGATGATTCTGCATTGAGAGACCAAGGAAGATTGTAATTCATCTGTAATGACAGTCATTTGCTTACATGTCCATGAAAAGTGATATAGAGAACATGGACACTTGTGGTGTCAAGGTGTAATGATTAAAACTATTGATTCTAAATCAAGTGATCAAAGACCAAATGCCTTAGAAGTCTATATTTTCCTTAAAGCTAAGCTAGCTACTAAATTGCCCTCCATTAATTCAGCAGCTGACAAAATTAAATTACATCAGAAGCAGACTGCCAATCGTGAACCAGAAAAAAAATATTTTTGAACTCCAGCTTGTAACAACCAACAAAAAGGTTGTAGTTGTGGCCGAGTGGTTAAGGCGATGGACTTGAAATCCATTGGGGTGTCCCCGCGCAGGTTCAAATCCTGCCAGCTACGTGTTGCTTTTCAAGCTTACCCAAAACATGCACTGTATCTAAAAAAGGTGTTAAAGAAAGTATGTTATGTTTATGAATACAAATCACCAAGGCCACCTAGCCCAAATTGACCTGCAGAAAATTTAGTAATAAACTACTTATCAAAGAACAGAGGCTTTTTCCTGTGTTTTAAGAACAGTGCTTAAGAAAGATTATGTAGATTTCCTGGTGAAAAGTGCATGTTGATCCTTAGTATAATAATCATTTAATCATTTTCTGCGATCTAAGTTCAAATCCTCGCTGGGCCTTATGTGATAATTGCAAGAAACATAAAAAATAATTGAATCAATAATCAACATCAGCAAAAAGAAATGTACATCACTGAGACTATTCTAGTAACACAAACACGTTGTGAAATTCATTGAATTATAACATCCTTAATACAGTGAATTGCACCAACAATTGTGGAAGGCGGATAACAAACTTTACACCAGAAAACACCTACCAGTCACAATTGAATGAACAGTTTCAATGGTGATGATTCTGCATTGAGAGACCAAGGAAGATTGTAATTCATCTGTAATGACAGTCATTTGCTTACATGTCCATGAAAAGTGATATAGAGAACATGGACACTTGTGGTGTCAAGGTGTAATGATTAAAACTATTGATTCTAAATCAAGTGATCAAAGACCAAATGCCTTAGAAGTCTATATTTTCCTTAAAGCTAAGCTAGCTACTAAATTGCCCTCCATTAATTCAGCAGCTGACAAAATTAAATTACATCAGAAGCAGTCTGCCAATCGTGAACCAGAAAAAAAATATTTTTGAACTCCAGCTTGTAACAACCAACAAAAAGGTTGTAGTTGTGGCCGAGTGGTTAAGGCGATGGACTCGAAATCCATTGGGGTGTCCCCGCGCAGGTTCAAATCCTGCCAGCTACGTGTTGCTTTTCAAGCTTACCCAAAACATGCACTGTATCTAAAAAAGGTGTTAAAGAAAGTATGTTATGTTTATGAATACAAATCACCAAGGCCACCTAGTCCAAATTGACCTGCAGAAAATTTAGTAATAAACTACTTATCAAAGAACAGAGGCTTTTTCCTGCATTTTAAGAACAGTGCTTAAGAAAGATTATGTAGATTTCTTGGTGAAAAGTGCATGTTGATCCTTAGTATAATAATCATTTAATCATTTTCTGCGATCTAAGTTCAAATCCTCGCTGGGCCTTATGTGATAATTGCAAGAAACATAAAAAATAATTGAATCAATAATCAACATCAGCAAAAAGAAATGTACATCACTGAGACTATTCTAGTAACACAAACACGTTGTGAAATTCATTGAATTATAACATCCTTAATACAGTGAATTGCACCAACAATTGTGGAAGGCGGATAACAAACTTTACACCAGAAAACACCTACCAGTCACAATTGAATGAACAGTTTCAATGGTGATGATTCTGCATTGAGAGACCAAGGAAGATTGTAATTCATCTGTAATGACAGTCATTTGCTTACATGTCCATGAAAAGTGATATAGAGAACATGGACACTTGTGGTGTCAAGGTGTAATGATTAAAACTATTGATTCTAAATCAAGTGATCAAAGACCAAATGCCTTAGAAGTCTATATTTTCCTTAAAGCTAAGCTAGCTACTAAATTGGCCTCCATTAATTCAGCAGCTGACAAAATTAAATTACATCAGAAGCAGACTGCCAATCGTGAACCAGAAAAAAAATATTTTTGAACTCCAGCTTGTAACAACCAACAAAAAGGTTATAGTTGTGGCCGAGTGGTTAAGGCGATGGACTTGAAATCCATTGGGGTGTCCCCGCGCAGGTTCAAATCCTGCCAGCTACATGTTGCTTTTCAAGCTTACCCAAAACATGCACTGTATCTAAAAAAGGTGTTAAAGAAAGTATGTTATGTTTATGAATACAAATCACCAAGGCCGCCTAGCCCAAATTGACCTGCAGAAAATTTAGTAATAAACTACTTATCAAAGAACAGAGGCTTTTTCCTGTGTTTTAAGAACAGTGCTTAAGAAAGATTATGTAGATTTCCTGGTGAAAAGTGCATGTTGATCCTTAGTATAATAATCATTTAATCATTTTCTGCGATCTAAGTTCAAATCCTCGCTGGGCCTTATGTGATAATTGCAAGAAACATAAAAAATAATTGAATCAATAATCAACATCAGCAAAAAGAAATGTACATCACTGAGACTATTCTAGTAACACAAACACGTTGTGAAATTCATTGAATTATAACATCCTTAATACAGTGAATTGCACCAACAATTGTGGAAGGCGGATAACAAACTTTACACCAGAAAACACCTACCAGTCACAATTGAATGAACAGTTTCAATGGTGATGATTCTGCATTGAGAGACCAAGGAAGATTGTAATTCATCTGTAATGACAGTCATTTGCTTACATGTCCATGAAAAGTGATATAGAGAACATGGACACTTGTGGTGTCAAGGTGTAATGATTAAAACTATTGATTCTAAATCAAGTGATCAAAGACCAAATGCCTTAGAAGTCTATATTTTCCTTAAAGCTAAGCTAGCTACTAAATTGCCCTCCATTAATTCAGCAGCTGACAAAATTAAATTACATCAGAAGCAGACTGCCAATCGTGAACCAGAAAAAAAATATTTTTGAACTCCAGCTTGTAACAACCAACAAAAAGGTTGTAGTTGTGGCCGAGTGGTTAAGGCGATGGACTTGAAATCCATTGGGGTGTCCCCGCGCAGGTTCAAATCCTGCCAGCTACGTGTTGCTTTTCAAGCTTACCCAAAACATGCACTGTATCTAAAAAAGGTGTTAAAGAAAGTATGTTATGTTTATGAATACAAATCACCAAGGCCACCTAGCCCAAATTGACCTGCAGAAAATTTAGTAATAAACTACTTATCAAAGAACAGAGGCTTTTTCCTGTGTTTTAAGAACAGTGCTTAAGAAAGATTATGTAGATTTCCTGGTGAAAAGTGCATGTTGATCCTTAGTATAATAATCATTTAATCATTTTCTGCGATCTAAGTTCAAATCCTCGCTGGGCCTTATGTGATAATTGCAAGAAACATAAAAAATAATTGAATCAATAATCAACATCAGCAAAAAGAAATGTACATCACTGAGACTATTCTAGTAACACAAACACGTTGTGAAATTCATTGAATTATAACATCCTTAATACAGTGAATTGCACCAACAATTGTGGAAGGCGGATAACAAACTTTACACCAGAAAACACCTACCAGTCACAATTGAATGAACAGTTTCAATGGTGATGATTCTGCATTGAGAGACCAAGGAAGATTGTAATTCATCTGTAATGACAGTCATTTGCTTACATGTCCATGAAAAGTGATATAGAGAACATGGACACTTGTGGTGTCAAGGTGTAATGATTAAAACTATTGATTCTAAATCAAGTGATCAAAGACCAAATGCCTTAGAAGTCTATATTTTCCTTAAAGCTAAGCTAGCTACTAAATTGGCCTCCATTAATTCAGCAGCTGACAAAATTAAATTACATCAGAAGCAGACTGCCAATCGTGAACCAGAAAAAAAATATTTTTGAACTCCAGCTTGTAACAACCAGCAAAAAGGTTGTAGTTGTGGCCGAGTGGTTAAGGCGATGGACTTGAAATCCATTGGGGTGTCCCCACGCAGGTTCAAATCCTGCCAGCTACATGTTGCTTTTCAAGCTTACCCAAAATATGCACTGTATCTAAAAAAGGTGTTAAAGAAAGTATGTTATGTTTATGAATACAAATCACCAAGGCCACCTAGCCCAAATTGACCTGCAGAAAATTTAGTAATAAACTACTTATCAAAGAACAGAGGCTTTTTCCTGTGTTTTAAGAACAGTGCTTAAGAAAGATTATGTAGATTTCCTGGTGAAAAGTGCATGTTGATCCTTAGTATAATAATCATTTAATCATTTTCTGCGATCTAAGTTCAAATCCTCGCTGGGCCTTATGTGATAATTGCAAGAAACATAAAAAATAATTGAATCAATAATCAACATCAGCAAAAAGAAATGTACATCACTGAGACTATTCTAGTAACACAAACACGTTGTGAAATTCATTGAATTATAACATCCTTAATACAGTGAATTGCACCAACAATTGTGGAAGGCGGATAACAAACTTTACACCAGAAAACACCTACCAGTCACAATTGAATGAACAGTTTCAATGGTGATGATTCTGCATTGAGAGACCAAGGAAGATTGTAATTCATCTGTAATGACAGTCATTTGCTTACATGTCCATGAAAAGTGATATAGAGAACATGGACACTTGTGGTGTCAAGGTGTAATGATTAAAACTATTGATTCTAAATCAAGTGATCAAAGACCAAATGCCTTAGAAGTCTATATTTTCCTTAAAGCTAAGCTAGCTACTAAATTGCCCTCCATTAATTCAGCAGCTGACAAAATTAAATTACATCAGAAGCAGTCTGCCAATCGAGAACCAGAAAAAAAATATTTTTGAACTATAGCTTGTAACAACCAACAAAAAGGTTGTAGTTGTGGCCGAGTGGTTAAGGCGATGGACTCGAAATCCATTGGGGTGTCCCCGCGCAGGTTCAAATCCTGCCAGCTACGTGTTGCTTTTCAAGCTTACCCAAAACATGCACTGTATCTAAAAAAGGTGTTAAAGAGAAAGTATGTTATGTTTATGAATACAAATCACCAAGGCCACCTAGCCCAAATTGACCTGCAGAAAATTTAGTAATAAACTACTTATCAAAGAACAGAGGCTTTTTCCTGCATTTTAAGAACAGTGCTTAAGAAAGATTATGTAGATTTCCTGGTGAAAAGTGCATGTTGATCCTTAGTATAATAATCATTTAATCATTTTCTGCGATCTAAGTTCAAATCCTCGCTGGGCCTTATGTGATAATTGCAAGAAACATAAAAAATAATTGAATCAATAATCAACATCAGCAAAAAGAAATGTACATCACTGAGACTATTCTAGTAACACAAACACGTTGTGAAATTCATTGAATTATAACATCCTTAATACAGTGAATTGCACCAACAATTGTGGAAGGCGGATAACAAAATTTACACCAGAAAACACCTACCAGTCACAATTGAATGAACAGTTTCAATGGTGATGATTCTGCATTGAGAGACCAAGGAAGATTGTAATTCATCTGTAATGACAGTCATTTGCTTACATGTCCATGAAAAGTGATATAGAGAACATGGACACTTGTGGTGTCAAGGTGTAATGATTAAAACTATTGATTCTAAATCAAGTGATCAAAGACCAAATGCCTTAGAAGTCTATATTTTCCTTAAAGCTAAGCTAGCTACTAAATTGCCCTCCATTAATTCAGCAGCTGACAAAATTAAATTACATCAGAAGCAGACTGCCAATCGTGAACCAGAAAAAAAATATTTTTGAACTCCAGCTTGTAACAACCAACAAAAAAGTTGTAGTTGTGGCCGAGTGGTTAAGGCGATGGACTTGAAATCCATTGGGGTGTCCCCGCGCAGGTTCAAATCCTGCCAGCTACGTGTTGCTTTTCAAGCTTACCCAAAACATGCACTGTATCTAAAAAAGGTGTTAAAGAAAGTATGTTATGTTTATGAATACAAATCACCAAGGCCACCTAGCCCAAATTGACCTGCAGAAAATTTAGTAATAAACTACTTATCAAAGAACAGAGGCTTTTTCCTGTGTTTTAAGAACAGTGCTTAAGAAAGATTATGTAGATTTCCTGGTGAAAAGTGCATGTTGATCCTTAGTATAATAATCATTTAATCATTTTCTGCGATCTAAGTTCAAATCCTCGCTGGGCCTTATGTGATAATTGCAAGAAACATAAAAAATAATTGAATCAATAATCAACATCAGCAAAAAGAAATGTACATCACTGAGACTATTCTAGTAACACAAACACGTTGTGAAATTCATTGAATTATAACATCCTTAATACAGTGAATTGCACCAACAATTGTGGAAGGCGGATAACAAACTTTACACCAGAAAACACCTACCAGTCACAATTGAATGAACAGTTTCAATGGTGATGATTCTGCATTGAGAGACCAAGGAAGATTGTAATTCATCTGTAATGACAGTCATTTGCTTACATGTCCATGAAAAGTGATATAGAGAACATGGACACTTGTGGTGTCAAGGTGTAATGATTAAAACTATTGATTCTAAATCAAGTGATCAAAGACCAAATGCCTTAGAAGTCTATATTTTCCTTAAAGCTAAGCTAGCTACTAAATTGGCCTCCATTAATTCAGCAGCTGACAAAATTAAATTACATCAGAAGCAGACTGCCAATCGTGAACCAGAAAAAAAATATTTTTGAACTCCAGCTTGTAACAACCAACAAAAAGGTTGTAGTTGTGGCCGAGTGGTTAAGGCGATGGACTTGAAATCCATTGGGGTGTCCCCGCGCAGGTTCAAATCCTGCCAGCTACATGTTGCTTTTCAAGCTTACCCAAAATATGCACTGTATCTAAAAAAGGTGTTAAAGAAAGTATGTTATGTTTATGAATACAAATCACCAAGGCCACCTAGCCCAAATTGACCTGCAGAAAATTTAGTAATAAACTACTTATCAAAGAACAGAGGCTTTTTCCTGTGTTTTAAGAACAGTGCTTAAGAAAGATTATGTAGATTTCCTGGTGAAAAGTGCATGTTGATCCTTAGTATAATAATCATTTAATCATTTTCTGCGATCTAAGTTCAAATCCTCGCTGGGCCTTATGTGATAATTGCAAGAAACATAAAAAATAATTGAATCAATAATCAACATCAGCAAAAAGAAATGTACATCACTGAGACTATTCTAGTAACACAAACACGTTGTGAAATTCATTGAATTATAACATCCTTAATACAGTGAATTGCACCAACAATTGTGGAAGGCGGATAACAAACTTTACACCAGAAAACACCTACCAGTCACAATTGAATGAACAGTTTCAATGGTGATGATTCTGCATTGAGAGACCAAGGAAGATTGTAATTCATCTGTAATGACAGTCATTTGCTTACATGTCCATGAAAAGTGATATAGAGAACATGGACACTTGTGGTGTCAAGGTGTAATGATTAAAACTATTGATTCTAAATCAAGTGATCAAAGACCAAATGCCTTAGAAGTCTATATTTTCCTTAAAGCTAAGCTAGCTACTAAATTGCCCTCCATTAATTCAGCAGCTGACAAAATTAAATTACATCAGAAGCAGTCTGCCAATCGAGAACCAGAAAAAAAATATTTTTGAACTAAAGCTTGTAACAACCAACAAAAAGGTTGTAGTTGTGGCCGAGTGGTTAAGGCGATGGACTCGAAATCCATTGGGGTGTCCCCGCGCAGGTTCAAATCCTGCCAGCTACGTGTTGCTTTTCAAGCTTACCCAAAACATGCACTGTATCTAAAAAAGGTGTTAAAGAGAAAGTATGTTATGTTTATGAATACAAATCACCAAGGCCACCTAGCCCAAATTGACCTGCAGAAAATTTAGTAATAAACTACTTATCAAAGAACAGAGGCTTTTTCCTGCATTTTAAGAACAGTGCTTAAGAAAGATTATGTAGATTTCCTGGTGAAAAGTGCATGTTGATCCTTAGTATAATAATCATTTAATCATTTTCTGCGATCTAAGTTCAAATCCTCGCTGGGCCTTATGTGATAATTGCAAGAAACATAAAAAATAATTGAATCAATAATCAACATCAGCAAAAAGAAATGTACATCACTGAGACTATTCTAGTAACACAAACACGTTGTGAAATTCATTGAATTATAACATCCTTAATACAGTGAATTGCACCAACAATTGTGGAAGGCGGATAACAAACTTTACACCAGAAAACACCTACCAGTCACAATTGAATGAACAGTTTCAATGGTGATGATTCTGCATTGAGAGACCAAGGAAGATTGTAATTCATCTGTAATGACAGTCATTTGCTTACATGTCCATGAAAAGTGATATAGAGAACATGGACACTTGTGGTGTCAAGGTGTAATGATTAAAACTATTGATTCTAAATCAAGTGATCAAAGACCAAATGCCTTAGAAGTCTATATTTTCCTTAAAGCTAAGCTAGCTACTAAATTGCCCTCCATTAATTCAGCAGCTGACAAAATTAAATTACATCAGAAGCAGTCTGCCAATCGTGAACCAGAAAAAAAATATTTTTGAACTCCAGCTTGTAACAACCAACAAAAAGGTTGTAGTTGTGGCCGAGTGGTTAAGGCGATGGACTTGAAATCCATTGGGGTGTCCCCGCGCAGGTTCAAATCCTGCCAGCTACGTGTTGCTTTTCAAGCTTACCCAAAACATGCAAAGTATCTAAAAAAAGGTGTTAAAGAAAGTATGTTATGTTTATGAATACAAATCACCAAGGCCACCTAGCCCAAATTGACCTGCAGAAAATTTAGTAATAAACTACTTATCAAAGAACAGAGGCTTTTTCCTGTGTTTTAAGAACAGTGCTTAAGAAAGATTATGTAGATTTCCTGGTGAAAAGTGCATGTTGATCCTTAGTATAATAATCATTTAATCATTTTCTGCGATCTAAGTTCAAATCCTCGCTGGGCCTTATGTGATAATTGCAAGAAACATAAAAAATAATTGAATCAATAATCAACATCAGCAAAAAGAAATGTACATCACTGAGACTATTCTAGTAACACAAACACGTTGTGAAATTCATTGAATTATAACATCCTTAATACAGTGAATTGCACCAACAATTGTGGAAGGCGGATAACAAACTTTACACCAGAAAACACCTACCAGTCACAATTGAATGAACAGTTTCAATGGTGATGATTCTGCATTGAGAGACCAAGGAAGATTGTAATTCATCTGTAATGACAGTCATTTGCTTACATGTCCATGAAAAGTGATATAGAGAACATGGACACTTGTGGTGTCAAGGTGTAATGATTAAAACTATTGATTCTAAATCAAGTGATCAAAGACCAAATGCCTTAGAAGTCTATATTTTCCTTAAAGCTAAGCTAGCTACTAAATTGGCCTCCATTAATTCAGCAGCTGACAAAATTAAATTACATCAGAAGCAGTCTGCCAATCGTGAACCAGAAAAAAAATATTTTTGAACTCCAGCTTGTAACAACCAACAAAAAGGTTGTAGTTGTGGCCGAGTGGTTAAGGCGATGGACTTGAAATCCATTGGGGTGTCCCCGCGCAGGTTCAAATCCTGCCAGCTACGTGTTGCTTTTCAAGCTTACCCAAAACATGCACTGTATCTAAAAAAGGTGTTAAAGAAAGTATGTTATGTTTATGAATACAAATCACCAAGGCCACCTAGCCCAAATTGACCTGCAGAAAATTTAGTAATAAACTACTTATCAAAGAACAGAGGCTTTTTCCTGTGTTTTAAGAACAGTGCTTAAGAAAGATTATGTAGATTTCCTGGTGAAAAGTGCATGTTGATCCTTAGTATAATAATCATTTAATCATTTTCTGCGATCTAAGTTCAAATCCTCGCTGGGCCTTATGTGATAATTGCAAGAAACATAAAAAATAATTGAATCAATAATCAACATCAGCAAAAAGAAATGTACATCACTGAGACTATTCTAGTAACACAAACACGTTGTGAAATTCATTGAATTATAACATCCTTAATACAGTGAATTGCACCAACAATTGTGCAAGGCGGATAACAAACTTTACACCAGAAAACTCCTACCAGTCACAATTGAATGAACAGTTTCAATGGTGATGATTCTGCATTGAGAGACCAAGGAAGATTGTAATTCATCTGTAATGACAGTCATTTGCTTACATGTCCATGAAAAGTGATATAGAGAACATGGACACTTGTGGTGTCAAGGTGTAATGATTAAAACTATTGATTCTAAATCAAGTGATCAAAGACCAAATGCCTTAGAAGTCTATATTTTCCTTAAAGCTAAGCTAGCTACTAAATTGCCCTCTATTAATTCAGCAGCTGACAAAATTAAATTACATCAGAAGCAGTCTGCCAATCGTGAACCAGAAAAAAAATATTTTTGAACTCCAGCTTGTAACAACCAACAAAAAGGTTGTAGTTGTGGCCGAGTGGTTAAGGTGATGGACTTGAAATCCATTGGGGTGTCCCCGCGCAGGTTCAAATCCTGCCAGCTACATGTTGCTTTTCAAGCTTACCCAAAACATGCACTGTATCTAAAAAAGGTGTTAAAGAAAGTATGTTATGTTTATGAATACAAATCACCAAGGCCACCTAGCCCAAATTGAATGCAGAAAATTTAGTAATAAACTACTTATCAAAGAACAGAGGCTTTTTCCTGTGTTTTAAGAACAGTGCTTAAGAAAGATTATGTAGATTTCCTGGTGAAAAGTGCATGTTGATCCTTAGTATAATAATCATTTAATCATTCTCTGCGATCTAAGTTCAAATCCTCGCTGGGCCTTATGTGATAATTGCAAGAAACATAAAAAATAATTGAATCAATAATCAACATCAGCAAAAAGAAATGTACATCACTGAGACTATTCTAGTAACACAAACACGTTGTGAAATTCATTGAATTATAACATCCTTAATACAGTGAATTGCACCAACAATTGTGGAAGGCGGATAACAAACTTTACACCAGAAAACACCTACCAGTCACAATTGAATGAACAGTTTCAATGGTGATGATTCTGCATTGAGAGACCAAGGAAGATTGTAATTCATCTGTAATGACAGTCATTTGCTTACATGTCCATGAAAAGTGATATAGAGAACATGGACACTTGTGGTGTCAAGGTGTAATGATTAAAACTATTGATTCTAAATCAAGTGATCAAAGACCAAATGCCTTAGAAGTCTATATTTTCCTTAAAGCTAAGCTAGCTACTAAATTGCCCTCCATTAATTCAGCAGCTGACAAAATTAAATTACATCAGAAGCAGTCTGCCAATCGTGAACCAGAAAAAAAATATTTTTGAACTCCAGCTTGTAACAACCAACAAAAAGGTTGTAGTTGTGGCCGAGTGGTTAAGGCGATGGACTTGAAATCCATTGGGGTGTCCCCGCGCAGGTTCAAGTCCTGCCAGCTACGTGTTGCTTTTCAAGCTTACCCAAAACATGCACTGTATCTAAAAAGGGTGTTAAAGAAAGTATGTTATGTTTATGAATACAAATCACCAAGGCCACCTAGCCCAAATTGACCTGCAGAAAATTTAGTAATAAACTACTTATCAAAGAACAGAGGCTTTTTCCTGTGTTTTAAGAACAGTGCTTAAGAAAGATTATGTAGATTTCCTGGTGAAAAGTGCATGTTGATCCTTAGTATAATAATCATTTAATCATTTTCTGCGATCTAAGTTCAAATCCTCGCTGGGCCTTATGTGATAATTGCAAGAAACATAAAAAATAATTGAATCAATAATCAACATCAGCAAAAAGAAATGTACATCACTGAGACTATTCTAGTAACACAAACACGTTGTGAAATTCATTGAATTATAACATCCTTAATACAGTGAATTGCACCAACAATTGTGCAAGGCGGATAACAAACTTTACACCAGAAAACTCCTACCAGTCACAATTGAATGAACAGTTTCAATGGTGATGATTCTGCATTGAGAGACCAAGGAAGATTGTAATTCATCTGTAATGACAGTCATTTGCTTACATGTCCATGAAAAGTGATATAGAGAACATGGACACTTGTGGTGTCAAGGTGTAATGATTAAAACTATTGATTCTAAATCAAGTGATCAAAGACCAAATGCCTTAGAAGTCTATATTTTCCTTAAAGCTAAGCTAGCTACTAAATTGCCCTCTATTAATTCAGCAGCTGACAAAATTAAATTACATCAGAAGCAGTCTGCCAATCGTGAAACAGAAAAAAAATATTTTTGAACTCCAGCTTGTAACAACCAACAAAAAGGTTGTAGTTGTGGCCGAGTGGTTAAGGTGATGGACTTGAAATCCATTGGGGTGTCCCCGCGCAGGTTCAAATCCTGCCAGCTACATGTTGCTTTTCAAGCTTACCCAAAACATGCACTGTATCTAAAAAAGGTGTTAAAGAAAGTATGTTATGTTTATGAATACAAATCACCAAGGCCACCTAGCCCAAATTGAATGCAGAAAATTTAGTAATAAACTACTTATCAAAGAACAGAGGCTTTTTCCTGTGTTTTAAGAACAGTGCTTAAGAAAGATTATGTAGATTTCCTGGTGAAAAGTGCATGTTGATCCTTAGTATAATAATCATTTAATCATTCTCTGCGATCTAAGTTCAAATCCTCGCTGGGCCTTATGTGATAATTGCAAGAAACATAAAAAATAATTGAATCAATAATCAACATCAGCAAAAAGAAATGTACATCACTGAGACTATTCTAGTAACACAAACACGTTGTGAAATTCATTGAATTATAACATCCTTAATACAGTGAATTGCACCAACAATTGTGGAAGGCGGATAACAAACTTTACACCAGAAAACACCTACCAGTCACAATTGAATGAACAGTTTCAATGGTGATGATTCTGCATTGAGAGACCAAGGAAGATTGTAATTCATCTGTAATGACAGTCATTTGCTTACATGTCCATGAAAAGTGATATAGAGAACATGGACACTTGTGGTGTCAAGGTGTAATGATTAAAACTATTGATTCTAAATCAAGTGATCAAAGACCAAATGCCTTAGAAGTCTATATTTTCCTTAAAGCTAAGCTAGCTACTAAATTGGCCTCCATTAATTCAGCAGCTGACAAAATTAAATTACATCAGAAGCAGTCTGCCAATCGTGAACCAGAAAAAAAATATTTTTGAACTCCAGCTTGTAACAACCAACAAAAAGGTTGTAGTTGTGGCCGAGTGGTTAAGGCGATGGAATTGAAATCCATTGGGGTGTCCCCGCGCAGGTTCAAATCCTGCCAGCTACGTGTTGCTTTTCAAGCATTCCCAAAACATGCAAAGTATCTAAAAAAAGGTGTTAAAGAAAGTATGTTATGTTTATGAATACAAATCACCAAGGCCACCTAGCCCAAATTGAATGCAGAAAATTTAGTAATAAACTACTTATCAAAGAACAGAGGCTTTTTCCTGTGTTTTAAGAACAGTGCTTAAGAAAGATTATGTAGATTTCCTGGTGAAAAGTGCATGTTGATCCTTAGTATAATAATCATTTAATCATTCTCTGCGATCTAAGTTCAAATCCTCGCTGGGCCTTATGTGATAATTGCAAGAAACATAAAAAATAATTGAATCAATAATCAACATCAGCAAAAAGAAATGTACATCACTGAGACTATTCTAGTAACACAAACACGTTGTGAAATTCATTGAATTATAACATCCTTAATACAGTGAATTGCACCAACAATTGTGGAAGGCGGATAACAAACTTTACACCAGAAAACACCTACCAGTCACAATTGAATGAACAGTTTCAATGGTGATGATTCTGCATTGAGACCAAGGAAGATTGTAATTCATCTGTAATGACAGTCATTTGCTTACATGTCCATGAAAAGTGATATAGAGAACATGGACACTTGTGGTGTCAAGGTGTAATGATTAAAACTATTGATTCTAAATCAAGTGATCAAAGACCAAATGCCTTAGAAGTCTATATTTTCCTTAAAGCTAAGCTAGCTACTAAATTGCCCTCCATTAATTCAGCAGCTGACAAAATTAAATTACATCAGAAGCAGTCTGCCAATCGTGAACCAGAAAAAAAATATTTTTGAACTCCAGCTTGTAACAACCAACAAAAAGGTTGTAGTTGTGGCCGAGTGGTTAAGGCGACGGACTCGAAATCCATTGGGGTGTCCCCGCGCAGGTTCAAATCCTGCCAGCTACATGTTGCTTTTCAAGCTTACCCAAAACATGCACTGTATCTAAAAAAGGTGTTAAAGAAAGTATGTTATGTTTATGAATACAAATCACCAAGGCCACCTAGCCCAAATTGACCTGCAGAAAATTTAGTAATAAACTACTTATCAAAGAACAGAGGCTTTTTCCTGCATTTTAAGAACAGTGCTTAAGAAAGATTATGTAGATTTCCTGGTGAAAAGTGCATGTTGATCCTTAGTATAATAATCATTTAATCATTTTCTGCGATCTAAGTTCAAATCCTCGCTGGGCCTTATGTGATAATTGCAAGAAACATAAAAAATAATTGAATCAATAATCAACATCAGCAAAAAGAAATGTACATCACTGAGACTATTCTAGTAACACAAACACGTTGTGAAATTCATTGAATTATAACATCCTTAATACAGTGAATTGCACCAACAATTGTGGAAGGCGGATAACAAACTTTACACCAGAAAACACCTACCAGTCACAATTGAATGAACAGTTTCAATGGTGATGATTCTGCATTGAGAGACCAAGGAAGATTGTAATTCATCTGTAATGACAGTCATTTGCTTACATGTCCATGAAAAGTGATATAGAGAACATGGACACTTGTGGTGTCAAGGTGTAATGATTAAAACTATTGATTCTAAATCAAGTGATCAAAGACCAAATGCCTTAGAAGTCTATATTTTCCTTAAAGCTAAGCTAGCTACTAAATTGCCCTCCATTAATTCAGCAGCTGACAAAATTAAATTACATCAGAAGCAGTCTGCCAATCGTGAACCAGAAAAAAAATATTTTTGAACTCCATCTTGTAACAACCAACAAAAAGGTTGTAGTTGTGGCCGAGTGGTTAAGGCGATGGACTTGAAATCCATTGGGGTGTCCACGCGCAGGTTCAAATGCTGCCAGCTACGTGTTGCTTTTCAAGCTTACCCAAAACATGCAAAGTATCTAAAAAAAGGTGTTAAAGAAAGTATGTTATGTTTATGAATACAAATCACCAAGGCCACCTAGCCCAAATTGACCTGCAGAAAATTTAGTAATAAACTACTTATCAAAGAACAGAGGCTTTTTCCTGCGTTTTAAGAACAGTGCTTAAGAAAGATTATGTAGATTTCCTGGTGAAAAGTGCATGTTGATCCTTAGTATAATAATCATTTAATCATTTTCTGCGATCTAAGTTCAAATCCTCGCTGGGCCTTATGTGATAATTGCAAGAAACATAAAAAATAATTGAATCAATAATCAACATCAGCAAAAAGAAATGTACCTCACTGAGACTATTCTAGTAACACAAACACGTTGTGAAATTCATTGAATTATAACATCCTTAATACAGTGAATTGCACCAACAATTGTGGAAGGCGGATAACAAACTTTACACCAGAAAACACCTACCAGTCACAATTGAATGAACAGTTTCAATGGTGATGATTCTGCATTGAGAGACCAAGGAAGATTGTAATTCATCTGTAATGACAGTCATTTGCTTACATGTCCATGAAAAGTGATATAGAGAACATGGACACTTGTGGTGTCAAGGTGTAATGATTAAAACTATTGATTCTAAATCAAGTGATCAAAGACCAAATGCCTTAGAAGTCTATATTTTCCTTAAAGCTAAGCTAGCTACTAAATTGCCCTCCATTAATTCAGCAGCTGACAAAATTAAATTACATCAGAAGCAGTCTGCCAATCGTGAACCAGAAAAAAAATATTTTTGAACTCCAGCTTGTAACAACCAACAAAAAGGTTGTAGTTGTGGCCGAGTGGTTAAGGCAATGGAATTGAAATCCATTGGGGTGTCCACGCGCAGGTTCAAATCCTGCCAGCTACATGTTGCTTTTCAAGCTTACCCAAAACATGCAAAGAATCTAAAAAAAGGTGTTAAAGAAAGTATGTTATGTTTATAAATACAAATCACCAAGGCCACCTAGCCCAAATTGACCTGCAGAAAATTTAGTAATAAACTACTTATCAAAGAACAGAGGCTTTTTCCTGCGTTTTAAGAACAGTGCTTAAGAAAGATTATGTAGATTTCCTGGTGAAAAGTGCATGTTGATCCTTAGTATAATAATCATTTAATCATTTTCTGCGATCTAAGTTCAAATCCTCGCTGGGCCTTATGTGATAATTGCAAGAAACATAAAAAATAATTGAATCAATAATCAACATCAGCAAAAAGAAATGTACATCACTGAGACTATTCTAGTAACACAAACACGTTGTGAAATTCATTGAATTATAACATCCTTAATACAGTGAATAGCACCAACAATTGTGGAAGGCGGATAACAAACTTTACACCAGAAAACACCTACCAGTCACAATTGAATGAACAGTTTCAATGGTGATGATTCTGCATTGAGAGACCAAGGAAGATTGTAATTCATCTGTAATGACAGTCATTTGCTTACATGTCCATGAAAAGTGATATAGAGAACATGGACACTTGTGGTGTCAAGGTGTAATGATTAAAACTATTGATTCTAAATCAAGTGATCAAAGACCAAATGCCTTAGAAGTCTATATTTTCCTTAAAGCTAAGCTAGCTACTAAATTGCCCTCCATTAATTCAGCAGCTGACAAAATTAAATTACATCAGAAGCAGTCTGCCAATCGTGAACCAGAAAAAAAATATTTTTGAACTCCAGCTTGTAGCAACCAACAAAAAGGTTGTAGTTGTGGCCGAGTGGTTAAGGCGATGGACTCGAAATCCATTGGGGTGTCCCCGCGCAGGTTCAAATCTTGCCAGCTACGTGTTGCTTTTCAAGCTTACCCAAAACATGCACTGTATCTAAAAAAGGTGTTAAAGAAAGTATGTTATGTTTATGAATACAAATCACCAAGGCCATCTAGCCCAAATTGACCTGCAGAAAATTTAGTAATAAACTACTTATCAAAGAACAGAGGCTTTTTCCTGCATTTTAAGAACAGTGCTTAAGAAAGATTATGTAGATTTCTTGGTGAAAAGTGCATGTTGATCCTTAGTATAATAATCATTTAATCATTTTCTGCGATCTAAGTTCAAATCCTCGCTGGGCCTTATGTGATAATTGCAAGAAACATAAAAAATAATTGAATCAATAATCAACATCAGCAAAAAGAAATGTACATCACTGAGACTATTCTAGTAACACAAACACGTTGTGAAATTCATTGAATTATAACATCCTTAATACAGTGAATTGCACCAACAATTGTGGAAGGCAGATAACAAACTTTACACCAGAAAACACCTACCAGTCACAATTGAATGAACAGTTTCAATGGTGATGATTCTGCATTGAGAGACCAAGGAAGATTGTAATTCATCTGTAATGACAGTCATTTGCTTACATGTCCATGAAAAGTGATATAGAGAACATGGACACTTGTGGTGTCAAGGTGTAATGATTAAAACTATTGATTCTAAATCAAGTGATCAAAGACCAAATGCCTTAGAAGTCTATATTTTCCTTAAAGCTAAGCTAGCTACTAAATTGCCCTCCATTAATTCAGCAGCTGACAAAATTAAATTACATCAGAAGCAGACTGCCAATCGTGAACCAGAAAAAAAATATTTTTGAACTCCAGCTTGTAACAACCAACAAAAAGGTTGTAGTTGTGGCCGAGTGGTTAAGGCGATGGACTTGAAATCCATTGGGGTGTCCCCGCGCAGGTTCAAATCCTGCCAGCTACATGTTGCTTTTCAAGCTTACCCAAAACATGCACTGTATCTAAAAAAGGTGTTAAAGAAAGTATGTTATGTTTATGAATACAAATCACCAAGGCCACCTAGCCCAAATTGAATGCAGAAAATTTAGTAATAAACTACTTATCAAAGAACAGAGGCTTTTTCCTGTGTTTTAAGAACAGTGCTTAAGAAAGATTATGTAGATTTCCTGGTGAAAAGTGCATGTTGATCCTTAGTATAATAATCATTTAATCATTCTCTGCGATCTAAGTTCAAATCCTCGCTGGGCCTTATGTGATAATTGCAAGAAACATAAAAAAATAATTGAATCAATAATCAACATCAGCAAAAAGAAATGTACATCACTGAGACTATTCTAGTAACACAAACACGTTGTGAAATTCATTGAATTATAACATCCTTAATACAGTGAATTGCACCAACAATTGTGGAAGGCGGATAACAAACTTTACACCAGAAAACACCTACCAGTCACAATTGAATGAACAGTTTCAATGGTGATGATTCTGCATTGAGAGACCAAGGAAGATTGTAATTCATCTGTAATGACAGTCATTTGCTTACATGTCCATGAAAAGTGATATAGAGAACATGGACACTTGTGGTGTCAAGGTGTAATGATTAAAACTATTGATTCTAAATCAAGTGATCAAAGACCAAATGCCTTAGAAGTCTATATTTTCCTTAAAGCTAAGCTAGCTACTAAATTGCCCTCCATTAATTCAGCAGCTGACAAAATTAAATTACATCAGAAGCAGTCTGCCAATCGTGAACCAGAAAAAAAATATTTTTGAACTCCAGCTTGTAACAACCAACAAAAAGGTTGTAGTTGTGGCCGAGTGGTTAAGGCGATGGACTCGAAATCCATTGGGGTGTCCCCGCGCAGGTTCAAATCCTGCCAGCTACGTGTTGCTTTTCAAGCTTACCCAAAACATGCACTGTATCTAAAAAAGGTGTTAAAGAAAGTATGTTATGTTTATGAATACAAATCACCAAGGCCACCTAGCCCAAATTGACCTGCAGAAAATTTAGTAATAAACTACTTATCAAAGAACAGAGGCTTTTTCCTGCATTTTAAGAACAGTGCTTAAGAAAGATTATGTAGATTTCCTGGTGAAAAGTGCATGTTGATCCTTAGTATAATAATCATTTTCTGCGATCTAAGTTCAAATCCTCGCTGGGCCTTATGTGATAATTGCAAGAAACATAAAAAATAATTGAATCAATAATCAACATCAGCAAAAAGAAATGTACATCACTGAGACTATTCTAGTAACACAAACACGTTGTGAAATTCATTGAATTATAACATCCTTAATACAGTGAATTGCACCAACAATTGTGGAAGGCGGATAACAAACTTTACACCAGAAAACACCTACCAGTCACAATTGAATGAACAGTTTCAATGGTGATGATTCTGCATTGAGAGACCAAGGAAGATTGTAATTCATCTGTAATGACAGTCATTTGCTTACATGTCCATGAAAAGTGATATAGAGAACATGGACACTTGTGGTGTCAAGGTGTAATGATTAAAACTATTGATTCTAAATCAAGTGATCAAAGACCAAATGCCTTAGAAGTCTATATTTTCCTTAAAGCTAAGCTAGCTACTAAATTGGCCACCATTAATTCAGCAGCTGACAAAATTAAATTACATCAGAAGCAGTCTGCCAATCGTGAACCAGAAAAAAAATATTTTTGAACTCCAGCTTGTAACAACCAACAAAAAGGTTGTAGTTGTGGCCGAGTGGTTAAGGCGATGGACTCGAAATCTATTGGGGTGTCCCCGCGCAGGTTCAAATCCTGCCAGCTACGTGTTGCTTTTCAAGCTTACCCAAAACATGCACTGTATCTAAAAAAGGTGTTAAAGAAAGTATGTTATGTTTATGAATACAAATCACCAAGGCAACCTAGCCCAAATTGACCTGCAGAAAATTTAGTAATAAACTACTTATCAAAGAACAGAGGCTTTTTCCTGCATTTTAAGAACAGTGCTTAAGAAAGATTATGTAGATTTCCTGGTGAAAAGTGCATGTTGATCCTTAGTATAATAATCATTTAATCATTTTGTGCGATCTAAGTTCAAATCCTCGCTGGGCCTTATGTGATAATTGCAAGAAACATAAAAAATAATTGAATCAATAATCAACATCAGCAAAAAGAAATGTACATCACTGAGACTATTCTAGTAACACAAACACGTTGTGAAATTCATTGAATTATAACATCCTTAATACAGTGAATTGCACCAACAATTGTGGAAGGCGGATAACAAACTTTACACCAGAAAACACCTACCAGTCACAATTGAATGAACAGTTTCAATGGTGATGATTCTGCATTGAGAGACCAAGGAAGATTGTAATTCATCTGTAATGACAGTCATTTGCTTACATGTCCATGAAAAGTGATATAGAGAACATGGACACTTGTGGTGTCAAGGTGTAATGATTAAAACTATTGATTCTAAATCAAGTGATCAAAGACCAAATGCCTTAGAAGTCTATATTTTCCTTAAAGCTAAGCTAGCTACTAAATTGCCCTCCATTAATTCAGCAGCTGACAAAATTAAATTACATCAGAAGCAGTCTTCCAATCGTGAACCAGAAAAAAAATATTTTTGAACTCCAGCTTGTAACAACCAACAAAAAGGTTGTAGTTGTGGCCGAGTGGTTAAGGCGATGGACTTGAAATCCATTGGGGTGTCCACGCGCAGGTTCAAATCCTGCCAGCTACGTGTTGCTTTTCAAGCTTACCCAAAACATGCAAAGTATCTAAAAAAAGGTGTTAAAGAAAGTATGTTATGTTTATGAATACAAATCACCAAGGCCACCTAGCCCAAATTGACCTGCAGAAAATTTAGTAATAAACTACTTATCAAAGAACAGAGGCTTTTTCCTGCGTTTTAAGAACAGTGCTTAAGAAAGATTATGTAGATTTCCTGGTGAAAAGTGCATGTTGATCCTTAGTATAATAATCATTTAATCATTTTCTGCGATCTAAGTTCAAATCCTCGCTGGGCCTTATGTGATAATTGCAAGAAACATAAAAAATAATTGAATCAATAATCAACATCAGCAAAAAGAAATGTACATCACTGAGACTATTCTAGTAACACAAACACGTTGTGAAATTCATTGAATTATAACATCCTTAATACAGTGAATTGCACCAACAATTGTGGAAGGCGGATAACAAACTTTACACCAGAAAACACCTACCAGTCACAATTGAATGAACAGTTTCAATGGTGATGATTCTGCATTGAGAGACCAAGGAAGATTGTAATTCATCTGTAATGACAGTCATTTGCTTACATGTCCATGAAAAGTGATATAGAGAACATGGACACTTGTGGTGTCAAGGTGTAATGATTAAAACTATTGATTCTAAATCAAGTGATCAAAGACCAAATGCCTTAGAAGTCTATATTTTCCTTAAAGCTAAGCTAGCTACTAAATTGCCCTCCATTAATTCAGCAGCTGACAAAATTAAATTACATCAGAAGCAGTCTGCCAATCGTGAACCAGAAAAAAAATATTTTTGAACTCCAGCTTGTAACAACCAACAAAAAGGTTGTAGTTGTGGCCGAGTGGTTAAGGCGATGGACTTGAAATCCATTGGGGTGTCCATGCGCAGGTTCAAATCCTGCCAGCTACGTGTTGCTTTTCAAGCTTACCCAAAACATGCAAAGTATCTAAAAAAAGGTGTTAAAGAAAGTATGTTATGTTTATGAATACAAATCACCAAGGCCACCTAGCCCAAATTGACCTGCAGAAAATTTAGTAATAAACTACTTATCAAAGAACAGAGGCTTTTTCCTGCATTTTAAGAACAGTGCTTAAGAAAGATTATGTAGATTTCCTGGTGAAAAGTGCATGTTGATCCTTAGTATAATAATCATTTAATCATTTTCTGCGATCTAAGTTCAAATCCTCGCTGGGCCTTATGTGATAATTGCAAGAAACATAAAAAATAATTGAATCAATAATCAACATCAGCAAAAAGAAATGTACATCACTGAGACTATTCTAGTAACACAAACACGTTGTGAAATTCATTGAATTATAACATCCTTAATACAGTGAATTGCACCAACAATTGTGGAAGGCGGATAACAAACTTTACACCAGAAAACACCTACCAGTCACAATTGAATGAACAGTTTCAATGGTGATGATTCTGCATTGAGAGACCAAGGAAGATTGTAATTCATCTGTAATGACAGTCATTTGCTTACATGTCCATGAAAAGTGATATAGAGAACATGGACACTTGTGGTGTCAAGGTGTAATGATTAAAACTATTGATTCTAAATCAAGTGATCAAAGACCAAATGCCTTAGAAGTCTATATTTTCCTTAAAGCTAAGCTAGCTACTAAATTGCCCTCCATTAATTCAGCAGCTGACAAAATTAAATTACATCAGAAGCAGTCTTCCAATCGTGAACCAGAAAAAAAATATTTTTGAACTCCAGCTTGTAACAACCAACAAAAAGGTTGTAGTTGTGGCCGAGTGGTTAAGGCGATGGACTCGAAATCCATTGGGGTGTCCCCGCGCAGGTTCAAATCCTGCCAGCTACGTGTTGCTTTTCAAGCTTACCCAAAACATGCACTGTATCTAAAAAAGGTGTTAAAGAAAGTATGTTATGTTTATGAATACAAATCACCAAGGCCACCTAGCCCAAATTGACCTGCAGAAAATTTAGTAATAAACTACTTATCAAAGAACAGAGGCTTTTTCCTGCATTTTAAGAACAGTGCTTAAGAAAGATTATGTAGATTTCCTGGTGAAAAGTGCATGTTGATCCTTAGTATAATAATCATTTTCTGCGATCTAAGTTCAAATCCTCGCTGGGCCTTATGTGATAATTGCAAGAAACATAAAAAATAATTGAATCAATAATCAACATCAGCAAAAAGAAATGTACATCACTGAGACTATTCTAGTAACACAAACACGTTGTGAAATTCATTGAATTATAACATCCTTAATACAGTGAATTGCACCAACAATTGTGGAAGGCGGATAACAAACTTTACACCAGAAAACACCTACCAGTCACAATTGAATGAACAGTTTCAATGGTGATGATTCTGCATTGAGAGACCAAGGAAGATTGTAATTCATCTGTAATGACAGTCATTTGCTTACATGTCCATGAAAAGTGATATAGAGAACATGGACACTTGTGGTGTCAAGGTGTAATGATTAAAACTATTGATTCTAAATCAAGTGATCAAAGACCAAATGCCTTAGAAGTCTATATTTTCCTTAAAGCTAAGCTAGCTACTAAATTGGCCACCATTAATTCAGCAGCTGACAAAATTAAATTACATCAGAAGCAGTCTGCCAATCGTGAACCAGAAAAAAAATATTTTTGAACTCCAGCTTGTAACAACCAACAAAAAGGTTGTAGTTGTGGCCGAGTGGTTAAGGCGATGGACTCGAAATCTATTGGGGTGTCCCCGCGCAGGTTCAAATCCTGCCAGCTACGTGTTGCTTTTCAAGCTTACCCAAAACATGCACTGTATCTAAAAAAGGTGTTAAAGAAAGTATGTTATGTTTATGAATACAAATCACCAAGGCAACCTAGCCCAAATTGACCTGCAGAAAATTTAGTAATAAACTACTTATCAAAGAACAGAGGCTTTTTCCTGCATTTTAAGAACAGTGCTTAAGAAAGATTATGTAGATTTCCTGGTGAAAAGTGCATGTTGATCCTTAGTATAATAATCATTTAATCATTTTGTGCGATCTAAGTTCAAATCCTCGCTGGGCCTTATGTGATAATTGCAAGAAACATAAAAAATAATTGAATCAATAATCAACATCAGCAAAAAGAAATGTACATCACTGAGACTATTCTAGTAACACAAACACGTTGTGAAATTCATTGAATTATAACATCCTTAATACAGTGAATTGCACCAACAATTGTGGAAGGCGGATAACAAACTTTACACCAGAAAACACCTACCAGTCACAATTGAATGAACAGTTTCAATGGTGATGATTCTGCATTGAGAGACCAAGGAAGATTGTAATTCATCTGTAATGACAGTCATTTGCTTACATGTCCATGAAAAGTGATATAGAGAACATGGACACTTGTGGTGTCAAGGTGTAATGATTAAAACTATTGATTCTAAATCAAGTGATCAAAGACCAAATGCCTTAGAAGTCTATATTTTCCTTAAAGCTAAGCTAGCTACTAAATTGCCCTCCATTAATTCAGCAGCTGACAAAATTAAATTACATCAGAAGCAGTCTTCCAATCGTGAACCAGAAAAAAAATATTTTTGAACTCCAGCTTGTAACAACCAACAAAAAGGTTGTAGTTGTGGCCGAGTGGTTAAGGCGATGGACTTGAAATCCATTGGGGTGTCCACGCGCAGGTTCAAATCCTGCCAGCTACGTGTTGCTTTTCAAGCTTACCCAAAACATGCAAAGTATCTAAAAAAAGGTGTTAAAGAAAGTATGTTATGTTTATGAATACAAATCACCAAGGCCACCTAGCCCAAATTGACCTGCAGAAAATTTAGTAATAAACTACTTATCAAAGAACAGAGGCTTTTTCCTGCGTTTTAAGAACAGTGCTTAAGAAAGATTATGTAGATTTCCTGGTGAAAAGTGCATGTTGATCCTTAGTATAATAATCATTTAATCATTTTCTGCGATCTAAGTTCAAATCCTCGCTGGGCCTTATGTGATAATTGCAAGAAACATAAAAAATAATTGAATCAATAATCAACATCAGCAAAAAGAAATGTACATCACTGAGACTATTCTAGTAACACAAACACGTTGTGAAATTCATTGAATTATAACATCCTTAATACAGTGAATTGCACCAACAATTGTGGAAGGCGGATAACAAACTTTACACCAGAAAACACCTACCAGTCACAATTGAATGAACAGTTTCAATGGTGATGATTCTGCATTGAGAGACCAAGGAAGATTGTAATTCATCTGTAATGACAGTCATTTGCTTACATGTCCATGAAAAGTGATATAGAGAACATGGACACTTGTGGTGTCAAGGTGTAATGATTAAAACTATTGATTCTAAATCAAGTGATCAAAGACCAAATGCCTTAGAAGTCTATATTTTCCTTAAAGCTAAGCTAGTTACTAAATTGGCCTCCATTAATTCAGCAGCTGACAAAATTAAATTACATCAGAAGCAGTCTGCCAATCGTGAACCAGAAAAAAAATATTTTTGAACTCCAGCTTGTAACAACCAACAAAAAGGTTGTAGTTGTGGCCGAGTGGTTAAGGCGATGGACTTGAAATCCATTGGGGTGTCCACGCGCAGGTTCAAATCCTGCCAGCTACGTGTTGCTTTTCAAGCTTACCCAAAACATGCAAAGTATCTAAAAAAAGGTGTTAAAGAAAGTATGTTATGTTTATGAATACAAATCACCAAGGCCACCTAGCCCAAATTGACCTGCAGAAAATTTAGTAATAAACTACTTATCAAAGAACAGAGGCTTTTTCCTGCGTTTTAAGAACAGTGCTTAAGAAAGATTATGTAGATTTCCTGGTGAAAAGTGCATGTTGATCCTTAGTATAATAATCATTTAATCATTTTCTGCGATCTAAGTTCAAATCCTCGCTGGGCCTTATGTGATAATTGCAAGAAACATAAAAAATAATTGAATCAATAATCAACATCAGCAAAAAGAAATGTACATCACTGAGACTATTCTAGTAACACAAACACGTTGTGAAATTCATTGAATTATAACATCCTTAATACAGTGAATTGCACCAACAATTGTGGAAGGCGGATAACAAACTTTACACCAGAAAACACCTACCAGTCACAATTGAATGAACAGTTTCAATGGTGATGATTCTGCATTGAGAGACCAAGGAAGATTGTAATTCATCTGTAATGACAGTCATTTGCTTACATGTCCATGAAAAGTGATATAGAGAACATGGACACTTGTGGTGTCAAGGTGTAATGATTAAAACTATTGATTCTAAATCAAGTGATCAAAGACCAAATGCCTTAGAAGTCTATATTTTCCTTAAAGCTAAGCTAGCTACTAAATTGCCCTCCATTAATTCAGCAGCTGACAAAATTAAATTACATCAGAAGCAGTCTTCCAATCGTGAACCAGAAAAAAAATATTTTTGAACTCCAGCTTGTAACAACCAACAAAAAGGTTGTAGTTGTGGCCGAGTGGTTAAGGCGATGGACTTGAAATCCATTGGGGTGTCCACGCGCAGGTTCAAATCCTGCCAGCTACGTGTTGCTTTTCAAGCTTACCCAAAACATGCAAAGTATCTAAAAAAAGGTGTTAAAGAAAGTATGTTATGTTTATGAATACAAATCACCAAGGCCACCTAGCCCAAATTGACCTGCAGAAAATTTAGTAATAAACTACTTATCAAAGAACAGAGGCTTTTTCCTGCGTTTTAAGAACAGTGCTTAAGAAAGATTATGTAGATTTCCTGGTGAAAAGTGCATGTTGATCCTTAGTATAATAATCATTTAATCATTTTCTGCGATCTAAGTTCAAATCCTCGCTGGGCCTTATGTGATAATTGCAAGAAACATAAAAAATAATTGAATCAATAATCAACATCAGCAAAAAGAAATGTACATCACTGAGACTATTCTAGTAACACAAACACGTTGTGAAATTCATTGAATTATAACATCCTTAATACAGTGAATTGCACCAACAATTGTGGAAGGCGGATAACAAACTTTACACCAGAAAACACCTACCAGTCACAATTGAATGAACAGTTTCAATGGTGATGATTCTGCATTGAGAGACCAAGGAAGATTGTAATTCATCTGTAATGACAGTCATTTGCTTACATGTCCATGAAAAGTGATATAGAGAACATGGACACTTGTGGTGTCAAGGTGTAATGATTAAAACTATTGATTCTAAATCAAGTGATCAAAGACCAAATGCCTTAGAAGTCTATATTTTCCTTAAAGCTAAGCTAGCTACTAAATTGCCCTCCATTAATTCAGCAGCTGACAAAATTAAATTACATCAGAAGCAGTCTGCCAATCGTGAACCAGAAAAAAAATATTTTTGAACTCCAGCTTGTAACAACCAACAAAAAGGTTGTAGTTGTGGCCGAGTGGTTAAGGCGATGGACTTAAAATCCATTGGGGTGTCCACGCGCAGGTTCAAATCCTGCCAGCTACGTGTTGCTTTTCAAGCTTACCCAAAACATGCAAAGTATCTAAAAAAAGGTGTTAAAGAAAGTATGTTATGTTTATGAATACAAATCACCAAGGCCACCTAGCCCAAATTGACCTGCAGAAAATTTAGTAATAAACTACTTATCAAAGAACAGAGGCTTTTTCCTGCGTTTTAAGAACAGTGCTTAAGAAAGATTATGTAGATTTCCTGGTGAAAAGTGCATGTTGATCCTTAGTATAATAATCATTTAATCATTTTCTGCGATCTAAGTTCAAATCCTCGCTGGGCCTTATGTGATAATTGCAAGAAACATAAAAAATAATTGAATCAATAATCAACATCAGCAAAAAGAAATGTACATCACTGAGACTATTCTAGTAACACAAACACGTTGTGAAATTCATTGAATTATAACATCCTTAATACAGTGAATTGCACCAACAATTGTGGAAGGCGGATAACAAACTTTACACCAGAAAACACCTACCAGTCACAATTGAATGAACAGTTTCAATGGTGATGATTCTGCATTGAGAGACCAAGGAAGATTGTAATTCATCTGTAATGACAGTCATTTGCTTACATGTCCATGAAAAGTGATATAGAGAACATGGACACTTGTGGTGTCAAGGTGTAATGATTAAAACTATTGATTCTAAATCAAGTGATCAAAGACCAAATGCCTTAGAAGTCTATATTTTCCTTAAAGCTAAGCTAGCTACTAAATTGCCCTCCATTAATTCAGCAGCTGACAAAATTAAATTACATCAGAAGCAGTCTGCCAATCGTGAACCAGAAAAAAAATATTTTTGAACTCCAGCTTGTAACAACCAACAAAAAGGTTGTAGTTGTGGCCGAGTGGTTAAGGCGATGGACTCGAAATCCATTGGGGTGTCCCCGCGCAGGTTCAAATCCTGCCAGCTACGTGTTGCTTTTCAAGCTTACCCAAAACATGCACTGTATCTAAAAAAGGTGTTAAAGAAAGTATGTTATGTTTATGAATACAAATCACCAAGGCCACCTAGCCCAAATTGACCTGCAGAAAATTTAGTAATAAACTACTTATCAAAGAACAGAGGCTTTTTCCTGCATTTTAAGAACAGTGCTTAAGAAAGATTATGTAGATTTCTTGGTGAAAAGTGCATGTTGATCCTTAGTATAATAATCATTTAATCATTTTCTGCGATCTAAGTTCAAATCCTCGCTGGGCCTTATGTGATAATTGCAAGAAACATAAAAAATAATTGAATCAATAATCAACATCAGCAAAAAGAAATGTACATCACTGAGACTATTCTAGTAACACAAACACGTTGTGAAATTCATTGAATTATAACATCCTTAATACAGTGAATTGCACCAACAATTGTGGAAGGCAGATAACAAACTTTACACCAGAAAACACCTACCAGTCACAATTGAATGAACAGTTTCAATGGTGATGATTCTGCATTGAGAGACCAAGGAAGATTGTAATTCATCTGTAATGACAGTCATTTGCTTACATGTCTATGAAAAGTGATATAGAGAACATGGACACTTGTGGTGTCAAGGTGTAATGATTAAAACTATTGATTCTAAATCAAGTGATCAAAGACCAAATGCCTTAGAAGTCTATATTTTCCTTAAAGCTAAGCTAGCTACTAAATTGCCCTCCATTAATTCAGCAGCTGACAAAATTAAATTACATCAGAAGCAGACTGCCAATCGTGAACCAGAAAAAAAATATTTTTGAACTCCAGCTTGTAACAACCAACAAAAAGGTTGTAGTTGTGGCCGAGTGGTTAAGGCGATGGACTTGAAATCCATTGGGGTGTCCCCGCGCAGGTTCAAATCCTGCCAGCTATGTGTTGCTTTTCAAGCTTACCCAAAACATGCACTGTATCTAAAAAAGGTGTTAAAGAAAGTATGTTATGTTTATGAATACAAATCACCAAGGCCACCTAGCCCAAATTGACCTGCAGAAAATTTAGTAATAAACTACTTATCAAAGAACAGAGGCTTTTTCCTGTGTTTTAAGAACAGTGCTTAAGAAAGATTATGTAGATTTCCTGGTGAAAAGTGCATGTTGATCCTTAGTATAATAATCATTTAATCATTTTCTGCGATCTAAGTTCAAATCCTCGCTGGGCCTTATGTGATAATTGCAAGAAACATAAAAAATAATTGAATCAATAATCAACATCAGCAAAAAGAAATGTACATCACTGAGACGTTGTGAAATTCATTGAATTATAACATCCTTAATACAGTGAATTGCACCAACAATTGTGCAAGGCGGATAACAAACTTTACACCAGAAAACTCCTACCAGTCACAATTGAATGAACAGTTTCAATGGTGATGATTCTGCATTGAGAGACCAAGGAAGATTGTAATTCATCTGTAATGACAGTCATTTGCTTACATGTCCATGAAAAGTGATATAGAGAACATGGACACTTGTGGTGTCAAGGTGTAATGATTAAAACTATTGATTCTAAATCAAGTGATCAAAGACCAAATGCCTTAGAAGTCTATATTCTCCTTAAAGCTAAGCTAGCTACTAAATTGCCCTCCATTAATTCAGCAGCTGACAAAATTAAATTACATCAGAAGCAGTCTGCCAATCGTGAACCAGAAAAAAAATATTTTTGAACTCCAGCTTGTAACAACCAACAAAAAGGTTGTAGATGTGGCCGAGTGGTTAAGGCGATGGACTCGAAATCCATTGGGGTGTCCCCGCGCAGGTTCAAATCCTGCCAGCTACGTGTTGCTTTTCAAGCTTACCCAAAACATGCACTGTATCTAAAAAAGGTGTTAAAGAGAAAGTATGTTATGTTTATGAATACAAATCACCAAGGCCACCTAGCCCAAATTGACCTGCAGAAAATTTAGTAATAAACTACTTATCAAAGAACAGAGGCTTTTTCCTGCATTTTAAGAACAGTGCTTAAGAAAGATTATGTAGATTTCCTGGTGAAAAGTGCATGTTGATCCTTAGTATAATAATCATTTAATCATTTTCTGCGATCTAAGTTCAAATCCTCGCTGGGCCTTATGTGATAATTGCAAGAAACATAAAAAATAATTGAATCAATAATCAACATCAGCAAAAAGAAATGTACATCACTGAGACTATTCTAGTAACACAAACACGTTGTGAAATTCATTGAATTATAACATCCTTAATACAGTGAATTGCACCAACAATTGTGGAAGGCGGATAACAAACTTTACACCAGAAAACACCTACCAGTCACAATTGAATGAACAGTTTCAATGGTGATGATTCTGCATTGAGAGACCAAGGAAGATTGTAATTCATCTGTAATGACAGTCATTTGCTTACATGTCCATGAAAAGTGATATAGAGAACATGGACACTTGTGGTGTCAAGGTGTAATGATTAAAACTATTGATTCTAAATCAAGTGATCAAAGACCAAATGCCTTAGAAGTCTATATTTTCCTTAAAGCTAAGCTAGCTACTAAATTGGCCTCCATTAATTCAGCAGCTGACAAAATTAAATTACATCAGAAGCAGACTGCCAATCGTGAACCAGAAAAAAAATATTTTTGAACTCCAGCTTGTAACAACCAACAAAAAGGTTGTAGTTGTGGCCGAGTGGTTAAGGCGATGGACTTGAAATCCATTGGGGTGTCCCCGCGCAGGTTCAAATCCTGCCAGCTACGTGTTGCTTTTCAAGCTTACCCAAAACATGCACTGTATCTAAAAAAGGTGTTAAAGAAAGTATGTTATGTTTATGAATACAAATCACCAAGGCCACCTAGCCCAAATTGACCTGCAGAAAATTTAGTAATAAACTACTTATCAAAGAACAGAGGCTTTTTCCTGTGTTTTAAGAACAGTGCTTAAGAAAGATTATGTAGATTTCCTGGTGAAAAGTGCATGTTGATCCTTAGTATAATAATCATTTAATCATTTTCTGCGATCTAAGTTCAAATCCTCGCTGGGCCTTATGTGATAATTGCAAGAAACATAAAAAATAATTGAATCAATAATCAACATCAGCAAAAAGAAATGTACATCACTGAGACTATTCTAGTAACACAAACACGTTGTGAAATTCATTGAATTATAACATCCTTAATACAGTGAATTGCACCAACAATTGTGGAAGGCGGATAACAAACTTTACACCAGAAAACACCTACCAGTCACAATTGAATGAACAGTTTCAATGGTGATGATTCTGCATTGAGAGACCAAGGAAGATTGTAATTCATCTGTAATGACAGTCATTTGCTTACATGTCCATGAAAAGTGATATAGAGAACATGGACACTTGTGGTGTCAAGGTGTAATGATTAAAACTATTGATTCTAAATCAAGTGATCAAAGACCAAATGCCTTAGAAGTCTATATTTTCCTTAAAGCTAAGCTAGCTACTAAATTGCCCTCCATTAATTCAGCAGCTGACAAAATTAAATTACATCAGAAGCAGTCTGCCAATCGTGAACCAGAAAAAAAATATTTTTGAACTCCAGCTTGTAACAACCAACAAAAAGGTTGTAGTTGTGGCCGAGTGGTTAAGGCGATGGACTTGAAATCCATTGGGGTGTCCACGCGCAGATTCAAATCCTGCCAGCTACGTGTTGCTTTTCAAGCTTACCCAAAACATGCAAAGTATCTAAAAAAAGGTGTTAAAGAAAGTATGTTATGTTTATGAATACAAATCACCAAGGCCACCTAGCCCAAATTGACCTGCAGAAAATTTAGTAATAAACTACTTATCAAAGAACAGAGGCTTTTTCCTGCATTTTAAGAACAGTGCTTAAGAAAGATTATGTAGATTTTCTGGTGAAAAGTGCATGTTGATCCTTAGTATAATAATCATTTAATCATTTTCTGCGATCTAAGTTCAAATCCTCGCTGGGCCTTATGTGATAATTGCAAGAAACATAAAAAATAATTGAATCAATAATCAACATCAGCAAAAAGAAATGTACATCACTGAGACTATTCTAGTAACACAAACACGTTGTGAAATTCATTGAATTATAACATCCTTAATACAGTGAATTGCACCAACAATTGTGGAAGGCGGATAACAAACTTTACACCAGAAAACACCTACCAGTCACAATTGAATGAACAGTTTCAATGGTGATGATTCTGCATTGAGAGACCAAGGAAGATTGTAATTCATCTGTAATGACAGTCATTTGCTTACATGTCCATGAAAAGTGATATAGAGAACATGGACACTTGTGGTGTCAAGGTGTAATGATTAAAACTATTGATTCTAAATCAAGTGATCAAAGACCAAATGCCTTAGAAGTCTATATTTTCCTTAAAGCTAAGCTAGCTACTAAATTGCCCTCCATTAATTCAGCAGCTGACAAAATTAAATTACATCAGAAGCAGTCTGCCAATCGTGAACCAGAAAAAAAATATTTTTGAACTCCAGCTTGTAACAACCAACAAAAAGGTTGTAGTTGTGGCCGAGTGGTTAAGGCGATGGACTCGAAATCCATTGGGGTGTCCCCACGCAGGTTCAAATCCTGCCAGCTACATGTTGCTTTTCAAGCTTACCCAAAACATGCACTGTATCTAAAAAAGGTGTTAAAGAAAGTATGTTATGTTTATGAATACAAATCACCAAGGCCACCTAGCCCAAATTGACCTGCAGAAAATTTAGTAATAAACTACTTATCAAAGAACAGAGGCTTTTTCCTGCATTTTAAGAACAGTGCTTAAGAAAGATTATGTAGATTTCTTGGTGAAAAGTGCATGTTGATCCTTAGTATAATAATCATTTAATCATTTTCTGCGATCTAAGTTCAAATCCTCGCTGGGCCTTATGTGATAATTGCAAGAAACATAAAAAATAATTGAATCAATAATCAACATCAGCAAAAAGAAATGTACATCACTGAGACTATTCTAGTAACACAAACACGTTGTGAAATTCATTGAATTATAACATCCTTAATACAGTGAATTGCACCAACAATTGTGGAAGGCAGATAACAAACTTTACACCAGAAAACACCTACCAGTCACAATTGAATGAACAGTTTCAATGGTGATGATTCTGCATTGAGAGACCAAGGAAGATTGTAATTCATCTGTAATGACAGTCATTTGCTTACATGTCCATGAAAAGTGATATAGAGAACATGGACACTTGTGGTGTCAAGGTGTAATGATTAAAACTATTGATTCTAAATCAAGTGATCAAAGACCAAATGCCTTAGAAGTCTATATTTTCCTTAAAGCTAAGCTAGCTACTAAATTGCCCTCCATTAATTCAGCAGCTGACAAAATTAAATTACATCAGAAGCAGACTGCCAATCGTGAACCAGAAAAAAAATATTTTTGAACTCCAGCTTGTAGCAACCAACAAAAAGGTTGTAGTTGTGGCCGAGTGGTTAAGGCGATGGACTTGAAATCCATTGGGGTGTCCCCGCGCAGGTTCAAATCCTGCCAGCTACGTGTTGCTTTTCAAGCTTACCCAAAACATGCACTGTATCTAAAAAAGGTGTTAAAGAAAGTATGTTATGTTTATGAATACAAATCACCAAGGCCACCTAGCCCAAATTGAATGCAGAAAATTTAGTAATAAGCTACTTATCAAAGAACAGAGGCTTTTTCCTGTGTTTTAAGAACAGTGCTTAAGAAAGATTATGTAGATTTCCTGGTGAAAAGTGCATGTTGATCCTTAGTATAATAATCATTTAATCATTCTCTGCGATCTAAGTTCAAATCCTCGCTGGGCCTTATGTGATAATTGCAAGAAACATAAAAAATAATTGAATCAATAATCAACATCAGCAAAAAGAAATGTACATCACTGAGACTATTCTAGTAACACAAACACGTTGTGAAATTCATTGAATTATAACATCCTTAATACAGTGAATTGCACCAACAATTGTGGAAGGCGGATAACAAACTTTACACCAGAAAACACCTACCAGTCACAATTGAATGAACAGTTTCAATGGTGATGATTCTGCATTGAGAGACCAAGGAAGATTGTAATTCATCTGTAATGACAGTCATTTGCTTACATGTCCATGAAAAGTGATATAGAGAACATGGACACTTGTGGTGTCAAGGTGTAATGATTAAAACTATTGATTCTAAATCAAGTGATCAAAGACCAAATGCCTTAGAAGTCTATATTTTCCTTAAAGCTAAGCTAGCTACTAAATTGCCCTCCATTAATTCAGCAGCTGACAAAATTAAATTACATCAGAAGCAGTCTGCCAATCGTGAACCAGAAAAAAAATATTTTTGAACTCCAGCTTGTAACAACCAACAAAAAGGTTGTAGTTGTGGCCGAGTGGTTAAGGCGATGGACTCGAAATCCATTGGGGTGTCCCCGCGCAGGTTCAAATCCTGCCAGCTACGTGTTGCTTTTCAAGCTTACCCAAAACATGCACTGTATCTAAAAAAGGTGTTAAAGAAAGTATGTTATGTTTATGAATACAAATCACCAAGGCCACCTAGCCCAAATTGACCTGCAGAAAATTTAGTAATAAACTACTTATCAAAGAACAGAGGCTTTTTCCTGTGTTTTAAGAACAGTGCTTAAGAAAGATTATGTAGATTTCCTGGTGAAAAGTGCATGTTGATCCTTAGTATAATAATCATTTTCTGCGATCTAAGTTCAAATCCTCGCTGGGCCTTATGTGATAATTGCAAGAAACATAAAAAATAATTGAATCAATAATCAACATCAGCAAAAAGAAATGTACATCACTGAGACTATTCTAGTAACACAAACACGTTGTGAAATTCATTGAATTATAACATCCTTAATACAGTGAATTGCACCAACAATTGTGGAAGGCGGATAACAAACTTTACACCAGAAAACACCTACCAGTCACAATTGAATGAACAGTTTCAATGGTGATGATTCTGCATTGAGAGACCAAGGAAGATTGTAATTCATCTGTAATGACAGTCATTTGCTTACATGTCCATGAAAAGTGATATAGAGAACATGGACACTTGTGGTGTCAAGGTGTAATGATTAAAACTATTGATTCTAAATCAAGTGATCAAAGACCAAATGCCTTAGAAGTCTATATTTTCCTTAAAGCTAAGCTAGCTACTAAATTGCCCTCCATTAATTCAGCAGCTGACAAAATTAAATTACATCAGAAGCAGTCTGCCAATCGTGAACCAGAAAAAAAATATTTTTGAACTCCAGCTTGTAACAACCAACAAAAAGGTTGTAGTTGTGGCCGAGTGGTTAAGGCGATGGACTCGAAATCCATTGGGGTGTCCCCGCGCAGGTTCAAATCCTGCCAGCTACGTGTTGCTTTTCAAGCTTACCCAAAACATGCACTGTATCTAAAAAAGGTGTTAAAGAAAGTATGTTATGTTTATGAATACAAATCACCAAGGCCACCTAGCCCAAATTGACCTGCAGAAAATTTAGTAATAAACTACTTATCAAAGAACAGAGGCTTTTTCCTGCATTTTAAGAACAGTGCTTAAGAAAGATTATGTAGATTTCCTGGTGAAAAGTGCATGTTGATCCTTAGTATAATAATCATTTTCTGCGATCTAAGTTCAAATCCTCGCTGGGCCTTATGTGATAATTGCAAGAAACATAAAAAATAATTGAATCAATAATCAACATCAGCAAAAAGAAATGTACATCACTGAGACTATTCTAGTAACACAAACACGTTGTGAAATTCATTGAATTATAACATCCTTAATACAGTGAATTGTACCAACAATTGTGGAAGGCGGATAACAAACTTTACACCAGAAAACACCTACCAGTCAAAATTGAATGAACAGTTTCAATGGTGATGATTCTGCATTGAGAGACCAAGGAAGATTGTAATTCATCTGTAATGACAGTCATTTGCTTACATGTCCATGAAAAGTGATATAGAGAACATGGACACTTGTGGTGTCAAGGTGTAATGATTAAAACTATTGATTCTAAATCAAGTGATCAAAGACCAAATGCCTTAGAAGTCTATATTTTCCTTAAAGCTAAGCTAGCTACTAAATTGCCCTCCATTAATTCAGCAGCTGACAAAATTAAATTACATCAGAAGCAGTCTGCCAATCGTGAACCAGAAAAAAAATATTTTTGAACTCCAGCTTGTAACAACCAACAAAAAGGTTGTAGTTGTGGCCGAGTGGTTAAGGCGATGGACTCGAAATCTATTGGGGTGTCCCCGCGCAGGTTCAAATCCTGCCAGCTACGTGTTGCTTTTCAAGCTTACCCAAAACATGCACTGTATCTAAAAAAGGTGTTAAAGAAAGTATGTTATGTTTATGAATACAAATCACCAAGGCAACCTAGCCCAAATTGACCTGCAGAAAATTTAGTAATAAACTACTTATCAAAGAACAGAGGCTTTTTCCTGCATTTTAAGAACAGTGCTTAAGAAAGATTATGTAGATTTCCTGGTGAAAAGTGCATGTTGATCCTTAGTATAATAATCATTTAATCATTTTCTGCGATCTAAGTTCAAATCCTCGCTGGGCCTTATGTGATAATTGCAAGAAACATAAAAAATAATTGAATCAATAATCAACATCAGCAAAAAGAAATGTACATCACTGAGACTATTCTAGTAACACAAACACGTTGTGAAATTCATTGAATTATAACATCCTTAATACAGTGAATTGCACCAACAATTGTGGAAGGCGGATAACAAACTTTACACCAGAAAACACCTACCAGTCACAATTGAATGAACAGTTTCAATGGTGATGATTCTGCATTGAGAGACCAAGGAAGATTGTAATTCATCTGTAATGACAGTCATTTGCTTACATGTCCATGAAAAGTGATATAGAGAACATGGACACTTGTGGTGTCAAGGTGTAATGATTAAAACTATTGATTCTAAATCAAGTGATCAAAGACCAAATGCCTTAGAAGTCTATATTTTCCTTAAAGCTAAGCTAGCTACTAAATTGGCCTCCATTAATTCAGCAGCTGACAAAATTAAATTACATCAGAAGCAGTCTGCCAATCGTGAACCAGAAAAAAATATTTTTGAACTCCAGCTTGTAACAACCAACAAAAAGGTTGTAGTTGTGGCCGAGTGGTTAAGGCGATGGACTTGAAATCCATTGGGGTGTCCACGCGCAGGTTCAAATCCTGCCAGCTACGTGTTGCTTTTCAAGCTTACCCAAAACATGCAAAGTATCTAAAAAAAGGTGTTAAAGAAAGTATGTTATGTTTATGAATACAAATCACCAAGGCCACCTAGCCCAAATTGACCTGCAGAAAATTTAGTAATAAACTACTTATCAAAGAACAGAGGCTTTTTCCTGCATTTTAAGAACAGTGCTTAAGAAAGATTATGTAGATTTCCTGGTGAAAAGTGCATGTTGATCCTTAGTATAATAATCATTTAATCATTTTCTGCGATCTAAGTTCAAATCCTCGCTGGGCCTTATGTGATAATTGCAAGAAACATAAAAAATAATTGAATCAATAATCAACATCAGCAAAAAGAAATGTACATCACTGAGACTATTCTAGTAACACAAACACGTTGTGAAATTCATTGAATTATAACATCCTTAATACAGTGAATTGCACCAACAATTGTGGAAGGCGGATAACAAACTTTACACCAGAAAACACCTACCAGTCACAATTGAATGAACAGTTTCAATGGTGATGATTCTGCATTGAGAGACCAAGGAAGATTGTAATTCATCTGTAATGACAGTCATTTGCTTACATGTCCATGAAAAGTGATATAGAGAACATGGACACTTGTGGTGTCAAGGTGTAATGATTAAAACTATTGATTCTAAATCAAGTGATCAAAGACCAAATGCCTTAGAAGTCTATATTTTCCTTAAAGCTAAGCTAGCTACTAAATTGCCCTGCATTAATTCAGCAGCTGACAAAATTAAATTACATCAGAAGCAGTCTGCCAATCGTGAACCAGAAAAAAAATATTTTTGAACTCCAGCTTGTAACAACCAACAAAAAGGTTGTAGTTGTGGCCGAGTGGTTAAGGCGATGGAATTGAAATCCATTGGGGTGTCCACACGCAGGTTCAAATCCTGCCAGCTACATGTTGCTTTTCAAGCTTACCCAAAACATGCAAAGTATCTAAAAAAAGGTGTTAAAGAAAGTATGTTATTAAATTACATCAGAAGCAGTCTGCCAATCGTGAACCAGAAAAAAAATATTTTTGAACTCCAGCTTGTAACAACCAACAAAAAGGTTGTAGTTGTGGCCGAGTGGTTAAGGCGATGGAATTGAAATCCATTGGGGTGTCCACACGCAGGTTCAAATCCTGCCAGCTACATGTTGCTTTTCAAGCTTACCCAAAACATGCAAAGTATCTAAAAAAAGGTGTTAAAGAAAGTATGTTATGTTTATAAATACAAATCACCAAGGCCACCTAGCCCAAATTGACCTGCAGAAAATTTAGTAATAAACTACTTATCAAAGAACAGAGGCTTTTTCCTGCGTTTTAAGAACAGTGCTTAAGAAAGATTATGTAGATTTCCTGGTGAAAAGTGCATGTTGATCCTTAGTATAATAATCATTTAATCATTTTCTGCGATCTAAGTTCAAATCCTCGCTGGGCCTTATGTGATAATTGCAAGAAACATAAAAAATAATTGAATCAATAATCAACATCAGCAAAAAGAAATGTACATCACTGAGACTATTCTAGTAACACAAACACGTTGTGAAATTCATTGAATTATAACATCCTTAATACAGTGAATTGCACCAACAATTGTGGAAGGCGGATAACAAACTTTACACCAGAAAACACCTACCAGTCACAATTGAATGAACAGTTTCAATGGTGATGATTCTGCATTGAGAGACCAAGGAAGATTGTAATTCATCTGTAATGACAGTCATTTGCTTACATGTCCATGAAAAGTGATATAGAGAACATGGACACTTGTGGTGTCAAGGTGTAATGATTAAAACTATTGATTCTAAATCAAGTGATCAAAGACCAAATGCCTTAGAAGTCTATATTTTCCTTAAAGCTAAGCTAGCTACTAAATTGCCCTCCATTAATTCAGCAGCTGACAAAATTAAATTACATCAGAAGCAGTCTGCCAATCGTGAACCAGAAAAAAAATATTTTTGAACTCCAGCTTGTAACAACCAACAAAAAGGTTGTAGTTGTGGCCGAGTGGTTAAGGCGATGGACTCGAAATCCATTGGGGTGTCCCCACGCAGGTTCAAATCCTGCCAGCTACATGTTGCTTTTCAAGCTTACCCAAAACATGCACTGTATCTAAAAAAGGTGTTAAAGAAAGTATGTTATGTTTATGAATACAAATCACCAAGGCCACCTAGCCCAAATTGACCTGCAGAAAATTTAGTAATAAACTACTTATCAAAGAACAGAGGCTTTTTCCTGCATTTTAAGAACAGTGCTTAAGAAAGATTATGTAGATTTCTTGGTGAAAAGTGCATGTTGATCCTTAGTATAATAATCATTTAATCATTTTCTGCGATCTAAGTTCAAATCCTCGCTGGGCCTTATGTGATAATTGCAAGAAACATAAAAAATAATTGAATCAATAATCAACATCAGCAAAAAGAAATGTACATCACTGAGACTATTCTAGTAACACAAACACGTTGTGAAATTCATTGAATTATAACATCCTTAATACAGTGAATTGCACCAACAATTGTGGAAGGCAGATAACAAACTTTACACCAGAAAACACCTACCAGTCACAATTGAATGAACAGTTTCAATGGTGATGATTCTGCATTGAGAGACCAAGGAAGATTGTAATTCATCTGTAATGACAGTCATTTGCTTACATGTCCATGAAAAGTGATATAGAGAACATGGACACTTGTGGTGTCAAGGTGTAATGATTAAAACTATTGATTCTAAATCAAGTGATCAAAGACCAAATGCCTTAGAAGTCTATATTTTCCTTAAAGCTAAGCTAGCTACTAAATTGCCCTCCATTAATTCAGCAGCTGACAAAATTAAATTACATCAGAAGCAGACTGCCAATCGTGAACCAGAAAAAAAATATTTTTGAACTCCAGCTTGTAGCAACCAACAAAAAGGTTGTAGTTGTGGCCGAGTGGTTAAGGCGATGGACTTGAAATCCATTGGGGTGTCCCCGCGCAGGTTCAAATCCTGCCAGCTACGTGTTGCTTTTCAAGCTTACCCAAAACATGCACTGTATCTAAAAAAGGTGTTAAAGAAAGTATGTTATGTTTATGAATACAAATCACCAAGGCCACCTAGCCCAAATTGAATGCAGAAAATTTAGTAATAAACTACTTATCAAAGAACAGAGGCTTTTTCCTGTGTTTTAAGAACAGTGCTTAAGAAAGATTATGTAGATTTCCTGGTGAAAAGTGCATGTTGATCCTTAGTATAATAATCATTTAATCATTCTCTGCGATCTAAGTTCAAATCCTCGCTGGGCCTTATGTGATAATTGCAAGAAACATAAAAAATAATTGAATCAATAATCAACATCAGCAAAAAGAAATGTACATCACTGAGACTATTCTAGTAACACAAACACGTTGTGAAATTCATTGAATTATAACATCCTTAATACAGTGAATTGCACCAACAATTGTGGAAGGCGGATAACAAACTTTACACCAGAAAACACCTACCAGTCACAATTGAATGAACAGTTTCAATGGTGATGATTCTGCATTGAGAGACCAAGGAAGATTGTAATTCATCTGTAATGACAGTCATTTGCTTACATGTCCATGAAAAGTGATATAGAGAACATGGACACTTGTGGTGTCAAGGTGTAATGATTAAAACTATTGATTCTAAATCAAGTGATCAAAGACCAAATGCCTTAGAAGTCTATATTTTCCTTAAAGCTAAGCTAGCTACTAAATTGCCCTCCATTAATTCAGCAGCTGACAAAATTAAATTACATCAGAAGCAGTCTGCCAATCGTGAACCAGAAAAAAAATATTTTTGAACTCCAGCTTGTAACAACCAACAAAAAGGTTGTAGTTGTGGCCGAGTGGTTAAGGCGATGGACTCGAAATCCATTGGGGTGTCCCCGCGCAGGTTCAAATCCTGCCAGCTACGTGTTGCTTTTCAAGCTTACCCAAAACATGCACTGTATCTAAAAAAGGTGTTAAAGAAAGTATGTTATGTTTATGAATACAAATCACCAAGGCCACCTAGCCCAAATTGACCTGCAGAAAATTTAGTAATAAACTACTTATCAAAGAACAGAGGCTTTTTCCTGCATTTTAAGAACAGTGCTTAAGAAAGATTATGTAGATTTCTTGGTGAAAAGTGCATGTTGATCCTTAGTATAATAATCATTTAATCATTTTCTGCGATCTAAGTTCAAATCCTCGCTGGGCCTTATGTGATAATTGCAAGAAACATAAAAAATAATTGAATCAATAATCAACATCAGCAAAAAGAAATGTACATCACTGAGACTATTCTAGTAACACAAACACGTTGTGAAATTCATTGAATTATAACATCCTTAATACAGTGAATTGCACCAACAATTGTGGAAGGCAGATAACAAACTTTACACCAGAAAACACCTACCAGTCACAATTGAATGAACAGTTTCAATGGTGATGATTCTGCATTGAGAGACCAAGGAAGATTGTAATTCATCTGTAATGACAGTCATTTGCTTACATGTCCATGAAAAGTGATATAGAGAACATGGACACTTGTGGTGTCAAGGTGTAATGATTAAAACTATTGATTCTAAATCAAGTGATCAAAGACCAAATGCCTTAGAAGTCTATATTTTCCTTAAAGCTAAGCTAGCTACTAAATTGCCCTCCATTAATTCAGCAGCTGACAAAATTAAATTACATCAGAAGCAGACTGCCAATCGTGAACCAGAAAAAAAATATTTTTGAACTCCAGCTTGTAACAACCAACAAAAAGGTTGTAGTTGTGGCCGAGTGGTTAAGGCGATGGACTTGAAATCCATTGGGGTGTCCCCGCGCAGGTTCAAATCCTGCCAGCTACGTGTTGCTTTTCAAGCTTACCCAAAACATGCACTGTATCTAAAAAAGGTGTTAAAGAAAGTATGTTATGTTTATGAATACAAATCACCAAGGCCACCTAGCCCAAATTGACCTGCAGAAAATTTAGTAATAAACTACTTATCAAAGAACAGAGGCTTTTTCCTGTGTTTTAAAAACAGTGCTTAAGAAAGATTATGTAGATTTCCTGGTGAAAAGTGCATGTTGATCCTTAGTATAATAATCATTTAATCATTTTCTGCGATCTAAGTTCAAATCCTCGCTGGGCCTTATGTGATAATTGCAAGAAACATAAAAAATAATTGAATCAATAATCAACATCAGCAAAAAGAAATGTACATCACTGAGACTATTCTAGTAACACAAACACGTTGTGAAATTCATTGAATTATAACATCCTTAATACAGTGAATTGCACCAACAATTGTGCAAGGCGGATAACAAACTTTACACCAGAAAACACCTACCAGTCACAATTTAATGAACAGTTTCAATGGTGATGATTCTGCATTGAGAGACCAAGGAAGATTGTAATTCATCTGTAATGACAGTCATTTGCTTACATGTCCATGAAAAGTGATATAGAGAACATGGACACTTGTGGTGTCAAGGTGTAATGATTAAAACTATTGATTCTAAATCAAGTGATCAAAGACCAAATGCCTTAGAAGTCTATATTTTCCTTAAAGCTAAGCTAGCTACTAAATTGCCCTCCATTAATTCAGCAGCTGACAAAATTAAATTACATCAGAAGCAGTCTGCCAATCGTGAACCAGAAAAAAAATATTTTTGAACTCCAGCTTGTAACAACCAACAAAAAGGTTGTAGTTGTGGCCGAGTGGTTAAGGCGATGGACTCGAAATCCATTGGGGTGTCCCCGCGCAGGTTCAAATCCTGCCAGCTACGTGTTGCTTTTCAAGCTTACCCAAAACATGCACTGTATCTAAAAAAGGTGTTAAAGAGAAAGTATGTTATGTTTATGAATACAAATCACCAAGGCCACCTAGCCCAAATTGACCTGCAGAAAATTTAGTAATAAACTACTTATCAAAGAACAGAGGCTTTTTCCTGCATTTTAAGAACAGTGCTTAAGAAAGATTATGTAGATTTCCTGGTGAAAAGTGCATGTTGATCCTTAGTATAATAATCATTTAATCATTTTCTGCGATCTAAGTTCAAATCCTCGCTGGGCCTTATGTGATAATTGCAAGAAACATAAAAAATAATTGAATCAATAATCAACATCAGCAAAAAGAAATGTACATCACTGAGACTATTCTAGTAACACAAACACGTTGTGAAATTCATTGAATTATAACATCCTTAATACAGTGAATTGCACCAACAATTGTGGAAGGCGGATAACAAACTTTACACCAGAAAACACCTACCAGTCACAATTGAATGAACAGTTTCAATGGTGATGATTCTGCATTGAGAGACCAAGGAAGATTGTAATTCATCTGTAATGACAGTCATTTGCTTACATGTCCATGAAAAGTGATATAGAGAACATGGACACTTGTGGTGTCAAGGTGTAATGATTAAAACTATTGATTCTAAATCAAGTGATCAAAGACCAAATGCCTTAGAAGTCTATATTTTCCTTAAAGCTAAGCTAGCTACTAAATTGCCCTCCATTAATTCAGCAGCTGACAAAATTAAATTACATCAGAAGCAGACTGCCAATCGTGAACCAGAAAAAAAATATTTTTGAACTCCAGCTTGTAACAACCAACAAAAAGGTTGTAGTTGTGGCCGAGTGGTTAAGGCGATGGACTTGAAATCCATTGGGGTGTCCCCGCGCAGGTTCAAATCCTGCCAGCTACGTGTTGCTTTTCAAGCTTACCCAAAACATGCACTGTATCTAAAAAAGGTGTTAAAGAAAGTATGTTATGTTTATGAATACAAATCACCAAGGCCACCTAGCCCAAATTGACCTGCAGAAAATTTAGTAATAAACTACTTATCAAAGAACAGAGGCTTTTTCCTGTGTTTTAAAAACAGTGCTTAAGAAAGATTATGTAGATTTCCTGGTGAAAAGTGCATGTTGATCCTTAGTATAATAATCATTTAATCATTTTCTGCGATCTAAGTTCAAATCCTCGCTGGGCCTTATGTGATAATTGCAAGAAACATAAAAAATAATTGAATCAATAATCAACATCAGCAAAAAGAAATGTACATCACTGAGACTATTCTAGTAACACAAACACGTTGTGAAATTCATTGAATTATAACATCCTTAATACAGTGAATTGCACCAACAATTGTGCAAGGCGGATAACAAACTTTACACCAGAAAACACCTACCAGTCACAATTTAATGAACAGTTTCAATGGTGATGATTCTGCATTGAGAGACCAAGGAAGATTGTAATTCATCTGTAATGACAGTCATTTGCTTACATGTCCATGAAAAGTGATATAGAGAACATGGACACTTGTGGTGTCAAGGTGTAATGATTAAAACTATTGATTCTAAATCAAGTGATCAAAGACCAAATGCCTTAGAAGTCTATATTTTCCTTAAAGCTAAGCTAGCTACTAAATTGCCCTCCATTAATTCAGCAGCTGACAAAATTAAATTACATCAGAAGCAGTCTGCCAATCGTGAACCAGAAAAAAAATATTTTTGAACTCCAGCTTGTAACAACCAACAAAAAGGTTGTAGTTGTGGCCGAGTGGTTAAGGCGATGGACTCGAAATCCATTGGGGTGTCCCCGCGCAGGTTCAAATCCTGCCAGCTACGTGTTGCTTTTCAAGCTTACCCAAAACATGCACTGTATCTAAAAAAGGTGTTAAAGAGAAAGTATGTTATGTTTATGAATACAAATCACCAAGGCCACCTAGCCCAAATTGACCTGCAGAAAATTTAGTAATAAACTACTTATCAAAGAACAGAGGCTTTTTCCTGCATTTTAAGAACAGTGCTTAAGAAAGATTATGTAGATTTCCTGGTGAAAAGTGCATGTTGATCCTTAGTATAATAATCATTTAATCATTTTCTGCGATCTAAGTTCAAATCCTCGCTGGGCCTTATGTGATAATTGCAAGAAACATAAAAAATAATTGAATCAATAATCAACATCAGCAAAAAGAAATGTACATCACTGAGACTATTCTAGTAACACAAACACGTTGTGAAATTCATTGAATTATAACATCCTTAATACAGTGAATTGCACCAACAATTGTGGAAGGCGGATAACAAACTTTACACCAGAAAACACCTACCAGTCACAATTGAATGAACAGTTTCAATGGTGATGATTCTGCATTGAGAGACCAAGGAAGATTGTAATTCATCTGTAATGACAGTCATTTGCTTACATGTCCATGAAAAGTGATATAGAGAACATGGACACTTGTGGTGTCAAGGTGTAATGATTAAAACTATTGATTCTAAATCAAGTGATCAAAGACCAAATGCCTTAGAAGTCTATATTTTCCTTAAAGCTAAGCTAGCTACTAAATTGCCCTCCATTAATTCAGCAGCTGACAAAATTAAATTACATCAGAAGCAGACTGCCAATCGTGAACCAGAAAAAAAATATTTTTGAACTCCAGCTTGTAACAACCAACAAAAAGGTTGCAGTTGTGGCCGAGTGGTTAAGGCGATGGACTTGAAATCCATTGGGGTGTCCCCGCGCAGGTTCAAATCCTGCCAGCTACATGTTGCTTTTCAAGCTTACCCAAAACATGCACTGTATCTAAAAAAGGTGTTAAAGAAAGTATGTTATGTTTATGAATACAAATCACCAAGGCCACCTAGCCCAAATTGACCTGCAGAAAATTTAGTAATAAACTACTTATCAAAGAACAGAGGCTTTTTCCTGCATTTTAAGAACAGTGCTTAAGAAAGATTATGTAGATTTCTTGGTGAAAAGTGCATGTTGATCCTTAGTATAATAATCATTTAATCATTTTCTGCGATCTAAGTTCAAATCCTCGCTGGGCCTTATGTGATAATTGCAAGAAACATAAAAAATAATTGAATCAATAATCAACATCAGCAAAAAGAAATGTACATCACTGAGACTATTCTAGTAACACAAACACGTTGTGAAATTCATTGAATTATAACATCCTTAATACAGTGAATTGCACCAACAATTGTGGAAGGCGGATAACAAACTTTACACCAGAAAACACCTACCAGTCACAATTGAATGAACAGTTTCAATGGTGATGATTCTGCATTGAGAGACCAAGGAAGATTGTAATTCATCTGTAATGACAGTCATTTGCTTACATGTCCATGAAAAGTGATATAGAGAACATGGACACTTGTGGTGTCAAGGTGTAATGATTAAAACTATTGATTCTAAATCAAGTGATCAAAGACCAAATGCCTTAGAAGTCTATATTTTCCTTAAAGCTAAGCTAGCTACTAAATTGCCCTCCATTAATTCAGCAGCTGACAAAATTAAATTACATCAGAAGCAGTCTGCCAATCGTGAACCAGAAAAAAAATATTTTTGAACTCCAGCTTGTAACAACCAACAAAAAGGTTGTAGTTGTGGCCGAGTGGTTAAGGCGATGGACTTGAAATCCATTGGGGTGTCCACGCGCAGGTTCAAATCCTGCCAGCTACGTGTTGCTTTTCAAGCTTACCCAAAACATGCAAAGTATCTAAAAAAAGGTGTTAAAGAAAGTATGTTATGTTTATGAATACAAATCACCAAGGCCACCTAGCCCAAATTGACCTGCAGAAAATTTAGTAATAAACTACTTATCAAAGAACAGAGGCTTTTTCCTGCATTTTAAGAACAGTGTTTAAGAAAGATTATGTAGATTTCCTGGTGAAAAGTGCATGTTGATCCTTAGTATAATAATCATTTAATCATTTTCTGCGATCTAAGTTCAAATCCTCGCTGGGCCTTATGTGATAATTGCAAGAAACATAAAAAATAATTGAATCAATAATCAACATCAGCAAAAAGAAATGTACATCACTGAGACTATTCTAGTAACACAAACACGTTGTGAAATTCATTGAATTATAACATCCTTAATACAGTGAATTGCACCAACAATTGTGGAAGGCGGATAACAAACTTTACACCAGAAAACACCTACCAGTCACAATTGAATGAACAGTTTCAATGGTGATGATTCTGCATTGAGAGACCAAGGAAGATTGTAATTCATCTGTAATGACAGTCATTTGCTTACATGTCCATGAAAAGTGATATAGAGAACATGGACACTTGTGGTGTCAAGGTGTAATGATTAAAACTATTGATTCTAAATCAAGTGATCAAAGACCAAATGCCTTAGAAGTCTATATTTTCCTTAAAGCTAAGCTAGCTACTAAATTGCCCTCCATTAATTCAGCAGCTGACAAAATTAAATTACATCAGAAGCAGTCTGCCAATCGTGAACCAGAAAAAAAATATTTTTGAACTCCAGCTTGTAACAACCAACAAAAAGGTTGTAGTTGTGGCCGAGTGGTTAAGGCGATGGACTTGAAATCCATTGGGGTGTCCCCGCGCAGGTTCAAATCCTGCCAGCTACGTGTTGCTTTTCAAGCTTACCCAAAACATGCACTGTATCTAAAAAAGGTGTTAAAGAAAGTATGTTATGTTTATGAATACAAATCACCAAGGCCACCTAGCCCAAATTGACCTGCAGAAAATTTAGTAATAAACTACTTATCAAAGAACAGAGGCTTTTTCCTGTGTTTTAAGAACAGTGCTTAAGAAAGATTATGTAGATTTCCTGGTGAAAAGTGCATGTTGATCCTTAGTATAATAATCATTTAATCATTTTCTGCGATCTAAGTTCAAATCCTCGCTGGGCCTTATGTGATAATTGCAAGAAACATAAAAAATAATTGAATCAATAATCAACATCAGCAAAAAGAAATGTACATCACTGAGACTATTCTAGTAACACAAACACGTTGTGAAATTCATTGAATTATAACATCCTTAATACAGTGAATTGCACCAACAATTGTGCAAGGCGGATAACAAACTTTACACCAGAAAACTCCTACCAGTCACAATTGAATGAACAGTTTCAATGGTGATGATTCTGCATTGAGAGACCAAGGAAGATTGTAATTCATCTGTAATGACAGTCATTTGCTTACATGTCCATGAAAAGTGATATAGAGAACATGGACACTTGTGGTGTCAAGGTGTAATGATTAAAACTATTGATTCTAAATCAAGTGATCAAAGACCAAATGCCTTAGAAGTCTATATTTTCCTTAAAGCTAAGCTAGCTACTAAATTGCCCTCTATTAATTCAGCAGCTGACAAAATTAAATTACATCAAAAGCAGTCTGCCAATCGTGAACCAGAAAAAAAATATTTTTGAACTCCAGCTTGTAACAACCAACAAAAAGGTTGTAGTTGTGGCCGAGTGGTTAAGGTGATGGACTTGAAATCCATTGGGGTGTCCCCGTGCAGGTTCAAATCCTGCCAGGTACATGTTGCTTTTCAAGCTTACCCAAAACATGCACTGTATCTAAAAAAGGTGTTAAAGAAAGTATGTTATGTTTATGAATACAAATCACCAAGGCCACCTAGCCCAAATTGAATGCAGAAAATTTAGTAATAAACTACTTATCAAAGAACAGAGGTTTTTTCCTGTGTTTTAAGAACAGTGCTTAAGAAAGATTATGTAGATTTCCTGGTGAAAAGTGCATGTTGATCCTTAGTATAATAATCATTTAATCATTCTCTGCGATCTAAGTTCAAATCCTCGCTGGGCCTTATGTGATAATTGCAAGAAACATAAAAAATAATTGAATCAATAATCAACATCAGCAAAAAGAAATGTACATCACTGAGACTATTCTAGTAACACAAACACGTTGTGAAATTCATTGAATTATAACATCCTTAATACAGTGAATTGCACCAACAATTGTGGAAGGCGGATAACAAACTTTACACCAGAAAACACCTACCAGTCACAATTGAATGAACAGTTTCAATGGTGATGATTCTGCATTGAGAGACCAAGGAAGATTGTAATTCATCTGTAATGACAGTCATTTGCTTACATGTCCATGAAAAGTGATATAGAGAACATGGACACTTGTGGTGTCAAGGTGTAATGATTAAAACTATTGATTCTAAATCAAGTGATCAAAGACCAAATGCCTTAGAAGTCTATATTTTCCTTAAAGCTAAGCTAGCTACTAAATTGCCCTCCATTAATTCAGCAGCTGACAAAATTAAATTACATCAGAAGCAGTCTGCCAATCGTGAACGAGAAAAAAAATATTTTTGAACTCCAGCTTGTAACAACCAACAAAAAGGTTGTAGTTGTGGCCGAGTGGTTAAGGCGATGGACTTGAAATCCATTGGGGTGTCCCCGCGCAGGTTCAAGTCCTGCCAGCTACGTGTTGCTTTTCAAGCTTACCCAAAACATGCACTGTATCTAAAAAAGGTGTTAAAGAAAGTATGTTATGTTTATGAATACAAATCACCAAGGCCACCTAGCCCAAATTGACCTGCAGAAAATTTAGTAATAAACTACTTATCAAAGAACAGAGGCTTTTTCCTGTGTTTTAAGAACAGTGCTTAAGAAAGATTATGTAGATTTCCTGGTGAAAAGTGCATGTTGATCCTTAGTATAATAATCATTTAATCATTTTCTGCGATCTAAGTTCAAATCCTCGCTGGGCCTTATGTGATAATTGCAAGAAACATAAAAAATAATTGAATCAATAATCAACATCAGCAAAAAGAAATGTACATCACTGAGACTATTCTAGTAACACAAACACGTTGTGAAATTCATTGAATTATAACATCCTTAATACAGTGAATTGCACCAACAATTGTGCAAGGCGGATAACAAACTTTACACCAGAAAACTCCTACCAGTCACAATTGAATGAACAGTTTCAATGGTGATGATTCTGCATTGAGAGACCAAGGAAGATTGTAATTCATCTGTAATGACAGTCATTTGCTTACATGTCCATGAAAAGTGATATAGAGAACATGGACACTTGTGGTGTCAAGGTGTAATGATTAAAACTATTGATTCTAAATCAAGTGATCAAAGACCAAATGCCTTAGAAGTCTATATTTTCCTTAAAGCTAAGCTAGCTACTAAATTGCCCTCTATTAATTCAGCAGCTGACAAAATTAAATTACATCAGAAGCAGTCTGCCAATCGTGAACCAGAAAAAAAATATTTTTGAACTCCAGCTTGTAACAACCAACAAAAAGGTTGTAGTTGTGGCCGAGTGGTTAAGGTGATGGACTTGAAATCCATTGGGGTGTCCCCGCGCAGGTTCAAATCCTGCCAGCTACATGTTGCTTTTCAAGCTTACCCAAAACATGCACTGTATCTAAAAAAGGTGTTAAAGAAAGTATGTTATGTTTATGAATACAAATCACCAAGGCCACCTAGCCCAAATTGAATGCAGAAAATTTAGTAATAAACTACTTATCAAAGAACAGAGGCTTTTTCCTGTGTTTTAAGAACAGTGCTTAAGAAAGATTATGTAGATTTCCTGGTGAAAAGTGCATGTTGATCCTTAGTATAATAATCATTTAATCATTTTCTGCGATCTAAGTTCAAATCCTCGCTGGGCCTTATGTGATAATTGCAAGAAACATAAAAAATAATTGAATCAATAATCAACATCAGCAAAAAGAAATGTACATCACTGAGACTATTCTAGTAACACAAACACGTTGTGAAATTCATTGAATTATAACATCCTTAATACAGTGAATTGCACCAACAATTGTGCAAGGCGGATAACAAACTTTACACCAGAAAACTCCTACCAGTCACAATTGAATGAACAGTTTCAATGGTGATGATTCTGCATTGAGAGACCAAGGAAGATTGTAATTCATCTGTAATGACAGTCATTTGCTTACATGTCCATGAAAAGTGATATAGAGAACATGGACACTTGTGGTGTCAAGGTGTAATGATTAAAACTATTGATTCTAAATCAAGTGATCAAAGACCAAATGCCTTAGAAGTCTATATTTTCCTTAAAGCTAAGCTAGCTACTAAATTGGCCTCCATTAATTCAGCAGCTGACAAAATTAAATTACATCAGAAGCAGTCTGCCAATCGTGAACCAGAAAAAAAATATTTTTGAACTCCAGCTTGTAACAACCAACAAAAAGGTTGTAGTTGTGGCCGAGTGGTTAAGGCGATGGAATTGAAATCCATTGGGGTGTCCCCGCGCAGGTTCAAATCCTGCCAGCTACGTGTTGCTTTTCAAGCATTCCCAAAACATGCAAAGTATCTAAAAAAAGGTGTTAAAGAAAGTATGTTATGTTTATGAATACAAATCACCAAGGCCACCTAGCCCAAATTGAATGCAGAAAATTTAGTAATAAACTACTTATCAAAGAACAGAGGCTTTTTCCTGTGTTTTAAGAACAGTGCTTAAGAAAGATTATGTAGATTTCCTGGTGAAAAGTGCATGTTGATCCTTAGTATAATAATCATTTAATCATTCTCTGCGATCTAAGTTCAAATCCTCGCTGGGCCTTATGTGATAATTGCAAGAAACATAAAAAATAATTGAATCAATAATCAACATCAGCAAAAAGAAATGTACATCACTGAGACTATTCTAGTAACACAAACACGTTGTGAAATTCATTGAATTATAACATCCTTAATACAGTGAATTGCACCAACAATTGTGGAAGGCGGATAACAAACTTTACACCAGAAAACACCTACCAGTCACAATTGAATGAACAGTTTCAATGGTGATGATTCTGCATTGAGAGACCAAGGAAGATTGTAATTCATCTGTAATGACAGTCATTTGCTTACATGTCCATGAAAAGTGATATAGAGAACATGGACACTTGTGGTGTCAAGGTGTAATGATTAAAACTATTGATTCTAAATCAAGTGATCAAAGACCAAATGCCTTAGAAGTCTATATTTTCCTTAAAGCTAAGCTAGCTACTAAATTGCCCTCCATTAATTCAGCAGCTGACAAAATTAAATTACATCAGAAGCAGTCTGCCAATCGTGAACCAGAAAAAAAATATTTTTGAACTCCAGCTTGTAACAACCAACAAAAAGGTTGTAGTTGTGGCCGAGTGGTTAAGGCGATGGACTTGAAATCCATTGGGGTGTCCCCACGCAGGTTCAAATCCTGCCAGCTACGTGTTGCTTTTCAAGCTTACCCAAAACATGCAAAGTATCTAAAAAAAGGTGTTAAAGAAAGTATGTTATGTTTATGAATACAAATCACCAAGGCCACCTAGCCCAAATTGACCTGCAGAAAATTTAGTAATAAACTACTTATCAAAGAACAGAGGCTTTTTCCTGCGTTTTAAGAACAGTGCTTAAGAAAGATTATGTAAATTTCCTGGTGAAAAGTGCATGTTGATCCTTAGTATAATAATCATTTAATCATTTTCTGCGATCTAAGTTCAAATCCTCGCTGGGCCTTATGTGATAATTGCAAGAAACATAAAAAATAATTGAATCAATAATCAACATCAGCAAAAAGAAATGTACATCACTGAGACTATTCTAGTAACACAAACACGTTGTGAAATTCATTGAATTATAACATCCTTAATACAGTAAATTGCACCAACAATTGTGGAAGGCGGATAACAAACTTTACACCAGAAAACACCTACCAGTCACAATTGAATGAACAGTTTCAATGGTGATGATTCTGCATTGAGAGACCAAGGAAGATTGTAATTCATCTGTAATGACAGTCATTTGCTTACATGTCCATGAAAAGTGATATAGAGAACATGGACACTTGTGGTGTCAAGGTGTAATGATTAAAACTATTGATTCTAAATCAAGTGATCAAAGACCAAATGCCTTAGAAGTCTATATTTTCCTTAAAGCTAAGCTAGCTACTAAATTGCCCTCCATTAATTCAGCAGCTGACAAAATTAAATTACATCAGAAGCAGTCTGCCAATCGTGAACCAGAAAAAAAATATTTTTGAACTCCAGCTTGTAACAACCAACAAAAAGGTTGTAGTTGTGGCCGAGTGGTTAAGGCGACGGACTCGAAATCCATTGGGGTGTCCCCGCGCAGGTTCAAATCCTGCCAGCTACGTGTTGCTTTTCAAGCTTACCCAAAACATGCACTGTATCTAAAAAAGGTGTTAA